>NC_092050.1:51674085-52274085 GCF_003086295.3 Arachis hypogaea
ACGGGTATTTACTGTCCGTTCCAGAATTCTCTTTAATTCTCTATTAGAGACTTCAGCTTGCCCATTGGTTTGTGGATGATATGGAGTGGCCACCTTGTGGCGAATTCCATACCGAACCATGGCAGAGTAAAGCTGTTTATTGCAGAAGTGAGTGCCCCCATCACTGATTAGTACTCTAGGGACACCAAACCTGCTAAAGATATGTTTCTGGAGGAACTTCAGCACCGTTTTAGTATCATTGGTGGGTGTGGCAATAGCCTCAACCCATTTTGATACATAGTCAACTGCCACCAGAATATAAGTGTTAGAGTATGATGGTGGGAATGGTCCCATGAAGTCAATTCCCTATACGTCAAACAACTCAATTTCCAAGATTCCTTGTTGAGGCATGGCGTAACCATGAGGCAGATTACCAGCTCTTTGGCAACTGTCACAGTTACGTACAAACTCTCGGGAATCTTTATAGAGTGTGGGCCAATAGAAGCCACATTGGAGGACCTTGATGGCTGTTCGCTCACCTCCAAGATGGCCTCCATATTGAGATCCATGGCAATGCCATAGGATCCTCTGTGCCTCTTCTCTAGGCACACACCTACGGATTATTCCGTCTGCACATCTCTTAAAGAGATAGGGTTCATCCCACAAGTAATACTTTGCATCAGTAATTAATTTCTTCTTTTGTATCCTGTTGTACTCCTTGGGTATGAACCTTGCAGCTTTATAGTTTGCAATATCGGCAAACCATGGTCCTTCCTGAATGGCAAATAAATGCTCATCAGGAAACGTCTCAGAGATCTCAAGAAAGGGGAGGGACGTCCCTTCCACTGGCTCTATCCGGGACAGATGATCAGCCACTTGGTTCTCTGTCCCTTTTCTGTCTCTTATTTCTATATCAAACTCTTGCAGAAGCAATACCCATCTGATGAGCCTGGGTTTTGAATCCTGCTTTGTGAGTAGATATTTAAGAGCAGCATGGTCAGTATACACAATCACTTTTGATCCTACTAAGTATGATCTGAACTTGTCAATGGCGTAAACCACTGCAAGTAATTCTTTTTCTGTGGTTGTGTAATTTTTCTGGGCATCATTTAGAACGCGACTGGCATAATAAATGACATGCAGAAGCTTGTCATGCCTCTGTCCCAATACTGCACCAATGGCATGATCACTGGCATCACACATTAGCTCAAATGGTAACGTCCAGTCTGGTGCAGAAATGACTGGTGCTGTGACCAGCTTAGCTTTCAGCGTTTCAAACGCCTGCAGGCACTCTGTGTCAAAGACAAATGGCGTGTCAGTAGCTAGCAGATTGCTTAGAGGTTTTGCGATTTTTGAAAAATCCTTTATAAACCTCCTATAGAATCCTGCATGCCCCATAAAGCTTCTGATTGCCTTAACATTGGCAGGTGGTGGTAATTTTTCAATTACCTCTATTTTTGCTTGATCCACCTCTATTCTCTTGTTTGAGATTTTATGCCCAAGGACAATTCCTTCAGTCACCATGAAGTGACACTTTTCCCAGTTTAAAACTAGGTTGGTCTCTTGGCATCTTTTCAGAACAAGCTTCAGGTGATCAAGATAGGAGCTGAATGAGTCTCCATATACTAAGAAGTCATCCATGAAGACTTCCAGAAATTTTTCCACCATATTAGAGAAAATAGAGAGCATGCATCTCTGGAAGGTTGCAGGCGCATTACATAGCCCAAATGGCATCCTTCTATAAGCAAACACTCCGGATGGACATGTGAATGCTGTTTTCTCTTGATCCTGGGGATCTACTGCAATCTGGTTATATCCTGAGTAGCCATCCAAAAAGCAGTAATAATCATGACCTGCTAGTCTTTCTAGCATCTGGTCTATGAATGGTAAAGGAAAATGATCCTTTCTGGTGGCTGTATTGAGCCTTCTATAGTCAATACACATGCGCCACCCTGTAACTGTTCTTGTAGGAACCAGTTCATTTTTTTCATTATGAATCACTGTCATGCCTCCCTTTTTTGGGACGACTTGGACAGGGCTCACCCAGGGGCTATCAGAAATAGGATAAATAATCCCAGCCTTTAGTAGTTTGGTGACCTCTTTCTGCACTACTTCTTTCATGGCTGGATTTAGCCGCCTCTGTGGTTGAACCACTGGTTTGGCATTATCCTCCAATAAGATTTTGTGCATGCATCTAACTGGGCTTATGCCCTTAAGGTCACCTATGGACCACCCAAGAGCTGTCTTGTGTGTCCTTAGCACTTGAATAAGTGCCTCCTCTTCCTGTGAATTTAAAGCAGAGCTTATGATCGCTGGAAAAGTGTCACCTTCTCCCAGAAACGCATATTTCAAGGATGGTGGTAATGGCTTGAGCTCGGGTTTAGGAGGTTTCTCCTCTTCCAGAAGAAATTTCAGAGGCTCTTTCATGTCCTCTGAATCCTCTAAATCAGGCTGAACATCTTTAAAGATGTTTTCCAACTCTGATTCAAGACTCTCAGCCATGTTGATCTCTTCTACCAAAGAGTCAATAAGATCAACTTTTATGCAGTCTTTTAATATGTCTGGATGCTGCATGGCTTTGACAGCGTTCAGCTTGAACTCATCATCATTGACTCTCAGGGTTATTTCCCCCTATTGGACGTCAATGAGGGATTGTCCAGTTGCTAGGAAGGGTCTTCCTAGAATGAGAGTAGCACTCTTGTGCTCCTCCATTTCCAGCACAACAAAGTCAGTGGGAAAGGCGAATGGCCCAACTCTGACAATCATGTCTTCAATCACGCCTGATGGGTATTTAGTAGAACCATCAGCAAGTTGGAGACATATCCGGGTTGGTTTAACTTCTTCAGTTAAGCCAAGCTTTCTGATAGTGGATGCAGGTATTAGGTTGATGCTTGCCCCAAGATCGCATAAAGCTGTCTTGGTGCAATTACCTTCTAATATGCATGGTATCAGAAAACTCCCAGGGTCTTTAAGCTTTTCAGGAAAGCTTTTCAGAATGACTGCACTGCATTCTTCAGTGAGGAGAACTCTTTCTGTTTCTCTCCAATCCTTCTTATAACTCAAGATCTCTTTCATGAACTTGGCATAAGAAGGTATTTGCTCAAGTGCTTCTGCAAATGGAATCTTTATTTCAAGAGTCCTGAGATAATCTGCAAAGCGAGCAAATTGCTTATCCTGCTCCTCTTTCTGGAGTTTTTGAGGATAAGGTATCTTGGCTTTATATTCTTCAACCTTAGTTGCTGCAGGTTTATTGCCTACAGAAGTGGTTGAAGAAGCCTTTTTAGAGGGGTTGTTATCAGCATTTGTGTGTGTCTGATCCCTCACTGGCGATTGAGTGCCAGAGTTAGAAGCTGGAGTGAAACTGGACGCCAGCTCCTTGTCTGATCCTGGCGTCTGAACACCAGAACTGTGCCCATTTTGGGCGTTCAGCGCCAGGTCTTGCCCATTTTGGGCGTTCAACGCCAGATCCTTGCCCATTTCTGGCGTTGAACGCCAGTCCTGCCTTGTTTCTGGCGTTGAACGCCAGTCCTGAGCATGGTCTGGGCGTTCAGCGCCAGCCTTCCACCAATTTTCTGGCGTTTTAGTTCCAGAATTACTTTTCCCTGGGCTCTTACTGTCCTCAGGTGAATTTTAGGTGGTTTGCTCATTTCTTAGCTTTTTGCTACCTTGAGGTGGGGTATTTAATGTTTTCCCACTTCTTAGTTGAACTGCTTGGCATTCTTCTGCTATTTGCCTTGACAGCTGCTGCTTTGTTTGCTTAAACTATTCATCCATATGTATATTAGCCATCCTTGTCTCTTGTAACCTTTCTTTGAATTCGGCTAACTGCTTTGTTAGAAAGTCCAATTGCTGATTGAATTCAGCAGCTTGTTTTACAGGACTGAGTTCAGCAGTTGCTCTCTTAACCTTTTCTTTCATGGAAGAGTCATTGCTTAGGTACAGATGCTGATTCCTGGCAACTGTATCAATGAGCTCTTGAGCCTCTTCAATTGTCTTTCTCATGTGGATAGATCCACCAGCTGAGTAATCAAGAGACATCTGAGCTCCTTCTGCAAGCCCATAATAGAAGATGTCTAACTGAACCCACTCTGAAAACATTTCAGAGGGACATTTTCGTAGCATCTCTCTGTATCTTTCCTAGGCATAATAAAGAGATTCATTATCTCCTTGTTTAAAGCCTTAGATGTCCAGCCTTAGCTGTGTCATCCGTTTTGGGGGAAAGTACTGATTCAGGAATTTTTCTGTTAGCTGTTTCCATGTCTTTATGCTGGCCTTAGGTTGGTTATTCAACCACCTCTTAGCTTGATCTTTTACAGCAAATGGAAATAGTAATAGTCTGTAGACATCCTGATCTATTTCTTTATCATGTACTGTGTCAGCAATCTGTAGAAACTGTGCCAGAAACTCTGTAGGTTCTTCCTGTGGAAGACCGGAATACTGGCAACTTTGCTGCACCATGATAATGAGCTGAGGATTCAACTCAAAGCTACTGACTCCAATGGAGGGTATGCAGATACTACTCCCATATGAAGCAGTAGAGGGGTTAGAATATGACCCCAGAGTCCTCCTGGACTGTTCATTTCCGCTTAGGTCCATGATGGAGAAAGGGAGATGATTTAAAATAGAAAAACTATTTTTATTTATTTATTTATATATTTATTTCGAAAATGAAATAAATTAAAATAAATAAAAATTGAGTGAAGATTTTCGAAAAACTGAGGAGAGAGAAAGTGGTTAGGAAGTTTTGAAGAGGATATGATGATTTTGAAAAAAAAAGTTTTAAGTTTTGAAATAAAAATATGAATTTTTAGAAATATATTTCAAAAAATTGTTTTTAAAATAGAGAGAAAAGATATTTTTGATTTTTAAGAGGAAAGAGAAAAACAATAAGATAGCACAAGATTTAAAATTTTTAGATCTAATGCTCCTTATTTTCGAAAATTTTGGAGGAAAAACACCAAGGAACACGAAACTTAAAAATTTTAAGATCAAGACACAAGAAAAACTCAAGAACACTTTGAAGACTCACAAGAACACAAGAACATGAAGGATGAACACCAAACTTAAAATTTTTAGAAAACCAAAATAAATTTTCGAAAATTTTAAGAAAAATCGACAAGAAAACACCAAACTTAAAGTTTGGCACAGAATTTAGTGGAAAAATTATTTTTTTGAAAAAGATTTTAAAAAGAAAATAAGGATTCTAAAATTTTAACACGACAATAATAAGAGACTCTAAACAAAAAAGGGGAAATTTTTCCTAATCTAAGCAACAAAATAAACCGTTAGTTGTCCAAACACGAACAATCCTCGGCAACAGCGCCAAAAACTTGGTGCACAAATTGTGAATCACACTTTTCACAGTTCGTACCACTAACCAGCAAGTGCACTGGGTCATCCAAGTAATACCTCACGTGAGTAAGGGTCGAATCCCACGGAGATTGTTGGTTTGAAGCAATCTATGGTTATCTTGTAAATCTTAGTCAGGAAGTCAATTATGTTTATCAGTTGAATTGTGAATAACCAAGAGAGCATAAATTAAAGGTTACTTGTTATGCAGTAATGGAGAATATGTTGGAGTTTTGGAGATGCTTTGTCTTCTGAATCTCTGCTTTCCTCTGTCTTCTGATTCACGCATGCACGTCCTCCTATGGCAAGCTGTATGTAGGGGATCATCGTCGTCAATGGCTACATCCTATCCTCTCAGTGAAGAATATGCTCACATGCTCTGTCACAGCACGGCTAATCATCTGTCGGTTCTCGATCATACTGGAATAGGATTCTTCATCCTTTTGCATCTGTCACTAATGCCCAGCACTCACGAGTTTGAAGCTCGTCACAGTCATTCGATCATTGAATCTTACTCGGAATACCACAGACAAGGTTTAGACTTTCCGGATTCTCGTGAATGCCGCCATCAGTTCTAGCTTATACCACGGAGATTCTGATTAAGGAATCAAAGAGATACTCATTCAATCGGATATAGAATGGAGGTGGTTGTCAGGCACACGTTCATGGTTTGAGGAAGATGATGAATGTCATGGATCATCACCTTCATCACAGTTAAGCGCAAATGAACATCTTAGATAGGAACAAGCGTGTTTGAATGGAAAACAGAAATACTTGCATTAATTCATCGAGACACAGCAGAGCTCCTCACCCCCAACAATGGAGTTTAGAGACTCATGCCATCAAAGAGTACAAAGTTCAGATCTAAAATGTCATGAGATGCAAAATAAGTCTCTAAAAGTTGTTTAAATACTAAACTAGTAGCCTAGGTTTACAAAAAATGAGTAAACTATGATGGATGATGCAGAGATCCACTTCTGGGGCCCACTTGGTGTGTGCTGGGGCTGAGATTTAAGCAATTCACGTGCAGAGGCCATTTGTGGAGTTGAACGCCAGTTTTTGTGCCAATTTGGGCGTTCAACTCCAGCTTTTGATCCTTTTCTGGCGCTGGACGCCAGAATTGGGCAGAGAACTGGCGTTGAACGCCAGTTTACGTCGTCTATCCTTGTGCAAAGTATGAATTATTATATATTGCTAGAAAGCCCTGGATGTCTACTTTCCAACGCAATTGGAAGCATGCCATTTCGAGTTCTGTAGCTCCAGAAAATTCACTTTGAGTGCAGGGAGGTCAGAATCCAACAGCTTCAGCAGTCCTTTTTCAGCCTGAATCAGATTTTTGCTCAGCTCCTTCAATTTCAGCCAGAAAAATACCTAAAATTACAGAAAAACACACAACTCATAGTAAAGTCAAGAAATATGAGTTTTTCCTAAAAACTAATGAAAATAGACTAAAAACTAACTAGAACATACTCAAAACTATATGAAATTAACCTCAAAAAGCGTATAAAATATCCGCTCATCAGTTTGCCAGGGAAAACTTTGAGCCTGGAGTTATATAAGAGTACTTGCTGTCCTGGTTTTAACTCCTTCTTTGAGATCCTTTTGTCATGCCATCTCTTAGCTTTGTCCTTATATATCTTAGCATTTTCATAGGCTTCCAGTCTAAACTCATCCAGCTCATTTAGTTGCAGTAGCCTCTTCTCTCCTACTGCTTGAGAATCAAGGTTAAGGAGTTTAGTGGCCCAGAAGGCTTTATGCTCAAGCTCTACAGGGAGGTGACAAGACTTGACATATAATAGCTGAAAAGGAGACTTTCCAATAGGAGTTTTGAATGCTGTTCTATATGCCCAGAGAGTATTTTCTAATTTTCTGGCCCAATCCTTCCTTGTGTTCCCAACTATTTTCTCCAAAATCCTCTTCAACTCCCTATTCGCAAGCTCTTCTTGGCCATTGGTCTATGGGTGATATGGTGTGGCTACTTTATGCATCACCCCGTATTTGTAAAGTAGTTTCTCCATCTATTTGTTGCAAAAATGACTACCACCATCACTGACAAGACCCTTAGGCACTCCATATCTAGTAAAAATGTTCTTCTTAAGGAATTGAAGGACAATTTGTGCATGACATGTGGTTGTTGCTATGGCTTCCACCCACTTTGAGACATACTCTACTGCTACCATTATGTATTTGAAGGAATATGAAGGTGGAAAAGGGCCCATAAAATTTATGCCCTAAAGATCAAAGAGTTCTACCTCCAGGATGTAGTTATGAGGCATCTCATTCCTTCTTGTTAATCCTCCAGCTCTTTGGCACTCATTGCATTGATGAACAAACTCTCTAGCATCCTTGAATATGGTTGGCCAATAAAATCCACTTTGAAGTACTTTGGTTGCTGTTCTTTTTGGCCCAAAATGTCCACCATAGGCTGAACCATGACAATGCCATAGTATGTCTCTCATCTCACTCTCAGGAACACATTTCCTAATCATTCTATCTGGACACCTCCTGAATAAGAATGGTTCATCCCATAAGAATTTCTTTGCCTCATTGAGCAGCTTCTTCACTTGTTGCTTGGTGAATTCTTGGGGAATCTTCTTTCTAACTTTGTAGTTTGCAATATCTGCAAACCAGGGAGCTTGTTGGATTTGTAAAAGGTGTTCATTTGGAAAGCTTTCGTTCACTGAATATGGAACTTGGTTAGCTTCTTGTGAGAGTCTTGACAAATGGTCTGCCACTTGGTTCTCATTCCCTTTCCTATCTCTCACTTCAATGTCAAATTCTTGTAGCAGCAACACCCACCTAATAAGCCTTTGACTTTGAATCCTGTTTAGACATGAGATACTTGAGAGCAGCATGATCGGTATATACTATAACCTTTGAACCAATCAAGTATTGTCTAAATTTATCAAATGCATATACAATTGCCAAGACCTCTTTCTCGGTGGTGGTATAATTTTTCTGTGCTTCATTCAACACCTTGCTAGCATAGTATATAACATGATGCAACTTGTCTTTCTTTTGCCCCAATACAGCACCAATTGCAAAGTCACTTACATCACACATAAGTTCAAAAGGCAATTCCCAATCTGGGGGTGTCATAATTGGTGCTGTAGTGAGTTTTCTTTTTTAAAGTTTCAAAGGCATGCTTGCAATTGTCATCAAAGATGAAAGGATTATCAATCACCAGCAAATTGCTTAGTGGTTTTGCTATTTTTGAAAAATCTTTGATGAATCTCCTGTAAAAAGCATCATGCCCAAGAAAACTTCTTACTGCTTTCATTTTAACAGGTATAGGAAGCTTTTCAATGATTTCTATTTTTGCTTTGTCAACTTCTATACCTTTGTTTGAAACCTTATGCCCAAGAACTATCCCTTCAGGAACCATGAAATGACATTTCTCCCAATTCAATACCAGATTAGTTTCTTGGCATCTTTTCAAAACAAGAGTTAAATGATGCAAGCAGGTGTCAAATGAATTGCCAAAGACAGAAAAATCGTCCATGAAGACTTCTAAAAATTTTTCCACCATGTCAGAAAATATAGAAAGCATACACCTTTGAAAAGTTGCAGGGGCATTACACAGCCCAAAGGGCATCCTTCTGTAAGCAAAGACTCCAAATGGGTAGGTGAAGGAAGTCTTTTCTTGATCCTTGGGATCCACTACTATTTGATTGTATCCAGAGTACCCGTCCAGGAAGCAATAGTATGCATGGCCAGCCAATCTTTCTAGCATCTGGTCGATGAATGGGAGAGGAAAATGATCTTTCCTTGTAACATCATTCAGTCTTCTATAATCTATGCACATCCTCCACCTAGTCACTGTCCTGGTGGGAATTAACTCATTCTTCTCATTGGAAATGACTGTCATTCCTTCCTTCTTTGGCACAACCTGAACCGGACTAACCCATGAGCTGTCAGAAATTGGAAAGATTATCCCAGCATTCAATAGTTTCATCACTTCTTTCTGGACAACTTCTTTCATTGTGAGGTTAAATCTTCTCTGAGGCTGCATGACTGGCTTGGATTTTTCTTCCAGGAGTATTTTGTGCATACATATGGTAGGACCTATGCCCTTCAGGTCATCAATGGTCAATCCTAGTGCATCTTTGTGAGTTCTCAACACAGCAAGGAGTCTTCCTTCTTCTTCTTCACTCAAGGTAGAGCTGATGACCACTGGGAAGCTATCTACTGTACCAAGGAATGCATATTTAAGGTGTGGAGTGATAAACTCCGATTTTGTGGTTTATCTTGTGCTTAATTTGGGGGATTTTATCAACTTTTCTCATATTTATTCAATGAAATAGCATGGTTTTGCAATTTTCCCTGAATTTGTGCTTAAGTGTAAAAACATGCTTTTTAGGCCCTAAATTTGGTAATTTTAATTCACTTTAATTCCATTCGATGCCTTGATGTGTTTGTTGAGTGATTTTAGGTTCATAAGGCAAGTATTGGATGGAAGAAATGAGGAGAAAAGCATGCAAAGTGGGAGAACTCATGAAGAAATGAAGGAACTACAAAGCTGTCAAGCCTGACCTCTTCGCACTCAATCGACCATAACTTGAGCTACAGAGGTCCAAATGAGACAGTTTCAGTTGCGTTGGAAAGATAACATCCGGGGCTTCAAAATGATATAAAATTTTCTAGAGTTGCTTCGTGTCTAGGGATGCATACACGCACTGTACACCTACGCGCTGATGGACCAGCGTGATTCACTAAAGTGAAATCGTGGCCAGCGATTTGTAGCTCATTTTGGGCCCAATCCAACTCATTTATGATGCTATTAAACCCAAGGATTGAGGGGGGGGGATGAACTAAGTAGTCACAGTCTAGTTTTCATCATGTTTTAGGTTAGAATTCTAGAGAGAGAGGCTCTCTCCTCTCTCTAGAATTAGGATAGAAATTAGGATAAAGTTAGGTTAATCACTCTCAAATTTCTCTTTTAATTCTTCTTTTGATTTTAATTCTCATTACATTTTAGTGTTCTATTGTCTTAATCTTCTTAGTTTCTCTTGTTAATTTCTTATTTTACTCTCTTGATGGTATTTTTGTGGAAAAACGAACGAATTCCAAACACACAAATCTAACCGGCAAGTATACTGGGTCGCATCAAGTAGTAAAACTCACGTGAGTGAGGTCGATCCCACGAGGATTGATGGATCAAGCAACTTTAGTAGGTGATTAGTTTAGTCAAGCTAACATTGAAGTGAATTGTGTGAAATTATAGCCAACAGAAAGTAAATGACAATGAATTTAAAGTTGCAGAATGTAAATTGGCAAGTAACTTAAAGAGCAAGAAATATAAATTGCAAGAATCTTAAATTGCAAGAAAAGTAAATTGCATCAAATGTAAGAGGGATTGGGTGCAGGGGATTTAAAGGAAAGTAATAAGCAGCACTTAAAACAATTGCCGAAGAGTTAAATTGCATGAAACATAAAAGGAATTGGATGCTGGGAATTAAAGCAGAACTGAAAAATAAGAAGTGCAGTAAACTAAAGAGCTCTCAGGTTATGAAATTCAGAAACAGATTGATTCAATACCAAAACGGAAATGTAGAAGTGCAGGAGAATTAAAATAGAATCTAAATTTAGCTCAATTGTGAAATCTAAAGGAGAAATTCAAGATCTCAGGAAATAAATGAGACTAGAAAACAAGTCTAGATCTCAATTCCTTCCTTGATCCAACAGAGGATAATTGCAGAAGAAAATAGAGAAGAAAGCAGTAAAGACAATTTAGATCCAAATCACAATTCCTTCAAATTATGCAACAAGCAAACAGAGAGAATTCTCAAGATGAGATTGAAATAGAATTTCTTCAATTCTCAACCCGAGATTCAAAACAAAAATGAAAACTAAGAGAGAGCTCTCTGTTCCAGCCTCTAGCGCTCTCTGATGGAGCTCGCCTCCAATGCTCTCTATTCGAGCCAACCCCCCTTGTGAAATGAAACTAATGCCTTTATATAGGCTTTTACAAAATGAAAATGAAATTGAAATTAACGACAAATTACAATTAAATGAAACTCCTATTTTATCTATCTCTTGTGCCTTTGAGTGATGATAATGGGCTTTGTTTGCTTTGGAGTGGAATTGGGTTGAAGATGGATCCGGATGGTTGCTCTTGGACTTGGGAAGAAATCCACTTGTGAACCGGGCCATGAACCATTAAAGCTTGAGTAAAAGTTTGAGGCAAACTTTTACTCAAGCTTTTCATATCAGCTAGCCTTCCTTGCTGTCATCCACGTTTGAGCCAAAGTTTGAGGTCAAACTTTGAGCCAAACGTGGATCCCTCTTGTATGCCTCTTGGGGTGCTACTTTGTCCTCTTGTCAACGTTGCCAATTTTATGCCAACTATAGACTATTATATATGGTTGGAAAGCTCTGAATGTCAGCTTTCTAACCCAATTGGAATCACCTCAATTGGACATCTACAACTCAAGTTATTCTTGTTGGAAGTATACCCCTTCAGGCTGTTGTGGCGCCAACGTTTGCCTAAAAGCTTGAGGTCAAACATTGGCGCAAGCTTTTGCTCCCTCCAGGGTGTGTTTGTTGTGGCGCCAACGTTTGCCTAAAAGCTTGAGGTCAAACGTTGGCGCAAGCTTTTGCTCCCTCCAGGGTGTGTTTGTTGTGGCGCCAACGTTTGCCTAAAAGCTTGAGGTCAAACATTGGCGCAAGCTTTTGCTCCCTCCAGGGTGTGTTTGTTGTGGCGCCAACGTTTGTCTAAAAGCTTGAGGTCAAACGTTGGCACAAGCTTTTGCTCTTCTCCAGGGTGTATTTGTTGTGGCGCCAACATTTGCCTAAAAGCTTGAGGTCAAACGTTGGCGCAAGCTTTTGCTCCCTGGGTGAGATTTTTGCAACCTTACATGCATGCTTGTATTTACCTTAATAAAGCTTAATGAATTAACATTAAAATACTTATTTGCAATGTATGGCTTTAATAATGTTTTAGTGCATTAATGTTAATTGCATTAGAAATTAAAGTTTGCATGCTTTCATTGCTTTATTAATTACTAATGCCAATGCTTTCATTTAATGAATATGGCATAATACTAACGTGAATAAGCCCAGGTAGCATGCATTCATTTTCATTGGCATTAGTAATTAAGTTTCATGCATGTATAAGCATTAATAATCATATGCATGCATGCTTTAGCTATTGATTCATGATAATGCATGCATGAACATTAACGCATGATAATAAGGCCCAGGCTTCATGGTCATGGGCCACGCTTTTAAAAGCGTGGCCTAAGGCTCCAAAGTGTGCTCCAACTTCAAAGTGTGCCCCAAAATTCTTCTTTTCTTCTTTTAAGCTTATTTTGTGCTATTTTGCTTCTTTTTCAACTTATTTCCTGCAAAATTTATAAAATCAAAAGATCAAGGAAATATACCATTTAAGCACAAAAGAATGCAATATTTAAGCACTAATTATTAATTGCTTGTACGAAAAAGCATAGAAAAACATGACATGGTGACATGTCATCACTCTCTTTTATGTTGATGAACAATTTTTGGATCTTAATTTTCTTTAATGTAATTTTATGTTTCCATACTCTTCTATGTTTATCTTCATTGTTATTGTTGATTTCTTGCTTGTGGTAGTCATGGGTTTCACTAATTCTAGCATTTGTGATGTTTACTTTTATTGCACACTAGGTGTTTGATAAAATATTTACACTAGTTTTTGAGTAGTTTTCTTGACTCTTGGCCTAGGCTAAGGAAATTGAGTGACCTTGAGTCATTGGGTCTCATTGAATTGGTGATTTGAGAACCCTTGGTGGTCAATTTGATAACCATTGATACTAGCCTACTACTAAGTCAATTAGTAGCTAGGTTAGAACCTATGGATTGATGTTGATCAAGCCATTTGATATACTTCAAGTATAGAAGTAAACATAATGAGCTTGGTTCCTCATAATTATCAATATTTGGTTTGTAGACAAGGATGGTGATCTCAATTACCTATGTCTAGCAAATAGTTCTTTTCCTTTATTTTATTAGTTCTTGTCATTTTACCTTCTTGTTCATTTACTTTTCTTGCCATTTGTTTTCTTGCAAAAATACCAAACCAAACCCCTTACCCCCTTTATAGCCAATAATTAAACACTTCATTGCAATTCCTTGTGAGATGACCCAGAGTTGAAATACTTCGGTTAATTCTTATTTGGGGGTTTGTTATTTGTGACAACCAAATTTTTGATGTGAGAATTATTTGTTGGTTTGGAGCTATGCTTACAACGAAGTTCTTATTTCTATAAAAAAAAAATCTAGACCATCGAGCAAATTCTCATCATCAAAATGACGCCTTTGTCAGGGAATTGCAATGGTGTTACATTATTGGCTATTGTGAATATGTGAATATGTTTGCCTTTTGTTTGTTTGTTAGTTTTTGTTAGGTTTAGGACTTTGTTCTCATTTTTTTTTAGTTTTTATTTTTATTTGCTCTTATGAATTCTTATCCTCACTTTTGCTATGAGTTTGGCTCAAATTATATTGTAGGGAATGAGAACTACAATGGTAACATGCATCAAGGATTTGGGAATCAAAGATGGGAGGAGTCTCAAGGGATTGATCAACCTTATTGGCAACAACCCCCTCCGGTTTCTTATGGGTATAATTCTAATCCTAATGCATATCAATCTAATGGATGTGGTGACCCTTATTGTGATTGTCAACAACCACCACCACATGCCTATGAACCACCCCCCCAATATGACTTTGAACCACCTTACTCACAAGCCCTCTACCACCAAACACCTCATTATGACCCTAATCCTTATCCACCATACCTACCACCTTATGAACCATATGAACCATACATGGAACCACCACCATTCCAACACAATTACTCTTAAGAACCACCTCAATATACACCATCTCCATACCCTTACCAACATGAACCAACTTTCAATTATGAAACTTTCTTCCCAAACAATGAACCTTCTTTTTCCACACCACATCCAATGGATGATTCTCTCCAAGAATGTGTTAGTTCTTACATTCGAAGGCAAGAAGAGAACCAAAAAGAGTTCAAGGAGTTAGATGCCAAGATAGCTACCATAGAGGAAGCCATTCACAATATGGTCTCCTCCCGCCTAAGCCTATGTGATCAAGGAACTCCCATTGTTGAATGTGGAGAACCAATCAAAGAGCATAGTGAGGGAGTGAGTTTAGAGCTTCAAGGTGTAGAAGAAGGGTTGAAACAAGGATTACCACAAGGGGAGGAAGTCGAGATAATTGAGCCGGAAGAAGTGGTTGAAGCCTTAGGAGATGTTGGAAGTCCATGGGAATGTGGAGTCTTAGAGCCCTCTTCCAAGAAGCTTGACATTGATGTTGAAAAGGGTGTACAACCTCCAAGGCATATCATGGTGGAAAACTTTGAAGAGGTTGATCAAGAGATGGATTTAATCATTGATGAATTCTTATGTACAATTGAATCCTCTCCCATTGGGCTTGACATGGAGATTAAAGAAGAAGATACTTCACCTCCCATACCCTTGGTAAGCAATGAAGAAGAGATTGAATTAGAAGGAAACTACCAAGAGGAAGGTTGGGAAGAAGTTGGGCAAGAGACAAGTTCCATCATTGATGACAACTCTACAACAAGTGACATTGGTGACCTTGTTGAAGATTCTTCAAATAGATGTGAAGTTGATGTTGAAGTGGACTTCACACAACCTTTGAAATTTGATTTGATTGATGATGATGAGGAGTTAGAAGAAGTTGACATGCAAGGAGAAGTTGAGGGAAGTTGTCAAGAGGTGGAGGTACTTAAGGAAGAGCACAAGGGAGTGGAACTTGCAAGATTGTTAGAAACACCTCTCCCCAAGCCATTACCGTCCATTCTTTCATTCAAGTGGGTAAAATTCTTATCCCTAAGCTTCACTTTCTCACTTGAATATGGTTTGATTGAAAATGATGGTCAACTTAGAGCTTTTTGTAGAATTAAGAGTAGGAGAGAGTTGTGTAGTGGTTGAAAACATCACTCTAAGTTCATGTTGGTTGTATGCTCGAAGTTGAATGGCAATGGTTGGTGTAGAACCAAATTGCATGGGTCTAGGAGAATGTTTGGATGCTTAATTGAGAATTCACAAGCCTTGTCACCCAAATTTAACTATGGTAGTCAATGAGAAGATGGATGCAAGAACAAGGGTTGGGACCCCAGAATCCATTTTAACATTCAACACTCTTGGGGCTTTGTCATTTACTTGAGCTTACTTGAAGGCCTTGTGCGCCTAATTTGGGATCCCGGTGGACATTGGAGATGCAAACATTGGTAGGGATTCAAGGATGAATTCAAGCATAAACCACCCTAGCAAGGACCCCCACCAAATATCCAACTTAAGGACTTAAACTAAAAGTGCTAGGTGGGAGACACCCCACCATGGTAAACTCTTTCTATTCTCTTGTATATATAATCAATGAATGAATTGAGTTGCCATTATAGGTAGTTCTTCTTATTTTCTATACTCTTATCATTTTGCTTTTTTCGATAGGTTGTTTGTTGCATTCATGCTTTGATTAGAATAGTTGTTGTTAGATTGCATTTTGCTTGTAGTGTAAGTTTTGTTTGTAGTGTATTTGAAAATTTTCAAAAACTAAAAAGATTTGTTGTTAAATTTGATTTGTGATTGTTCTAGAATGCTTGTAGATTAGGAGAGTGCCCTGTTTTTATTTAAAAAAAAAATCGGGCATCAACGCATAAGCGCGCGCGGGTCGGCGTGGTTTCACAACTCCTAGTACTAAAACCTGAGAGTTGTGCCCACTTTATGCCTACTTTGTGTCAGGCGATCTGCGCGTAACCACGCATGACGCGTACGCGTGGATTGTCCTTGCTGCATCCGCGCGTAAGCGCACATGGCACGTACGTGTCCTTCTGCCAATCTGCACATCGGCGCGTGGGCGTCCATGATGCGTCCGCGTCGCAAAAAAAAGAGTTTTTTTTCCTCATCTTCCATTTTCTTTTGTCCATTGCATTCACATACTTTTATTCTTTGCATTTTTATTTTGTTTTTATAGCTTGTTTTTACTTTCTTTTTTTTTTGAGCTTCTTATTTGAATAATGGTGTTGAATTTTCTTACTCAATTGTTGAGACTTTCTTGGTTAATCTTGGTGCTTCGTGACTTGTTTGGCATTAATTGCAATATTTGCTCTACACAGAAGATTAGTGCTTTAGTCTTTCCTAACTCCTGATCCCTTGTTTTTGGTACATTATTGTCATTGAGTTGGGATAGGACCAAATGCTTTCGTGCTTATCACTAATCTTGTTTGTGTCAATTCCTATTTAAACTTGATGCTCCTAAGTGTCTTCATGCTTTAACTTGTTCTTGCATCAAGTATTAGTTGATATGCTCTTAGCTTATATTGCTTTTTCACTCACATGTTGTAGCTACCATATATTTGAGAACCATACTTTTATTTGGCATTAGCCCCCGCCTATGTTCTAATTGCTTTCATATATTTGTTGTAGGTTTAATTTTCTTTCTTTTTCTCTCCTTTGAGGTTGGCCACCAAATGAGGGAAAGAAAAAGCTTCTAAATGGGGCAACAAACAAGTTCACCCACACAACCTTTTGAAGGAACTCATCAATTTTAGCAACCCGCCCACCTTGCTCTTCTTTGCATGCACCGAGGATGGTGCAAATTTCCTTTTTCAACACCAATTCTTGATTTTCTTTGTTAGTTAGTTGTTGCATTGCATGATAGGTTGCATGCTAGTTAGAATTTGTACATATTTTACCACTTCTTTTTATGTTAGGACTACTTGGTTTGGGTGATGATTTCTTTTCCAAGAAAAATTGTTTTTAGGGCACCCTACCAATTTGAAAAAAAATTTTTGTTGTACTTGCTTGAAGGATTTATTTTGGAACATGGTTTTTGAGCTAAGAACACAAGCATGTGAGTTTTGAGCCTAATTGTGTTGTTACATCTTATAACCAGTTATTTTTCATTCTTGTGCACATCATTCTCTTTCTATGATTGTAATCTTTGATTTGTTTGATTCTTTATGTCCATTATTCCATGTATACATGCATTTATATGATTGAGGCCATCATTTCAATTTGCTCACTTACCCAAATAGCCTACCTTTCATCAACCATTGTTAGCCAATTTTGAGCCTATTGTATCCCTTTTGTTCGTAATTATGACACATCACTATCCCTAAGTGAAAAACAATAAATGTCCTTAATTTGGATCTTTGATTAGCTTAGGCTAGTTAGAGTGTTTATCATTTGGGTATGGGGAACTTGGGACATTGGTTGAGGTAAAAGTGTATTTTGTATTTTTGTTGAAGATTTTTGGGAATTGGGTACATGCTTATGCATTAAATATGTAAAATCATATGCATTGATACGTTTGTATATACTTTAAAAAAAAAGTGTGTGAAAAAAATGTAGAAAAAAAAAATAGAAAAAAATAAAAGAAACAAAAATATATATAAAAAAATGCAATAAAAAGGGGAAAAAAATGTCCCAAAGTAAAGTTCAATAAAAATCAATGCATATGGAATGTGAATTAAAGAGAATGAATGAGTATGTGAAAAAGTGGGAATCATGGGTAGCTAGGTTGTGTATTAGAATTGTATAGGTTGTTATGTGTTTGGTGAGAGCTTAGGTTAATCAAAGATTCAAATTCCAAACTCACTTGACCATATGCATCCTTACCTTTACCCTAGCCCCATTACAACCTATGAATAAGTCCTCATGATGAATGTATGCATGCATTGAATAATTGTTGATTGTTAGATGAAAAATAAATCATGGAAAGCATGATTAGAAGAGAATTGAGTGGATCGACCCTATACATTTGAGCGACTAGAGCAGATACACATCCGGTGAGGGTTCGATGCTCAATTCCTTGTTCCCGGCTTTCATGAGCTCTCTTCTTGCAAGTCTATTTGAACTTCATTTTGATATTTGAATTGGTAGGATTCATGAGTTATCATACTACTTAGCCCTACTTGATATATTCTTGGAGATTGATTTACTTTTGACCAAGTAGATAGAGTCATATTGCATTTAGTTGCATGCATATAGATAGGTTTATATAGTTTATTTGCTTTGAATAAATGTTCATATCCCTTTTCTTGTCCTTCTTTATTCTTAGCATGAGGACATGCTTGGTTTAAGTGTGGGGAGATTTGATAAACCTCAATTTTGTGGTTTATCTTATGCTTAATTTGGGGGATTTTATCAACTTTTCTCATATTTATTCAATGAAATAGCATGGTTTTGCAATTCTCCCTGAATTTGTGCTTAAGTGTAAACATGCTTTTTAGGCCCTAAAATTAGGGATTTTAATTCACTTTAATTCCATTCGATGCCTTGATGTGTTTGTTGAGTGATTTCAGGTTTATAAGGCAAGTATTGGATGGAAGAAATGAGGAGAAAATCATTCAAAGTGGGAGAACTCATGAAGAAATGAAGGAATTGCAAAGCTGTCAAGCCTGACCTCTTCGCACTCAATCGACCATAACTTGAGCTACAGAGATCCAAATGAGGCGGTTTTAGTTGCATTGGAAAGCTAACGTCCGGGGCTTCAAAATAGTATAAAATTTGCCATATTTGCTTTGCGTCTAGGGATGCGTACATGCACTGTATGCGTATGCACCGATGGACCAGCGTGATTCACTAAAGTGAAATCGTGGCCAGCGATTTGTAGCTCATTTTGGGCCCAATCCAACTCATTTCTGATGCTATTGAACCTAAGGATTGAGGGGGGGGGATGAACCAAGTAGTCATAGTTTAGTTTTCATCATGTTTTAGGGTAGAATTCTAGAGAGAGAGGCTCTCTCCTCTCTCTAGATTTAGGATGGAAATTAGGGTAAAGTTAGGTTAATCACTCTCAAATTTCTCTTTCAATTCTTCTTCTGATTTTATTTCTCATTACATTTTAGTGTTCTATTGTCTTAATCTTCTTAGTTTCTCTTGTTAATTTCTTATTTTACTCTCTTTTATGTTGATGAATAATTGTTGGATCTTAATTTTCTTTAATGCAATTTTATGTTTCCATGCTCTTCTATGTTTATCTTCATTGTTATTGTTGATTTCTTGCTTGTGGTAGTCATGGGTTTTACTAATTCTAGCATTTGTGATGTTTACTTTTATTACACACTAGGTGCTTGATAAAATATTTACACTAGTTTTTGAGTAGTTTTGTTGACTCTTGTCCTAGGATAAGGGAATTAAGTGACCTTGAGTCATTGGGTTTCAATGAATTGGTGATTTGAGAACCCTTGGTGGTCAATTTGATAACCATTTATAATAGCCTACTACTAAGTCAATTAGTAGCTAGGTTAGAACCTATGGATTGATGTTGATCAAGCCATTTGATATACTTCAAGTATAGAAGTAAACTTAATGAGCTTGGTTCCTCATAATTATCAATATTTGGTTTGTAGACAAGGATGGTGATCTCAATTACCTATGTCTAGCCAAGAGTTCTTTTCCTTTATTTTATTAGTTCTTGTCATTTTACCTTCTTGTTCATTTACTTTTCTCGCCATTTATTTTCTTGCAAAAATACAAAACCAAACCCCTTACCCCCTTTATAGCCAATAATTAAACACTTCATTGCAATTCCTTGTGAGATGACCCGGAGTTTAAATACTTCGGCTAATTCTTATTTGGGGTTTGTTATTTGTGACAACCAAATTTTTTATGTGAGAATTGTTTGTTGGTTTGGAGTTTCTTGGGTTGGCTTCTCCTCTGCCTTGCTTTCAGAAGGGCTTTCAGTCATGTGTTCCCTTGAGGCATCTTGAGTTGCTTCTATCTCTCCTCCTTGTTCGCCCTGACTGATCACTTCAAGCACTTCCTCCACCAGATCTTTTATCGTTTCCACTCTCATGTGCTGTGGTTTCTCAGGGGGGTATTTCATAGCTTTGAAGACATTGATGATCATTTGCTCCTCATGTACCCTCAGGGTCATCTCCCCTTTCTCTACATCAATGATAGCTCTTGCTGTTGCTAAGAAAGGTCTCCCCAAGATTATTGAGTCATGTCCTTCTTCTTCCATGTCTAGATTGACAAAATCGGCTGGGAAGATAAATTCTCCAACCTTCACCAGTAAGTTTTCCCCAACCCCATTTGGTATTTTAAGTGATCTATCTGCCATTTACAATGACATCCTAGTGGGTTTGACTTCCTCTATTGCAAGCTTTTTCATTAGTGAGAGGGACATCAAATTGATGCTGGCACCCAAGTCATAGAGAGCTTTGTCCAATGTTCTGTTGCCTATAGCGCGAGATAAGATCAAGCTTCTTGGATCTTTGAGTTTCGGTGGGAGACCTTTTTGAATCACTGCACTACATTCTTGCGTCAAGATCACTGTCTCTTTCTCATTCCAGCTCCTCTTCTTGTTGATAAGCTCCTTTAGAAATTTTGCCTATAGAGGCATTTGTTCTAGAGCTTCAGCAAGTGGAATGTTGATCTCCAACATCTTAAAAACTTCTAAAAACTTTGGGAACTGTTAATCCTTGATCTCCTTCTGAAATCTTTGAGGATTTGGCAAAGGATGGGTGTAAGGCTTCACCATTTTCCTCTGTTCTTGTGATTGCTCCTCCATAACTTGCTTTCCCTTCTTAGAAGCTTGTGGCTGTTCATTCTTCTCTCTGAGCTCTTCCTAGTCTTTATCTTTAATTGTCACTTCTTCCTTGCTGCTGGCCTCATCACTCTCAGCTGGCCTTTTGTTAGTTTTCTTGTGATTTACCAAGTTTCTTCTACTCCTTAATTGAATTGATTTGCATTCTTCTTTGGGGTTTGGAATGGTGTCACTTGGTAGTGCATTGGGTGCTCTTTCAGCCACTGTTTTCTTGGACAATTGTCCAATTTGCCTTTCCAAGTTTCTCAGTGAAGCTGCTTGGTTTTTATTGGCAAATTCTTGATGCTTGATCATCTTCTCCATCATTATCTCCAAGTTAGAGATCCTTTGAGATTCTTGGTGTGGTTGTGGTTAATTATGGGATGTTGAGGTTGAATGATAGTTATTTTGGTTAGTGAATAGGTTGTTGGGTGGATAGTAGTTGGGTTGGGATTGATTATTTTGTGGTTTTCTGTATGGATCTTGGTTAGTATTTTGATGGTTTTAATGGTTTGTGTTTCTGGAATTGTTTTGGTTTGAGTTTCTCTGCTAAGGCTGCTAGTTTTGGTTCTCTCCCAATTTCAAATTGGGGTGGTTTCTCCAAGATGAATTGTAAGTGTCTCCATGGAAATCATTTGGTCCAGCTCCTTGATTGTGCATGTACTGCACTTGTTTAGGCTGCTGCTCTTCATAGTTTTCCTCCTGCTGCCACCATACCACTGGTGGTTGATTAGTTGTGCTCACTGCTACAATTTGTAATCCATCCATCCTCTTAGTAATTGATTCAATTTGCTGTTGGAGTTGCTGGTGCATGAGTTTGTTCTGAGCTAATATGGTATCAACTCCTTCAAGCTCATACACACCTTTCTTTAGAGCTGCTTTCCTTTTAGAGGAGTAGAGGTACTTGATGAGCAGATAATTTATACACTTTTTGGCATTGTTTTTAGGTAGTTTTTAGTATGTTTTAATTACTTTTTATTATATTTTTATTAGTTTTTAAATAAAAATTATATTTCTGGGCTTTACTATGAGTTTGTGTGTTTTTCTGTGATTTCAGGTATTTTCTGGCTGAAATTGAGGGACCTGAGCAAAAATCTGATTCAGAGGCCGAAAAAGGACTGCAGATGCTATTAGATTCTGATCTCCTTGCACTCGAAGTGGATTTTTTGGAGCTACAGAAGCCTAATTGCCGCGCTCTCAATTGCGTTGGAAAGTAGACATCCTGGGCTTTCCAGCAATATATAATAGTCCATACTTTGCTCGAGATTTGATGGCCCAAACTGGCATTCCAAGTCAGCATAGAAATTCTGGCGTCAAAACGCCAGAACTGGCATAAAAGCTGGAGTTAAACGCCCAAACTGGCACAAAGGCTGGCGTTTAACTCCAAGAAAGGTCTCTACACGTGAAAGTTTCAATGCTCAGCCCAAGCACACACCAAGTGGGTCCCGAAAGTGGATTTTTACACTAAATGTTCTAGCTTACTCATTTTTGTAACCCTAGATCACTAGTTTATTATAAAAACTACTTTTAGTGATTCATCTTGTGCCTCATGACACTCTACACATTTCATATTATATCTTCTATGGCATGAGTCTCGAAACCCCATGGTTGGGGGTGAGGAGCTCTACTGTGTTTTGATGAATTAATGCAATTACTATTGTTTCCATTCAATCACACTTGCTTCCATTCTAAGATATTCACTCGTACTTCAACTTGATGAATGTGATGATCTGTGACACTCATTACCATTCTCAACCTATGAACGCGTGCCTGACAACCACCTCCGTCCTACCTTAGACTGAGTGCTTATCTCTTAGCCTCCTAGTTCAGATCAGAGTCTTCATGGTATAAGCTAGAATCAATTGGCAGCATTCTTGAGATCCGGAACGTCTAAACCTTGTCTGTGGTATTCTGAGTAGGATCTGGGATAGGATGACTGTGACGATCTTCAAAATCACAAGTGCTGGGCGTAGTGACAGACACAAAAGGATCAATAGATCCTATTCCAGCATGAGTGAGAACCGACAGATGATTAGTCGTGCGGTGACAGCGCATTTGGACCATTTTCACTGAGAGGACGGATGGTAGCCATTGACAATGGTGATCCACTAACATATAGCTTGCCATGGAAGTAACCTTGCGTGTATGAAGAAGAAGATAGTAGGAAAGCAGAAATTCAGAAGATAGAGCATCTCCAAAACCTCAACCTATTCTCCATTACTGCAAAACAATTATTTATTTCATGTTCTTTTACTTTTTACAATTAAATATGAGAATTATTGATATCCTGACTAAGAGTTACAAGATAACCATAGCTTGCTTCAAGCTGACAATCTCCGTGGGATCGACCCTTACTCACGTAAGGTATTACATGGACTACCTAGTGCACTTGCTGGTTAGTTGTGTGGAATTGCAAAAGTGTGATTGTGATTTCGTGCACCAAGTTTTTGGCTCCGTTGCCGGGGATTGTTCGAGTTTGTACACCTGACGGTTTATCTTGTTGCTTAGATTACGAATAATTTATTTTTGTTGGTTTAGAGTCACTAAATTTAAGTCTTTTATTTGAGATTAGTTTCATATTTTATGTTTGGCGTCAATTGCATGCTTTTATTTTCTTTCAATTTTTCGAATTTGCATGTTTTTAGTTCTTTCTTAACCTTTAAAAATTCTAAGTTTGGTGTCTTTTTTGTGTTTTCCTTTAAATTTTTGAAAATTTGTGCTTGATTTTCTAAAAATTTTAAGTTTAGTGTCCCTTGTGCTTTTATTTACTTAAAAAATTTTTCAAAAATTTGTTCTTGGTGTTCATCTTGATCTTCAAGGTGTACTTGGTGTTCATCTTGACATTCAAAGTTTTCTTGTTTGTTCTCTTTGCTTTGATCTAAAGTTTCTAAGTTTAGTGTTATCTTGTTGTTTTTCTCTTTCCTCATTAAAATTCAAAAATTAAGAAAATATATTTTCCTTATTTTACTCATAAATTTCGAAATTTTGCATTAAATTAGTCAAAGATTTTCAAAATCATATTTTTTTTAGTCAAGTCAAAATTATAATTTCAAAAATTGATCTTTTCAAATCTTTTTCAAAAATCAAATCTTTTTAATTTCTTCAATCATATCTTCTCAATCATATCTTTTTTTTAAATTGCAATCGTATCTTCTCAATCATATCTTTTTCAAAATAATTTTCAATCATATCTTTTTGATTTCTAATTTCAAAATCTTTTTCAAAAAAAATCACCTAATTACTTTTCTCTTTCATATTTCGAAATTAACTAAGCATTCTTTTTCCAAAATCTTTTTTATTAATTAAATAATTTAGTTTTCAATTTGCTTTTATTTCATTTTCTTCTAATTGTTGAATGTTTTATTTCATCTTCCATGTATTTTGTTTTATTTTTGGTTACTTTTAATTAAATAAAAAAATTAAAAAATATAATTTAATTGCAATTCATATCAATTCCCTTTTCTCCATCATGGACATAAGTGGAAACGAACAGTCCAGAAGGACTCTGGGGTCATATGCTAACCCCATTACAGCTGCATATGGGAGTAGCATCTGTATACCTCCCATCAAAGCAAGCAGTTTTGAGCTAAATCCCCAGCTCATTATCATGGTGCAGCAAAATTGCTAGTATTCCTGTCTTCCACAGGAAGAACCTAATGAGTTTCTGGCACAGTTCTTACAAATTGCTGACACAGTACGTGATAAAGAAGTGGATCAGGATGTCTACAGATTATTATTGTTTCCATTTGCTGTAAAAGATCAAGCTAAGAGGTGGTTAAATAACCAACCCACAGCAAGCATAAAAACATGGAGACAGTTATCAGACAAATTCCTGAATCAATTTTACCCTCCAAAAAGGATGACACAGCTGAGGCTGGATATCCAAGGCTTTAAACAAGAGGAACATGAATCCCTTTATAATTCCTGGGAGAGGTACAGAGGGATGCTAAGGAAATGCCCCTTTGAAATGTTTTCAGAGTGGGTACAGTTAGACATCTTCTACTATGGGCTTACAGAAAGAGCTCAAATATCTCTAGACTACTCAGCTGGTGGATCTATACACATGAGAAAGATGATTGAAGAAGCTCAAGAACTCATAGATACGGTTGCTAGAAATCAACATCTGTACTCAAGCAGTGAGTCCTCTATAAAAGAAGAGGCTATGACAGTAACTACTTATCCTAATCCTCAATAACAGATTGTTGAACTTAATCAGCAATTACTCCTTGTGACAAAACAATTACCAGAATTTAAAGAGATGCTCCAAGACACTAAAAATGCTAACAGGAATATGGAAGCACAATTGAATCAGACAAGACAGCAGCTATCTAAAGAGATAACAGAAGAATGCCAAGCTATCCAACTAAGGAGCGGGAAGACATTGAATAATTCAGCTCAAAGTAGCAAAAAGCCAAGAAAGGAACAACTGACAGAGGATGACCAAACCACTGCCCAAAATCCCTTTGAGGACAGCAAGAGCCCAGAGAGGAATAATTCTGGCATTCAAACGCCAGAAAAGGGTGAAAGATTGGCATCTAACGCCCAGTGGATGCCCACTTCTGGCGTTCAAACGCCAGAAAAGGGAGAAAAGTTGGCGTTGAACGCCCATTCCCTGCCCAGTTCTGGCGTTCAAACGCCAGAAAAGGGTGGGAAGCTGGCGTT
Organism: Arachis hypogaea; assembly: GCF_003086295.3. Classification (NCBI taxonomy): domain Eukaryota; kingdom Viridiplantae; phylum Streptophyta; class Magnoliopsida; order Fabales; family Fabaceae; genus Arachis; species Arachis hypogaea. The sequence goes on from NC_092050.1 coordinate 51,699,646, forward strand.
AAACGCCCATCCAGTACCCTATCCTGGTGTTCAAATGCCAATAAGGGATCAGACACCTGCAAGTGCTAATCATAACCCCTCTAAGAAGGCTTCTCCAACCACCTCTGTAGGGAATAAACCTGCAGCAACTAAGGTTGAAGAATATAAAGCCAAGATGCCTTATCCTTAGAAACTCTGCCAAGAGGAATAGGATAAACAATTTGCCTGCTTTGCAGACTATCTCAGGACTCTTGAGATAAAGATCCCGTTTGTAGAGGCACTTGAGCAAATACCCTCTTATGCTAAGTTCATGAAAGAGATCTTAAGTCATAAGAAGGATTGGAGAGAAACTGAAAAAGTTTTTCTCACTGAAGAATGCAGTGCAGTCATTCTGAAAAGCTTACCAGAGAAGCTTAAAGATCCAGGAAGCTTTATGATACCATGCACATTAGAGGGTGCTTGTACCAAGACAGCTCTATGTGACCTTGGAGCAAGTATCAACCTAATACCTGCATCCACTATCAGAAAGCTTGGCTTGACTGAAGAAGTCAAACCAACCCGGATATTTCTTCAACTTGCTGATGGCTCCATTAAATATCCATCAGGCATATTTGAGGACATGATTGTCAAGGTTGGGCCATTTGCCTTACCCACTGACTTTGTAGTGCTGGAAATGGAGGAGCACAAGAGTGCAACTCTCATTCTAGGAAGACCTTTCCTAGCAACTGGATGAACTCTTATTGATGTACAAAAAGGGGAAGTGACCCTGAGAGTCAATGAGGATGAGTTCAAGTTAAATGCTGTCAAATGACTGCATGAGCACTGATATTATTGGCTCTTTGGTGGAAGAGATCAATATGACTGAAAATCTCGAATCAGAGCTAGAGGACATCTTTAAAGATGTTCAGCCTGATCTGGAGGAATCAGAGGAAATAAAAGAACCTCTGAAATTTCCTCAGGAAGAGGATAAGCCTCCTAAACCCGAGCTCAAACCACTACCACCATCCTTGAAATATGCATTTCTGGGAGAAGGTGACACTTTTCCAGTGATCATAAGCTCTGCTTTAAATCCACAGGAAGAGAAAGCACTAATTCAGGTGCTGAGGACAGACAAGATAGCTCTTGGGTGGTCCATAAGTGATCTTAAGGGCATTAGCCCAGCAAGATGCATGCACAAGATCCTATTGGAGGATGATGCTAAGCCAGTGGTTCAACCACAGAGGCGGCTAAATCCAGCCATGAAGGAGGTCGTGCAGAAAGAAGTCACTAAGTTACTAGAGGCTGGGATTATTTATCCTATTTTTGATAGCCCCTGGGTGAGCCCTGTCCATGTTGTCCCTAAGAAGGGAGGAATGACAGTGGTTCATAATGAAAAGAATGAACTGGTTCCTACAAGAACAGTTACAGGGTGGCGTATGTGTATTAACTACAGAAGGCTCAATACAGCCACCAGAAAGGATCATTTTCCTTTACCATTCATAGACCAGATGCTAGAGAGAGTAGCAGGTCATGAATATTACTGCTTTTTGGATGGCTATTCAGGTTACAACCAAATTGCAGTAGATCATCAAGACCAAGAGAAAACAGCATTGACATGTCCATCTGGAGTATTTGCATACAGAAGGATGCCTTTTGGTCTGTGCAATGCACCTGCAACCTTTCAGAGATGCATGATCTCTATTTTCTCTAATATGGTGGAAAATTTTCTGGAAGTCATGGATGACTTCTCAGTATTCGGAAACTCATTCAGCTCCTGTCTTGATCATCTAGCACTTGTTCTGAAAAGGTGCCAAGAGACTAACCTGGTTTTAAACTGGGAAAAATGTCACTTAATGGTGACTGAAGGAATTGTCCTTGGGCATAAAATTTTGAACAAAGGAATAGAGGTGGATCAAGCTAAGGTAGAGGTAATTGAAAAATTACCACCACCTGCCAATGTAAAGGCAATCAGAAGCTTTCTGGGACATGCAGGATTCTACAGGAGGTTTATAAAGGATTTTTCAAAAATTGCAAAACCTCTGAGCAATCTGCTAGCTACTGACACGCCATTTGTGTTTGACACAGAGTGTCTGCAAGCGTTTGAAACCCTGAAAGCTAAGCTGGTCACAGCACCAGTCATCTCTGCACCAGACTAGACATTACCATTCGAACTAATGTGTGATGCCAGTGACCATGCCATTGGTGCAGTGCTGGGACAGAGGCATAACAAGCTTCTGCACATCATTTACTATGCTAGCCGTGTTTTAAATAATGCACAGAAGAATTACACAACCACAGAAAAAGAGTTACTTGCAGTGGTTTATGTCATTGACAAGTGTAGATCCTATTTAGTAGGTTCAAAAGTGATTGTGTATACTGACCATGCTGCTCTTAAATACCTAATCACAAAGCAGGATTCAAAACCTAGGCTCATAAGATGGGTGTTGCTTCTACAAGAGTTTGATATAGAAATAAGAGACAGAAAAGGGACAGAGAACCAGGTAGCTGATTACCTGTCCCGGATAGAACCAGTAGCAGGGGCGTCCCTCCCTCCTACTGAGATCTCTGAAACCTTTCTGGATGAGCAACTCTTCGCCATTCAGGAAGCACCATGGTTTGCAGACATTGCGAATTAGAAAGCGGTAAGGTTCATACCCAAAGAGTACAGCAGGTTGCAGACGAAAAAACTAATTTCAGATGCAAAGTACTACTTATGGGATGAACCATATCTCTTTAAGAGATATGCAGACGGAATGATCCGCAGATGCGTACCCAGAGAAGAGGCACAGAAGATCCTATGGCACTGCCATGGATCACAGTATGGAGGACATTTCGGAGGTGAGAGAACAGCCACTAAGGTCCTCCAATGTGGCTTCTACTGGCCTACTCTTTATAGAGATGCCCGAGAGTTTGTGCGTAACTATGACAGTTGCCAAAGAGCTGACAAGTTGCCTCATGGTTATGCCATGCCTCAGCAAGGGATCTTAGAGATTGAGTTGTTTGATATGGGGTATTGACTTCATGGGTCCCTTCCCACCATCATACTCAAACACTTATATTCTGGTGGCAGTAGACTATGTATCTAAATGGGTAGAAGCAATTGCCACACCCACTAATGATACTAAGATCGTACTGAAATTCCTCCAGAAACATATCTTCAGCAGATTTGGCGTCCTCAGAGTACTAATCAGTGACGGGGGCACTCATTTCTGCAATAAACAACTATACTCTGCTATGGTCCGATATGGAATTAGCCACAAAGTAGCAACTCCATATCACCCACAGACAAATGGGCAGGCTGAAGTCTCTAATAGAGAACTAAAAAGAATCCTGGAATGGACTGTAATTGCCCGTAGAAAGGATTGGGCAAAAAGCTTGGATGATGCTCTGTGGGCATACAGAACAGCATTCAAGACTCCTATAGGAACCTCTCCATACCAGCTTGTGTATGGCAAGGCCTGTCATCTGCCCGTGGAACTGGAACATAAGGCCTACTGGGCAACCAGATTCCTAAACCTGGATGCTAAGTTAGCTGGAGAGAAAAGATTGCTCCAGCTAAATGAGCTAGAGGAATCCAGACTCAATGCTTATGAAAATGCAAAAATTTATAAGAAAAAAGCAAAAAGGTGGCATGAGAAGAAACTGTCATCTAGAATTTTTGAGCCAGGACAGAAGGTTCTGTTGTTTAACTCTAGACTTAGATTATTCCCCGGGAAATTAAAATCCCGGTGGAGTGGACCATATGTGATTACAAGTGTGTTACCATATGGATATGTTGAGCTTTAGGATATTGATTATAACAAAAAGTTTATTGTTAATGGACAGAGAATCAAACACTATCTTGAAAGCAATTTTGAGCAAAAATGCTCAAAACTGAGACTAGAATAAAACTCAGTCAAGGTCCAGCTAAAGACAATAAAGAAGCGCTTGTTTGGAGGCAACCCAAGTTTATTATATCTATTTATTTTCTATTGTTATTTTATGTTTTCTGTAGGTTGATGATCATGTGAAGTCACAAAAACAACTAAAAAAGTAAAAACAGAATGAAAAATAGTATTAAAAATAGCACACCCTGGAGGAGAAGCATACTGGCGTTTAAACGCCAGTAAGGGTAGCAGAATGGGCGTTAAATGCTCAGTCTGGCACCATTCTAGGCGTTTAACGCCAGAAAGGGGCACAGAGCTGGCGTTTAACGCCAGAAAGGGGGCACAGAACTGGCGTTTAACGCCAAAAATGGGCACAAAGCTGGCGTTTAAACGCTAGAAAGGGGAGAAAAGCTGGTGTTAAACGCCATAAATGGGCAGCAACCTGGCGTTTAATGCCAGGATTGGCAAGCAAGAGGCATTTACACGCCAATATGGTGCAGGAATGAGAAATCCTTGACACCTCAGGATCTGTGGACCCCACAGGATCCCCACCTACCTCACCTCTCTCTCTCTTCTTCACACCTTCCGATAACACCCTTCCCCAAAAACCCTACCCACCTCACAATTCAAATTCAAACCATTTCCCTCCTAAACCCATTCCATCTCCTCCATTTTTCTTCTTCTTCTAATCCCTTTTTCTTCTTTTGCTCGAGGACGAGCAAACCTTCTAAGTTTGGTGTGGTAAAAGCGTTGCTTTTTGTTTTTCCATAACCATTTATGGCACCTAAGGCCGGAGAAACCTCTAGGAAGAGGAAAGGGAAGGCAGTTGCTTCCAACTCCGAGTCATGAGAGATAGAGAGATTCATCTCAAAAGCCCATCACTAGAAAGAGGATGGAGAAAACAAGAGAGCCCACTCATGGACCTCAACAAAAGCAACCTATTATCCTCCATGAAATCAGAGAGGAGCAACAAAGGCAAGGAAGAGACATTGAGGAGCTCAAGCACTCCATAGGATCTTCAAGAAGGAGAACTAGCCGTCATCACTAAGGTGGACCCATTCTTTAATTTCCTTGTTCTTATTTTTTTGTTTTTCGATTTCTATGCTTGATGTTCTATCTATGTTTGTGTCTTCACTACATGATCGTTGTATCTTAGCGTCTATGCCTTAAAGTTATGAATGTCCTATGAATCCATCACCTTTCTTAAATGAAAAATGTTTTTAATTGCAAAAGAAAAAGAAGTACATGAATTTTGAATTTTAAAACAGTTTAATTATTTTGATGTGGTGGCAATATTTTTTATTTTCTGAATGAATGCTTGAACAGTGCATATTTTTGAATTTTTTGTTTATGAATATTAAAATTGTTGGCTCTTGAAAGAATGATGGAAAAGGAGAAATGTTATTGATAAGTGAAAAATCAGTGAAAAGCTTGCGGAAAAAAAAAAGAAAAAGCAAGTGGAAAAAGCCAATAGCCCTTTAAAGCAAAAGGCAAGGGTAAAATAAAAAGGATCCAAGGCTTTGAGCATCAGTGGATAGGAGGGCCCACAGGAATAAAATCCTGGCCTAAGTGGCTAAACCAAGCTGTCCTTAACCATGTGCTTGTGGCGTGAAGGTGTCAAGTGAAAAGCTTGAGACTGAGCAGTTAAAGTCGTGATCCAAAGCAAAAAGAGTGTGCTTAAGAGCTCTGGACACCTCTAATTGGAGACTCTAGCAAAGCTGAGTCACAATCTGAAAAGGTTCACCCAGTTATGTGTCTGTGACATTTATATATCCGGTGGTAATACTGGAAAATAAAATGCTTAGGGTCACGTCCAAGACTCATAAAGTAACTGTGTTCAAGAATCAACAATACTGAACTAGGAGAATCAATAACACCATCTGAATTCTGAGTTCCTATAGATGCCAATCATTCTGAACTTCAAAGGATAAAGTGAGATGCCAAAACTGTTCAGAAGCAAAAAGCTAAGAGTCCCGCTCATCTAATTAAGACTGATCTTCATAGATGTTTTCGGAATTTATTGTATACTCTCTTCTTTTTATCCTACTATGTTTTTAGTTGCTTGGGGACAAGCAACAATTTAAGTTTGGTGTTGTGATGAGCGGATAATTTATACGCTTTTTGGCATTGTTTTTAGGTAGTTTTTAGTTTGTTTTAATTATTTTTTATTATATTTTTATTAGTTTTTAAATAAAAATTACATTTTTGGGCTTTACTATGAGTTTGTGTGTTTTTCTGTGATTTCAGGTATTTTCTGGCTGAAATTGAGGGACCTGAGCAAAAATCTGATTCAGAGGCTGAAAAAGGACTGCAGATGCTGTTGGATTCTGAACTACCTGCACCCGAAGTGGATTTTCTGGAGCTACAGAACCCTAATTGGCGCTCTCTCAATTGGGTTGGAAAGTAGACATCCTGAGCTTTCCAGCAATATATAATAGTCCATACTTTGCTCGAGGTTTGATGGCCCAAACCGGCGTTCCAAATCAGCATAGAAATTCTGGCATCAAAACGCCAGAACTGGCATAAAAGCTGGAGTTAAACGCCCAAACTGGCACAAAAGCTGGCGTTTAACTCCAAAAAAGGTCTCAACACGTGAAAGCTTCAATGCTCAGTCCAAGAACATACCAAGTGGGCCCCGGAAGGGGATTTTTACACTAACTGTTCTAGCTTACTCATTTTCCGTAACCCTAGGTCACTAGTTTATTATAAAAACTACTTTTAGTGATTCATCTTGTACCTCATGACACTCTACATGTTTCATATTGTATCTTCTATGGCATGAGTCTCTAAACCCCATGGTTGGGGGTGAGGAGCTCTGCTGTGTTTTGATGAATTAATGCAATTACTACTGTTTTCCATTCAATCACGCTTGCTTCCACTCTAAGATATTCACTCGTACTTCAACTTGATGAATGTGATGATCTATGACACTCATCACCATTCTCAACCTATGAACACGTGCCTGACAACCACCTCCGTTCTACCTTAGACTGAATGCTTATCTCTTAGCCTCCTAGTTCAGATCAGAGTCTTCGTGGTATAAGCTAGAAACAATTGGCAGCATTCTTGAGATCCAGAACGTCTAAACCTTGTCTGTGGTATTCTGAGTAGGATCTAGAATAGGATGACTGTGATGAGCTTTAAACTCACAAGTGCTGGGCGTAGTGACAGACGCAAAAGGATCAATGGATCCTATTCCAGTATGAGTGAGAACCGATAGATGATTAGCCGTGCGGTGACAGCGCATTTGGACCATTTTCATTGAGAGGACGGATGGTAGCCATTAACAACGGTGATCTACCAACATACAGCTTGCCATGGAAGGAACCTTGCATGTATGAAGAAGAAGACAGTAGGAAAGCAGAAATCCAGAAGATAGAGTATCTCCAAAACCTCAACCTATTCTCCATTACAGCAAAACAAGTATTTATTTCATGTTCTTTTACTTTTTACAATTAAATCTGAGAATTATTGATATCCTGACTAAGAGTTACAAGATACCCATAGCTTACTTCAAGCCGACAATCTCTGTGGGATCGACCCTTACTCACGTAAGGTATTACTTGGACGACCCAGTGCACTTGCTGGTTAGTTGTGCGGAATTGCAAAAGTGTGATTCTGATTTCGTGCACCAGTACTCATTGTTGGCCACCATGTCTATGAGATCATGTGCCTCTTGAGTAGTTTTCATCATTTGCAAAGATCCTCCTGATGAATAATCCAAAGCTTTCCTTGAAGGTAAGGACAGGCCTTCATAGAAATTCTGCAACTCCACCCATTCACTGAACATTCCTTCTGGAGACCTTCTGATTAGAGCTTTATACCTCTCCCAAGCTTCATACAATGATTCTCCTTCTTGCTGTCTGAAGGTTTGCACATCAGTTTTTAGCTTGATGACTCTTTGGGGTGGATAGAATTTGGCTAGAAATTTGCTAACCAAATCATCCCAACTGGTGATGCTCTCTTTAGGGAAGGTTTCTAACCAATGTGTGGCTTTGTCCCTCAGTGAAAATGGGAATAACAAGAGTTTGTATATGTCAGGGTTGACTCCATTGGTTTTGACAGTGTCACAGATTCTCAAAAACACAGAGAGGTGTTGGTTTGGATCTTCAGCAGCACTTCCTCCACACTGACAATTATTTTGAACCAGGGTAATCAGTTGAGGCTTGAGTTCGAAGTTATTGGCATGGACATTGGGTGTTAGGATGCTGCTCCCACAATTTCTTGGGTTGGGGATAGTGTACGAGGCTAAAAATCTTCTCTGAGGCTGGCCATTGTTGTTGGCCACACCATCAGGTCGATTTGGTATATTATCCTCCATCTCTTGATCCTCTTCTCCTGATACCTCTTCTCCAATAACTCCCTTCCCTCTTGCTTCTCTTCTTCTTCTTAAAAGTGTCCTCTCTGGTTCAGAATCGAAAGAGGTGGACTCACCTCTTCTCCCTCCTGGCATAAAACACACACAAAACCAGAAACCAAAATAATTCACTCTACTGCTAGAGTGAGGTTAATGTTAGCTTAAAAAAAAACTTAAACAATTAGTGTGCTTTGTAACAACCCTAGATTTTGAAAATCAAATAATTAGTTATTTGTGATTTATTTTATTTGATGATAATTTTATTTTAAGAAAATTATTTTACTAAAGGTAATTAAACATAGTTTCATGATAATTAAAGTTTAAATTAATTAGAATTCTTATATAATTTTTATTGAATATTTGATATAATTGAAATTATAATGTTAGTAATAGAAAAATAAGAAAGAATTGTACCGTTCAATTTAAGTAATTTTTATTATGAATGAATTATATATGTTCTATTTTATTAATTTATACTCTTAGAGATTAATTTACTAGAAATAATTAGTTTGATTTTTATAAATAGTTTAAGTTTAAGTTAATTAATGTTTAAGTACAATTTTTATTATAATTAGTTATTCTACACAAATTGAAATTAGAGTTTTGATAATAGAAAAATAATAAAAAGTTATATCATTTAATTTGAATAATTAATATTGAGTTTAAACTATATTTTATAATTATATGATTAATATGCTTATTTTATAATTTAAACTAGAAATAATTAATTCAACTTAGCAATATGTTGATAAATAATATTTCTAAATATTTTTAATAGAGTATGTTTGATTTTAAAATTACTCCACCCTTCAATTTTATCAAAATATCTATTCATATCTATCCATATTACTTTATAAAATCCCTAATTTCTAACCCTAATTTCCAAATTGAATCAGAAACCCTAATTCTTAATTTCAAACCCTAACCCTTCCACCCTCACCATCCCTCAGCCGTACCCCACCCCCCTTCCTAAACACAACACGCACAAACAAAAGAAAGAAACAGAGAAATGAAAAAGGGAGAACAGAGGGCTTGGAATCGAAGAGGAGGGAGACGCCGTCGTCACCTCCGTCGGGTGTCACCACCGGTCATTGCTGCTGAGCCGTCGTCGGAAACGGAACCGCGGAGAGAGAGAGCCATCCAGCCGCCTTGCTAGAGCCGTCGTTTCTGCGCCGTCGCCGTCGTCAGCCCCGCGAGCTGCTACCCGCATCACTGCTGTCGGGAGGGAGCCAGTGGGAGAAAGGGAGAGACGAGCGCAAACTAGATCGGGAGGGAGAAGCCGCCGTTTCTGGTAGCTGCCGTCGCGTCGTCGCCGTCGCCCTCACTACGCTGCCATCGTCCTCGTCACGGAGCCAGCCGCCACTGGAGGAGGAGCGCTCGCCAGTTTTACTTCTGCTTCTAGTTTTTGGAATGTGATAAGAAGCCACCGCCACTACTGGAACTGTTGGTTTTGTTGCTCTGTCCTTGCTTTAGATCCGCTCTGAGGCGTTACCATTGCTGTTTGGCTGACACTGAGGCTTTTCACTGCCACCGGAGCTGCTCAAGACCACCACTGTGGCTGCTATGGGAACAGAGCGGGTGCCAAAACCGGACAGAGTGCCACTATTGTTGATTAGAGATGCCAAAACTACTGCTGCTGCTGTGGATTTGGAATACTGGGTGTGTTGCGTTTAAATTCTGCAAATTTCGACACTCTGAGGTAGGGGATTTAACGTTTTTTAATTTAGAATGCCCACCAAGTTATTTGAATAAGTGCAAATGGTTAAAAATGGTTTAGAATTTCTTAATTGTCATGAATGACCTGAAATGCATTTGAAATTTGTTAGTTGTTGTGAATATTTTGAGCTGTGACTAGAATTAAATGCGGCTGTGAATGGTGATTCATTTGATAATACTTGTTAAATTGAAATTTGATGAGTTAACTATTGAAAAGTTGTCGTAATGATAATTGATGAACTGAGTTAGATTTGTGTTTGGTTTGGGATTATTGTGATGATGGTTGAGGTTGTGAAATTTGGAGTAAGTTTGATGATGTGTTAGTGCTTCAATTGGATTATTGAATTCAGGTTAAGGCTGTGAATGTCTTTGGGCTTTGTTGTGAGTGTTTGAAGTTGTAATTGATATTGTGTTCTCTGATATGGATGGAATTGTTGAAAAGTTCTGACTCTATGTGATTATACTGAATTAGTTGAGTTGTGTGGCTGAAATTATGATTGGAATGATTGAGATTTTTGATTGGAACTTTGGTTGAATTTGTTGATTTTGTGAGATTGAATTATAAATTGTTTGATGAGAGATTATTGTGATTTCTGTATTTTGATGGGTCAAATTGAAACTATTGCTGTTGAGTTGGTTTATTGTAATGGGTTTAGTTAGTGATTAATTGAAGTTGGGCTTAAGGAATAATTGGAAGATTGAATCTTAAAATGTTGAACTAGTTGCTGAAAATCTAATTTTTGAGATTAAAAGATGACTTTGGAAGTGAATCAGTTATTCAACGATAATCGAAATGATATGAGAGTAAAGGCTGAGTAAACTGTAATTAAAGTTGTTGTTGGGATTCAATTTTGGGAAGTTTGCATTAACTATTGAACTAGTTAAGATTTTTCAAAGTTAAAATGTAAAACTTGATTTTCTGCATTACTTTTAAATGAAGCCGGAGACTTTGAAAATCTAAAACTAATTCTGTGATGATCGGAATTGCGTGGGACTAAGTCTGGAATAAGCTTTGGAATATAGGAAGCTGGACTGGTGAATTTGAGGCTTTTTCATTAAGTTTATGATTTATGGTAAATTTTTGAATTAGGAATGCCAAATCTGGTTTTTTGCAGGACGCTTAAGACAGCAGCAACTTGTCTCCTCTATTAAAATTTCTCCAGTTTGAATTTTGAAATGGAACCAATTTTAAATGAAACTCTGGTCCTAGTACTTTAATTTCATAAAAATTTAGAATTTTTAGAGTTGTGGTTTTAAAGATATGAATTTTTAAAGTAAGATGTATTAAGCATTAAAAATTAGGTTTTGTTTTCTAAGTCAGTAACTTTGAGCCTTTATAATTTTTAATTCTGGAATGATATTGAGATGAAACTAATTGGATCTGAAATTTGAGTATGTTTAGTATATATGATTTAAATTTCAGGGTATTCCATGTTTTAATAAGTGAGTTAGGGGACTTGGAAGAGGTTATGTTCAATGATTTATAAAACAGACTTCAGCAGAAAATTACCTAACTTCGAAGCTACGTAACGCCTTCGTTAAAAATGGTATGACCCTGGAACCAATTGAGAAAGAAATTTGGATAAATTATATTTAACCACATTAATTTTGAATGTGGTTGGATTTAATTTGGATTTTATATAAAATTTCGAATATTGTACGCTGCTGTTGTCTTCTGGTTTTAAGGTACTACAGAGCAGTCACGGTTTTGCTTATATTCCCGAAGCTAGAGCCAGCGAAAAACTGTGATTTTTGGTTTAATAGAAAGCTTAATCCGAGACGGTCGCATGGATACAAGGTTTGCATAATTCCGAATTCGTTTGATATTTTAAAAATAAAACTGAAATTAGACTGCCGATGTTGTTTTGGTGATTACTTGGATATGGGATTTGAGAAATAGATTTTCTATACTATTATCAAATGTTTTTGAGAATATATTGTTGTGGCAATTGTTGATAAAGGTTTAATGAGATGTTGAAAAAGAGGGAACCCGTACGGGTGGCTAAGTCCGAGTTTTAGGGGAGGTGCTGCCGAAATTTTATGAAAATCTGAGGTTTCATTTGAAAAGTTATTTTAGAAGCTTTGAATTTGGAAAATTATATTACTTGAGTTTTATTTAGTTAAGAAAGGAATTATAATATTTTGAGTTCGATTTACCAATGAAAAGTCTGTATAGTTTTAATGACAGAAAAACAGACAGAGATTAGTGAACGAACTAGGGCAACCTAGTTAGTCCTTGAATTGCGACTAGGGTTAGGTATAATATGAAAAGTTAAAATGTTTCAGTATAAACTTAATGAACCTATACCTGGGACAGGCTAACTATTCATACCGAAATTTACATAAGCTTTAAATACATACGTTAAGCAGAAAAATCAGAGCAGAGTATAGAAACACAGAGCATAGAGTAACCAGAGTAAAGTAAAGAGATAAAGAGAAGGAGAGTAACATAGATATAAAGGAAAGAGTAATCAAAGAAAAGTAAAGAGATACAGAAAACAGAATAACCAGAGCAGAGTAAAGAGATACAGAGAAAAGAGAAACTAGAACAGAGTAAAGAGATATAAAGAGAAGAGTAATATAATAAAGAGATATTTATATATATATTAGTTGCTTAATGCAACCCAGAGCTATATTTATATATATTAGTTTCTTGATGCAACCCAGAGCTATATATATATATATATATATATATATATATATATATATATATATATATTAGTTGCTTGATGCAACCCAGAGCTATATTTAATATATATTAGTTGCTTAATGCAACCCAGAGCTTCTGTAGGGAAACTAAGTTACCTACAGCTATTTTTTGCTTCTCCAGAGCAGAGCAGAATATATATATATTTTCCTGCAGTAAGCAGAGGATGTCTCAGATGAGCAGCTATTATTATATGCGCATTTATTTAGGAACGGAAAATCGTATCCGGAAAATCGGGATTACTCGTGACCGGGTAAATGTCGGGATTGCGGGCAGCCAACTGACACGTGAGCTCATGGCCTGCTTAGAACAGACATGCATCATATTGTTTGTGCATATGCATTTGATTGTGTTGCTTGTCTTATTTCTTTGTGATTGTGCTGCTTGTCTTGGTGACTTGCTTGTGTGTTTGATTAGATATTTTTGTTGATGCTTTGAACTTAGTGAAGTATTGAGGAATGGTATTTTTGAAGTGAGGTTTGTGTATATTATTTATGTTGCTGATTTACTTAGTTATTGTGATGGTTGAGGAATGTTATTTGTAGCTGAAGAATTGCTAATGCGGTTGAGACTTTATTTAAGTAATATGATTTAAAGAAAGGGATTTAAACGGTTTCAAGTAAGTCTTAAGAAATTTTGAAAAGGTTTGATAAAGAAAACTACATTGGAAACTGGAGTTAATTATTTGCATGTTAATCATTACTTTTACGGCATTCCCATTCCCTACTGAGAACGTGTGATTTGTTCTCACCCCAAAATCTTCCACCCTTTTCAGTGATACAGGTTCAAAGACTCAGTTTGAAGCTGCGGGTGATTGTTAGACCTTATTTATGAGTTAAGTTTTTGAATTGAGTTGCTTTCATAGAATTCCCTCGCCTTTGTTGCTTAAGATCTTATTTTATAATGAGGGATAGGAGTTGTATCTAAGTTACACCTGAATTTATTTGTATAATATTTACTAATAATTATATGATTATTATTATTTGGTGATGCTTGATATATGATTTGATGAATAAAAACAAAATTTTTTGGCATTTTCTATAAAACTGAATCGCGATATCGAACTAGAGGCTCAATAGTAAATAGTTAATAAAGGAAAGCAGGTTGGTAACACCTTACTTTTGGTACGATCATGACGTTCTGGAAGTTGGGTCGTTACATGCTTGACAAAAATAAAGAAAAAGTGCTTAATCTAGATTATCACCCTACCTAATCATTGTAAATCTAAATCAATCCCCGGCAACGACGCCAAAAACTTGATGGAGGGAAAAACGATTCCACACAAACTCACCGGTAAGTGTACCGGGTCACATCAAGTAGTAATAACTCGCAAGAGTGAGGTCAATCCCACAGGAATTGATGGATTGAGCAATAACTCGCAAGAGTGAATAGTTGATGATTTGAGTGAAACTTGATTTACAGAAGTAAAATTGCAAGAAAATAAAAGGGAGAGGGTAAATTGACAAAATCTTAAGGTGTAGAAGAAGTAAATTGCAGAAACTTAAAGTGCAAGAAAGTAAAAGAGCTGAAACTTAAATTGCAAGAAAGGTAAATAATTGAGACTTAAAGTGCAAGAAATTTAAATTGCTGAATCTAAATTGACAAGAAAATTTAATTGCATTAAGAATAAAGGGATTTGGGTATTGGGATTCAAATTGAACTAGAAAATTTAAATTAAAGTAAATCAGAGAACTATGAGATGTAGAGATTCAAATCTGGATCTCAGTAGCAAAACAGAAATGGAAAATTTGCAAAGGAATCAAAATGGAGTGAGAACTTGGATCAGATCTAAAATCTTAAAGAGAAATCAACAATTGCCTTCAAATAACAAAACAAAAAGGAACTCAAATCTCAATTGCTCTCTTGACCAAAGCTGAAAAGAAGAAATTGTAGAAGAAGTTAAATGAAAACAGAAAAGAAGATTCAGATTCAAAGTCCAATTCTTAGAACTATAAAAAGGAAAAGCAAAAGATGATTCTCAGTTGAAGAATCTCAGTAGTGTTCTTCAATCTAAGTTCAAAGATCAAAACAGAAAATAGAAGTTGCAGAAGAAAGAACAAACTGAAAGAAAACTTAGATCTAATCCCCAATTCCCCAAATTCAAAAGAAAATTTAAATGAGAGCCAAAAGTAAAAGTAAAACAAAAATGTGAAGTAAAGGTCCTTCTCAAATCAAAATTGCTCCTATTTATACACTTTCTATTTTCAGTCATCAGAACTTGGAGTGGGCTTTTGTTGATTTGGATTTGGCCTTGAATAAGTGGATTTGAGGTGCTTGGTGGCTTGGATCTCCTCCCAGTGGAGCGCTCAGTGCATGATTTGAGCACTACGTTCACTTTGCTTGCATGCTTCCTCACGTGCCAATTTTGGTGTGCAATGTGCCTCCTCTAGCGCTCTCTTTTTGAGCGCTGCGCTCACTCATTGAGCGCTCTCCCTTGGCTTCTTTGAGCGCAGCACCATTTAGTGCTCCCTTGCTGAGCACTACGCTCAAATTTTGAGCGCTGCTTCCTTGGTGATGGCACAAGCTTTATCACCCAAGCTTGCAATCCACGAAAACGTTGAAAAAGTGAGCGCCACGCTCTAATTTTGAGCGCTACCCCTTGGTGCGTGCCTTCCTTGAGCGTTGCATTAGTGAACTCCACGCTCACTCATTAAGCATTGCACCATTTGGTGCGTTGGATGGCCTTGCCTAGCGCTCCCTTTTTTAGCGCTGTGCTCTCCTTTTGAGCGCTCTTTAGTGTGAGATGCACAAGGATTCCTCCCCAATTGTGAAAAGCACAAAAAAGGTGCAAAAGTGAACGTCACGCTCACTAGAGAAGTGAACGCTAGCTACTTTGCCTCCTCCTTTCTTCATTTCTTCATTTCTTCACCTTCAAGCAACCAAACAAGCAATCAAAGTCTCACCAAAATTATAACGTCATTGCATCATTCATAAAATCAATTAATTCTAGCATAATCCTTATGATTTTGTGTAAAGTAAATGATGTTTGATTGATTCAAAATAATCATGGAAATCCACTCCAATCACTTACTTATTGTGCAAGAAGGTGCATAAAACTTAATGAAACAAGTGAAAAATGCTTGTAAAACTAGCATAAGATGACTTGCCATCACTTAAGCGTGGGTCGCGATTGTGCCCTTGGCATGAAATGGGCACAAAGTGGGCATAACTCTCAGGTTTTACTACCAGAGAGTCCAAAATACGCAATCGACGCGTACGTGTACCGCACGCTTACGCGTGGATGCCTTTTTTTTTTCCATATACATGAGGAGGGTCAATTATAGCACAAATTGGTAGTGTATGCTAAAGGAATCCAAAACATCAAAATCCTCATGTAACACTCAACCTTAAGCATTTCTTCACATCTCAATGCAATCAAGCCATTATCAATGAATTCCTCATGAGGAATTTAACACAAGAGTCAAGCAAAAATCAACCATACTATAGACAAGCTCACAAATCAAGCAATCACAAAAGTCACAAAAATTCAAAAGAGCTAAATGCAAGAAACTATACACAAAGGTAGATCATACCATGGTGGGGTGTCTCCCACCTAGCACTTTTCTTTAACATCCTTAAGTTGGACGATCATGAGCTCAAATCTCCTCGCCTTCAGGTGCGTCCTCAAGAAGGAACACCTCAACCTCTTTGTTGCTTTTCATCTTCTCTCCATGGTATAGCTTCGGACGAAGACCATTCACTTTGAAGATGTTGGGGCTTGAAGGGTGCCTTAGGTGGTAGACCCCATATGGTTCGGCCTTCTCCACTCTATAAGGGCCTTCCTACCTTGATCCCAACTTTTCGGGCATCAACCTTAACCTAGAGTTATAGATGAGAACTAGTTCTCCAGCTCTAAACTCTCTCCTTTTTATATTTCGATCATGAACCGCTTTCATCTTCTCCTTGTAAAGCCTTAAATTCTCATAGGCTTCCAATTGAAGGTTCTCAAGCTCTACCAATTGTAACTTCCTTTCGACTCCAACCCAAAATCCTGTGTTGCACTCTTTTACGGTCCAGTACGCTTTATGCTCTATCTCCACCAGAAGATGGAAAGCCTTCCCATAGACCAACCGGAATGGGCTCATACCAATCGGCGTCTTGTAAGCCGTCCGGTAGGCCCAAAGCGCATCACCGAGCTTGGAACTCCAATCCCTCCTATGAGGCTTTACAATCTTTTCCAATATGCACTTGATTTCCCGATTGGAGACTTCGGCTTGGCCATTTGTTTGTGGGTGGTATGCCGTGGCCACTTTATGGACGATGCCATACTTCTTCATTAATCCTGCCATTCTTTTGTTGCAAAAATCTGAGCCTTGATCACTCACGAGTGCTCGTGGTGATCCAAAGCGGCTAATAATGTTATTCCGAACAAAAGAAAGAACCACATTAGCATCATCGGTTCGGGTTGGAAGCCTCCACCCACTTGGAAACATAGTCAACGGCTAAAAGAATATATATGAAACCATTAGAATTTGAAAAGGGCCCCATGAAGTCGATACCCCAAACATCAAAAATCTCGCAAAACATCATTGTTTATTGGGGAATTTCATTCTTCTTAGAGATATTTCCACACCTAAGACATTGTGGACAAGAACTACAAAAGAGAGATGCATCTTTGAAAAGTGTAGGCCACCAAAACCCACAATCCAAGACCTTCCGAATAGCTTGATGCTCAGATTGTGGTATGCACCTTCGAATTACTTGATCGGAACCACATCTCCATAAGAATTGGTCATCCCAAACATAGTATTTGGATTCGCTTTTAAGCTTATCTTTTTGATGTTGAGAAAAATTGGGAGGAAAGGTGCGAGCAACCAAGTAATTGGCAATAGGTTCACCTCGGATATTGCTAGCAAGCCCTTAAGAGGAAATGTATCATTAATAGGAATGGAATTGCCCTTTTTGTGCTCAAGGCGACTCAAGTGGTCCGCCACTAAGTTTTGTGAACCACTCCTATCTTTGATTTCTAGGTCAAATTTTTGCAATAGCAACAGCCATCGGATCAACCTTGGTCTGGATTCTTTCTTGGCCAACAAATATTTCAATGCCGCATGATCCGAGTACACTACTACGTTAGAACCAAGTAAATATGCCCGAAATTTATCCAAGGCAAAGACAATAGCTAACAATTCTTTCTCGGTGGTAGTGTAATTGGATTACGCTCCATCTAAAGTCTTAGAGGCATAGGCAATGACATAAGGAATTTTACCTTCGTGCTGAGCTAGCGCCGCTCCAACCGCATAGTTTGAGGCGCCACACATGATTTCGAATGATCTAGTCCAATCCGGTCCTCTCACTATGGGAGCTTGGGTCAAAGCAATTTTGAGCTTGTCAAATGCCTCAATGCACTCTTCACTCAAATCAAATTCTACATCCTTTTGCAACAATCGAGAAAGAGGTAGTGCCACCTTACTAAAGTCCTTAATGAATCGTCGGTAAAAACTTGCATGTCCAAAAAATGAACGGACTTCCCTCAAAGAAGAGGGGTAATGCATACTAGAAATATCATTGACCTTTGCCGGATCAACCGAAATCCCATACTTGGAGATAATGTGCCCTAAAACAATACCTTGTTTAACCATAAAATGACCTTTCTCAAAATTTAACACAAGGTTTGATTTAGTACACCTCTCTAATACTTTTGCAAGATTGTCTAGACAATGATCAAAGGAATCCCCATAAACAGAAAAATCGTCCATGAACACCTCCAAGCATTACTCCAAAAGATCCGCAAATATACTCATCATACACCTTTAGAACGTAGCCGGTGCATTCCACAAGCCAAATGTCATTCTCCTATACGCATACATTCCAAAGGGGCATGTAAAGGTTGTTTTTTCTTGGTCTTGGGGAGCAATGTGGATTTGAAAATAACCGGAATATCCATCTAAGAAACAGTAATGAGATTTACCACATAGGCGATCAAGCATTTGATCAATGAAGGGCAACGAAAAGTGGTCCTTCCTAGTGGCCAAGTTTAAGCGCTAATAGTCAATGCATACCCTCCATGAGTTTTGGACTCTAGTGGCTATAAGCTCCCCTTGTTCATTTTTTATTGTAGTAACACCGGATTTCTTTGGAACTACTTGGACGTGGCTCACCCATTCACTATCCGAAATTGAACAGATAATGTCCGCTTCTAATAACTGGGTGACCTCCTTCTTCACAACCTCTAAAATGGTAGGATTTAGATGCCTTTGAGATTGTCTAACGGGTTTGGCTCCTTCTTCTAGGAAAATTTGGTGCTCACACACTTGGGGCTAATGCCAATCAAATCGACCAAGCTCCACCCAATGGCCTTCTTGTTCCTCCTCAAGACATTAAGCAGCTTCTCTTCTTAGTGGGTGGTGAGCTCCTTTGCAACAATTACCGGGAGCTTTTGGTCATCTTCAAGGAAGGGATATTTTAAGTGGGATGGAAGTGGCTTCAAGTCTAACTTTTGTTCATGACTTAGCACTTTGTCTTCCGGTATCATCGGAGGTGATAAGACCTCTTCTTCACATACATGGGGACTCCCCACACTTGGGTCTTAATTAATACTCTCTCCATCAAAGCCATCTTGATGGACTTCGGCTACAACATTATCAATCAAATCACATTGGTAGATAGAGTGATCCTCCAGTGGATGTCTCATGGATTCATCAAGATTAAAGCTCACTTCTTGATGAATGGAAACTTGTCTCTCGACAAATTTCCCTTCGGCAAGTATACCAAATTATAGTCAAGTAAAAACTCACAATAGAATGAGGTCAAATCCTACAGGGATTGATTGGTCAAGCAACTTTAATTAGAGGAATGTTCTAGTTGAGCTAAGCAGAAATTGAGTTGGGTAATTGCGGAAGATTAAATGGCGGGAAAGTAAATTGCAGAAAATGTAAGTGCTGGAAATAAATGACGGAATGTAAATGGCATGAAGTAAATTGCAGAATCTTAAATTGGGAGTTGGGGAGATAAGCAGAAAAGTAAATGGCGGAAAATAAAGAGAATGGGTATGATCAAAAATGGGGGATTCATTGGGCTTAGGAGATGTTGCATTCTCCGGATCAAGTTCATTCTCATCTCTTCCTCAATCAATGCATTCATTGATCTCCTTGGCAATCTTAAGTGATTGGATCCCAATTCCTTGGCAACCCAATCTCTCTAAGCTTGAAAAATTGCCCAATTCCTTGATTTAATTGCTCATGGAAAGAGATGAAGTATGGTCACTGATTATACCACATGTATTTCCAAACCAAAGTGTTGGTAGGATTATATGTCACTGTATCCATCCAAACCCCAATTTGGTCCAACATGAGAAAGCATTTCTAGCATGATCTCCTCATCCCTTTTCCAAGCCTCAGAGGAGATCCAATTATGGAGAGTTTCTTTTCCAAGACAACTAACCAATTGGATTAAGATCGAAAGCTTTCTAGTAAAATCAAGAGAAAAGAAAGAAGAAGATGAATGAAAACTATAATTGATCCATCAAATTACAACAGAGCTCCCTAACCCAATGAAAAAGGGGTTTAGTTGTTCATAGCTCTAGAAATGGAAGATGATAAAAAATAGTGCATTCTGAAAATTAAACTAGAAGTTGCAGAGAAAGTAAAATACACAAAGTGTAGTTCTCAAGTTCCGGATCCCCTTTTCAATTCAAAACTCTCGCTATATATACTACTCTTCAGCTCTTCTAGTTAGCTCTTCAAATTTTGGATATGGGCCTTTGATCTTTAGTTGAGGCAGTTGCAGTCTTTAGTGGGCTTAGCTTTGCTTGCAAAGAAAGTGTGAGTTAGGCATGATGGGAAGTTAGTTACAACGTTAGTGGCGTTAACGTTAAGTGTAAACTTGGGTTCGAGAGCGTTAGTGATGATAACTTTGTCACTAATGTTCCAAATTATTTGATCCACGTTAACTTCAACGTTAGTGGTACTAACGTAATCACTAACGTAGCCTCTTAGCCCTTCGCAAACGTTATTGGCACTCACCTTTACCAATAATGTTGCTCTTTGTCCCTTTCTTCCACGTTAATGGTCCACGTTAGTGTAACTAACGTGGCCCTTAACGTGGGCATGCCAAGACTCGAGAGCGTTAGTGACACTTACCTTTGTCACTAATGCTTCAAAATGACCCTTCCTTCCATGTTAGTGCTTCACGTTAATGGCATTAATGTGACCACTAATCGTGGGTGTATTTGCCATCTCCAACGTTAGTGACAAAGGTGAGTGTCACTAACGTTGGCCTATCATTCATTGCTCCACGTTACCATTCACGTTAGTGGTCTTAACGTGACCACTAACGTAGGCAATCTAGGCTTGGTCTAGCGTTAGTGACAAAGGTGAGTGTCACTAACGCTTGCGACTTCCTCTTTACTCCACGTTAGAGTCTACGTTAATTGGATTAACGTGGCTTAGTGTGGCATTTTAGAACGTTAGTGGTGTTCACTTTTACCACTAACGTTGGAGCTTCTTTTTCCTTCCACGTTAGTTCCTACGTTAGTGTAGCTAATGTGACAACTAACGTGGGTTATGATGGCTTTCGAGGGCGTTATTGGTGGTAACTTTACCACTAACGTTGCAGTGGTCACGTTAGTGAGACTAACGTGGCTCTTCTTTGCTTCCTTTGTCCTGAAATCAAACAAACAAGGTGCATCAAAGCTTTGTTTCAGCTCATGAGATCATGCATCATCCATTCTATCATTCAATTCATGTAAAATTCTCATGGAATCATGTAAAGTTCACAATGTTTGCTTGAATCAAGATGTATGTGTATATTCACCCAAAACTTGCTTATTTACTAAGGAAATGCATGAAACTACCATAAAATAGTAAAGAAAAAGGTCAGTGAAACTGGCCAAAATGCCCTGGCATCACAACACCAAACTTAAAGCTTGCTTGTCCCTAAGCAAGTACTGAAACATAAGAATGATGAATGAAAGAACAAGAGAAACAAGTTCTTATTATAGAAGTAAAGTTCTTGGTTTATGGAGTTTCATGCATAGCAACTTAGGTTCATTCATTTACTGGTTTTCAGGTCCTTATCATGCTCTTGAATACTTGCTTGATTGCATCCTATGAGATCCTTATTCCTTGATATCCCCCTTCTTTTCAGGGTTTATTGCATTTTTAGGCTAAGTGCTTTGTGAGGGGGCAACTTTTTAAAATAAGCTTTCAGCCAACACTCCCGAACCAGTTGGTTCAAGGTGCTAGGTGTTGAAATACCCCTGAGGACTTACTCCCTCAAGTCTCTCTCTCCCATACATGCACACCACAGGCATATGGTTTGTTATTTTCTTTTTACTTGAGGCCTTGGTATCCAGCACCTCTTTGTGTTACTAAGTGTTTTGTAGCAAGGTTGCTCTGGATAGTGGATTTTCATTTGATAATCCCGGGTTAGTTAACCAAAATTACCAAGTGATGAGGCACTCCAGAGAACTTATTCATCCAAGTAGATCCTTTGCACAAGAACACCACAGACACATGCTTCAAGATTCAAACCCTTGGTGCCTAGCCTTATTTCTTTTTCTTTCTTTTTCAACTCTCACTGTTCTTTTCTTTTTCATATTAGGATCTTGTTGTTTAGTTAGTCTCATAGAATGTGCGTCAAGCATATGATTCAGAACATCTAGTTGCCTGTATACCTTGTTGGTGAACCAACTTAGCTAACCAATTACCACACCACGAACATTAAGAACTTACTTCACAAGATGAACTCCACTCTGGTTTTTCATAACATTTTCTTTTATTTGGCTTAAAGGACAAGCATACATTTAAGCAGGGTGAAAATGAAAACAGGGAACTTAGACTAGCACACATAGACTTAAGCAAAGAAAACAAACACTACATTCTAGTGACTTAAACTAAAGAATAACTATTAACAGGGGCACATTCAGACTTCCAATTTGAACATTCCCAATCAGATGGAATCAAGTAACAACACAACCTTTTGGTGGTGACTTCTAGCTCTCCCTTTGTTGTCATCATCCATAGATTTTGCATCCTTCTTCGTCGATGGTGCACCATTTTTCCAAAAGATTGATTGAATTCCTGCAAAGTTATTGGAAGTTGCTTGTTCCCAAAGCATTTGAGAAATAGTTAGCATCCATGTATGCTCGTGAATTTCTGAACTTAATTTGGTGTGTGAACACCAAACTTAGTTCCTTGCCTAATGCAACAGATCGAATACATGCAGAGAACCTCATGTGCTTTTATTAAGAAAACGACTATGAACTAGAAACTAAACTATTGTTAAGTAGTTTTCCTGATTGGTTGGGGCTAGCAACTTGTCATTGAAGAGGTGTAGTGTGATTCTAACTGAAATCTTTGGCGGAACACCAAACTTAGAATTACACATTCACCCTAGGATTGTTTTGGTGTGCAACACCAAACTTAGCTCCTCACAATACAGGAAAAACTACTTGTAACCTTTATTGAAATAATCATGAAAAGAAAACTACCTTAGGTTGGGTTGCCTCCCAACGAAGCGCTCTTTTAGCGTCGCTAGCTCAATGATTTCTCCATTGTTAGGATGGTTGGTAATGCCTCAGATCTTCCCCCTTCGTAGTGAATCTATACCCGTTGGCTTCATTAAGGATCTCCACATGTTCCAAGGAGAGAATTCTGCTGATGGTGTAAATTTTAGGCAGCTGAGATAGAATGGTGGGGAAATGAGGTGGAACAACTGGGAAATGAGCAGAGATTACTTTATCCCCTGGAGAGAAATCCTCTGTAGGGATCTTCTTGTTCCTCCATCCCCTTGGCGCCTTCTTCCTTGTTTCTTTTAATGCTATCTTGCTCCTTGTGACTTCTTTTCCTAGGGAGATTTTGTTGCTGGTCTCATATGACTCTGGTGGGTTTAGCTCCTCTTGGGTTTCCTTTAGCTGTTGTGCCTCCTGACTGTATTATTTGTCAACCATAGGGATTCCCAGGGGTATTGTTTGTGCTTCAGTGCTCGTTTCTTCCACCATTGCCTTATTGTGATCTTCCGTTGATTCCTTGTTTTCTTGATCTACTTCTTGTGAAGGTCTGAAGGCATTGAAGGTAAGTTGTTCATCATGTATCCTCAGTATTAGCTCTCGTCGCTCCACATCTATAAGTGCTCTGGCTGTAGCTAGGAATGGTCTTCCCAATATGATTGGATGGAGGTGACTTTCTTCCATCTCCAAAATAACAAAGTCTGTGGGAAAGAAGTAGTTCCCAACCTTTACCAGCACGTTCTCAACCACTCCTATGGCTTATTTTTGAGTTTTGTCAGCCAACTTGATGACTACGTCTGTGGGCATTAGCTCATTGATCTGAAGCTTCTTCATGAGGGATAAAGGCATTAAGTTGATGCTTGCTCCCAGGTCACAGAGTCCTTTATCAATTAATGTTTCTCCTATAGCACAAGGGATGTGAAAACTCCCTGGATCCTTCCTTTTTTGGGAAACTCTTTTTGAATGAGAGCACTGCACTCCTTATTCATCAATATTGTTTGTCCTCCTTTTAGTGAATTTTTCTTGGTCAGCAGCTCCTTCATGCATTTAATGTATGAGGGGCATTTGTTGGAGAGCCTTGATGAATGGTATGTTTACATCGAGGGATGCAAACATGTCGAGGAATTTTGAGTACACTCTCCTTTCTACACCACCCTTGAGTCTTTGGGGAAAAGGTGCATATGGGTTCAGAATCTCTTTCTTCCTTAACCCCTTCTTCTTTGTGGAGTTGGTTTCTTGGTCACCCTCTTCCTGTTTTTCTGCTGGAATATCTCGAGTGTGTTCTAAGGGTTTGTTCAGTTCTTCCATACTTCCCTCATCACTTATAGTGACCATCTTGCATTCTTCCCATCTTACTTTCTTTGCTTTACCTCTCGGGTTTTTCTCTGTGTCACTTGGGAAACTATCAGTAGGTTTAGGAATCTTCTCAGAGAGGTATCCCACTTGAAATTCCAGCCTCTTGATGGGGTCTCCTTGGTTTTTGATATTAGCTCGCACCTCATCCTTGAACACTCTGTTGTCTTGGATTTCCTTGAATATACCTTCAAGCAGAGTCTCAATTCTGGAGAGTCTATCTTCGGATGGTGATGGTGAGTTGAGGTTGGAGGGGTGAGAAGGGCCATTTTGGTTTTGATATGGATGTTGAGAGGTATTGTTGGGTGGGTGTTGATATGATCTTTGTGTGGGATGTTGGTGAGTTACATTGTTGTTGAGGTTGTGACGTCTCTGATCTTGGCCTTGATCTTGTTGATTTCCCCACCCAAAGTTTGTGTGGTTCTTCCAACTAGGATTATAAGTTTTGGAGTATGGATCATGGGTTTGCCTAGCTGAGTTCCCAATATAGTTGGCTTGTTCTTGGTCACCCTCTTCCTTTGCATTCTTTCCTCCTTGAGCTACTGATGAGGTGGTGACTGCTGCAACTTGGTTTATTTCCATCTTCTTGGTAAGGTCAGCCAGCTGCTTAGTGATCATCTTATTTTGAGCCAGCAGAGCGTCCATAATGTTCAGCTCCATTACTCCCCGAGTGTTGCCCCTTTCAGAAGCATAGAAGTAGTCATTCTCAGCTACAGTCTCGATGACATCTATGGCTTCTTCAATGGTCTTCTTCTTGTTCAGAGATCCTCCGGATGAGTGGTCTACTGCCTTCTTTGATTCATAAGAAAGACCCTCATAGAAAATGTGTAACTGCACCCATTCATTGAACATGTCTGGCGGGCACCTTCTTGTTAAGTCCTTAAACCTCTCTTATGCTTCATAGAGAGTTTTACCATCTTGTTGTCTGAAGGTTTGTACCTCAGCTCTCAACCTATTGATTCTTTGAGGAGGGTAGAATCTTGCCAAGAATTTGTTTACCACATCTTTCCAAGTTGTTAAACTCTCCTTCGGGAAGGATTTCAGTCATTTAGATGCCTTGTCCTTGAGTGAAAAGGGAAACAAAATATACAGTTATGAACTAGGGTGATAAACACCATTAGACTTCACAGTATCACATATCCTTAGGAAGGTGGTGAGATGTTGATTGGGGTCTTCTTGGGCACTTCCTTCGAATGCACAATTATTCTGGACTAGGGTGATGAGCCGGGGTTTTAGTTCAAAGTTATTGGCATTTATGGTTGGATTTTGGATGCCACTTCCACAATTTCCTGGGTTTGGATTGATGTAAGAGCCTAGAACTCTTCTCTCTTGCCCAGCATGATTTACTGGGCCTTCTCTGGCATGGTTGTGAGCTTTTTCTTCATGATAATTCTCCATATTCTCCTCCATGTCTGGTTCAAAATACTCTTCCTCTTCCTCAGCACCAACTACTTTCTACCCTCTTGCTTCCCTCCTTAATCTAAGGAAGGTCCTCTCAGGTTCAGAATCAAAGGAAGTTGAAGCCCCACTTCTTTTACCTGTCATACAACCCACAAAGCAAAAAGCAAGAAGGGAGTGAATGGAGTAATTACTCTTGTTAGAAATGCTGTTATTGTGAGTGGTGCAATGTATCAAACAGTTAGTGGATTAGTGAACTAAATTGTAAACAACTAAGAAAACACAACAAACGGGTAAAGGAGAAAGGAAAGAAGATAGCTAAAACTGAAAGTAAATCACTCAGATGGAATTAAATAAAACAAAAGAAAATTGCTCAATCTAGTTATCCTCCAATTTAATCATTGTCGATACAAAATCAATCCCCGATAACGGCGCCATAAACTTGATGCACGGAAACATATCTCTCAACAAATTTCCCTTCGACAAGTATACCGAATTGTCATCAAGTAAAAACTCACAATAGTTGAGCTAAGCAGAAATTGAGTTGAGTAATTGTAGAAGATTAAATGGCGGGAAAGTAAATTGCAGAAAATGTAAGTGCTGGAAATAAATGACGGAATGTAAATGGCATGAAGTAAATTGTAGAATCTTAAATGGGGAGTTGGGGAGATAAGCAAAAAAGTAAATGGCGGAAAATAAAGAGAATGGGTAAGATCAAAAATGGGGGATTCATTGGGCTTAGGAGATGTTGCATTCTCTGGATCAAGTTCATTCTCATCTCTTCCTCAATCAATGCATTCATTGATCTCCTTGGCAATCTTAAGTGATTGGATCCCAATTCTTTGGCAACCCAATCTCTCTAAGCTTGAACAATTGCCCAGTTCCTTGATTTAATTGCTCATGGGAAGAGATGAAGTATGGTCACTGATTATACCACATGTATTTCCAAACCAAAGTGTTGGTAGGATTATATGTCACTGTATCCATCCAAACCCCAATTTGGTCCAACATGAGAAAGCATTTCTAGCATGATCTCCTCATCCCTTTTCCAAGGCTCAGAGGAGATCCAATTATGGAGAGTTTCTTTTCGAAGACAACTAACCAATTGGATTAAGATCGAAAGCTTTCTAGTAAAATCAAGAGTAAAGAAAGAAGAAGATGAATGAAAACTATAATTGATCCATCAAATTACAACAGAGCTCCCTAACCCAATGAAAAGGGGTTTAGTTGTTCATAGCTCTGGAAATGGAAGATGATAAAGAATAGTGCATTTTGAAAATTAAACTAGAAGTTGCAGAGAAAGTAAAATATACAAAGTGTAGTTCTCAAGTTCCGGATCCCCTTTTCAATTCAAAACTATCCCTATATATACTACTGTTCAGCTCTTCTAGTTAGCTCTTCAAATTTTGGATATGGGCCTTTGATCTTTAGTTGAAGCAGTTGCAGTCTTTAGTGGGCTCAGGTTTGCTTGCAAAGAAAGTGTGAGTTAGGCATGATGGGAAGTTAGTTAGAACGTTAGTGGCGTTAACGTTAAGTGTAAACTTGGGTTCGAGAGCATTAGTGACGATAACTTTGTCACTAACGTTCCAAACTAGTTGATCCACGTTAACTTCAACGTTAGTGGTACTAACGTAATCACTAACATAGCCTCTTAGCCCTTCACAAACGTTATTGGCACTCACCTTTACCAATAACATTGCTCTTTGTCCCTTTCTTCCACGTTAATAGTCCACGAACACTAATGTGGACATGCCAAGACTTGAGAGCGTTAGTGACACTTACCTTTGTCACTAACGCTTCAAAATGCCCCTCCCTTCCACGTTAATGGCATTAACGTGACCACTAATTGTGGGTGTATTTGCCATCTCCAACGTTAGTGACAAAGGTGAGTGTCACTAACGTTGGCCTATCATTCATTGCTCCATGTTACCATTCACATTAGTGGTCTTAATGTGACCACTAACGTAGGGAATCTAGGCTTGGTCTAGCGTTAGTGACAAATGTGAGTGTCACTAACGCTTGCGACCTCCTCTTTACTCCACGTTAGAGTCCACGTTAATTGGATTAACGTGGCTCTTAATGTGGCTTAGTGTGGTATTTTGGAACGTTAGTGGTGTTCACTTTTACCACTAACGTTGGAGCTTCTTTTTCCTTCCACATTAGTTCCCACGTTAGTGTAGCTAACGTGACAGCTAACGTGGGTTATGATGGCTTTCAAGGGCGTTATTGGTGGTAACTTTACCACTAACGTTGCAAGCTTGCTCCCTTCCCACGTTAGTGGTCACGTTTGTGAGACTAACGTGGCTACTAACGTGGCTCTTCTTTGCTTCCTTTGTCCTAAAATCAAACAAACAAGGTGCATCAAAGCTTTGTTTCAGGTCATGAGATCATGCATCATCCATTCTATCATTCAATTCATGCAAAATTCTCATGAAATAATGTAAAATTCACAATGTTTGCTTGAATCAAGATGTATGTGTATATTCACCGAAAACTTGCTTATTTACTAAGGAAATGCATGAAACTACCCTAAAATAGTAAAGAAAAAGATCAGTAAAACTGGCCAAAATGCCCTGGCATCACATCTCTTCCATCAATCTCAAACGAATAGGTACCCGAAAATGCATCTAATTTGAACCAGGAGGTCTTCAAGAATGGCCTTCCAAGCAAGATAGATGAGGTCCTCCCAGAATCACTAGGGGGCATCTTAAGAATATGAAAATTAATCAAAAAATTATTCTTTTGTCAGCCAAAACAAACCAGGCGGCCGACTGTTTTAACGGTGGAAGCTTTAAGACCTCATAGACGGACAAGGGCATAATACCCACACAAGCGCAAAGATCGCACATACAATCAACAAATTGGACCCCATCTATGGTGCATGTTACTAAGCAAGGGCCGGGGTCACCACACTTCTTCGGCACACTATCCATTAAAGCGAAAATAGAGCTCCCCAATGGCATAGTTTCTAATTCACAAATTTTCTCCTTGTTCATACATAAGTCCTTTAGAAACTTTGCATATTTAGGCACTTGGCGGATAGCATCAAAGAGAGGGATAGTTACCTCAACTTTTTTGAACATCTCTACCATTTTGGGGTCTAACTCAACTTGCTTCTTGGTCTTCATTGCCAATGTGGGAAATGGGATAGGTGTGGCTTCTTGCAAGACATCCCCATTCTTAGCTAGTCCACCCCTTGGTTGAGCAATCACTTCTTCAACAACTTCTTGGGCTTCATCCTCCTCTTCAACTTCTTCTATCTCAACCACATCCTTATTTTGAGTGACCTCTATTGGGCTTAGCTTACTCCTCTCTTGCAATTTGGTTTCGGACCTCAAGGTGATAGCGTTGATGCCACCCTTGGAGTTGGGTAGAGGTTGAGAGGGTAAGGCACTAGAGCTTGAGGCTTGAGTGGTGGAGGTAGAGGTAAAAGGGGGTTCCATTCGGGAAATAAGGGCTTGGAGCATAGAAGTAAGACCGATAAGGCTTGAGGCAAGTGTTATTTGGAGCTCCTTTTGTCATTGAAGGATGGAGCGGAGTGTCTCATCTTGGTTGGAAGAGGGAGAAGGATAAGTGATTTGGGGGGCTTGTGGTTGGTTGGGTGGAGGTGCTTGCCTTTGATGCAGTGGTTGGTAAGTCTGGTAGGCTCTTCCTTGGTTTTGGTTTGGGTATGGAGGATTTTGTTGGAATCGGTTTTGTTGGTTGTTATTGTTGTTCCATCTTTGGTTCCCACTATTGTCCCTTCCTCCTTGATTATAATTGTCCCTCCATCCTTAGTGGGAGTTATCCCTCCATCCTTGGTTGGAGTTGTCTTGCCACCCTTGATTAAAATTGCCCCCTTGGTTATAGTTGCCTTCTTGTTGTTGATAACCTTGGTTTGGACGATTGTAGTAGGCATTAGTAGCCGCCAAGGTGTTATCTTCTTGGAAGTTTGGGCATTCATCGGTTTAATGGGTGTAACAAGAGCTCAAAAATAGTATTTAACTTCGGATGCCGCACTTGAAGCGGTTGAAGAACAAAGTCCGGAGCGCCGGCTTCACTAAGAGTAACTCTCCTTGGAGCGGCCATTGTTTTGGTACCTAGATCAATGGAAGAAGAATTAGTAGTATCGATGGAAGAGTATATCGTTCCTTCTTCGAATGACGATTCCGATTCAACCTCGGATAAGGTTGGTGAATTGGTAGGAACCCTTTCACCACCTCCAAAGGCTAACTGTCTCCGAGCTTGCCTAATATGGAATAAAGTTCTCTCAATTTCGGAATCAAAAGTGGCTAAGCTCAGATCTGGTAGTGAGCACGTCATTCAATGAAAGAGGCATAGAGCTCATGATAAGAAAATGCACTAAACAAAGATTAATCCTAACTAACAATCAAACTAACAATCAATCAATGAAAATGCAAGTATTCACATAACAACATATTTACACTAATCAACAACATGGCACACATATGCAACTCCTCGGCAACGGCGCCATTTTGATGAGCTATATTTCGTCGGTATAGAATTTTACCAAATAAATTCGTCGTGAGTATAGTCTAAACCAACAAACTATAGCACATCAAACAAAGAAAGTTTGTGTCCACAATTCAAATCAATAACCTCTAGCTATGAAGGAAAGTCAAGTGAAGATAATCAATTTGTGTCCACAAGTCCTAGTCTAATCCTAGGGAGAGACTAGAGTTAGTGTCATTCAAACCAATTAGTAATTTCCAATTGTCAATCAACAAATGACTTAGACAGTTCAAGTGTCTCCAATCATCCAACCCCTAAGCCAAGAGTCAAATCCTATTCCATAGCTATAGTTGACATTTTCTCAAACATTTGGTGAGCATGAATGGAAGACATCATGAAATTGAGAAGAGAAATTAAATTAAAGCTATATATCGCAAACAATTAACAACAATCAAACAATTAACAACAATGAACATGAAATTCCTCAATGCATTAATAGAAATCAAAGTAACAAGGTCTAGATCCAAGATCTACAATGCTAGAGTAACAAGAACACTAAATTAAGAGTAGAAGAGGAAGATCTACAACTAGAACAATGTAGAATTGAAATTTAATTTAGATCTAACCAAAGGATCCAAGTGTAATTGGAATTGAGAAAGCCAAAAACCTAGAGAGAAGTTGGAGTTTCTCTCTCTAGAAAATGTAACTTCCAAAAGTGACTAAAAATGTGTCAAAAGATATGATCCCCTTCAATCCCTGGTTCTTTTAATCTTTTCCCGCTAGAATTCCACTCAGAATTGGGCCAGGAGCTCCTCTCAATTCGCCAGGCACGATTTCACTAAAGAGGCCACGTGGGTCACGCGTACGCGTGGGTCATGCGTGCGCGCCGATGGTTTTCTGCGATCCACGCGTACGCATCAGGTGTGCGTATGCGTCGACGAGGATTCTGGCTAGCCACGCATATGCGTCCCTTTTCGCGTGCCAATGTAAGATCCAGCTCCGACATGTGCGCGTCGGTGCCAATGCTCCAAAGCTCTATTTTTATGCTCCCTCCACTTATGCATGCTTCCTTTCCCTCTTCTAGACCATTCTCGCCTCTATAAGCTCTGAAATCACTTAAGAAATAGATCACGGCATTGAATGGTAATAAAGGGAGATTAAAATATAGCTTAATTAGAGCCTAAAAAGCATGTTTTCAACCATTGAGCAAAATTAGGGAAGGAAACACAAAGCTATGCATTTTATGTGGATAAGTGTGAAGAAAGTCGATGAAATCCTCTGAATTACGCACAAAATATACCACAAAATAGTGGTGCATCAGCACCTCCCCAGTGGCTTTAAAATTTGCAATGTCTGTAAACTATAGTGCCTTGTGAACCAACATCAGTTACTAATATGGGAAACATTCATTTACATTCAGGCTGTGTGTGCTTCCTTCTTCATAGGGAATCCTTGACAAGTGATCTACTACCTTGTTCTTCACTCCTTTCTTGTCTTTAATCTATATGTTAAACTCCTGCAGCAACAAGATCCACGTTATCAACCTTGGTTTTGATTCTTGCTTGGCAAGAAAATATTTTAATGCTGCATGATTAGTAAAAACAATCGCTTTAGATCCAATGAGATATGATCTGAATTTATCAAATGCAAACACTATTGCCAGTAGTTCTTTTTCAGTAGTTTTGTAGTTCCTTTGGGTTTCATTTAGGACTTTGCTGGCACAATATATAACATGCACTAGATTGCCTTTTCTTTGTCCTAACACTGCCCCAATAGCAAGGTTTGATGCATCACACATCAGCTCGAAAGGCAGATCCCAATCAGGTGGGGAAATGATAGGTGCTGAGAAAAGTTTTCTTTTCAGAGTTTCAAAAGCCAGCATGCAATTTTGATCAAATACTAAAGGTGCATCAGACATAAGTAAGTAACTCAAGGGTTTGGCAATTTTTGAATAGTCTCTGATAAACCTTCTGTAATAGCCAGCATATCCTAGAAAGCTCCTAATTGCCTTGACATTAGTTGGTGGAGGTAATTTTTCAATTAATTCCACCTTAGCTCTGTCCACCTCTATGCCTTTGTTAGAGATTTTATGGTGATGCGCATAAACTTGTTATGCTACGATTTAGGAAATTGCACGATCGGCAAAATTCTTTCCGGCAAGTGCACCGGTTATCGTCAAGTAAAAACTCACAATAGAGAGAGGTCGAATCCCACAAGGATTGGTTGAATGAGCAATTCGGATTAGAAGTGTGTCTAGTTGAGCGGAATCAAGAATTAGATGAGAATTGCGGAATGTAAAATTGGCGGGAAACGTAAATGACAAGAAATTGAAATGGCAGAATCTTAAATTGCATGAATTAAAGAGCAGAAGCTAAATTGCTGAAATTAAAAGGGAATGGGGGTGATTGCATGAATTGAGTTGCAGAATGTAAAGAGAAAGTGGAAATCAGAAATGGGGAATTCATTGGGTTATAGGAGATATTGAGATCTCCGAATCAAAACATGTTTATCTCTTCCTCAACCAATGCGTTCATTGAATTTTGCTTGGCAATCTTATATGATTGGATCCCAATCCCTTGGCTCACCAATTCTCTCTAAAAACAAACAAATTCCCAATCCCTTAGTTTAAATGTTCATAAGAAGAGATGATGCTCGATCACTGATTATACCACACAGTTTCATGAACCACAATTTGGTAGGATTACATGTCACAATATCCATCCAAACCCCAATCCAATTCACTGTGAGAAAGCTTCTCTAGCATGAATCCTCCATTCCTTTCCCAAGGTTCCGAAGGATTCCAATTATGGGTAGTTTCTTTCCCAAGACAACTACCCAATGGAATTAGATCGAGAAGCTTTCTAACAAAATTCAAGAGAAAAGATTGAAGAAGAAGATAAAACTATTATTGATTCATTGAATTACAATAGAGCTCCCTAACCCAATGAAAGGGGTTTAGTGAATCATAGCTCTGAATTCAATTACAAAGGTATGAAAACTAGCAAAATGAAAAGGTAAAAGTTCTTCCTAACTTAAATTCTATCCTATTTATACACTTTCTATATTGAGCTTCTGTTGTGTTTCTTGGGCTTTGAGGCCTCTCCCTGCTTTCCTTTTGCTTTGGGTTTATGATCCATAATCTTGATGAGGCTGCTGATCCAAATTCTGCAACATTCATTGAGCCAACTTAGTGATAATCAAGTAATGACACATGACTCAACAAATTGAAATTCCAGACTCATCAATCCTTCAGGCCCAATCCCATAAACCATGATATTCAATTGGGTTTCATGCCAGAGTAAGTTTAAGTTAATGTTTGTGCTCAAATGCTAACTTAAACTGCAATATTTTTGGCCCAGAAACCTTTTCCAAGAGTGGCGTTTAAGTTGCAGTTTAAGCTTAAACTGCAGCTTAAACGCCAGACACTTCCAGTGATGCCTTTTGTGGAAGCACGTTTAAGCTTCAGTTTAAGGTTAAACTGAAGCTTAAACGTGGAAATGGAAGAAGGCAGCCCTGGAGGGTAACGTAGTCGAACACGTTTAAGCTTCAGTTTAAGGTTAAACTGAAGCTTAAACGTGGAGATAGGAAAGGCAGCCCTGGAGGTCGAACACGTTTAAGCTCCAGTTTAAGGTTAAACTGGAGCTTAAACGTGGGAATAGAGAAAGGCAGCCCTGGAGGTCGAACACGTTTAAGCTCCAGTTTAAGGTTAAACTGGAGCTTAAACGTGGAAGCGGAGAAAGGTAGCCCTGGAGGTGTCGAACACGTTTAAGCTCCAGTTTAAGGTTAAACTGGAGCTTAAACGTGGAAGCGGAGAAAGCAACCCCTGGAGGTCGAACACGTTTAAGCTCCAGTTTAAGGTTAAACTGGAGCTTAAACGTGGAAATGGAGAAAGCAACCCTGGAGGAGAAAACTTGGTCGAACACGTTTAAGCTCCAGTTTAAGGGTAAACTGGAGCTTAAACGTGGAATTGGCTCCCTGGTGCATTTCCCATTTCTGGCGTTTAACTTCCAGTTTAAGGTTAAACTGGAGGTTAAACGCCACTTTCACCTTTCCTCAGCTTTCATGATTTTGGCCGTTTAAGTTCCAGTTTAAGCTTAAACTGGAACTTAAACTCCACATGTGATATTCAAGCTTCCTTTATTGATTTTTGTTGCTTCCTTGCCTAGCCTCTTCTTCCCTGCAATCATCCAAACAACTGCATCAAAGTCTTGCAAATTTTCATGAGAATCTTCCATTCATAGCATTCAAGTAATATAACTAAAAACTCATGAAATTTGCATAAAAATCATGCTGTTTGGATGGTTCATTGCTTTGTTGTTCATTTAACCATTCTTGGTTACTTTAAGCTCAAGAAAATGCATAAAACAACTAAAACTAACAGAAAAATGCTAGCGAAACTAGCCTAAGATGCCTTGGCATCACAACACCAAACTTAATACTTGCTTGTCCCTAAACAAGTCCTGAGTTATTTGAGAAGAAAGTATGAAACAGAAAGCAATTACATTGGCTATATTAGCAAGCATTTGAAGTTCATCAGAAGGGTTTTATGCAGAAAGTTGCAACATCACTTTTTCATTCTTATCAGGTAAGATTATCACTTTTCATTGCATCCATCAAACACTGCTATGGCCTCTTGTTATTCTTATGTCCTTGGCACTTTTCTCTTCTTTGTTTTTCTTTTCTTTTTCTTAGAGCTCCTTTGCTCCTTGTTTGCTTAGTGTCATGTGTTGCACAAGCCTTTGGCATTTTCTTTTTTTTTCTTATCAGTGCACTACACATATCCACTCCAGGCATTTTAGTTCACATTTCTTCTTGAGACATTGGTGTCCAGCACCTCTTTGTGTGACTAAATGTTTTGTATTTAGGTTGCTCTTGATAATGGACTTTTGGTTGATAATCCCGGGTTAGTTAACCCAAGTTACCAAGTGTTGAAACACTCCTCAGAACCTATTCATCCAAGCATATCCTTAATACATAAACACCACAGACATTTGTCTCAGAAGTTCAAACCATTGGTGCCTAGCTTATTTTCTCAATTTTTTTGCTTTTTGTTGCCCTTTTTCAGTGGCTTTTTCTTCTTCTTTTTCTTTCTTTTTCATGGCCAAAGACATTTATTCATTAAGATCCATAGACAGTTTTCAATTTCTACACAAAAAATGATAATTCTACACTCTATTTCCAGTGATCTGACTAAACAATCAAGCATGCATACCACCACTTAATTCTACTTGATTTGTCACTAATTGAGCCAAGTTACTTTTGTTCAAACTTTTCTTTTATTTTTGGAAACAGAACAAGCATGGCAAGCATTTGTTTAAGAAGGTGAAGTTATATCCAAACATCTAGGCATTCACTTTATTCAAAGCAATAAACAGACAAACATACTAAAAACTTCACATTCCAGAAAGATTCAACATTTACAGTTTAAACCAGAACAAGCATGCTTTTGTTTGCCCTTTTTAAAGAATTATCAAGGAACAACACCACCTTGTGAAATTCCTTGTTTTCTCTTTGTTGCCAGGAAACAATTTGATTTCTCCTTCTTCTCCTAATTGTTGCTTCATGTTTTAAGATCCTTGTTTCCTTTCCTGCAAAGAGTGATGAAGTTGCTTGCTTCTCAAGCACTTGAGTGGTTAGCTCAACTATGTGTGGGTATGTGTCTGAGTCTTAAGTTGGTGTGTGAACACCAAACTTAGTCTCCCACTTACTTCTCTGTTCTTTGAATCCTTGAGTTCTCTTTGGAATGAAGTTGCTGCTAAGGGTTTTAAGCAGTTCTGTGACTGCTTAGAATGGTTGTTCCTTTCATATAATTCAAAGGTTGTTGTGTTCAGTTAATCTTTATGGTGGAACACCAAACTTAGAGTCACACATTCCCCTTTGAATTATTGATCCACGAATTCATTGTTTGGTGTGAAACACCAAACTTAATTCTTTGCAATGCACAGAAACTACTTCACCCTTTTTATTGAAACAAATAAAAGAAACAGCAAAGGGTATTACCTCAGGTTGGGTTGCCTCCCAACAAGCGCTTCTTTAACGTCATTAGCTTGACGGTCAGCTTCCTCAGTTGAGGTGATATTTAACTTTGTCTTTCTCCACCACATCTCCCAAGTAATGTTTGAGTCTTTGACCGTTCACAGTGAAGGTTCGTTGTGACTTTTCTTCCATGATTTCTACTTGTCCATATTGGGAGACCTTGGTGACAAGGAATGGTCCAGACCACCTTGATTTTAGCTTCCTTGGAAATAGCTTCAGCCTAGAATTGTAGAGAAATACTTTTTGTCCTTCTTCAAATTTCCTTGGGGCTATGTTGCTGTCATGCTTCTTCTTTGCTCTTTCTTTGTAAATTTTGGCATTCTCATAAGCTTCAGCTCTGAATTCTTCCAACTCTTGAATTTGCAACATCCTTCTTTCTCCAGCAGCTTTGCTGTCCAAGTTCAAAAGTTTCAAGGCCCAGTATGCCTTGTGCTCCAACTCCAGTGGCAAATGGCAAGCTTTTCCATATACCAGTTGGTAAGGAGACATTCCAATTGGTGTTTTGAAAGCTGTCCTATATGCCCAAAGAGCATCATCTAGCTTAATCGACCAGTCCTTCCTTGAAGTTCCCACAGTCTTTTCCAGGATTCTTTTGAGTTCTCTGTTAGATATTTCGGCTTGCCCACTTGTCTGTGGATGGTATGGTGTGGCTACCTTGTGTTTAACTCCATATTTTAGAAGCAATGCCTCTAATGGTTTGTTGCAGAAGTGGCTTCCTCCATCACTGATGATTGCTCTTGGAACCCCAAAACGGCAAAAAATGTGTTTTCTGAGGAAGTTCATGACTACCTTATTATCATTGGTTGGAGTTGCTATTGCTTCAACCCATTTGGAGACATAGTCTACTGCCACGAGAATGTAATTATTTGAGTATGAGGAGGGAAAGGGTCCCATGAAATCTATCCCCCATACATCAAACAATTCAAGTTCCAGAATGAATTGTTGTGGCATTTCATTTCTTCTTGGCAGGTTCCCCGCTTTCTGGCATTCATGGCAGTGCTTCACTAGTTCCTTTGCATCTTTGAAGATAGTGGGCCAATAAAAACCACACTGCAACACCTTAGCTGCTGTTCTTTCTCCTGCAAAATGTCCTCCATAAGTGGAGCCATGGCAGTCCCATAAGACTTCCCTTCCTTCTTCTTCTGATATGCATCTTCTGAGTATGCCATCCGAACATTTTTTGAACAAGTATGGTTCGTCTCAGATGAAGTATTTGGCATCATTTACCAATTTCTTCCTTTGATGCTTGTTAAATTCCAACGGCAAACTCCCAGTGGCCTTGAAGTTTGCTATGTCTGCAAACCAGGGTGCTTTGTGAATTACCATGAGTTGTTCATCAGGAAAGCACTCATTTATATGTGTGCTTTGTGCGCTTCCTTCTTCACATGGTATCCTTGATAAATGGTCTGCCACCTTGTTCTCTACACCCTTCTTGTCTTTGATTTCAATGTCAAATTCCTGCAACAAAAGAACCCATCTAATAAGTCTTGGTTTGGATTCTTGTTTAGCAAGTAAGTGTTTTAAAGCTGAATGATCAGTGAAAACAATGACTTTAGATCCAATGAGATAGGATCTAAATTTGTCAAATGCAAAGACTATTGCCAAGAGTTCTTTTTCAGTGGTTGTGTAATTCCTTTGGTTATCATTCAAGACCTTACTGGCATAACAAATCACATGTACCAAATTGTCTTTCCTTTGTCCTAACACTGCCCCAATAGCAAGGTCTGATGCATCACACATCAATTCAAAAGGTAAGTTCCAATCAGGTGGGGGCAATGATAGGTGCAGAGGAAAGTTTTTGCTTCAAAAGTTCATAGGCTAGCATGCAATTTTTATCAAATACAAAGTGTGTATCAGAGACAAGCAAGTTACTTAAAGGTTTGGCTATTTTAGAAAAGTCTCTAATAAACCTTCTGTAAAAACCAGCATGTCCCAAAAAACTCCTAACTGCCTTGACATTACTTGGTGGAGGTAATTTTTCGATGAGTTCCACCTTAGCTCTGTCCACCTCAATGCCTCTATTAGAGATTTTGTGGCCAAGGACTATTCCTTCTGTGACCATGAAATGACACTTTTCCCAGTTTAATACTAGGTTGGTCTCTTGGCACCTCTTAAGCACCAAGGCAAGGTGGTGTAGGCAGCTAGGAAAAGAATCTCCAAACACAGAAAAATCATCCATGAAGACCTCAATAAATTTTTCAATCATGTCCGAAAAGATGGACAGCATGCATCTTTGGAAAGTGGCAGGTGCATTGCACAATCCAAAGGGCATGCGTCTATAAGCAAAAACTCCATATGGACAAACAAATGATGTTTTCTCTTGATCTCTAGGATCAACTACTATCTGATTATAGCCTGAGTATCCATCCAGAAAGCAATAGTAAGCATGTCCTGCAAGCCTTTCGAGCATCTGATCCATGAATGGGAGTGGGAAATGATCTTTTCTGGTGGCTTCATTGAGTTTCCTGTAGTCTATGCACATCCTCCACCCAGTGACAGTTCTTGTGGGTATGAGTTCGTTCCTCTCATTTGGCACCACAGTTATGCCACCTTTCTTGGGAACTACATGGATGGGACTAACCCATGGGCTATCAGAAATGGGGTAGATTACCCCTGCCTGCCATAACTTCATGACCTCCTTTTGTACCACTTCTTTCATGACGGGATTCAATCTTCTCTGAGCTTGGATGGAGGGTTTAGCATCCTCTTCTAACAAGATTTTATGCATGCATATGGATAAACTTATCCCCCTCAAATCAGCTAGGGTCCATCCAATGGCATCTTGATGAGTTTGTAGCACCTTGATCAATTCTTCTTCCTGTTCTTGACTCAGGGCAGAGCTAATGATAACAGGATGACTCTCATCACTACCCAAGTATGCATACTTGAGATTAGGGGGCAATGCTTTGAGCTCAGGTTTTGGTGCTTCCTTCTCTTCTTTCACTCTCTCTGGCATGCTTGGCATGGTTGTTTCAGCAGCCTTGATGTCACTAACTTCTATGTCCTTGGTGAACTCCTCCTCTGCCACTTCCTTTGTTGTTTCCTCAAAGGTTTCTTGTACTGCAATGTCCACTACATCCACCCTCATGCATTCCCTTAGTGATTCTGATGGATAGCTCATTGCCTTGAATACGTTAAACACCAATTTCTCATCATGTAGTCTAAGAGTGAGTTCACCCTTTTGTACATCTATGATGGCTCCAGCAGTAGCCAGGAAGGGTCTTCCCAGAATTATTGAAGCTTTGGCTTCTTCCTCCATATCTAACACCACAAAATCAGCAGGAAATATAAAATCTCCCACTTTCACCAACAAATCCTCAACTATCCCATGAGGGAATTTAAAAGTTCGATCTCCCAATTGGAGGGCCATTCTTGTTGGTTTGGCTTCCTCAATCTTCATTCTTCTCATCATTGTTAGAGACATCAAATTGATACTGGCCCCTAAGTCACACAAGGCCTTCTCCACCATGACTTCTCCTATGATGCAGGGGATTTGGAAACTGCCTGGATCCTTCAATTTCTGAGGCAATTTGTGCTGAATGATGGCACTGCATTCTTCAGTTAACAACACAGTTTCCTCATTTCTCCAGCTTCTCTTCTTGGTCATTAATTCCTTTAAGAATTTTGCATAGAGTGGCATTTGCTCTATTGCCTCAGCAAACGAAATGTTGATTTGAAGCTTCTTGAAAATCTCCAAGAACCTGGAGAATTGGCCATCTTTTTCACTTTTCATCAAACGTTGAGGATATGGTGCTTTAGGTGTATAAGGCTTCAGGACCTCTTTTTCTTTTTCTTTTGTTGCAGACGGTGTAAAAGACTGTCCTTGTTCCTTGTCCCTCACATTTTCCTTTGCTTCATCCTCTGTGGTTTCCTTTGAGACCTCCTTTAGATTCTTTCCACTTCTGAGGGTTATGGCCTTACATTCTTCCCTTGCAATAGCCTTGGCAGCATGAGAAACGCTTGTCCCAGGGGTTTGCTTAGACAAATACACAATTTGATTTTCTAGCTTCTGGATGGCAGCTCCTTGGTTTTGCAGGTTAGAATTTACTTCTTCCTTAAAAGCTTTCAATTCGGTTATGTCTTGACTCATGGTTGCAAGCATTCCTTCTATCCTGTTTAATTGATCTTGAAATTGTTGGTTCGGATTAGGTTGGGTAGGTTGATTATTTTGGCCATGATATGATGGTTGGGAGTAAGTGTTTTGTGTGGCTTGGTATGATCTTTGGTTGGAGTTTTGGTATGTGAAATTATTGTGTTGGTTGTGGTTGTAAGGTTTGTGGTTTTGTGGTTGGGTTTGTTGGTTCCCCCACCCAAAGTTTGGGTGGTTTTTCCATCTTGGATTGTAAGTGTTGGAATGTGGATCATATGATTGCCTTTGTTGGTTTCCCACATAGTTGGCCTCTTCCCAATCACCTCCTTCAGTGCTTTCTTCCTCTTGATCTTGTGTGTGTATTGCAGCCACTTGTTTTGTTTCTAATTTCCTGGTGAGCTCTGCTAGTTGCTTGGCAAACACCTTGTTTTGGGCTAGAATTGTATCAACATGGTTCAGCTCCATGACTCCCTTAGTGTTGTGTCTCTCTGATGCATAGTAGTACTCATTCTCAGCCACTGTCTCAATCACTTCAATGGCTTCTTCCACAGTCTTTTTCCTGTTCAATGAACCTCCTGATGAATGGTCTACAGCCTTCCTTGATTCATAAAAGAGTCCATCATAGAAAATATGCAATTGCACCCAGTCATGGAACATGTCTGGTGGGCATTTCCTTGTCAAATCCTTGAATCTCTCCCATGCCTCGTAGAGAGTTTCACCATCTTGTTGTCTAAACGTCTGAACCTCAGATCGAAGCCTATTGACCTTTTGTGGGGGGTAGAAACGTGCCAGAAACTTGCTTTCCACCTCATCCCAGGTTGTTAGGCTCCCCCTTGGGAATGATTCCAGCCACTTAGCTGCCTTGTCCCTAAGTGAAAATGGGAACAAAAGCAGTTTATAGGCATCTTCCTGGACTCCATTGGACTTCACAGTGTCGCAAATTCTCAGGAATTTTGTGAGATGTTGGTTTGGGTCTTCATTAGCACTCCCACCAAATGAACAATGATTCTCCACAAGTGATATTAGCTGTGGTTTGAGCTCAAAATTGTTGGCCTGAATGGGTGGTTTCTGAATGCTGCTACCACAATTCCCAGAGGTTGGGTTTATGTATGAACTAAGAACCCTCCTCTCAGGAATGGCATTGTTTCCATCAGCTCTCTCATGGTTGTGAACTTCTCTATCCATGTTGAGATCTAAAGTTTCCTCAAAATTGTCCTCAGATTCTCCTTCAGATTCTTCTTCTCCCAGTACTCTCTTCCCTCTTGCTTCCCTTCTAAGTCTATGAAGGGTCCTCTCTGGTTCGGTATATGGAGGGGTTGATGTCTCTCCTCTCCTACCTGTCATACAAGAACACAGCACAGGCAACAAACAAGTGAAATACTCTTGGTTAATGGAAGAGTATGGTTAGAGCAGTTGAGGAATTAATTCAAACAGTTAGTGAGTCAGTGAGTTAGTTGCTTGAATTTAAAGGCATAAAGAAAGAAAGCATGTAACAAAGTGCAGAAATTAAAAATTCAACAAGTAACTTGAACTGAATTAACAAAGCAAGAAAAATGCTCAATCTAGTTAACTTCCAATTTGAGAATTGTCAATCGAAAACCAATCCCCGGCAACGGCGCCATAAACTTGATGCGCATAAACTTGTTATGCTACGATTTAGGAAATTGCACGATCGGCAAAATTCCTTCCGGCAAGTGCACCGGTTATCGTCAAGTAAAAACTCACAATAGAGTGAGGTCGAATCCCACAAGGATTGGTTGAATGAGCAATTCGGATTAGAAGTGTGTCTAGTTGAGCGGAATCAAGAATTAGATGAGAATTGCGGAATGTAAAATTGGCGGGAAACGTAAATGACAAGAAATTGAAATGGCGGAATCTTAAATTGCATGAATTAAAGAGCAGAAGCTAAATTGCTGAAATTAAAAGGGAATGGGGGTGATTGCATGAATTGAGTTGCAGAATGTAAAGAGAAAGTGGAAATCAGAAATGGGGAATTCATTGGGTTATAGGAGATATTGAGATCTCCGAATCAAAACATGTTTATCTCTTCCTCAACCAATGCGTTCATTGAATTTTGCTTGGCAATCTTATATGATTGGATCCCAATCCCTTGGCTCACCAATTCTCTCTAAAAACAAACAAATTCCCAATCCCTTGGTTTAAATGTTCATAAGAAGAGATGATGCTCGATCACTGATTATACCACACAGTTTCATGAACCACAATTTGGTAGGATTACATGTCACAATATCCATCGAAACCCCAATCCAATTCACTGTGAGAAAGCTTCTCTAGCATGAATCCTCCATTCCTTTCCCAAGGTTCCGAAGGATTCCAATTATGGGTAGTTTCTTTCCCAAGACAACTACCCAATGGAATTAGATCGAGAAGCTTTCTAACAAAATTTAAGAGAAAAGATTGAAGAAGAAGATAAAACTATTATTGATTCATTGAATTACAATAGAGCTCCCTAACCCAATGAAAGGGGTTTAGTGAATCATAGCTCTGAATTCAATTACAAAGGTATGAAAACTAGCAAAATGAAAAGGTAAAAGTTCTTCCTAACTTAAATTCTATCCTATTTATACACTTTCTATATTGAGCTTCTGTTGTGTTTCTTGGGCTTTGAGGCCTCTCCCTGCTTTTCTTTTGCTTTGGGTTTATGATCCATAATCTTGATGAGGCTGCTGATCCAAATTCTGCAACATTCATTGAGCCAACTTAGTGATAATCAAGTAATGACACATGACTCAACAAATTGAAATTCCAGACTCATCAATCCTTCAGGCCCAATCCCATAAACCATGATATTCAATTGGGTTTCATGCCAGAGTAAGTTTAAGTTAATGTTTGTGCTCAAATGCTAACTTAAACTGCAATATTTTTGGCCCAGAAACCTTTTCCAAGAGTGGCGTTTAAGTTGCAGTTTAAGCTTAAACTGCAGCTTAAACGCCAGACACTTCCAGTGATGCCTTTTGTGGAAGCACGTTTAAGCTTCAGTTTAAGGTTAAACTGAAGCTTAAACGTGGAAATGGAAGAAGGCAGCCCTGGAGGGTAACGTAGTCGAACACGTTTAAGCTTCAGTTTAAGGTTAAACTGAAGCTTAAACGTGGAGATAGGAAAGGCAGCCCTGGAGGTCGAACACGTTTAAGCTCCAGTTTAAGGTTAAACTGGAGCTTAAACGTGGGAATAGAGAAAGGCAGCCCTGGAGGTCGAACACGTTTAAGCTCCAGTTTAAGGTTAAACTGGAGCTTAAACGTGGAAGCGGAGAAAGGTAGCCCTGGAGGTGTCGAACACGTTTAAGCTCCAGTTTAAGGTTAAACTGGAGCTTAAACGTGGAAGCGGAGAAAGCAACCCCTGGAGGTCGAACACGTTTAAGCTCCAGTTTAAGGTTAAACTGGAGCTTAAACGTGGAAATGGAGAAAGCAACCCTGGAGGAGAAAACTTGGTCGAACACGTTTAAGCTCCAGTTTAAGGGTAAACTGGAGCTTAAACGTGGAATTGGCTCCCTGGTGCATTTCCCATTTCTGGCGTTTAACTTCCAGTTTAAGGTTAAACTGGAGGTTAAACGCCACTTTCACCTTTCCTCAGCTTTCATGATTTTGGCCGTTTAAGTTCCAGTTTAAGCTTAAACTGGAACTTAAACTCCACATGTGATATTCAAGCTTCCTTTATTGATTTTTGTTGCTTCCTTGCCTAGCCTCTTCTTCCCTGCAATCATCCAAACAACTGCATCAAAGTCTTGCAAATTTTCATGAGAATCTTCCATTCATAGCATTCAAGTAATATAACTAAAAACTCATGAAATTTGCATAAAAATCATGCTGTTTGGATGGTTCATTGCTTTGTTGTTCATTTAACCATTCTTGGTTACTTTAAGCTCAAGAAAATGCATAAAACAACTAAAACTAACAGAAAAATGCTAGTGAAACTAGCCTAAGATGCCTTGGCATCATATGGCTAAGGACTATTCCTTCTGTCACCATAAAATGGCATTTCTCCCAATTTAAAACTAGGTTAGTCTCTTAGCATCTCTTTAGCACCAGGGCAAGGTAATGTAGGCAATTAGGGAAGGAATACCCAAATACAAAAAAGTCGTCCATAAAGACTTCAATGAATTTTTTAATCATGTCGGAGAAGGTAGACAGCATGCATCTTCGCAAAGTAGCAGGTGCATTACA
Source organism: Arachis hypogaea (assembly GCF_003086295.3). Taxonomy (NCBI): domain Eukaryota; kingdom Viridiplantae; phylum Streptophyta; class Magnoliopsida; order Fabales; family Fabaceae; genus Arachis; species Arachis hypogaea. The sequence goes on from NC_092050.1 coordinate 51,744,210, forward strand.
CAATCCAAATGGCATGCGTCTGTAAGCAAATACTCCATATGGACAAGTGAAAGATGTTTTCTAGCATCTGATCCATGAAGGGGAGTGGGAAGTGATCTTTCCTTGTAGCTTCATTAAGCTTTCTGTAATCTATGCACATCCTCCATCCTGTGACAGTTCTTGTAGGGATGAGTTCATTCTTTTCATTGGGTACTACAGTGATGCTTTCCTTCTTGGGAACCACTTGGACGGGGCTCACCCATGGGCTATCCGAAATTGGGTAGACCACCCCTGCCTGCCATAGTTTCATGACCTCCTTTTGCACCACTTCTTTCATGACTGGATTCAATCTTCTTTGGGCTTGAATGGAGGGCTTAGCATCCTCTTCCAATAGGATCTTATGCATGCATATAGATGAGCTTGATTAGCAAGGGTCCATCCAATGGCATCTTGATATTTTTGTAGCACCTTGATTAGCTCCTTTTCCTATTCTTGGCTGAGAGAAGAGTTGATGATTACTGGATAACTTTCATCACTTCCCAAGTATGCATACGTGAGAGTGGGAGGCAATGCCTTCAGCTCAAGTTTAGGTGCTCCTTTCTCTTCTTTCTTTTGCTCTGGTGCACTTTGGATTGATGCCTCAGCTGATTGAATTTCTGTAGCATCAATATTTAAGGTGGAATCCTTTTCTGTCACCTCTTCATGTTCTTCTTTAAAGGTTTCTTGCACCACAATTTCTACTCAATCCACCCTCATACATTCTCCTAGTGATTCCTGTGGGTAACTCAGGGCCTTAAACACATTAAACACCATCTTCTCATCATGTAGCCGAAGGGTAAGTTCACCCTTTTGAACATCAATGATGGCTCAAGCAGTAGCTAAAAACAGCCTTCCCAAAATTATTGAAGCTTTGGCTTCTTCCTTCATATCCAACACCACAAAGTCAGCCAGGAAGATGAATTCTCCCACCTTTACCAACAAATCTTCTACTATTCCATGAGGGAATTTGAATGATCGGTCTGCCAATTAAAGAGCCATTCTTGTTGGTTTGGCTTCCTCAATCTTCATTCTTTTCATCATTGCTAAGGACATCAAATTTATGCTAGCTCCAAAATCACATAAAGCTTTTTCCACCATGATTTCTCCTATGATGTATGGGATTTGGAAACTCCCTGGGTCCTTCAAATTTTGAGGTAATTTGTATTGGATAATGGCACTACATTTCTCAGTTAACACCACAGTTTCATCATTCCTCCAACTTCTCTTCTTGGTCATTAATTCCTTCAGAAACTTAGCATAGAGTGGCATTTGCTCTAATACTTCAGCAAAGGAAATGTTGATTTGCAATCTCTTGAAAATCTCCAAGAATCTGGAGAATTGACTATCCTTTGCATTCTTCATTAATCGCTGAGGGTAAGGAGCTTTTGGGACATATGGTCTTAGGATTTCTTTTTCTTCTGGTCAATTAGGATCATGTGTTTGTGCCTCTTCCTTGTCACTTAGGCTTCCCTTTGCGTCCTTCTCTTGAGTTTCCTTTGAGATTTCTTTCAACTCCTTTCCATTTCTGAGAGTAATAACTTTGCATTCCTCTCTCAAATTTGTCTTGGTGGAATTACAAGAATTATGGCCAGGGGCTTGCTTGGACAAGTATCCAATTTTTGCCTCAAGTTTTTGGATGACAGCATCTTGATTTTGTGGATTGGATCTCACCTCCTCCTTGAAGGTTTTCATGTCTTGAGACTCCTTGCAAGGATTTTGAAGCAAGGTTTCAACTCCTTGGTAGGTTGGAAATTGAATGTTAAGGCTGGTTATTTTGGGTTTGGTATAGTGGCTGGGAAGAGGTGTTTTGTGTGGCTTGATAGGGTCTTTGGTTGGGGTGTTGGTAATTGTAGTTGCTGTAATGGTTGGAGTTATGGGGTCTATGATCTTGGCTTTGGTTTTGTTGGTTTTTCCACCCAAAATTTGGGTGGTTCTTCCAACCAGGGTTGTAGGTTTTAGAGTATGGATCATGAGCTTGCCTAGATGAATTTCCAATGTAATTGGCTTCCTCCTAGTCAAATCCTTCCTCTGTGTCCAACTCTGCTTGTGGTGAGGGTTGAGTATAGATTGCTGCAGCTTGATTCTTCTCCATTTGCTTGGTCAAATCAGCTAGTTGCTTAGTGATCATCTTGTTTTGGGCCAAAATTGCATCCATGTGGTTCAGCTCCATCACTCCTCTATTGTTGCTTCTGTTTGAGGCATAGAAATATTCATTATCAGCCACTGTTTCTATGACATCTATAGCCTCTTTAATTGTCTTCTTCTTGTTGAGAAAGCCTCTAGAAGAGTGGTCTACAGCTTTCTTGGATTGATATGATAGCCCTTCATAAAAGATATACAGTTGTACCCATTCATTAAACATGTTTGGCGGGCACTTCCTTGTCAAATCCTTGAATCTCTCCCATGCTTCATAGAGAATTTTACAATCTTGTTGCCTGAATGTCTGCACCTCAGTCCTCAGTCTATTCACTCTCTGAGGAGGGTAGAATCTTGCCAAGAATCTGTTCATTACATCTTCCCAAGTTGTCAAACTTTCCTTAGGAAAGGATTCGAGCCGTTAGATGCTTTATCCCTTAAGGAAAAGGGAAACAGTAGTAATCTGTAGGTGTCAGGATGAACACCATTAGATTTCACTGTATCACAGATCCTTAGAAATGTAGTGAGATGTTGATTAGGGTCTTCTTGGGCACTTCCTCCGAATGAACAATTGTTTTGGACAAGAGTGATGAGTTGAGGCTTTGATTCGAAATTGTTAGCATGGATGGTTGGCTTTTGGATGCTGCTCCCACAATTCCCAGGATTGGGATTATTGTTGGAGCCTAGCACCATTCTCTCTTGTCCAGCAGGATTAGTTGCACCTTCCCTGGCATGGTTATGTAATTCTCCCTGATGATGAGTCTCCATATCATCCTCCATATTTATATCCAAATCCTCCTCCTCTTTCTCTGCACCAATAGCCTTTTTTCCTCTTGATTCCCTCCTTAATCTAAGGAAGGTCCTCTCAGGTTTACTATTAAAAGAGGTTGAAGTTTTCCCTCTTCTACCTGTCATACACTCAACAAATACAACAAGAAAATAGCAAGTGGAAAATTCTCAGAAACTTATGGTTAGCTTGTTTAGAGCAATTAATCAAATGGTTAGTGGGTTAGCTTTTTGGAAAGTAAAGGATTAAAGAAAAATAGCAAAAATTGCAGAAGGTAAAATTAAACAGCTTAAATTGAAATTCAATTAACAAAAGAAAAGAAAAATGATCAATCTAGTTATCCTCCAATTTAGTAATTGTCAATATAAAACCAATTCCCGAAAATGGCGCCATAAACTTGATGTCACAAAAACATGTCTCTCAACAAATTTCTACCGGCAAGTGCACAGGATTGTCGTCAAGTAAAAACTCACTATAGAGTGAGGTCGAATCCCACTCGGATTGGTTGGTTGATCAATGTTAATTGGAGAATTGTTCAAGTTAAACTGAATCAGATTTGAAATTGGGATTGTAGAATGTAAATTGGAGGGAAACTTCAAGAGCAGAAAATTTAAATAATTGAATGTAAATAACAGAAATTAAATGGCAAAAGGGAAATTGCATGAAATTAAAGTGCAGAAGCTTAAATTGTAAGAAATTAAAAGGGAACGGGGATGGTTGAGCATCAAATTAAAGTGCGGAATGTAAAGAGAATGGGTAGATCAGAGATGGGGAGTTCATTGGGCTTAGGAGATGTTGCATTCTCCGGATCAAGTTCATTCTCATCTCTCCCTCAATCAATGCATTCATTGATCTCCTTGGCAATCTTAAGTGATTGGATTCGAATTCCTTGGCAACCCAATCTCTCTAAGCTTGAACAATTGCCCAATTTCTTGATTTAATTGCTCATGAAAAGAGATGAAGCATGGTCACTGATTATACCACATGTAATTCCAAATCAAAGTATTGGTAGGATTAAATGTCATAATATCCATCCAAACCCCAATCCAGTCCAACATGAGAAAGTATTTCTAGCATGATCTCCTCATTCCTCTTCCAAGGCCAAGAGGAGATCCAATTATGAATAGCTTCTTTTCCAAGATAACTACCCAATTGGATGAAGACCGAAAGCTTTCTAGTAAAATCAAGAGAAAAGAAAGAAGAAGAAGAATGAAAACTATTATTGATCCATTGAAGTACAACAGAGCTCCCTAACCCAATGAAAGGAGTTTAGTTGTTCATAGCTCTGGAAATGGAAATTCTGATTGAGAAGTACATTGCAACAAAACTAAATTGGGAGAGTAAAATTTGGTAGAGTTACAGTACTCTGTGTGTGTAAGCTCTTTTCTAACTAAAACTCTAATCTATTTATACACTTTCTTCATTCATTCTTCAAGTACTTGGACTGGGCCCTCTGGCCTTTGTTTGAAGCTAGTTGGAAGTGGCCTTTAGTGACGTTGATGAAGACGTTTGGAAATTAACTTTCATACTCTACATGGTGCCTTTTTGTATTGAAGTTGGATTGATGTTGGAGGCCGCGTTGGAGTTCAACGTTTGAGCTCAAACGATGGGTTAAACTTTGCCAAAAGAGGCTGGGATGTTGGCCCTGGAGTTTGACCCAGCGTTGAACTCAACATTGGAGTCTAACGTTAGCCTATCCACGCGTACGCGTGGGTCATGCGTATGCGCCATATGGCCAAAATCCTCACCCACGCGTATGTGTGAATCACGTGTACGCGTCGATGCACTTTTTCCAACTTAAAATTCTTGAAAGTTATCACCTACGTTGGAGGTGACGTTGGACCCCCAACGTTACGTACGTGTGACCTAAGCGTGCGAGTCGATTGGCTAAAATGCATACCCACGCGTACGCGTGATCCACGCATACGCGTCGTTGCACATTTTTCCAATCTCCAAAACTTGAATTTTGTCGAGCACGTTGGAGGTGACGTTGGACCCCAACGTTGCCTCCAACTTTGGCACCTCTGTACCTCAGCGTTGGACTCCAACTATGGTCTCTTGATTTGTAGTTTAAGGCATAGTTGGAGTCCAACTTTGGCTCCAACTATGCACCCTTTTTTGCCAACGTTTGTGGTAGCGTTTGAGGTCCAACTTTGGCTCCAACTATGCACGTTTCTTGGTCGATGTTTGAGGCAAAGTTGGAGGCCAACTTTGGCTCCAACTTTGCACCTCTTTAAGCATGGACGTTGGACCTAATATTGGAGCACCAACTTTGGCTCCAACGTTGGTCTTCCCTTTTTCTTCATCAATATTTGAGGCAACATTGGAGAACCAACTTTGGCTCCGACGTTGCTTCCTTTTGCTTCTTTCCATGGCCCTTTTGTTGCTTGTTTTCTCTCCCTTCCTTAGCTTCCTTTTCACCTATCATCAATCAAACATTTGCATCAAAGTTTGCTATAGTCACAAGATATTTGCATCATTCAATCATCAAGCCAAAATTGCATGAAGTCTTCTGAAAAGCGCATAAATAACCAAGTTTAATTGAATCAAGGGATGCATGAAATTCTTGTCCAAATGCTTACTTATAGCTCAAGAAAGTGCATAAAACCTAATAAAAACAAAAGAAAAAGGCTTGAAAAACTAGCCTAAGATGCCTTGGCATCAATGGTTTTGTGTTTCCTTCCTCATTTTGCTTCATGGTTCAAAACATGCTTCTTTTACCTTAAAAATGCTGTATTTTAATTCTCTTCTATTACCATTCGATGTCGTGATGTGTTTGTTAAGTGAATTCAGGATCTATAGGGCAAGAATGGTCTAGAAGATGGAAAGGAAGCATGCAGAAGTGGAATGAACATGAAGAATGGAGCTTTGGAGAACTGGAAGCGACGCGCATGCATGGCTGACGCGCACGCGTGGATTGGCGCAGCAGTGACTGACACGTACGCATGCTCGACGCGTACGCGTGGATTACAGAAACTCATATGATGTGCACGGGTGGCCGACGCGCACGCGTGACGCTCAGCACGTAACTTCATTAATGAAATTGTGGCTGGCATTTTCTGAGAGGCTCCAGGCACAAATCCAACTTGATTTTGCATGGAAAAGACCCAGGAATTGATGGAGGAAGGTGGGATCCAATCATTCACACTTTACACATAGTTTTAGCTAGTTTTTGGTCCTTGTTCTCTAGAGAGAGAGAAACTCTTACTTCTATCTAGATTTAGTTTATTTTTTATCCTCTTTTTGTTGAATTTCTGAATTGGGTTTTGTTAATTTTGGTTTCAATTACTTAATTTGAGTTCCCTAGTTATAATTTTGTTTAGATCTTGTGTTGAATTTATGTTCTCTTTTTATTTCCCTTTTCCTTCTTATGTTATGAACTTTATGGATCTTGGATTTCTATTAGTGCATTGATGTTTTCTATGATTGATAGTGTTAATTGAGTTGTTTTCTATTGATAATTGTTAGTGGGTATTTGTGATTTCCAATTAATTTGCAATTTGAATATGTCTTTTGTTAATGCATACCATGTGTTTAATGAAATGTTTCCTTTGATTATGGAGTAGTTTTCCATATTCCTGGACTAAGCTAAGGGGATTGGGTGAACTTAAGTCATTGGGTCTAATTGATTTGGTGATTTGAGAACTTTAGTGGTCAAATTGATACCCATTGACACCAATCTACTACTAAGCCAATTAGTAGTTGGATTGGGACTTATGAGTTGAGATTGATCAAGCCATTTGACATACTTCAAGCGTTGAAGTAGATATTGTACGTACTTCGGGCGTTGAGGTAGACTTAATGAGCTTGGTTCCTCACAATTATCAAAACATGGTTATTAGACAAGGATGGTGACCCCAATTCCCATGCCTAGCCTAGAGTTCCTTTTATTATTCATATTTGAAACCCAAAATTCCCAATTGCTTGATCCTTGCTATAGTTAGTTTAGTTTTTTACTTAGTTCTAGAACAGAGGTAAATTTACATGTTCCCTTACTAGATTGGAATTGTTTATACTTGGCTTTAGTTGCTTTGATTTAATTCCTTGCCCTTTTAGATTTCTTGCATGTTAAGCTTAGTAGTTTAAATTCTTGCTTATGACTCCCAATCCCGGAATTCTAACTAATATTGATGCACATGTTTGCCCATTCTCTTGAGGATGATCTGAGACCAATACTCTCGGTTACTTTATATTGGGGTTGACTTTGAGTTAAAGAATAGTCTGATTAATTTGCTTCCTAAGTACCATGGACTACTGGGCCAAGATCCTATTAGGCATTTGAGAGACTTTCAAGTTGCTTGTTTTACGGCTCGAAGGCATGGTGTCGATGAGATTGCTATCATGGTTTTTGCTTTCTCCTTCTCTCTTGAGGGGTCGGCAAAAGAGTGGTTCTACTCCCTAACGGATGAAGTGGTGATTGAATGGGACCTATTGAGAAAAGAGTTTTTAGACAAGATCTTTCCGCCAGAGAAGACCGATTACATCCTGAAGGAAATTTCTGGTATAATGCAAAAAGACCAAGAGTCACTCTTCGAATATTGGACTCGATATAAGAGGTTGTTGGAATCTTGTGCACATCATGGGTTAGACACTCACTTGCTCATTAGCTATTTCACTGGAGGTCTTTGTGCAGCAGATAAGAGATTGCTCACCATTTCTAGTGGTGGTTCCAAGATGGCGGCGGAAGCATAGAGTTTGATCAATGATGTCGCCGAGGCTACACAACATGTAAGAGTGAGGAACAATCCTCCCAAGAGTGTGGTGGAAGCACCTCCATCCGCATCGGCTTTGACTAATGTGCTTGAAGACATGACCACTCTCCTTACGAAGATTCGTAAAGAACAAAAGGAATTTCACTCAATCCAAGCCCCACCTCAAATCCTCCAACTTGAAGTACCTCCTAGAGTATGTGGCTTATGCTCTAGTACCGCACATTACACCGACGAATGCCATCAAGTCCAAGAGGATTATACTCTCGCGGTAGCCAACGTGAACTACAACAACCGTCCACCCTATCAATCTCCAGGTCAAAACAATTACTCTCATGGTAATAGTTCCAATCAAGGGTGGAGGAACAATGCTCAAGGGAATAACCACAATCAAAGATGGAGCGAAGGAAACTCATATTCTCAATATCACAACAAAGTCAACCATAACCACCATAACCAACCATACCAACACTCACAACAAAACCAAAACAACAACCATAGATACCAAACGCCTCATGATGAGTCCATATTTTCTGATATATTTTAACTTGATTTTGATGGATTTCATCACATAAGCTCAAACATAAGCACCAAAATAGCATACTTTTGTGTTATCTCCCTAAGTTGAACCTAAATGTGAAAACATGCATTTTTCTGCCTAAATAAGTAAATTTAATCTCACTTTTATGCCATTCGATGCCGTGATGTATTTTGTGAGTGATTTCAGGTCATTTTGTCAAGATTGGCTAGGCAAAAGTGGGAGAAAGCATGTACAAGGGAGAACACATGAAGAAAACAAGGAAAAGCACACACAGACAAGTGTGCGTACGCACAAGCAGGCGTGGTGCGCACAAGAGGAAATTTGTATGTGTGCGTGCGCACAACCCTCTATGCGTATGCACCGGTGAACAAACAGAAAAGTGTGCGTACGCACAGGATCCTACACGTGGTTTCATTAATGAAACACGTGCTGCGCAATTTCTGAGGGCTTTTGGCCCAATTTTGGAAGGCTAGATGCTGAATTGAAGTGCTATATAAAGGGATTTAAACACATATGAAGGCATGCATGATTATTAGGTAGTATTAGGTAGAATTAGCATTAGGAAGCTTCCATAGGAGTAGGAGTAGGAGTAGAGTAGAAAATGCTATCCTAGGATTTCATTTCCATCTCCATTGTAGCATTTTATAGCAAGCTTTGCTTTTGGATTTTGCTCATCTTTTGTAAGTACTCTTAAATTTCCTCTTTAATTCCACTACTTTTGCTTTCATTTCCATTTGGTTCAAGTTACTTTGTTCATATTTGTAATTTTGAGTTTCTTAAAGTTTTGATTAATGAATTTTGTCTTCTATCCTTTATATATGCTTGTTGGATTGTCTATTGTTAATTTTGTGTATAGTTGGTTATAGCTTTCCATTTTCCTTTGCAAATTCTTATGATTTGGTTTTATGCACACAAGGTGTTTGTGAAAATGCCAACCTTTGAATTTGAGTAGATTTTCACACCTTGAATTGGGATTTGAGTTCCTAGGATACTAGAGTCATAATGTCTGACATTTAGTGGTAATTCTTGGGTAGTTAGTTGACTCTTGTTTCCATTGAGGCTATGATTAACCCCAATTTTGTGGTTTATCTTGTGCTTAATTTGGTGGATTTTATCACCTTTTCCCACATGTATTCAATAAAATAGCATGATTTTCTAATTCTCCCTTGATTTGTGCTTAAGTGTAAAAACATGCTTTTTAGTCCCTAAAATTGGTGATTTTAATTCACCATAATTCCATTCGATGCCTGATGAGAGGACTTTTGATGGTTTAGAATTCACAAATGAAGTCTCATTTCAAGTATAGTTTCGAAACCAACAATAATCCTTTCATACAAAAATTTATTTGTCACTAAAACAAACCCCTAAAATCTATAAACCGAAGTATTTAAACCTCGGGTCGTTCTCCCTAAGAATTCCAACAAAGTGTCTTGTTATTGGTTATGAGGTATGTTTTGGATTTTTGATAAGAGGCATGAAATATAAATGGCAATGAAAGTAAACTAATAGCTATTAAGGCCCTTGGCAAGGATATGAGAACTAGAAGTCCTATCCTAGTTATCTTCCTCAATTGTAATTAGAAATTGTCCATTGCTACCACTTCGTTAATCTCTAAACATGGAGGAAAGTCAAGTGGATGAATCAACTTGATTCCACAAGTCCTAGCCAACTCCCAACGGAAAGACTAGCGTTAGTGGTATCCAAATCAATTAGCAACTTCTAATTATCGACCAACAAAAGAATTAGGTAACTCAAGCGACACTAATTACTCCACCTAGGCCAAGAGGAATAAAAATCTATACTAAAATACAACCAAGCATTTCATCGAACACTTGGGAGGCACAAAAGAAAAGCATAGTAAATTGATAACAAGAATATAATCTAGCAACAATTGAATGTAAGAAATCAACAACAACAATCAAAGAAAACAAGATCTACATGGATTACCTCAAATTGCATTAAAAGAAAATAGAGTGAACAAAAGTAGATCTACAAACAAAATAGAAGAAAGTAATAACAACAATAGAAGAATGATAAAATGTAACAACAAGGAATTAAGAAGAAGTAGTGGAAGAGAGCATGAATTAAAACCTAGATCTAAGAACTAAACCTAATCCTAATCCTAATTCTAGAGATAAGTGAGAGCTTCTCTCTCTAAAACAAAAACTAAACTAGCCTAATGTGTGTGTATGAATGTATGATGATCCTTCCCCCTTCATTCTTTGGTCTTTTTAGCCCCTTTCCTGCCAAAGCTCAACTCCAAATGGGGTTGGAAAACCACCAAAATCGCCAGGCACGTGTTCTATTAAAAAAAACCATATCTCAGCACCAACACGTACACGTCCATGGGCGACTTCGCAAGGTGCGCGTAAGCGCCTGATGCGCGCGCGCGTCCAGGGGCGAGTTCAATTCTTTGGCTTTTTATGATCTTCTCCACTTACATGCTTCCTTCTTTGCTCCCTTGATCCATTCCTAGCATTTTTTCAATTCTGAAATCACTAACAACAACATCAAGGCATCTAGTTGAATCAAAGGGAAATAGAAATTCATCAAATTATAGGTCTAAAAGCATGTTTTCACATTTAAGGACAAATAAGGGATCAATCTCAAATTCATGCTATTTCATTGAATAAATGTGAGAAAAGGTTGTCAAAATGTTCTAAATTCAACACAAGATAAACCCTACAAAGGGGTTTATCAATGCTTTGATGTGCTTGTTGAGTGATTTCAGGTTCATGATGCCAGGGCATTTTGGCCAGTTTCACTGACCTTTTCTTTACTGTTTTTAGGGTAGTTTCATGCATTTTCTTAGGAAATAAGCTAGTTTTGGGTAGATATTCACTTACATTTTGATTCAAGCATACATTGTGCACTTTACATGATTTCATGAGGATTTTGTATGAATTTAAGGACAAATTGGATGTTGCATTTCCCATGACTTGGACTAGAACTTTGATGCACTTTATTGCTTGATTTCAGGACAAAGGAAGCAAAGAAGAACCATATTAGTGGCTACGTTAGTTACACTAACGTTAACACTAACGTGGAATGGGAGTAACTTGCAAAGTTAATGAGAAAAGTGATTGCCAGTAACGCTCTCGAAGCCATCATTGCCCATGTTAAGAGTCACGTTAACTAAGTTAACGTGAAGTCTAACGTGGAAGAAAGGAAATGGAGCCAACATTAGTGACACTTAACATTATCACTAACGTTGGACCAAGCTCATGAGTGGCCACGTTAGTCACCACGTTAACTAAGTTAACGTGGCCTCTAACGTTAAGAAGAAAGGGGGGAAGCCAACGTTAGTGATTTTCAACATTATCACTAACGTTGGCCAAGTCACACTAGGCCACGTTAACTCCCACGTTAACCTAGTTAACGTGGAAGTTAACGTGAAGAAGAGAGGTGACGCCAACGTTAGTGACACCCAACATTGTATAAAAACCAGAGAGTTGTGTGAGTTTTGTGCTGCCTTTGTGCGAGGAGTACGCTTACGCATCCCTTCTATTTCTTGCTCGACATGCGTACGCGTGGGAGAGGCGCGCGCGTCACATGCCTGACGCAGCGGGCTGCGTGCCCTGTTCTCTCCATTTTCTTTTCTTTCCTCCATTCTTTCTTACTTTCTTCTTCCTTCTCCTTACTACCTCTTCTCCGCCCACTACCACCGGCGACTTCAACCACCGGTGACCACCTCCCCCGGAGGTCCCACATTTCTCTCTCTTCTTTTATCTCTCTTCTCTTCTTCTCCTTCTTTTTCTCCTTTTCTCACTTATACTCAACTTCACTTTTTCCTCCTTTCAAGGTTGCTTTCCTCTTTTTTCTTTTTTGTTTCTTTTTAAAAAATTTTTTTTTACTATTGCATTTAATTACTCTACTCTCTAACACCAACTTAAGTCTAGAAAATCACAAGCATACATGCATGCTAACCATCTCTCAAGTGCTTGGAGAACAAGCAACTTTCAATATCTCTTGCAGGAAGACACTCAATCTCTTGGAAGGAGTAGACACCATCATCTAAAGAGATGAAGAAGGGCATAAAAGCTAAAGATGGTGATGACAAGGAGGAAACAAGTGGACTCCAAGAGGTTGTACCTTTACTTGCCTGTCTCTATTTTAAATGTGTTAATTGAAAGTGCAATTGTGCCCCTGATGATTAGTATCTAGTTAGTCATGAGTCATTTACTTTTTGATTATTTTTATGGCTTGCTAGTTTAAGTGCTTTTATTATCTCATCTGCTTGAATTATATGCTTTATTCCTCATGCTTGAATAAAAGAAAAATCACTGTAAAACAAAAAAAGAGTAAAGGTCTGGTTTGATATGAGACAGAATAAGGGCTTTGTGGTGGTATGTACTGGTTCATTAGTTGATTTATAAATAAGGCTAGAAGTTGGCATAACTTTGAGATATGAACTTGAGTTACATTTTATAAGACTTGACAAATGAAAGAGGTCCAGAATAAAAGAAAGAAATTGCAAGAGAAAGAAACAAAAAGAAATGAACAAGGTTGGGCACCAATGGCTTGAGATTGGATATATTGATGAGTGGAAATTAGATTTCACATAGAACTCACTTACCGGGTCGCATCAAGTAGTAATTACTCACAAGAGTGAGGTCGATCCCACGGGGATTGATGGATTGAGAAATTTTAGTTAGGTGATGAATTTAGTTAAGCAAATATTTATTGATTTGAGTGAATTGTGATCAACAGAAGCTAAATTGCAAGAAAATAAAAGAGAGAGGGGAAATTGATAGAATTCCAAAGTGCAGAAAGAGTAAATTGCATGAAACTTAAAGTGCAAGAAAGTAAATGAACTAAAACTTAAATTGCAAGAAAAGTAAATGATAGAAACTTAAAGTGCAAGAAACTTAAACTGTTGAATCTAAATTACTGAGAAACTTAAATTGCTTGAAGAGTAAAGGGATTTGGGAGCTGGGATTCAGAATTCAACAAGTTAATTGAAGCAAATCAGAAAGCTATTAGATGAAGGGATTCAATTCAGTAGCAAAACAGAAAGGAAAATTTCTTGAAGAACTAAACAGCAAGAAGACTTGATTCAATCATGAAATTCTTAAAGAGAAATTGAAGATCGAAGAAGAGAAATGAGATTAGAAAGCAGATCTAGATCTCAGTTGCTCTCTTGATTAAGCAGAATAGTAATTGCAGAAGAAATGAAAAAGAAAACAGTAAATGAAACTTAGATCCAATTTTCCAATTCCCAAAACTATATGAAAGAAAAGAAAAGATAATTCTCAGATCCAGATTCAATGGAATTCTTAAATCTCAATTCAAAAACCCAAAAGTAGAAGTTGCAGAAAAAGAAAGTGAAAACAAAAAATTAAACTCAAATCAAATTCTTAGAACAATTGAGAAGGAAAGTGAAAGATGATTCTCAGATTTAGAATCAATAGAGCTCCTCAATCTCAATTCAAATTCCAAGAATAGATAGCAGAAGTTGCAGAAGTCAAGAAAATGAAAATAGAAAGAAAACTAAATCCAATTCCCAAATTCCCAAATGAAAATTTAAAAGTGAAAACTAAAATATGAGCCAAAATTTTTAAGGTGAAAAAAAGTCCACTACAAATCAAATTAACTCATATTTATGCACTTTCTACTTTTTCTTTTCAGGATTTGGAGTGGGCTTTTCAAGGTGGTGAAGAAGTGGATCCAAGATGGCATTTGATTTGAAAATGAACCAAGGGTGCTAGCTCCAGTAGAGCGCTCCGTTTGGTTAGTGAACTGAGCACTACACACGCACCTTGGGGCACTTTGATCCTTCTTCGAACCCTGGCTACTCCACTTTGAGTGTTGTGCCTTGCTTTTCTTTTGAGCCATACCCGAAAAAGGTAGAAGGAGTTAACGTAGCGCTCACTTCAATTGAGCGTTGGTGCCTTGTAGTTGAGTGCTTCGTTTTGATTGTCAACATAGCGCCCTTGCTCCCCTTGCTAGGCCTCTCCATACTAGCGAGAAAACGTTCACACAATTGAACGTAGCGCTCCTTAGCGTTCACTCTTTGAGCGCTACGCTCACTCTTTGAGCGCTGGCTCTTGCTCCTTTGGATGATCGCCATGCTTTAATATCATGGGTCACTATTTGATAAGGCACGCTTTCTTGGTTCTTTCTCTTCTTCATTATTTCTTCACCTACAAGTAATCAAAACAACCAATCAAAGCATCACCAAATTCACAAGATCTCTGTATTAATCATAAAATCAACTAATTCCAACATGAATCCTATGATTTTGTGTCAAATAATTGATGGTTGATTGAATTGACATAACCATGCAAATCCACTCCAAATCACTTACCTATTATGCAAGAAAGTACATAAAACCTAATCAAACAAGTGAAAAATGCTTGAAAAGCTAACATAAGATGACTTGTCATCACAACACCAAACTTAAATTTTGCTTGTCCCCAAGCAACCACTAAACATAAGAAGAAATGAAATGAAACAGAGAAGCATACATGTCCTTATTTAGCAGATAATTGAACTTGGTTCATGGGGTTTTATGCAGACAAATGTAGCTCAATTATTCTTAGCTATCTGATGTGGAATGTCTCTTTGATGGTTCACTAGAGTTGCTGCTATAATGCCTTGGTTTTTGATTGATCCCTGCTAGCTTTTTCTTTCTTTCTTTTGCTTAGGAAGCTTATTTCTTAATGAAAGCTTGGTGGCAAGTGTTGTAGCTTTCTTTTGGCTCAATTTTTGCTCAACACTTCTTCACCACAAACACTTGTCTCACAATTTCTTCCTAGGAACATTGATGCCTAGCATCTCTTTGGATCACTAAATGCTTTGTAACTAGGTTGCTCTTGATAATGGACTTTCGGTTGGCAATCCCGAATTATTTAATCCAAGTGGCCAAGTTTTAAAACACTCCTCAGAACCTAATTGTCCAAGCATATCCTAGTACAAAAGCACCACAGGCATATGTCCTAAGATTCAAGCTATTGGTGTCTAGCCTTATTATTTGTTTCTCTGCCAATTCTTGGCTTTTCTTTTCTTTTTCTTTCTTACTTTGATCATTATCAAGGGGATATTCATTAATAAAAGGCTTTATAGCAGCAACCTAATTCACACTTCAAGGAACATTTTATTATGTAGCTTTTATTATTGAGCTAGTCATTAAATCAAACAAGAACCACCACTGAATTTCATTCTAATTCCTACAACATTGGACAATCACTTTCTGTTTCAAACATTTTTCTTTTATTCATACAGAAGGAAAAAAATAGAATCTAAGCAAATGATTGATAACTAGCATAATGCAAGCTAGCATTCTTAGCAAACATCTCCACTTACACCTAATTGAACACTTCAGCAAGACATATAGGAATCTCCAAGTTAAAACACAGCAAAAAGGATTAAGTGTCTATACAACCTGGGAATGTCTCTCAGCTTTTCTTCTGTCATCATTATTTCTCTCTATTGCACCTCCTAGGGATGATGATGCAGATTTCTTCTCAAGGTTGAATGTTTTCCTATACAATCCTTAGAAGTTACTTGTTTCCCAAGCCCTTAGGCAAATGGTTAATATGTAGAATCTGTTTGTAGGCTTCTGAACTTACTTTGGTGTGTGAACACCAAACTTCGTTCCTTGCCAATGTCTCTTATGCAACAAGTCAACCATTTATATGAAACCTTGTGCCTTTACTGAAGGTCACAAAACTAAAAACTAGAAAACCAGGCAATGGCTAAGTAGTTTCTCTGATTGCTTGGAGCTAGCAACTATTTATGTACAAGGCGAAAATGTGTTTCCAAATGAGATTTTTGGTGGAACACCAAACTTAACATCCTTCATTCTCCCTTAAATTGTTTTGGTGTGCAACACCAAACTTAGTTCCTTGCAATACAGATAAAGCCACTGAACCTTTTTGTTGAAATAGTTAGGAAAAGAAAAACTACCTCTGGTTGCGTTGCCTTCCAATAAGCACTCTTTTAATGTCACTAGCTTGACATTCCTCATTCTTGCTCAACTTAATTCTTGGACCTCCTTTTCTTTGTTCCAAGGGCCTCCCAAATAATGCTTTGCTATGTGGCCATTAGCTGTGATTGTGTCCTTTTGTCACCTCATCCAAAAGTTCCATGCTTCCATAAGGGAGAACCTTTGTGATCAAATACGGGCCAGTCCATTTAGACTTGAGCTTGCCTGGGAAAATCTTGAGCCTGGAATTGTATAGGAGTACTTGCTGTCCTGGTTTGAACTCTCTTTTCAAAATTTTCTTGTCATGCCACTGTTTAACTCTCTCCTTGTATATCTTTGCATTCTCATAAGCTTCCATTCTGAATTCATCTAGCTCATTGAGTTGCAACAAACTTTTTTCTCCTGTTGCTTGGGGATCAAAATTGAGGAGCTTAGTGGCCCAGTAAGCTTTGTGTTCTAGCTCCACAGGAAGGTGGCATGATTTTCCATAGATCAGCTGAAATGGAGACCTTCCTATAGGGGTTTTGAATGCTGTTCTATACGCCCACAAGGCATCATCCAGCTTCCTGGCCCAATCTTTTTTGGTGGTTCCCACAGTTTTCTCCAAAATCATCTTCAACTCCCTATTTGCAAGCTCTGCTTGGCCATTGGTCTGTGGGTGATATGGTGTGGCTACTTTATGCAACACCCCATATTTGTGAAGTATTTTCTCCATCTGTTTATTACAAAAATGACTGCCACCATCACTGACAAGACCCTTAGGCACTCCATATCTAGTAAAAATTTGCTTCTTAAGGAATTGAAGGACAATTTGTGCATCACATGTGGTTGTGGCTATAGCTTCTACCCACTTTGAGACATACTCCACTGCTACCAGAATGTATTTGAAGGAGTATGAAGGGGAAAAAGGGCCCATAAAATCAATGCCCCAAAGATCAAATAGCTCCACTTTAAGAATGAAATTTTGAGGCATTTCATTTCTTTTTGACAGTCCTCCAGCTCTTTGGCACTCATTACACTGATGAACGAACTCTCTGGCATCCTTGAATATAGTTGGCCAATAGAATCTGCTTTGTAGTACTTTGTCAGCTATTCTCTCTGGTCCAAAGTGTCCACCATAGGCTGAACCATGACAATGCCATAATATGTCTCTCATCTCAGTTTCAGGGACACACCTCTTAATCATTCCATCCGGACATCTTTTGAACAAAAATGGTTCATCCCACAAAAACTTCCTGGCTTCATTGAGTAGCTTTTTCACTTGTTGCCTGGAGAGTTCTTGAGGGATCTTTCTTCCCACCTTGTAGTTTGCTAGGTTAGCAACCAAGGTGCTTGTTGGACTTGGAAAAGATGTTCATCAGGAAATTTCTCATTCACTTGCCGTGGTACATCTTGATTGGCCTCTTGTGGCATTATTGACAAATGGTCTGCCACCTGATTCTTGCTCCCCTTCCTATCTCTTACTTCAATATCAAACTCTTATAGCAGCAGTACGCACCTAATAAGCCTTGGCTTTGAATCCTGTTTAGACATGAGATACTTGAGAGCAGCATGATCAGTATATACTATCACCTTTGAACCAATCAAGTATTGTGTAAATTTATGAAATCCATATACAATTGCCAAGAGCTCCTTCTCTGTGGTGGTATAATTCTTCTGTGCTTCATTCAACACCTTGCTAGCATAATATATAACATGATGCAGCTTGTCTTTCTTTTTCCCCAACACAGCACCAATTGCAAAATCACTTGCGTCACACATAAGTTCAAAAGGTAATTCCCAATCAGGGGGTGTGATGATTGGTGCTGTAATGAGTTTTCTCTTTAAAGTTTCAAAGGCATGCTTGCAATTGTCATCAAAGATGAAGGGACTATCAATCATTAGCAAATTGCTCAATATTTTTGCTATTTTTAAAAAATCTTTAATGAACCTCCTGTAAAAACCAGCATGTCCAAGAAAACTCCTCACTGCTTTCACATTAATAGGTATAGGAAGCTTTCCAATGACTTCTATTTTTGCTTTATCAACTTCTATACCCTTGCTTGAAACCTTATGCCCGAGAACTATGCCTTTAGGAACCATGAAATGGCATTTCTCCCAGTTTAATACCAGGTTAATTTCTTGGCATCTTTTCAAAACAAGAGTTAAATGGTGCAAGAAAGTGTTAAATGAATTGCCAAAGACAGAAAAATCATCCATGAAGACTTCTAAAAATTTTTTCACCATGTCTGAAAATATAGAAAGCATACACCTTTGAAAAGTTGCAGGGGCATTACACAGACCAAAGGGCATCCTTCTGTAAGCAAAAACTCCAAATAGACAGGTGAAGGAAGTATTTTCTTGATCCTTGGGATCCACCACTATTTGATTGTACCCAGAGTATCCATCCAAGAAGCAATAATAGGCATGGCCAGCCAATCTTTCCAGCATCTGGTCGATAAATGGGAGAGGAAAATGATCTTTCTTTGTAGCATCATTGAGTCTTCTATATTCTATGCACATCCTCCATCCAGTCGCTGTCCTGGTAGAAATCAACTCATTTTTCTCATTGGAGATAACTGTCATTCCTCCTTTCTTGGGTACAACTTGAACCGGACTTACCAATGAGTTGTTAGAGATTGGAAAGATTATCCCCGCATTCCATAGCTTCATGACTTCTTTTGAACCACCTCCTTCATAGTTGGGTTGAGCCTTCTCTGGGGTTGAACTATAGGCTTTGAATCTTCGTCTAATAAAATTTTATGCATACAGATGGCAGGGCTTATGGCCTTGATATCATCAACCGTCCAACCCAAGGCTGTCTTGTGAGCCTTCAACACTTCAATGTGCTTTGTTTCTTCTTTTGTGTTCAGAGAGGAATTTATGATTACTAGTAAGGCATCTGCTTCCCTAAGAAATACATACTTGAGATGAGGGGGAGGGGCTTTAATTCTTGTTTTGGCTTCTCTTCTGTCTTGCTTTCAAAGGAGATTTCTACCACTTCCTTTTCTATGAACTCTTGTTCCTCCTGGTTGTTATCTTCCAGTAGCTCTTCCTCCACTTCTTCTATCATCTCTACTCTCATGTGCTTCTCCTTCTCTAGTGGATATTGCATGGCCTTAAAGACATTGATGATAATCTTTTCATCATGCACCCTGAGGGTCATCTCTCCTTTCTCCACATCAATGATGGCTCTTGCTGTTGCTAAGAAAGGCCATCCCAATATGATTGAACTGTGTCCCTTTTCTTCCATGTCTAAGTTAACAAAGTCAGTGGGGAAGATGAACTCTCCAATCTTCACTAACAAGTTTTCCACAACCCCATTTGGTATTTTGAGTGATCTGTCAGCCATTTGGAGTGACATCCTGGTAGGCTTGACTTCCTCTATTGCAAGCTTCTTCATTAATGAGAGGGGCATCAAATTGATGCTGGCTCCTAGGTCACAGAGGGCTTTGTCCAATGTTCTGTTGCCTATAGTGCAAGATAGGATGAAGCTTCCTGGATCTTTGAGCTTTGGAGGAAGTCCTCTTTGGATGACAGCACTGCATTCTTCTGTTAGGATGATAGTTTCCTTCTCGTGGCAGCTTTTCTTTTTGTTAATGAGCTCCTTGAGGAATTTTGCATATAAAGGCATTTGCTCTAGAGCTTCAGCAAGTGGAATGTTGATATCTAGCTTCTTAAACACTTCTTGGAACTTAGGGAACTGTTGGTCTTTAATCTCCTTCTGCAACCTTTGACGGTATGGAATGGCAGGAGTGCACGATTTCTCCCCCTTCTTAGAAGCTTGTGATTGTTCCTCAATAGCTTGCTTTCCCTTCTTTGGAGCTTGAGTTTCCTCTTTTTCCTTTTCTTGCTTGTCTTTTTCCTTGTTGCTAGCTTCATCTTTCTTGCTGATGGTCTTATCATTCTCTATAGCCTTCTTGTCAGTTTCCTTGTCTTTCACCAAGGTTCTTCTACTCCTTAATTAGATTGCTTTGCATTCTTCTTTGGGATTCAGAATGGTATCACTTGGGAGTGAGCTTGTTGGTCTCTCAATCACTGCTTGCTTAGATAGTTGCCCAATCTACCTTTCTAAGTTTCTCATTGAGGCTTCATAATTTTTACTGGTCATCTCCTGATGTTTCATCATCTTTTCCATAAGTATCTCCAAGTTTGAGATCCTTTCAGCATCTTGTGGTATCTGTGGCTGATTGTGAGATGTTGAGGGTGGATGATAGTTATTTTGGTTAGTGGCTGGGTTATTCGTTGGATAATAGCTGGAATTGGGGTAGTTGTTTTGAGGTTTTCTGTATGGATTGTGGTTAGTATTTTTGCTGGTTGTGGCTTGTGTTTCTTGAGTTGTTCTGGTTTGAGTTCTTCTACCAAGGCTGCTGGTTTGATTGTCTCCCCACCTTAGATTTGGATGGTTTCTCCAAGAGAGGTTGTATGTGTCTTCATGGAATTCATTCTAGCTGGATCCTTGGTTGTGCATGTAGTTCACTTGTTCCTGTTGCTGATCTTCACAATTTTCCTCATTTTGTCCCAACCTAGCTGGTGGTTGATTGGTGACATTTACTGATGCAACTTGCAGACTATCAATCCTTTTAGCCATCTGCTCAAATTGTTGCTGGATTTGCTTATGCATCACCTTGTTTTGAGCTAGAATAGTATCCACACCTTCCAACTCCAGTACACCCTTTCTCTGGGCTGGTTGGCATTGTCTTTGATGAACAAAGAAGTATTGATTATTTGCCACCATATCTATGAGGTTTTGGGCTTCCTCTGCTGGCTTCATTAGTTGCAATGAACCTCCTACTGAATGATCTAATGCTTCCTGAGCTTTTAGAGTCAATCCTTCATAGAAATTATGAAGTATATCCCATTCATTGAACATTTTAGAGGGGCATTTTCTAATCAAGGCCTTGTATCTCTCCCAAGCCTCATAGAGGGATTCTGCATCCATCTGTGTGAAGGTTTGTACCTATGTCTTCAATCTAATAATACTTTGAGGTGGGTAGAACTTGGCTAGGAATTTGCTCACTAGATCCTCCCAGCTAGTGATGCTTTCTTGTGGAAAGGCTTCCAGCCATTGAGCAGCTGATGAGCAGATAATTTATACGCTTTTTGGCATTGTTTTTAGTATGTTTTTAGTATATTTTTATTAGTTTTTAAATAAAAATCATATTTCTAGACTTTACTATGAGTTTGTATGTTTTTCTATGATTTCAGGTATTTTCTGGCTAAAATTGAGGGACCTGAGCAAAAATCTGATTCAGAGGCTGAAAAAGGACTGCAGATGCTATTGGATTCTGACCTCCCTGCACTCGAAGTGGATTTTCTAGAGCTACAGAAGCCCAATTGGCGTGCTCTCAATTGCGTTGGAAAGTAGACATCTTGGGCTTTTCAGCAATATATAATAGTTTATACTTTGTGTAATGACCCAACTCCCAGAATGCCATGGTCATACAAGAAGCTAAGTGTTACCAACTTGTTCTTCCTAATTATTAACTATTACTTAAAATATGAGCCTGTTCCTTGTTAGAACGTTGCCAGTTTACGAGTACCTTTTTTTTTATTCGTTGCGGATGATAATGAAAAATAAACAAGCATACACTGAGAGCAATAAAAGCAAGTGTAGAGAAATATAGAAATATAGGAGATAATATACATCATGTACACTATAACAAAACATGTAGCATTTACAAAGATCAAGTTAGTTCACATCCTCGTCATCCTACGTAACTAATATATACACGACACTCCCGGGGCCTGGCCTATACAAAAAAAGCCGCTAAACTGGCACCCGGGCTAGCCTAACCACTATATAGCTCCTAGCTCTCGGGTGTACTAACACAAGTGAGAGACCAACTAACAGATAATGTCAGACTAGAGTGTCATCAAAAGAATGCCCCTTCCGCAGTCACACTATATCTACACGTGGCCGTTCAGAAAATCGCCGTGAGGCTCGTCCATCTCCTCATCCTGCTCTATCTCTATCTCAGGATCCTCCTCCTCCTCATCATTCGCAGCTACAACTATATCCTCAGATCTACCAGAAATACTGCTGTCATTACGTACAAAGCCATTCACGAGCACAGGTCCGTTCGCGTATATAGGAGCTATCCCACCGTCCGGTAGTGACGGCTCATTAGGCTGTGGAAAGTCAGTGATCGGCTCAGGGGAAAAGTCCTACTCTGGTGGTATCACAGGTACGTAGTCACCAGCTAACTTGGACTCACCAGAAATGATAGGCTCAGGTTCCACCACATTCAAAGGTTGAGCTGGTATAGGGGGTTCGGGTTCATCAGAAAAAGGATGTCCAGGTGCGTCAGGATGTAACCAGGATAAGGGAAAGTCGTAAGGAGCATCGGGGTCAAAATGCGGGCTAGACAGAGGATGTTGAAAAGCTCGAGTAGGTAATGCATATCGTCTAATATGAGGCTCCAAACCCATAATGAAGTAACTGTGATGTACTGGATCCTCGTAGACGTGAGGGTCCTCGTACTCATAGAAGATCACGCTCGTCTCCATCTGAGGGAAGGAAGGGAGAGAAGGGGTAAGAACTGGGGAGTTCTTAGTAGGGTCGGGGTTGTTAGTTACATTCATTTATTTGTTTTTGATTAGCGGATGGATAATAGGATACAGTAAAGTAGTAAACGGAAGTTAAAAAAATAGAGAGAAAAAAAACAAAGAACAGAACATAAGCAGAAGATACAAGAAGATAAAGCACAGACATAGCACTCGAGCAAACAAACATAAAGAAATAAATCACACACAAGTAGGAATGCGACAGAGGACGATGCGCAGACAAGAATGATGCATGTCTAGTCCTACTACAGGCCATGAGCTCATGTGTCGGTTAGCACCTGCATTCCTGACATTTATTTGGTCACGAGTTCACGATTTCCCGGATACGATCTTCCATTCAAATATATGCGCATATAATTATTAGCAGCTCTATTGAGACAGCCTCTGCTTTCTACTCGCAGGAAATATACTCTTGGGAACGGAAAATTGCTGTAGGTATCCTAGTTTCCCTACAGAAGCTCTAGGGTTGCTTTAAGCAACAGATAATAAACATTATCTCTTGGGTTGCATTAAGCAACGAATAAGCAAACAATATCTCTTTATTGTATTACTCATCTCTTTTATCTCTTTGCTCTGTTCTAGTTTCTCTTTTCTCTGTATCCCTGTACTCTGCTCTGGTTACTCTGTCCTCTGTAACTCTTTTCTTTTCTCTGATTACTATTTCCTCTGTATCTATAGTACTCTTTTTCTCTTTATCTCTTTACTTTACTATATTCTTTGTGTTTCTTTATTCTGTTCTGATTTTTCTGCTTAACGTACGTATGTAAAGCTTATGTAAATTTCGGTATGAATAGTTAGCCTGTCCCAAGTATAGGTTCATTAAGTCTATACTGAAATATTTTAACTTTTCATATAATACCTAACCCTAGTCGGAACTCAAGAACTAACTATGTTGCCCTAGTTTGTTCGCTAGTCTATGTCTGTTTTTCTGTCATTAAAACTTTATAGACTTTTTCTTCAATTTTTATCTTTTCTTTATCTTTTTATCTTTCTTTTATCTTTGCCTCACTAATATGTTCTTACCACTCGCTAAGTGTTTTATGAAGGTAATTATGAGATTCTACGCTTAAAGTTGTCTTTTTAAAGCTTTTACAAAAAACTGCCTTTTTCGTATTATTTTATTATTTTTATTAAAATATTATTTTTAATTAAATATTATTATTTAATATTTTATTATTATTTATTATTTTATCATTAGTTTTCGAAAATTAACTTACCTTTTACTTTTAACCTTTAAAATTCACTTTTTACCACCCGTAACTTTTAATCTTTCTACTTTAACCACCCTAACTTTTAGAAATTACTAAATAACCCCTTAAACACCAAAATTTTTACTTCCTTGCCCTTTTAAGGATCTAAAGCCTATTCTTCATTGTTCTTCACCACACTCAAAGTGTTCTTCATGTTCTTCATAAATTCTTTAGATTCTTTCTCTGTTTTTACCATTTTTCAGTCTTTTCAGCAATTGATTTTTACCAAAATTCAAAATAAATTCCCAGCCACTAAAGCCCCTTATTTCTTACTTGATTTCAACATAAATTAAACCCCAATTTAAGTCCTAGGGTTCATTTTTCCAGCAGCCATGAAGAACATAAATTCAAAGTTGAATATCATCAAATTTCATCAAATTTTCACCAAAATTTTAACAAGAATCACTCATATAAACAATCAATTTCAAGCACAGCCAAACCATATCATAATCACACAACTCAAACACAATCAATCAAGATTAATTTTACCAAACCCTACCTGGTTTTGCTGCTCCTAATTCAGTTAGATTTTCAGGTGGTCCTTAAGCACTTTTTCCTCCTAAATCACATGAAGAACAACTTTAAATCCAAAAAACCCTCAACTAACCAAATCTCCCTCAGCACGTTAGGAGGTGATTTCTAACCTTAGACTTGCTGGAATTTCATGTTTCTTGGCCCTCAAGTAAAGTTAAGCATGATTCCTAAGGAAGAACATCAAGAAAACACATGTTTAAGCATGTTTCCTTGAAACCGAATCAAAGAGAGATGGTGCAGCCAACTCACCTTGATTCCAGCGTTGATAAGTCATATGATCATGTAGAGAAAGAAGAGAGGATCATTTTGGTCGGATTGGAATTTTGATCTACAACAATTCCTTAAGATCGCGATGGTTATTTTGCGGCGGTTGTGTGAAACCGCCGCGAAAAGACAAATTGCGGCGCATATAGCGGCGGTTAGAAGTTGGGCTGCAATCAAGCCGGCATTTAGCGGCGGTTTTAAAAAACCGCCGCTATATTTTCATATGGTTTGCATTTCGCGGCGTCTTTTCAAAAACCGCCGCTATATGTGCGTCGGGTGATTTATTGTTTTACATTTTGCGGCGGTTTTGTTTTAACAAAACCGCCGCAAAATGCGTATTACCACATATTGTAATGTTTTCTTTAGTAATAACCATCTGGGTATAATCTAGTTAAGTAAACACTAGTATCTTAAGATACATATGTTTAAATCATTGTTACATCTATTTATATATGGTCCAAAAGTGTATAAAGAGTATAATGAAGAGTACATTTAATAATACCCATAATGAATATAATAAATAGTACATTCAATAATAAATAAAAATAATAATAATTATAAATATTTTTTATAAATTATTAAAAATCAAACATTTTCTAAAAATAATAATTATAAATATTTTCTATAAATTATTAAAAATAATAATTAAAAATATTTTCTACAAATCATTAAAAATTTAAAATTTTATATCTTTACCAAATTATAATTTTAAATTTTAAATTTTTTATTTTAATAATTTGTTGAGCATTTATTAAAATAAAAAATTTAAAATTTTTATTAATAATAATCTTAACCTGTATTCTTAGATATAAGAATTCATAATAACAAAATTAAAAATTAATTAATATTTTACCAAAACTAAATACTAAATAGAATAAAAATATTTTTAAATAAAAACCAATTAATGATCTGCATATTATCATGGTTAATAAATTCAATAATTCTAACTGACCAACAAATATAATGTTTTTGGCAAATATTTCTCTAATTTTAAATATTAAAGACTAAATTCTAAATCTTAATAAATATTTTTAGAAAATGTTAGATTTTTAAGAATTTATAAAAAATATTTATAATTATTATTTTTTTATTTATTATTGAATGTACTTTTTATTGAATTCATTATGGATATTATTAAATGTACTCTTTATATATGATTGGATCATATATAAATAGATATAAATTAATTTGATCTACTATGGTCCAAAATTAATTCGAAATGGACCGATTTAAATTACTAGGGATGTCCTAGCATGTATAATTTAAATCACCCTATTTCGAACTCCCCTAAGATTACATGCAAGCATAATTCGAATTGGACAAATTTGAATTACAAGCATCACTACTAATTCGATTAGGACTAATTCGAATTAGTGTTGGTTTGTGTCATTCGAATGGGACTAATTCGAATTACATAAGAATGTACTTTTGGGATATCCTGGTAATATTTTTCAATTTGGTAGATTTGTGTAATTTGGTCGTCCATTTGGTTTAATTGTGCATTTTGCCCAATATATAAGGTGACTATAATAACTATGATCAGATATAAAGTATACAACAAGAAATTGTATGGCAATAAAATGTGTTCATATGATATACATAATTATTAGCGTTATATATCGAAGAGTCATTTGGCTTGGTGGCAGCATGACATTGTTACTTTCGTTTATTTTTTATTTAGCGGCGGTATAACCGCCGCAAAACCCATTTACATTTCGCGGCGGTTATTCCAGCGGTTGACTAAAACCGCCGCTATCCGTTTTGCCGCGCCCTATTTTCCGGCGTTTCATGAAACCGCCGCGAAATGTTTTGCGGCGGTTCAAAACCGCCGCTAAACGGCTCCAGGAACCGCCGCTAAATGGCGTTTTTGTTCAAATTTGAGTTTTTGTTCAGCAGAAATCAAGCTTTGAAGATTTGGAACTAAGAACTTTTCTCTCTTTTTCTCTCTTCCTATTTTCGGCCACAAAGTGGAAATGAGCCAGCCTTGGGGGTTTTGGGGGTGTAGGATGAGTTGTGATTGGTTGGCTTGGAGGTGGATTAAAATAATATTAAAATATCTCAGGTGTATAACTACTAAAACTAGATGTATCGGAACACTTGCAAAAATATCTCTAAAAATTATTTTCTGAGCTACTAGCATAAATGACACTAGTAACATATTTATTATGAGAATAAGACATGTATAATAAGGCCTTAGCATTGCTAAAGTCATAAGAGAGTGCTGGTGCTAAGCTGCACCAGTAAACTGTGAACCCGGTTAAACCGATTTTCTGTTTTTAACTAAAACTGACCAGGTAACCTTATAAAATTATTCAAGAAGATTCTAATACTAATATAATGATAAAATCATCCTATTATCTCTCTTCTCTCATAAATCGAGTCCGGTTTGTCAAACTGAGACTATATACGAAAAATCGAATCAAAACTCCTAACCGATACTGTTCAAAAACTAGGTTCTTCATCAATGCGTTATCGAGCTTGCCTCATAAAAGGTTCTAGCTTAAAGATGACATAATGACAATGAGGATTGAGATACTTGATGATATATCAAAGGTTTTCCCCTTACTGATCTTCCGGAGAAATCCGTACTTTCAGAAAAAATCTCGCGTACTCGAAAACCGGGGTTGTTACACTTTGCCCGAGATTTGATGGCCCAAACCGGCGTTCCAAGTCAGCATAAAAATTCTGGCATCAAAACGCCAGAGCTGGCATAAAAGCTGGAGTTAAACACCCAAACTGGCACAAAAGCTGGCGTTTAACTCCAAGAAAAGTCTCTACATGTGGAAGCTTCAATGCTCAGCCCAAGCACATACCAAGTGGGACCAGAAGTGGATTCTGCATCATTTACTCATTTCTGTAATCCCTAGGCTACTAGTTTTCTATAAATAGGACCTTTTGCTATTGTATTTACACACCTCATGACATTTTACACATTTCATATTGTATCTTTGACGGCATGAGTCTCTAAACTCCATGGTTGCGGGTGAGGAGCTCTGCTGTGTCTCGATGAATTAATGCAATTACTACTGTTTTCCATTCTATCACGCTTGTTTCTATTCTAAGATATTCACTCATACTTCAACCTGACGAATGTGATGATCCGTGACACTCATCATTATTCTCACTTATGAATGTGTGCCTGACAACCACCTCCGTTCTATCTGCAATAGCTTGAGTGCATATCTCTTGAGTTTCTAATCTAAGATTAGAACCTCCGTGGTATCGGTGATGCCAGGGCATTTTGGCCAGTTTCACTGACCTTTTTTTTTACTGTTTTTAAGGTAGTTTCATGCATTTTCGTAGAAAATAAGCTAGTTTTGGGTAGATATTCACTTACATCTTGATTCAAGCATACATTGTGCACTTTACATGATTTCATGAGAATTTTGCATGAATTATATGACAAATTGGATGATGCATGACTCATGACTTGGACTAGAACTTTGATGCACTTTGTTGCTTGATTTCAAGACAAAGGAAGCAAAGAAGAACCACATTAGCAGTCACGTTAGACCCACTAACGTGACCTCTAACGTGGAATGGGTGCTAACTTGCAAAGTTAATGAGAAAGGTAATCGCCAATAACGCCCTCGAAGCCATCATAAGCCCACGTTAAGAGTCACGTTAACTAAGTTAACGTGAACTCTAACGTGGAAGAAGACGATAAGGCCAACGTTAGTGACACTCTCCTTTGTCACTAACGTTGGTCCAAGGTCATAATTAGCCACGTTAGTTGACACGTTAACTTAGTTAACGTGGACTCTAACGTTAAGAAGCAAAAGAGAAGCCAACATTAGTGACATTCACCTTTGTCACTAACGTTGGCCAAGCCTCCATAAGCCACGTTAACTCTCACGTTAACTTAGTTAACGTGGAAGCTAACGTGGAGAGAGCAATTGATAGCCAATGTTAGTGACACTTACCTTTGTCACTAACGTTGGGGTGAACCACCAAGAGCCACCATAAGCAACGTTAACTCCCACGTTAACTTAGTTAACGTGGAAGCTAACGTGGATAAAGAGATAATGAGCCAACGTTAGTGACACTCACCTTTGTCACTAACGTTGGGGATGGCTAGCATTACTACGTTAGAAGCCATGTTAACCTAGTTAACGTGGACTCTAACGTGGGAAAGGGGCACATTAGAACGTTAGTGACAAAGGTAAGTGTCACTAACGTTCTCGAAGAATTGGCACTGCTACGTTAGAAGCCACGTTAACCTAGTTAACGTGGACTCTAACATAGGGACAAGGGAGAACTCTCCACGTTATTGGGAAAGGTAAGTCCCAATAACGTGTGCGAAGGACCAAGAGGCAATGTTAGTGGTCACGTTAGTGCCACTAACGTTGAAGTCAACGTGATCATATTTGGGTTTGGAACGTTAGTGAAAAAGGTGATTGTCACTAACGTTCTCGAACCCACACTTTCACTTAACGTTGACACCACTAACGTCCTGAGTTAAAGTCCCTGCCTACTTCACCTTTTCTCTCTGCAAGCAAAGCTAAGCCCAATGAAAAGGATAACTGCTTCAAACTCAAGATTCAGAGGCCCATACCCAAGACTTGAAGAGCCAACTAGAAGATGAGAAGAGTAGTATATATAGGAGTAGCTTTGAATTAGTTAGAGAGTTGGGAACTATAGGGAGCCTTTGGCATAGAACTACTCTCTGAATTTTACTTTCTCTACACTTCTAGTTTTACTTTCATCATGTATTCTCCATCTTGGTTTTCATTTTCCAGAGCTATGAACAACTAAACCCCTTTCATTGGGTTAGGGAGCTCTGTTGTAATTTGATGGATCAATATTAGTTTTCATTCTCCTTCTTCTATCTTTTCTCTTGATTTTACTAGAAAGCTTTCGATCTTCATCCAATTGGGTAGTTATCTTGGAAAAGAAGCTATTCATACTTGGATCTCTTCTGAACCTTGAAAGAGGAATGAAGAGATCATGCTAGAAATGCTTTCTCATGCTGGACCAAATTGGCTTTGGATGGATATGTGACTATAATCCTACCAACACTTGATTTGGGAAATGCATGTGGTATAATCAGTGACCATACTTCATCTCTTCTCATGAGCAATTGACCAAGGAATTGGCTATTGATCAAGATTTGAGAGATTGAATTACCAAGAAATTGGAATTCGATCACTTAAGATTGCCAAGGAGATCAATGAATGCATTGATTGAGGAAGAGATGAAAATGAACTTGATCCGGAGAATGCAACATCTTCTGAGCCCAATGAACTCCCCATTTCTGATCTTACCCACTCTCTTTAATTTCTGCCATTTACTTTTATGAGTAATTACCCCATTCCCGTTTAAGATTCTGTAATTTACTTTCCGCCATTTACATTCAGCTCTTTATTTCTAGCATTTACTGTTTCTGCTATTTACTTTTCCGCCATTTAATTTTCTGCAAATCTCAAATCAAATTTTGGTTCACTCAACTAGAAAATTCCTCTAATTAAAGTTGCTTGATCAATCAATTTCTGTGGGATTCGACCTCACTCTATTGTGAGTTTTTACTTAACGAAAAATTCGGTACACTTGCCGAATAAAATTTGTTTAGAGACAAGTTTTCTGTGCGTATCAAGTTTATTGCGCCGTTGCCGGGGATTGATTTTGAATCAACAATAATTAAATTAGAGGATAACTAGATTGAGCATTTTTCTTTTGTTTGATTTAAATTTTTGTTGAGTTAATTCAACTTCCTTTGATTCTGAACCTGAGAGGACCTTCCTTAGATTAAGGAGGGAAGCATGAGGAAAAAGAGTAGTGGGTGCTGAGGAAGAGGAAGAGTACTTTGAACTAGACATGGAGGAGAATATGGAGAATATTCATGAAGAAGAGGCTCACAACCATGGTAGAGAAGGTCTAGCAAATCATGCTGGGCAAGAAAGAAGAGTTCTAGGCTCCTACATCAACCCAAACCCAGGAAACTGTGGGAGTAACATTCAAAAGCCAACCATACATGCCAACAACTTTGAACTAAAACCACAACTCATCACCCTTGTTCAGAACAACTATTCATTCGGAGGAGGCGTCCAAGAAGACCCCAATCAACATCTAACCACCTTCCTGAGGATATGTGATACTGTGAAGTCGAATGGTGTTCATCCTGACGCCTATAGACTGCTCTTATTTCCATTCTCACTCAAGGATAAAGCATCTAAATGGTTCGAATCCTTCCCTAAGGAGAGTTTGACAACCTAGGAAGATGTGGTGAACAAATTTTTAGCCAGATTCTATCCTCCTCAAAGAATCAACAGGCTGAGAGCTGAGGTTCAAACTTTCAGGCAGCAGGATGGTGAGACTCTATATAAAGCATGGGAGAGGTTTAAGGACTAACAAGGAGGTGTCCACCAGATATGTTCAATGAATGGGTGCAGCTACACATTTTCTATGAAGGCCTTTCTTATGAATCAAAGAAAGCAGTAGACCACTCATCCGGGGGATCTCTGAGCAAGAAGAAGACCATTGAGGAGGCCATAGATGTCATTAAAACGGTAGCAGAGAATGACTACTTCTATGCCTCCGAAAGAGGGAACACTAGAGGAGTGATGGAGCTAAACAATGTAGATGCTCTGCTGGCCCAAAACAAGCTCATTACCAAATAATTAGCTGACCTCACCATGAAGATGGAAAGGAACCAAGTAGCAGCAATCACCACCTCATCAACAACCCAAGAGGGAGTGAGTGCAGAGGCAGAGAGTGAACAGGAGCAAGCTAACTACATTGGGAATTCACCTAGACAAAATCATGACCCATACTCCAAGACCTACAACCCTGGTTGGAGGAATCACCCAAACTTTGGGTGGGGGAATCAACAAGATCAAAGCCAAGATCAGAGACGTCACAACCCCAACAACAATGCAGCTCACCAACAATTCACACAGAGAACATATCAACACCACCATAACAACACCTTTCCACATCCATATCAAAACCAAAATAACACTCCTCATCCTTCTACCTCCAATCCCAACCTACCATCATCTGAAGACAGACTCTCAAGGATAGAGAACCTGCTTGAAGGCATATGCAAAGAGATTCAAGACAACAAGGTGTTCAAGGAGGAAGTGCGAGAAAATTTTAAGACTAGGGAGACACCATCAAGAGGTTAGAATCTCAAGTGGGGTATCTCTCTGAACAGATTCCCAAACCTACAGATGGATTCCCAAGTGACACAGAGAAAAATCCGAGAGGTGAAACAAAGAAAGTAAGATGGGAAGATTGCAAGATGGTCACTATAAGTGGTAAGGAGACTGAGGACAAGCCAAACAAGCCGTAAGAACAACCTGGAGATACCTCAGCAGAGAAGAAGGAAAAAGATCACCAAGAACCAAAAATCTCACAACAGAAGCCGCTGAGACTCTATGCACCCTTTCCCTGACTACTCAATGGTACTGTGGAGAAGAGAATATACTCAAGATTTCTTGACTTGTTTGCATCTCTGCATGTAAACATACCATTCATGAAGACCATCCAACAAATGCCTGCATACATTAAGTATATGAAGGAACTGCTTCCCAGGAAAATCTCACTCAAGGGAGGCCAAACTATAGTGATGAACAAGGAGTGCAGCGCCCTCATTCAACCAGAGTTGCCTACAAAAAGAAAGGACCCAGGGAGTTTCTACATTCCTTGTGCCATCGGAGAAACCATGTTTGATAAGGGACTCTACGATTTGGGTGTAAGCATCAACTTAATGCCCTTATCCCTTATGAAGAAGATGTAGATCAATGAGATAATGCCCACAGATGTAGTCATCAGGCTGGCTGATAAAACTCAAAAACAAGCAATAGGAGTGGTGGAAAATGTGTTGGTAAAGGTTGGGAAATACTTCCTCCCAACAGACTTTGTCATATTGGACATGGAAGAGAGTCACACTCACCCAATCATATTGGGAAGACCATTCCTAGCTACAGCCAAAGCACTCATAGATGTAGAGCGAGGGGAGCTAATCTTGAGGATCCATGATGAACAACTCAGCTTTAATGTCTTCAAACTCTCACAAGAAACAGATCAAGAGAATAAGGAACCAAGGAAGAATCACAGTGAGATACTAAAGGAAGAAACAAGCACTGAAGCACAACCAGCACATCTGGGAACTCCCTTGATTGATGAACAAGGCAAACAATAATTGCCACAGCTCAAAGAAAATCATGAGGAACCCAAACCACCAGAATCATATGAGACCAGTAACCACATTTCCTTAGAGGAGGTGATGCCAGGGCATCTTGGCCAGTTTCACTGACCTTTTCTTTACTGTTTTTAGGTTAGTTTCATGCATTTCTTTAGGAAATAAGCTAGTTTTGGGTAAATATTCACTTATGGCTTGACTCAAGCATACATTGTTCATTTTACATGATTTCATGAGGATTTTGCATAAGTTTAGTGACAAATATTATGTTGCATTACTCATGACTTAGACTAGAGCTTTGATGCACTTTGTTGATTGATTTCAAGACCAAAAAGAAGCAAGAAAAGGGGAGGTAACTTGCAAAGATTAATGAGAAAAGTGATTGCCAATAAAAGCCATCAATGCCCACGTTAGAGAGTCACGTTTACCAAGTTAACGTGAACTCTAACGTGGAGAAAAGAAGTTGAGCCAACGTTAGTGACACTCAACATTGTCACTAACGTTGGCAATTACTCATAAGTGGCCACGTTAACCTAGTTAACGTGGCCTCTAACGTTAAGGGCGAGGGAGAGAAGCCAACGTTAGTGACACTCAACATTGTCACTAACGTTGGCCTATGGTGCTAAGTACCACGTTAACTCCCACGTTAACTTGGTTAACGTGGGAACTAACGTAGAAGATGAAGAGTTGTCGACAACGTTAGTGACACTCAACATTGTCACTAACGTTGAAGCAACCACACAACCCCCAAGAGTCACGTTAACTTCCACGTTAACTTGGTTAACGTGGAAGCTAACGATGAGAAATGAAGGATGAGCCAACGTTAGTGACACTCAACATTGTCACTAACGTTGGGATGGCTAAAAGATGGCCACGTTAGAAGCCACGTTAACCTAGTTAACGTGAACTCTAACGTGAGACCTAGGGGCACATTGGAACGTTAGTGACAATGTTGAATGTCACTAACGTTCTCGAAGGATGGCAAAGGCCACGTTAGAATCCACGTTAACTTAGTTAACATGAGCTTTAACGTGAAGCAAAAAGGGGCACACTGGAACGTTAGTGACAATGTTGAGTGTCACTAACGTTCTCGAAGGTTGACAAGGCAACGTTAAAAGCCACGTTAACCTAGTTAACGTGGGTTTTAATGTGAGGCAAAAGGGGTTTTAAGTGTCACTAACGTTCCCGAACCTGGACTTTCACTAAATGATTAACCCTCCTTACGCCCTGAGCTTAAGTCTCTGCCCACTCCGCACTTTCTCTCTGCAAGTAAAGCCAAGCCCAAATAAAGAAAGGAACTACTTCAAACTCAAGATCCAAAGGCCCAAGACTTGAAGAGTGAACTAGAAGCTGAGAAGAGTAGTATATATAGGAGTAGCTTTAAATTGTAAAGGAGTTCTGGAGGCTGAAGAACCATGATGGGATATTTTCTTGGAAGAAATGAATTTCTCCAAAACACCCAAAACTAACCGGCAAGTGCACCGGGTCGCATCAAGTAATAATAACTCACGGGAGTGAGGTCGATCCCATAGGGATTGAAGGATTGAGCAATTTTAGTTTAGTGGTTGATTTAGTCAAGCGAATCAAGATTTGGTTGAGAGATTTGTGATTTGTAGAATTTAAATTGCATAGAAAGTAAAGGGAATGGGTAATTGGCATGAAATTAAAGAGAACAGGAATTAAAGTGCTGAATCTTAAAGAACAAGAAATTAAAGGGCAGAAACTTAGAACGCAAGAAACGTAAATTGCAAAATCTTAAAGTGCAAGAAATGTAAATGGCTTGAATTGTAAAGGGAATGGGGAGTTGGATTTGCAGAAATTAAACAAGGAAATGTAAAATTGCAACGAACAGAGAAGTAAAGAAGGACTTGAATCGAACCGGATCTTAAAACAAAAATGTAAATGAGCATGAAAACAGTAAACAGGGAATGGGAAATCCGGATCTCAGGACCCAAGAGACTAGAAAACCAAGTCTAGATCTCAATGCCTTCCTAGATCCAACAAGAACAATTGCAAAGGAAATGTAAATTGCAAAGAAAATAGATGAAGAAGCAATTAACCGAAACTGAAATTTAATTAAGCAGGGAGTTAAACGAGATCCCAAGGTGAGATTGAAACAGAAGTTCTTCAATTCTCCACCCAAGATCCGAAGCAATTGTAATTGAAATTGAAAGCAAGAAAATTAAGAGGAAGGGAATTCAATTCTCCTTCCCCAAGACTTAGAAATTTAAAATTTGCTCAACACCAAAGCTCTCCGAAAACTATTATGAAAATTCAAAGGGAAAGCTCTCCGAAAACTTGAATTCTCTCCTATTTATACACTTTCTTCAAAATGATCTTCAAGCCTTGAGTTGGGCCTTTGCTCTTGGTGGAATTGGGTTGAAAGAGACCTTGGTTGATTGCTCTTGGAGTTTGGAGAGGAACCAAAGTGAACCAATTGAACCGGGTTGGAGTTTTGCAAAAGTTGGAGTAAAAGTTTGAGCAAAAGTTAGGGGTCTAACTTTTGCTCCAACTTTTCATATCAGCTACCATAATCTGCTGATACCAACGTTGGTGCCAAAGTTAGGGGTCTAACTTTTGCTCCAACGTTGGCTTTACCTTGTGCACTTATGGCGCCAACGTTAGCCCAAAAGTTGGGGGTCTAACGTTGGCGCAAACTTTCGCTCCCCCTTTGTATTTCCCATGTGCCAACGTTAGCCCAAAAGTTGGGGGTCTAACGTTGGCGCAAACTTTTGGTGGTCAGGGGGTATTTTCATGTGCCAACGTTAGCCCAAAAGTTAAGGGTCTAACGTTGGCGCAAACTTTTGGTGCCCAGGGAGTGATTTTCATGTGCCAACGTTAGCCCAAAAGTTAGGGGTCTAACGTTGGCGCAAACTTTTGGTGCCCAGGGAGTGATTTTTAAGTTCCAACGTTAGCCCAAAAGTTAGGGGTCTAACGTTGGGGCTAACTTTTCACCCAAAAGATTGTGCAAAAGTTTGAGGCTAATTTTAGGTCCAGCTTTTTGCTTCCTGGTTCAATTTCACTTATTCCATTGTCCTCCCTTTACTCCTAGCCATTCCTTCTTGCTTCAACCTTTCTCCAAGCTTTCTTCACCTATCATTAATTAACCAAACACATCAAAGCTATGCTTAAAATCATGAGATATTCATTCTTTCATAATATGTGACAATTATAGTATAAAACCTCATGAAATAGCATGAATTCATACATGGTTGATTAAATCAAAGGAAACATGAAAATCTACCCAATTAGCTTGCTTATGGCTCAAGAAAGTGCATAATTCTAATGAAAACTAAAGAAAAAGACTAGTTAAAATAGGCTAAGATGGCTTGTCATCACAACACCAAACTTAAAGCTTGCTTGTCCCCAAGCAAGAAAAGATTTATGCTCAAAGGTTCTTTCATTTAAGATGGATTGAAGAACAACTTGTCAGGTCCTGTGAGTGAAGTGATCAAGTAACAGTGGGGTAAATTCTAAATCATATGCTCATGCAAGGGCTTCAGTGCTTACTAGTCCTCACATATTGGGAGTCTTAGGTCTTAGGATTTTCATCCAAATGGTGTCATGGAGATCTCTTTATATGTAGTCACCTTGAAGTAGCTTATAGTTTCTTTGCTTTGGCCTTGACTCTAAGTGTCATGTCTCAAAGCGGCTCTTTAAATAAGCTTTCAATCAATACTCCTAAACCAGTTGGTTTTAAGGTATTAGGTGTTGAAGCACCCCTAAGGATTTACTTGCTCAAGCCTCTTTCTTTGACACAACTCAACCACAAGCATTTCACTACGCTAACAACTCTTTGAGTTTTGTTTCTTCTTTCTTTTTCTGCCTAGTAATTGATGCTCAGAGCCTTGGGCCATGTTCTTTTTGCTTTTGTATTTTCTTTATTTTCTTTTGTTTGCTGCTTCTTGGATCAATAGATTTTTGAGAATCTCCACAATACTTCTTTGAACTTCATGTCCTGCCTATGAGCTCCCATGCAAGTTTTCACAAGCATGCAACCTCAATACACATTCATACAACTAGAACCACCACTTCTCCCAATCTTTTGCTTGCCTCAAAACTGATTGATTCCTCAATCCTTCTTTTCAAAGAACTTTCATGTGATGCATTTCTTGAAAATTGAGTGCAAACAAGTTTTGAAGATAAGAATGTTGTGAATGATCAAGCATCTTGCTTCTTAAATCACAGAAAGACTATGCTATGCAGGCAGGCAGGGGTAAAAAAAACTATACTATGCAGACAAGCAGGGCAGATAAGGATACAATCCAACCTTCAATTACAGCAATATTTGATGTAAAACAATCACTTAACAATACAACCTGTTGAAGTTTACTTGCTTTCCTTCTTCTCATCATCATCATTGCTGGCCTTCATGTTCATCTTTCAACTCTTTGATTGATGATGCTAAACATCTCCAAAAGCTTGTATGATACTCTGCAGTGATATTGAAAGTTGCTTGTTCCCCAAGCACTTGGAAACAATGGTTAATTTTCATGATTTATTTGCGGGCTTTTTGAACTTACTTTGGTGTGGGAACACCAAACTTAGTACCTTGCCAATGGTTAACCATGTGTGATAATTTCTTTTTCTTTTTCAAAAGTGATAGAACTGAAAACTAAGAAAAACAGTAAAATGGCTAACTAGTTCATCCAGTATGCTTGAAGCCCAACATTATGCAGAAAGTGAGAATGTGTGTTACAATGGGGTTTTGGTGGACACCAAACTTAGAATCCTTCATTCTCCTTTATATTGTTTTGGTGTGTACACCAAACTTAGCTTCTTGCAATCTAGATAAAACTAATTAACCTTTTTATTGAAATAGATATGAAAAGATAGTTACCTCCGGTTGGGTTGCCTCCCAACAAGCGCTCTTTTATTGTCACTAGCTTGACATCCTCTGTGCTTGCTCAGCTCAAATTCTGAGCTTCCTTCTCCTTGTCCCATTGTCCTTCTAAGTGAGGCTTTGCTTTCTTCTCACTCGTTTCTGTGAGGTTTTTGGCTAATTGTTCCATTTGCTTCCCAATTCCCCCGAGTAAGTTCTCATGGTGTTTGTTCATCATCACTTGATGTGTCATCATTATCTCTACTACGCTCTCTAGATTGGTGATCCTTTGAGAATTCTGTGAGATTGTGTGGTGATGTTGTTGCAGGTTTGGGAAGTGGTTGTTGTAGTTGAAGTTCCTTGGTTCCTGATGTTGAGGTTCCCTCATTCTTAGATAAGAATGTGGCTTCCATGGTGGGAACTGTGCATTCACTGTAGTGGAATGGAGAAAATCAAGTTGTCTAGCCATTGACTCCAATTGTTGCTGAGTTTGCTGATGTAGCTGTTTGCTTTGATTCATGACTGCCTTCATTCCTTCAAGATTCATCGTATCTTTCTCTGAAGTTGCATTCTGTGGTGTCTCAAAGGAGTGTTGGTTGTTGGTTCTCTTGTCATTGAACCTTGCAGTTCCTTGACCAGTTGCTGTTGCTTCGAGTAAGTCATCTGAGAAGTGATCCACCGCTCTTCTCGTTTCTGGGGTTAATCATTCGTAGAATGCTTGGAAAGCCACTTTGTCATTTGCTTTCTTGTATCTTTCCCATGCTTTGAGCAATGGTTCTTCCTCTCCTTGCATGAATGGATGTGTTCCCTCTTTCATCTTGATGTTCTGTTGGGATGTAGAGAATTTGGCTAGAAATTTGGCAACCAAACCATCCCAACTAGTGATACTTCCTTGGGGAAGAGTTTCAAGCCATTGTGCTGCCTCATCCTTTAGTGAGAAAGGGAATAGCAAGAGCTTATAGACATCATTATTGACAACATCACAGATCCTCAGAAAAATAGATAGATGCTGTTCAGGATCCTCCAATGGATTTCCACCATAGGAACAATTGTTCTCTATTAGTGTAATGATTTGCGGCTTCATGTTGGCATGTTCTTCTTTCTCAGAAACTTCATTTTCAATGATATCCTTCCCTCTGGCTTCTCTTTTTTCCTGCGACATAAAAATCAACAACGGAACACACAGTGATACTCTTGAAAATTGAGTGTAGTCAGTTGAGACAAAACTTCAAACAGTTAGTGGGTTAGTCAAAAATTAAAGAAAAAATGCTTGATCTAGATCACCACCTCACTTAATCATTGTCAATCTAATCAATCCCCGGCAACGGCGCCAAAAACTTGATGGGATATTTTCTTGGAAGAAAAGAATTTCTCCAAAACACCCAAAACTAACCGGCAAGTGCACCGGGTCGCATCAAGTAATAATAACTCACGGGAGTGAGGTCGATCCCACAGGGATTGAAGGATTGAGCAATTTTAGTTTAGTGGTTGATTTAGTCAAGCGAATCAAGATTTGGTTGAGAGATTTTTGATTTGCAGAATTTAAATTGCATAGAAAGTAAAGGGAATGGGTAATTGGCATGAAATTAAAGAGAACAGGAATTAAAGTGTTGAATCTTAAAGAACAAGAAATTACATGCTAGAAACTTAGAACGCAAGAAATGTAAATTGCAAAATCTTAAAGTGCAAGAAATGTAAATGGCTTGAATTGTAAAGGGAATGGGGAGTTGGATTTGCAGAAATTAAACAAGGAAATATAAAATTGCAACGAACAGAGAAGTAAAGAAGGACTTGAATCGAACCGGATCTTAAAACAAAAATGTAAATGAGCATGAAAACAGTAAACAGGGAATGGGAAATCCGGATCTCAGGACCCAAGAGACTAGAAAACCAAGTCTAGATCTCAATGCCTTCCTAGATCCAACAAGAACAATTGCAAAGGAAATGTAAATTGCAAAGAAAATAGATGAAGAAGCAATTAACCGAAACTGAAATTTAATTAAGCAGAGAGTTAAACAAGATCCCAAGGTGAGATTGAAACAGAAGTTCTTCAATTCTCCACCCAAGATCCGAAGCAATTGTAATTGAAATTGAAAGCAAGAAAATTAAGAGGAAGGGAATTCAATTCTCCTTCCCCAAGACTTAGAAATTTAAAATTTGCTCAACACCAAAGCTCTTCGAAAACTATTATGAAAATTCAAAGGGAAAGCTCTCCGAAAACTTGAATTATCTCCTATTTATACACTTTCTTCAAAATGATCTTCAAGCCTTGAGTTAGGCCTTTGCTCTTGGTGGAATTGGGTTGAAAGAGACCTTGGTTGATTGCTCTTGGAGTTTGGAGAGGAACCAAAGTGAACCAATTGAACCGGGTTGGAGTTTTGCAAAAGTTGGAGTAAAAGTTTGAGCAAAAGTTAGGGGTCTAACTTTTGCTCCAACTTTTCATATCAGCTACCATAATCTGTTGATACCAACGTTGGTGCCAAAGTTAGGGGTCTAACTTTTGCTCCAACGTTGGCTTTACCTTGTGCACTTATGGCGCCAACGTTAGCCCAAAAGTTGGGGGTCTAACGTTGGCACAAACTTTCGCTCCCCCTTTGTATTTCCCATGTGCCAACGTTAGCCAAAAGTTGGGGGTCTAACGTTGGCGCAAACTTTTGGTGGTCAGGGGGTATTTTCATGTGCCAACGTTAGCCCAAAAGTTAGGGGTCTAACGTTGGCACAAACTTTTGGTGCCCAGGGAGTGATTTTCATGTGCCAACGTTAGCCCAAAAGTTAGGGGTCTAACATTGGCGCAAACTTTTGGTGCCCAGGGAGTGATTTTTAAGTTCCAACGTTAGCCCAAAAGTTAGGGGTCTAACGCTGGGGCTAACTTTTCACCCAAAAGTTTGTGCAAAAGTTTGAGGCTAACTTTAGGTCCAGCTTTTTGCTTCCTGGTTCAATTTCACTTATTCCATTGTCCTCCCTTTACTCCTAGCCATTCCTTCTTGCTTCAACCTTTCTCCAAGCTTTCTTCACTTATCATTAATCAACCAAACACATCAAAGCTATGCTTAAAATCATGAGATATTCATTCTTTCATAATATGTGACAATTATAGTATAAAACCTCATGAAATAGCATGAATTCATACATGGTTGATTAAATCAAAGGAAACATGAAAATCTACCCAATTAGCTTGCTTATGGCTCAAGAAAGTGCATAATTCTAATGAAAACTAAAGAAAAAGACTAGTTAAAATAGGCTAAGATGGCTTGTCATCAAACCACTCTCTGTATTTTACTTTCTTTGCAATTTCTAGTTTTATGATGTATTCTCCATCTTTGTTTTCATCTTCAAGAGCTATGAACAACTAAACCCCTTTCATTGGGTTAGGGAGCTCTGTTGTAATTTGATGGATCAATACTAATTTTCATTATTCTTCTTCTATCTTTCCTCTTGATTTTACTTGAAAGCTTTCGGTCTTCATCCAATTGAGTAGTTATCTTGGAAGAGAAGCTATTCAAACTTGGATCTCTTTTTAACCTTGGAAGAGGATTGAAGAGATCAAGCTAGAAATGCTTTCTCATGCTGGACCAAATTGGGTTTGGATGGGTATGTGACTGTAACCCTCTCAATACTTGGTTTATGAAATGCATGTGGTATAATCAGTGACCATACTTCATCTCTTCTCATGAGCAATTGACCAAGGAATTGGCTATTGATCAAGATTTGAGAGATTGAATTGCAAGAAATTGCAATTCAATCACTTAAGATTGCCAAGGAGATCAATGAGTGCATTGATTGAGGAAGAGATAAAAATGAACTTGATCCGGAGAATTGCAACATCTCTTAAGCCCAATGAACTCCCCATCTCTAATCTTACCCATTCTCTTTAATTTCTGCCATTTACTTTTATGAGCAAATCCCCCATTCCCATTTACAATTCTGCAATTTATTTTCAGTCATTTACTTCCAGTCCTTTAATTCTAGCATTTACTTTTCTGTTATTTACATTCCCGCCATTTTATTTTCTGCAACTCTCAACCCAAATTCTGGATTCGCTCAACTAGAACATTCTTCTAATTAAAGTTGCTTGATCAATCAATCCCTGTGGGATTCGACCTCACTCTATTATGAGTTTTTACTTGACGACAACTTCGGTACACTTGCCGAAGGGAGATTTGTTGAGAGACAAGTTTTCCGTGCATCAAGTTTATGGCGCCGTTGCCGGGGATTGATTGTGCATCAACAATGATTAGATTGGAAGATCACTAGATTGAGCATTTTATTTTGTGAATTTCATTTTTCTGTTTGAGTGATTTACTTTTTGTTTTAGTTAAACTTCTTCCCTTCTCCATCTACTCTTTTGTTTCTCTTTGTTATTTTCAATTCTGTTTGCTAACCCACTAACTGCTTGATATATTGCATCACCCATAACTAACATCAATTCTGACACAAATACTGTCTGCACCTATATTCTCTGCTTGTACTTGTTGGTTGTATGACAGGGAGAAGAAGCGGGGCTTCAACTTCCTTTGATTCTGAACCAGAGAGAACCTTCCTTAGACTAAGGAGGGAGGCAAAAGAAAAATGAGTAGTTGGTGCTGAAGAAGAGGAGGAACAGTTTGAGGAATACTTTGAACCAAACATGGAAGAAAACATGGAAAATCATCATGAAGAAGAGATTCACAACCATAGCAGAGGAGGTGGAGCAAATCATGTTGGGGAGGATAGAAGAGTTTTGGGCTCTTACATTAATCCAAACCTAGGCAATTGTGGAAGTAGCATCCAAAAGCCAACAATCCATGCCAACAACTTTGAACTTAAACCACAGCTCATCACCCTTGTTCAGAACAACTGTTCGTTTGGAGGAGGTGTTCAAGAAGATCCCAACCAACATTTGACCACCTTCCTGAGAATATGTGACACAGTGAAATCTAATGGTGTTCATCCTGACGCCTATAGATTGCTCCTATTTCCCTTCTCACTCAGAGACAAGGCAGCCAAGTGGCTGGAATCCTTCCCAAGGGAGAGCTTGACAACTTGGGAGGATGTGGTGAACAAATTCTTAGCAAGATTCTACCCTCCTCAACGAATCAATAGGCTGAGAGCTGAGGTTCAAACCTTTAGGCAACAGGATGGTGAGACTCTGTATGAAGCATGAGAGAGGTTCAAAGACTTAACAAGGAGGTGTCCACCTGACATGTTCAACGAATGGGTCCAGCTGCACATTTTCTATGAACGGCTCTCTTATGAGTCAAAGAAGGCAGTAGACCATTCATTTGGAGGGTCCTTGAACAAGAAGAAGACCATTGAGGAAGCCATAGATGTTATTGAAACAGTAGCAGAAAACGACTACTTCTATGCTTCCGAAAGAGGGAACACAAGAGGAGTGATGGAGCTAAACAATGTGGATGCTCTGTTGGCCCAAAACAAGCTCATTACCAAGCAGCTGGCTGACCTCACCAAGAAGATGGAGATGAACCAAGTAGCAGCAATCTCCACTTCATCAATAACACAAGAAGGAGTAAACCAAGAAGCAGAAGGGAGTCAGGAGCAAGCCAACTACATTGGGAATTCACCAAGGAAAAACTATGATCCATACTCCAAGACTTACAACGCTGGATGGAGAAATCACCCGAACTTTGGGTGGGAAAGTGAGCAAGATCAAAACCAAGACCAGAGACGTTACAACTCCAACAACAATGCAGCTCACCAACAATTCACCCAGAGGACATCTCAACACCCCCACAACAACACTTCTCCACACACTTATCAAAACCAAAATAGCACATCTGCTCCGAATCA
The DNA here is from genome assembly GCF_003086295.3 of Arachis hypogaea. Classification (NCBI taxonomy): domain Eukaryota; kingdom Viridiplantae; phylum Streptophyta; class Magnoliopsida; order Fabales; family Fabaceae; genus Arachis; species Arachis hypogaea. Next base: position 51,787,674 of record NC_092050.1, read on the forward strand.
CTCATCAATTGATGACAAGCTCTCTAAGATCGAAACCTTCATTGAAGGAATTTGCAGAGACATTCAAGACAGTAAAGCATTCAGAGAGAAAGTGCAGTCAAACATGCAGAATCAAAATGCTGCCATAACAAAACTGGAGACACAAATCAGCTATCTTTTTAAGCAGCTTCCGAACCACAATTTTTGCTATGATGCTCATTCAAGCAAAAGGGAGGAGTGTCAAGCTATCACACTTAGGAGTGGGAAGGAACTGAAGGAACATCCCCAAAAACCACTAGAAGAAAGCTCAATTGAAAAGGAAGAGGAGCAAGATGGAATGCAACCCCCCACGCCAAGTTTACAGAAAGAGAAAAAGATACCCCAACTCAACGTCTCAAGAGCTCCATACCCCCAGCTATTGAAGAAAAAGGAAGATGACAACCAGTTCTTGAGATTTTTGGAAATCTTCAAGAAGCTACAAATCAACATACCATTTGCTGAAGCCATAGAACAAATGCCACTTTATGCCAAGTTTTTGAAGGAGCTAATGACTAAGAAGAGAAGCTGGAAGAACAATGAGACTGTGATACTAACTGAAGAGTGCAGTGCTATCATTCAGCATAAACTACCTCAGAAACTGAAGGATCCTGGGAGTTTTCAGATCCCTTGCATTATAGGAGAAATCACAGTAGAAAAGGCTCTTTGTGACTTAGGGGCCAGCATCAATTTGATGTCAGTAGCTATGATGAGAAAGATGAAAATTGAGGAGGCTAAACCAACAAAAATGGCTCTACAACTGGCAGACCGATCGTTCAAATTCCCTCACGGGATAGTGGAGGATTTGCTAGTAAAAGTAGGAGATTTCATATTCCCAGCAGATTTTGTGGTGCTGGACATGCAGGAAGACGCCAAAACCTCCATCATTTTGGGAAGGTCATTCTTGGCCACTGCTGGAGCTGTCATTGATGTTCAAAAAGGTGACCTCACCCTTAGATTACACAATGAAAAGATGAGATTCAATGTGTTCAAGGCCATGAGTTATCCACCGGAACAATTGGGGAAATGCATGAGGTTAGATGCACTTGAGGATGAAGTGCAGGAGAATTTTGAAGAAGATGAACCTGAAGAGAACCAGAGATTGGTGGAGGAAGAATCTGAATCAAGTGAAGAGGTAGCTACAACAGAAACACATATACTAGGTGCACCAAAGGAAGGGAGCGAAAAATCAGAAGCACCCAAACTTGAACTCAAAGCATTACGACCCACTCTCAAATATGCCTATCTAGGAGAAAATGAAAACTACCCAGTGATCATAAATTCATCCCTCAGTCAAGATCAAGAGGACGAGCTACTCAAGGTGCTGCGGGAGCATAAGGATGCCATTGGATGGACCCTTGCTGACTTGAAGGGAATCAGTTCAGCCATATGCATGCATAAAATACTATTGGAAGATGATGCCAAGCCATCCATTCAATCCCAATGAAGGCTGAACCCAATCATGAAGGAAGTGGTACAGAAAGAAGTTATGAAGCTTTGGCAAGGAGGAGTCACATACCCAATTTCGGATAGCCCTTGGGTTAGCCCCATACATGTTGTGCCAAAGAAGGGAGGGATCACTGTGGTTACCAATGAGAAGAATGAGCTCATACCTACAAGGACTGTCATAGGATGGCGGATGTGCATAGACTACAGGAAACTCAATGAGGCTACACGAAAGGACCATTTTCCCCTTCCATTCATGGATCAGATGCTGGAAAGACTTGCAGGGCACGCATATTATTGTTTTCTCGACGGTTATTCAGGATATAACCAAATAGTGGTTGATCCAAGAGACCAAGAGAAAACCTCATTTACCTGTCCGTATGGAGTGTTTGCCTATAGGCGCATGCCATTTGGATTATGTAATGCCCCTGCAACTTTCCAACGCTGCATGCTTTCTATCTTTTCAGATATGATAGAAAAATTCATTGAAGTTTTTATGGATGATTTTTCGGTATTCGGAGATTCTTTTCCTAGTTGCCTACATCACCTCGCCTTGGTATTAAAAAGATGCCAAGAAACCAATTTGGTCTTGAACTAGGAAAAATGCCACTTCATGGTGACAGGAGGAATAGTCCTTGGTCACAAGGTCTCTCACCAAGGCATTGAGGTTGATAGAGCTAAAGTAGAACTTATTGAAAAACTACCCCCACCCAGTGATGTCAAGGCAATTAGAAGTTTTTTAGGGCATGCTGGTTTTTACAGAAGGTTCATTAAAGATTTTTCAAAGATAGCCAAGCCCTTAAGCAATCTCCTTGTATCTGATACACCATTCATCTTTGATGAAACATGCATGCTAGCATTTGCACATTTGTAAATGAGGTTATCCTCTGCTCCTATCATCTTCGCACCTGATTGGAACCTACCATTTGAATTGATGTGCGATGCATCTGATTTTGCAGTTGGGGCAGTGTTAGGACAAAGGAAACATAACCTAGTTCGTGTGATATACTATGCTAGCAAAGTCCTTAATGAAACTCAAAAGAATTATACCACTACTGAAAAGGAGTTGCTAGCAATAGTTTTTGCATTTGACAAATTTAGATCATACCTCATTGGTGCTAAAGTGATTATTTTTACAGATCACACAGCACTTAAATATTTGTTTGCCAAGCAAGAATCAAAGCCAAGACTAATAAGGTGGATCTTACTGTTGCAGGAATTCGATATTGAAATCAGAGACAAGAAAGGAGTGGAGAACAAGGTGGCAGATCACCTATCCAGAATAACCCCATGATCAAGGTGGAGAAAATGATACAAATGTGAACGAGCTCTTCCCTGATGAGCAGTTGATGACAGTTCACAAAGCACCATGGTTTGCAGATATTGCAAATTTCAAGGCGACTAGGGCATTACCCCCAGGGATCAATAAACATCAAAAGAGGAAGGTCATGAATGATGCAAAATACTTTGTCTGGGACGAGCCATATCTCTTCAAGACATGTTCAGATGGAATTCTTAGAAGATGTGTTTCGGAAGAGGAAGGGAGAGAAGTCCTGTGGAACTGCCACGGTTCATGCTATGGCGGGCACTTTGGAGGGGATAGAACTGCAGCAAAGGTGTTACAAAGCGGATTCTTTTGGCCCACTCTTTTCAAGGATGCCAAAGAACTAGTAAAAAACTGCAATGAATGCCAAAGATCTGGAAACTTGCCCAAAAGAAATGCCATGCCACAAAATTTCATCTTGGAACTCGAACTGTTTGATGTGTGGGGAATTGATTTCATGGGACCATTTCCAACCTCATATGCAAACAATTACATCCTGGTAGCAGTAGATTATGTTTCCAAGTGGGTAGAGGCTATTGCAACCCCAACTAATGATAACAAGGTAGTCATGAACTTCCTCAGGAAGAATATCTTTAGCCGGTTTGGAGTCCCAAGAGCCCTCATCAGTGATGGAGGGAGCCACTTTTGTAACAAACCACTAGAAGCTCTTCTCTTACGATATGGGGTAAAACACAGAGTAGCCACACCTTACCATCCTCAAACAAGTGGGCAAACTGAGATATCCAACAGAGAGCTGAAGAGGATCCTAGAAAAGACTGTGGGCGCATCTAGAAAGGATTAGTCGAAGAAGTTGGATGATGCTCTGTGGGCATACAAAACAGCATTCAAAACCCAACTTGGAATGTCTCCATATCAATTAGTCTATGGGAAAGCTTGTCATTTACCACTGGAGCTGGAACATAAAGCTCTTTGGGCTATCAAGATACTAAATTTTGACAGCATTGCTGCGGGTGCAAAAAGAATCTTGCAGCTGCAAGAAATGGAGGAATTCAGGTCACAAGCCTATGAAAACACTAAGATGTATAAAGAGAAGGCAAAGAGAAAACATGACATGCATTTGGCACCCAGGAGTTTCGAAAAAGGGCAGCAAGTACTCCTTTACAATTCTAAATTAAGGCTGTTCCCAGGAAAACTCAAGTCAAGGTGGTCCGGACCTTTCTTGGTTACAAAAGTATCACCATATGGCCATATCGAAATCACGGATGAAGGTTCAAAGAGGACTTTTACAGTGAATGGACAAAGACTCAAGCATTATCTGGGCAACATGGGGGAAGACCCCAGAGTAAAGTACCATCTCAAGTAATTAAGGACTCGTCGAGCTAGCGACGATAAAAGAGCGCTCTGTTGGGAGGCAACCCAACCTCAGGTAGTTTCACTTTCGTCTTTATTTCAATAAAAATCATAAAGTTGTTTCCCCTGTATTGTAAGGAGCTAAGTTTGGTGTTCCAAACCAAAACAATCCAAGAGTGATAGTGTAGTTCTAAGTTTGGTGTTCCACTAAAGAACATTGGTTAGAATTATACTCCACTCCAAAAGAACATTGCTAGCTCCATCCAATCAAGAGAAACAACTTAGATGTAGTTAGACTTTAGGTGATCATGGCTTTGCTGATAGCTAGATATGAGGGTCTCTGCATATATGCAATGTTATGTACTGGGCAAAGAACTAAGTTTGGTGTTCACACACCAAACTGAGTTCAAGAGGCACAAGCATACATATAAGCTAACTATGTCTCAAGTGCTTTGGGAACAAGCAACTTCCAGTGACCTTGTAGGAATCTTATAAGGAAATGGTGCACCTTCACCCAAAGAAGCGAGGCAGCAAAAACTAGGATGATGACAAAGAGAGAGGGGGACCAGAGATCATCACCCGAAAGTTGTATTGTTACCTGATTCCATTGTACTTAGAACTGTTGAAAGTTGGAGGTCCGAATTGCACTTTTGATTTGTAGTTACTTGCAGTTGAAGTTTTTTTAAATTCTGTCTTTTAAGTTTTTCCTTCTGAATAGGTCCATCATTTCTGGTTTAAATGTCACTGCACCATCACTTAACCTACTTGTAAGCTTGTCCATTTAAATCAAATAAAAAGAGAATGATTATAGTTGTAAAAGACCAGAGTGGAGTTTATATTGTGGAAGTGCATTCATGAATCTTTGGGGTAGTCATAAGTTAGCTAAGTTGGTTCAACCACAAGGTTAGGAGGACAACTATCTATCCTGAATACTTGACTTTGGATATACCCATGAGACTAAGCATATGACAAGATCCTAATAAGAGAAAAGGGAAAAAACAAAGGAAGTGAAAAATAAAAGAAAAAGAGTAAGCAATAAGGCTAGGCATCAATGGTTTTAATCTTGAGGCAAGTGTCTGTGGTGCTCCTGTGTGAGGGATCTACTTGGATGAATAAGCTCTTAGGGGTACCTTATCACTTGGTAACTTGGGTTAACTAACTCGGGATTATCAGCTGAAAGTCCACTATCAAGAGTAACCCTCAATACAGAGCATTTAGTAACCCAAAGAGGTGCTGGACACCAAGGTCTCAAGAAAAGAAAATAAATAAACTATATGCCTGTGGTGTGTATGTATGGGGGAGAGACTTGAGGGAGTAAGTCCTTAGGGGTGCTTCAACACCTAGCACCTTGAACCAACTGGTTCGGGAGTGTTGGCTGAAAGCTTATCTTCAAGAGTTGCCCCCTTACAGAGCACTTAGCCTAAATAACACAAACTACCCTTGTAATAACAGTAAAAGGATCAATGAATAAAATTCTCATGAGATATAAACAAAGTAAGTGTTTAGGGACATGATAAAGGTCTGAAAGCCAGTAATGGAATGAACCTAAGTTGCTATGCATGAAACCACCATAAAATCAGTAATATGACTTCCACAAGAATGACTCATTCCTCTGGATATTCCATTCATCATTCTCTTGTTCCAGTACTTGCTTAGGGACAAGCAAGCTTTAAGTTTGGTGTTGTGATGCCAGGGCATCTTGGCCAGTTTCACTAACCTTTTCTTTAGTGTTTTTAGGTTAGTTTCATGCATTTCTTTAGGAAATAAGCTAGTTTTGGGTAAATATTCACTTATGCCTTGACTCAAGCATACATTGTGCATTTTACATGATTTCATGAGGATTTTGCATAAGTTTAGTGACAAATATTATGTTGCATTACTCATGACTTGGACTAGAGCTTTGATGCACTTTGTTGCTTGATTTCAGGACCAAAAAGAAGCAAGAAAAGGGGAGGTAACTTGCAAAGATTAATGAGAAAAGTGATTGCCAATAAAAGCCATCAATGCCCACGTTAGAGAGTCATGTTAACCAAGTTAACGTGAACTCTAACGTGGAGAAAAGAAGTTGAGCCAACGTTAGTGACACTCAACATTGTCACTAACGTTGGCAATTACTCATAAGTGGTCACGTTAGAAGCCACGTTAACCTAGTTAACGTGGCCTCTAACGTTAAGGGGGAGGGAGAGAAGCCAACGTTAGTGACACTCAACATTGTCACTAACGTTGGCCTATGGTGCTAAGTACCACGTTAACTCCCACGTTAACTTGGTTAACGTGGGAACTAACGTAGAAGATGAAGAGTTGTCGACAACGTTAGTGACACTCAACATTGTCACTAACGTTGAAGCAACCACACAACCCCCAAGAGTCACGTTAACTTCCACGTTAACTTGGTTAACGTGGAAGCTAACGATGAGAAATGAAGGATGAGCCAACGTTAGTGACACTCAACATTATCACTAACGTTGGGATGGCTAAAAGATGGCCACGTTAGAAGCCACGTTAACCTAGTTAACGTGGACTCTAACGTGAGACCTAGGGGCACATTGGAACGTTAGTGACAATGTTGAATGTCACTAACATTCTCGAAGGATGGCAAAGGCCACGTTAGAAGCCACGTTAACCTAGTTAACGTGAGCTTTAACGTGAAGCAAGAAGGGGCACACTGGAACGTTAGTGACAATGTTGAGTGTCACTAACGTTCTCGAAGGTTGACAAGCCAACGTTAAAAGCCACGTTAACCTAGTTAACGTGGGTTTTAACGTGAGGCAAAAGGGGTGCATTGGAACGTTAGTGACAATGTTAAGTGTCACTAACGTTCCCGAACTTGGACTTTCACTAAATGATTAACACTCCTTACGCCCTGAGCTTAAGTCTTTGCCCACTCCGCACTTTCTCTCTGCAAGTAAATCCAAGCCCAAATAAAGAAAGGAACTGCTTCAAACTCAAGATCCAAAGGCCCAAGACTTGAAGAGTGAACTAGAAGCTGAGAAGAGTAGTATATATAGGAGTAGCTTTAAATTGTAAAGGAGTTCTGGAGGCTGAAGAATCACTCTCTGTATTTTACTTTCTTTGTAATTTCTAGTTTTATGATGTATTCTCCATCTTTGTTTTCATCTTCAAGAGCTATGAACAACTAAACCCCTTTCATTGGGTTAGGGAGCTCTGTTGTAATTTGATGGATCAATACTAATTTTCATTGTTCTTCTTCTATCTTTCCTCTTGATTTTACTTGAAAGCTTTCGGTCTTCATCTAATTGAGTAGTTATCTTAGAAGAGAAGCTATTCAAACTTGGATCTCTTTTGAACCTTGGAAGAGGAATGAAGAGATCAAGCTAGAAATGCTCTCTCATGCTGGACCAAATTGGGTTTGGATGGGTATGTGACTGTAACCCTCTCAATACTTAGTTTGGGAAATGCATGTGGTATAATCAGTGACCATACTTCATCTCTTCTCATGAGCAATTGAACAAGGAATTGGCTATTGATCAAGATTTGAGAGATTGAATTGCAAGAAATTGCAATTCAATCACTTAAGATTGCCAAGGAGATCAATGAGTGCATTGATTGAGGTCTAAAAAGATTTTGTAGAACAAGAAGAAAGGAAGGTGAAACAGTAGAAGGAAACACTAAAGAAGAAGATGGAAGATGGTGGTTTCTGGAAGAAGTTGATTGGAAAAAGCAAAGGGAGTGGGAGTACGAGCACTCAAGAGGGACACAAAGAGGACAAACAAGGAGGGAAGCATGGGCATCCACATGAGTAAAAGGTTGTGAAGTTCCTTCTTTGGTCCATTTTTTTTTCTATACTTTAAATAAGGAAGATCTTGTATGAAATAGAACATGCTTCCATGTTAGTTTGAACCTTTTTCAATTCTGTCTTTTAAACTTTTTGTTGATTAGGGCTGTGTTTTCTAGTCTGAATGTCATTACTACATCATTTCCTTACTTAATTGTATGCTTGTCCTTTTGAATCAAATGAAAAGAGAATGAGTGTTCTATAAAAAGACCAGAGTGGAGTTCATACTATGGAGTAAGTTCTTGAGTTTGTGGTGTGGTCATAAGTTAGCTAAGTTAGTTCAACCACAAGGTGGGAAGACAACTATCTGTCATGAATCATATACTTGAACACACCCCATGAGACTAGCTAAATAACAAGATCCTAATAAGAAAAAGGGAAAGAACAATCAAAGAAGAATAAAAGAAAAATAGTAAGAAAAGAGGCTAGGCACCAAGGGTTTGAGTCTTGAGGGATGTGTCTGTGGTGTTCCTGTACCAAGGATCTGCTTGGATTACTAAGCTCTCAGGGGTGCTTTATCACCTGGTAACTTGGGTTAACTAACCCGGGATTATCAGTTGAAAGTCCACTATCAAGAGCAATCTTTGCTACAGAACATTTAGTAACCCAAAGAAGTGCTGGACACCAAGACCTCAAGGAAAAAAAATAAACAAACCATGTGCCTGTGGTGTGTATGTATGGGGGAGAGACTTGAGGAAGTAAGTCCTTAGGGGTGCTTCAACACCTAGCACCTTGAACCAACTGGTTCGGGAGTGTTGGCTGAAAGCTTATTCTAAAGAGTTGCCCCCTTACAGAGCACTTAGCCTAAGAACACAAATAAGCCCTGAAATGACAACAAAAGGATCAATGAATAAAAGTCTCATGGGATGCAATCAAGTGAGTATTCTAGAACATGATAAAGGTCTGAAAGCCAGTGAAGGAATGAACCTTAGTTGCTATGCATGAAACCACCATAAAACCAGGAACATGACTTCCACAAGAATGACTCATTTCTCTTGGTATTCCATTCATCATTCTCTTGTTCCAGTACTTGCTTAGGGACAAGCAAGCTTTAAGTTTGGTGTTGTGATGCCAGGGCATTTTGGCCAGTTTCACTGACCTTTTCTTTACTGTTTTTAAGGTAGTTTCATGCATTTTCTTAGAAAATAAGCTAGTTTTGGGTAGATATTCACTTACATCTTGATTCAAGCATACATTGTGCACTTTACATGATTTCATGAGAATTTTGCATGAATTATATGACAAATTGGATGATGCATGACTCATGACTTGGACTAGAACTTTGATGCACTTTGTTGCTTGATTTCAGGACAAAGGAAGCAAAGAAGAACCACGTTAGCAGTCACGTTAGTCCCACTAACGTGACCTCTAACGTGGAATGGGTGCTAACTTGCAAAGTTAATGAGAAAGGTAATCGCCAATAACGCCCTCGAAGCCATCATAAGCCCACGTTAAGAGTCACGTTAACTAAGTTAACGTGAACTCTGATGTGCGGAAAACGATCCGACATAAAACTCACCGGCAAGTGCACCAGGTCGTATCAAGTAATAATAACTCACGTGAGTGAGGTCGATCCCACAGGGATTGAAGGATTGAGCAATTTTAGTTTAGTGGTTGATTTAATCAAGCGAATCAAGTGTTGGTTGAGTGATTTGTGATTAACAGAAATTAAATTGCATGAAAAGTAAAGGGAATGGGTAATTGGCATGAAATTAAAGAGAATAGGAATTAAAGTGCTGAATCTTAAAGAACAAGAAATTAAATGGCAGAAACTTAGAACGCAAGGAATGTAAATTGCAAAATTTTAACGTGCAAGAAATGTAAATGACTTGAATTGTAAAGGGAATGGGGGGTTGGATTTGCAGAAATTAAACACGAAAATGTAAAATTGCAACAAGCAGAGGAATAGAAGAACACTTGGATTGAATCAGATCTAGAAACAGAATTGTAAATGAGCAAAACAGGGAATGGGAAATGGGAAATTCGGATCTCAGGACCCAAGAGACTAGAAAACCAAGTCTAGATCTCAATGCCTTCCTAGATCCAACAAGAACAATTGCAAAGAAAGTAGATGAAAAGCAATGAACCGAAACTGAAATTCAATTTAGCAGAAAATTAAACAAGATCCCAAGGTGAGATTGAAACAGAATTTCTTCAATTCTTCACCCAAAATCCAAGACAAGAAAAGTAAAGAATGCTGGGCAAGAACAAGGAAGAAGAGAGATCAATTCTCCTCCCAAATTCTCTTGAATTAAACAACAATGCTGAGAAAAATAAAATGAACTCTGAGCAAAACTGAGAAGAAAGCTATTCTGAAAAACGAAAAGGGAAGCTCTTAAAGAAAACCCTAAAACCAAAAACTCTCCTTTAAAACTTCAAATCCTAAGCTATTTATACACTTTCTTCAAATGATCATTAAGCTTTGAATTGGGCCTTTAGCCTTGATGGAATTGGGTTGATAGTAGCCTATGTTGATTGCTCTTGGTGTTGGGAGGAAATCTATTAGTGAACCAGGCCATGAACCATTCACGTTTGAGCCAACGTTTGAGGCAAACGTTGACTCAAATGTTACTTGAGTGAGGCATTATGCAGCTAGGCCGTGTGCTGTCTTCCACGTTTGGCTCAACGTTTGAGGTCAAACGTGAGCTCAAACGTGGACCTCCCTTTTTCTATGCTTCTTGGGGGCTACTTTGTCCTCTTGTTGTGTTGCCAATTTTGTGCCCAATAGAGACTATTATATATGGTTGGAAAGCCCTGAATGTCAGCTTTCTAACCCACTTGGAATCACCTCAATTGGACATCTACAACTCAAGTTATTCTTGTTTGAAGTATGCCCCTTCATGCTGTTTGGTGCCAACGTTTGACCTCACGTTTGAGTCAAACGTTGGCTCAAACGTTGCTGCCTCCAGGGATGCCATTTCTCTTCTCTTTGGCGCCAACGTTTGACCTCACGTTTGAGGTAAACGTTGGCGCAAACGTTGCCTTTCCAGGAGCTTCAATTCCCTTCTCTTTTGGAGCCAACATTTGACCTCACGTTTGAGGCAAACGTTGGCTCAAACGTTGCTTTCCAGGAGCTTCATTCTTCAGCCAACGTTTGACCTCAACGTTTGAGGCAAACGTTGGTGCAAACGTTGGCTTTTCCCCAGGGTGTTCTTCAACTGCTACTCACGTTTGAGTTGACGTTTGAGGCAAACGTTAGCTCAAACGTGAATTCCATTTTCTCAAACCCATTCTTGCAACCTTCTTCCATAATGTTGGCACTCCTTTTGTTTCCTTTCTTCACCTACAAGTAATCAAAACAACCGATCAAAGTATCACAAAATTCACAAGGTTTATAAATCAATTAATTATCAACTAAAGTTAGCTTGAACCTCATGATTTTGTATCAATTAAAAGGTAGTTGATTGATTTAAGGAAACCATCCAATTCCAATTCAAATGGCTAATTTATAATGCAAGAAAGTGCATAAAACTAAATGAAAACAAGAGAAAAAGACTAGTGAAACTAGGCTAAGATGACTTGTCATCACAACACCAAACTTAAAGCTTGCTTGTCCCCAAGCAAGAACAGAATTATGTTCAAAGGTTCTTTTGACTAAGATGGATTGAAGAATAACTTGTAATGTCCTATGAGTGAAGTGATTAAGTAACAGTGGGGTGAACTCTAAATTATATGCTCATACAAGGGCTTCAGTGCTTACTAGTCCTCACATATTGGGAGTCTTAGGTCTTAGGATTTTCATCCAAATGGTATCATGGAGATCTCTTTATATCTAGTCACCTTGAAGCATCTTATAGTTTCTTTGCTTTGGCCTTGACTCTAAGTGTCATGTCTCAAAGCGGCTCTTTAGATAAGCTTTCAATCAATACTCCTAAACCAGTTGGTTTTAAGGTATTAGGTGTTGAAGCACCCCTAGGGATTTACTTGCTCAAGCCTCTTTCTTTGACACAACTCAACCACAAGCATATTACTAGGCTAACAACTCTTTGAGTCATTGTTTCTTCTTTCTTTTCGGCCTAGTAATTGATGCTCAGAGCCTTGGGCCATGTTCTTTTTGTCTTTCTATTTTCTTTTCTTTCTTTTGTTTTGTTTGCTGCTTCTTGGATCAATAGATTTTTGAGAATCTCCACAATACTTCTTTGAACTTCATGTCCTGCCTATGAGCTCCCATGCAAGTTTTCACAAGCATGCAACCTCAATACATAATCATACAACTAGAACCGCCACTTCTCCTAATCTTTTGCTTGCCTCAAAATTGTTTAATTCCTCAATCCTTCTTTTCAAAGAACTTTCATGTGATGCAATTTTTTTGAACATTGAGTGCAAACAAGTTTTGAAGAGAAAAATGTTGTGAATGATCAAGCATCTTGCTTATTGAATTACAGAAAAACTATGCTATGCAGGCAGGTAGGGGTATTATGTAATTTTCATTTTAGCAACATCTGATACAAAATAATCACTGAACAATACAACCTTTTGGATTTCGCTTGCCTTCCTCTTCCTCATCATCATTGCCGATCTTTACATTCCTCTCTCTTCCTTTTGATAGATGATGCTTAATCCTTCCAAAAGTTTGTATGGTACCCTGCAGTGATATTGAAAGTTGCTTGTTCCCCAAGCACTTAGAAACAATGATTAGCATGCATGATTTATTTATGGGCTTTTGTACTTACTTTGGTGTGGGAACACCAAACTTAGTACCTTGCCAATGGTTTTCATGCATCAACTTAACCATGTGTAAAACTCTTTTTCTTTTTCAAAAGCAGTAAAACTGAAAACAGCAGAATAGTTAACTAGTTTGTCCAATATGCTTTGAAGCCAGCATTATGCAGAAAGTGAGAATGTATTTTATGATGGGATTTTGGTGGAACACCAAACTTAGAATCCTTCATTCTCCCTTAAATTGTTTTGGTGTGCAACACCAAACTTAGCTTCTTGCAATATAGATAAAACTAATTAACCTTTTTATTGAAATAGATATGAAAAGATAGTTACCTCCGGTTGGGTTGCCTCCCAACAAGCGCTCTTTTATTGTCACTAGCTTGACATCCTCTGTGCTTGCTCAGTTCCGATTCTGAGCTTCCTTCTCCTTGTCCCCTTGTCCTCCTAAGTGAGGCTTTGCTTTGTGATGCTCATCCTGGATGAGTGATTCTTTTCCTTTAGCCCTCTTCTCACTCATTTCTGTGAGATTCTTAGCTAATTGTTCCATTTGCCTCTCAATTCTCCCGAGTGAGGCCTCCTGGTGTTTTCTTATCATCTCTTGATGTGTCATCATTCTCTCTACTAAGATCTCTAGATTGATGATCCTTTGAGAGTCTTGTGAGATTGGTTGGTTGTGGGGTGTTGGAGGTTGGAAGGGCGTGTAGTGTGGTGATATGTAGTGATTGTTGTTGGTATGATAGTGTTTTTGCAGGTTTGGGAAATTGGGGTTGTTGTAGTTGAAGTCCCTTTGTTCCTGATGTTGAGATTCCCTCATTCTTAGATAAGAATGTGGCTTCCATGGTGGAAATTGTGCATTCACTGTAGTAGAATGGAGAAGATCAATTTGTCTAGCTATTGACTCTAATTGTTGTTGAGTTTGCTAATGTAGCTGTTTGCTTTGATTCATGACTACCTTCATTGCTTTAAGATTCATTATCTCCTCTTCTGAAGTTGCATTCTGTGGGGTCTCAAATGAGTGTTGGTTATTGGCTCTCTTGTCATTGAACTCTGCAGTTCCTTGGATGGTTGCTGTTGCGTTGAGCAGGCCATCTGAGAAGTGATCCACCGCTCTTCTTGTTTCCGGGGTTAATCCTTCATAGAATGCTTGGAAATCTGCTTTGTTGCTTGCCTTCTTGTATCTTTCCCATGCTTTGAACAATGGTTCTTCCCCTCCTTGTATGAATGGATGTACTACCTCTTTCATCTTGATGTGTTGTTGGGACGAGGAGAATTTGGCTAGAAACTTGGCAACCAAATCATCCCAACTAGTTATACTTCCTTGGGGAAAGGTTTCAAGCCATTGTGCCGCTTCATCCTTCAGTGAGAAGGGAAATAACAAGAGCTTACAGGTCTCATGGTTTACACCATTGAGATTGACAGCACCACAAGTTTTCAGAAAAATGGATAGGTGCTGTTTAGGGTCCTCCAATGGATTTCCACCATAGGAATAATTTTTCTCTATTAGTGTAATGAGTTGTGGCTTCATGTTGTGGTGTTCTTCTTTCTCAGAAACTTCTTCTTCAATGATATCCTTCCCTTTGGCTGCTCTTCTTCCCTATGACATATAAATCAACAACGGAACACACAGTGATACTTTTGCAAATTGAGTGTAGTCAGTTGAGACAAAACTTCAAACAGTTAGTGGGTTAGTCTAAAATTAAAAAAAAGTGCTTGATCTAAATTGCCACTTCACTTAATCATTGTCAATCTAATCAATCCCCGGCAACGGCGCCAAAAACTTGATGTGTGGAAAACGATCCGACACAAAACTCACCGGCAAGTGCACCGGGTCGCATCAAGTAATAATAACTCACGTGAGTGAGGTCGATCCCACAGGGATTGAAGGATTGAGCAATTTTAGTTTAGTGGTTGATTTAGTCAAGCGAATCAAGTGTTGGTTGAGTGATTTGTGATTAACAGAAATTAAATTGCATGAAAAGTAAAGGGAATGGGTAATTGGCATGAAATTAAAGAGAATAGGAATTAAAGTGCTGAATCTTAAAGAACAAGAAATTAAATGGCAGAAACTTAGAACGCAAGGAATGTAAATTGCAAAATCTTAACGTGCAAGAAATGTAAATGACTTGAATTGTAAAGGGAATGGGGAGTTGGATTTGCAGAAATTAAACACGAAAATGTAAAATTGCAACAAGCAGAGGAATAGAAGAACACTTGGATTGAATCAGATCTAGAAACAGAATTGTAAATGAGCAAAACAGGGAATGAAAAATGGGAAATTCGGATCTCAGGACCCAAGAGACTAGAAAACCAAGTCTAGATCTCAATGCGTTCCTAGATCCAACAAGAACAATTGCAAAGGAAATTGTAAATTGCAAAGAAAGTAGATGAAAAGCAATGAACCGAAACTGAAATTCAATTTAGCAGAAAATTAAACAAGATCCCAAGGTGAGATTGAAACAGAATTTCTTCAATTCTTCACCCAAAATTCAAGACAAGAAAAGTAAAGAATGCTGGGCAAGAACAAGGAAGAAGAGAGATCAATTCTCCTCCCAAATTCTCTTGAATTAAACAACAATGCTGAGAAAAATAAAATGAACTCTGAGCAAAACTGAGAAGAAAGCTATTCTGAAAAACGAAAAGGGAAGCTCTTAAAGAAAACTCTAAAACCAAAAACTCTCCTTTAAAACTTCAAATCCTAAGCTATTTATACACTTTCTTCAAATGATCATTAATCTTTGAATTGGGCCTTTAGCCTTGATGGAATTGGGTTGATAGTAGCCTCTGTTGATTGCTCTTGGTGTTGGGAGCAAATCCATTAGTGAACCAGGCCATGAACCATTCACGTTTGAGCCAACGTTTGAGGCAAACGTTGACTCAAACGTTACTTTAGTGAGGCATTATGCAGCTAGGCCATGTGCTGTCTTCCACGTTTGGCTCAACGTTTGAGGTCAAACATGAGCTCAAACGTGGACCTCCCTTTTTGTATGCTTCTTGGGGGCTACTTCGTCCTCTTGTTGCGTTGCCAATTTTGTGCCCAATAGAGACTATTATATATGGTTGGAAAGCTCTGAATGTCAGCTTTCTAACCCACTTGGAATCACCTCAATTGGACATCTACAACTCAAGTTATTCTTGTTTGAAGTATGCCCCTTCATGCTGTTTGGTGCCAACGTTTGACCTCACGTTTGAGTCAAACGTTGGCTCAAACGTTGCTGCCTCCAGGGATGCCATTTCTCTTCTCTTTGGCGCCAACGTTTGACCTCACGTTTGAGGCAAACGTTGGCGCAAACGTTGCCTTTCCAGGAGCTTCAATTCCCTTCTCTTTTGGAGCCAACGTTTGACCTCACGTTTGAGGCAAACGTTGGCTCAAACGTTGCTTTCCAGGAGCTTCATTCTTCAGCCAACGTTTGACCTCAATGTTTGAGGCAAACGTTGGCGCAAACGTTGGCTTTTCCCCAGGGTGTTCTTCAACTGCTACTCACGTTTGAGTTGACATTTGAGGCAAACGTTAGCTCAAACGTGAATTCCATTTTCTCAAACCCATTCTTGCAACCTTCTTCCATAATGTTGGCACTCCTTTTGTTTCCTTTCTTCACCTACAAGTAATCAAAACAACCGATCAAAGTATCACAAAATTCACAAGGTTTATAAATCAATTAATTATCAACGAAAGTTAGCTTGAACCTCATGATTTTGTATCAATTAAAAGGTAGTTGATTGATTTAAGGAAACCATGAAATTCCAATTCAAATGGCTAATTTATAATGCAAGAAAGTGCATAAAACTAAATGAAAACAAGAGAAAAAGACTAGTGAAACTAGGCTAAGATGACTGTCATCATTGAGTCAAACGTTGGCACCAAACAGCATGAAGGGGCATACTTCAAACAAGAATAACTTGAGTTGTAGATGTCCAATTGAGGTGATTCCAAGTGGGTTAGAAAGCTGACATTCAGAGCTTTCCAACCATATATAATAGTCTCTATTGGGCACAAAATTGGCAACGCAACAAGAGGACAAAGTAGCCCCCAAGAAGCATACAAAAAGGGAGGTCCACGTTTGAGCTCACGTTTGACCTCAAACGTTGAGCCAAACGTGGAAGACAGCACACGGCCTAGCTGCATAATGCCTCACTCAAGTAACGTTTGAGTCAACGTTTGCCTCAAACGTTGGCTCAAACGTGAATGGTTCATGGCCTGGTTCACTAATGGATTTCCTCCCAACACCAAGAGCAATCAACAGAGGCTACTATCAACCCAATTCCATCAAGGATAAAGGCCCAATTCAAAGCTTAATGATCATTTGAAGAAAGTGTATAAATAGCTTAGGATTTGAAGTTTTAAAGGAGAGTTTTTGGTTTTAGAGTTTTCTTTAAGAGCTTCCCTTTTCGTTTTTCAGAATAGCTTTCTTCTTAGTTTTGCTCAGAGTTCATTTTATTTTTCTCAGCATTGTTGTTTAATTCAAGAGAATTTGGGAGGAGAATTGATCTCTCTTCTTGTTCTTGCCCAGCATTCTTTACTTTTCTTGTCTTGGATTTTGGGTGAAGAATTGAAGAAATTCTGTTTCAATCTCACCTTGGGATCTTGTTTAATTTTCTGCTAAATTGAATTTCATTTTCGGTTCATTGCTTTTCATCTACTTTCTTTGCAATTTACAATTTCCTTTGCAATTGTTCTTGTTGGATCTAGGAAGGCATTGAGATCTAGACTTGGTTTTTTAGTCTCTTGGGTCCTGAGATCCGAATTTCCCATTTCCCATTCCCTGTTTTGCTCATTTACAATTCAGTTTCTAGATCTGATTCAATCCAAGTGTTCTTCTATTCCTCTGCTTGTTGCAATTTTACATTTCCGTGTTTAATTTCTGCAAATCCAACTCCCCATTCCCTTTACAATTCAAGTCATTTACATTTCTTGCACTTTAAGATTTTGCAATTTACATTCCTTGCGTTCTAAGTTTCTGCCTTTTAATTTCTTGTTCTTTAAGATTCAGCACTTTAATTCCTATTCTCTTTAATTTCATGCCAATTACCCATTCCCTTTACTTTTCATGCAATTTAATTTCTGTTAATCACAAATCACTCAACCAACACTTGATTCGCTTAACTAAATCAACCACTAAACTAAAATTGCTCAACCCTTTAATCCCTGTGGGATCGACCTCACTCATGTGAGTTATTATTACTTGATGCGACCCGGTGCACTTGCCGGTGAGTTTTGTGTCGGATCGTTTTCCGCACATCAAGTTTTTGGCCTAACGGGGAAGAAGACAATAAGGCCAACGTTAGTGACACTCTCCTTTGTCATTAACGTTGGACCAAGCTCATAATTGGCCACGTTAGTTGCCACGTTAACTTAGTTAACGTGGACTCTAACGTTAAGAAGCAAAAGAGAAGCCAACGTTAGTGACATTCACCTTTGTCACTAATGTTGGCCAAGCCTCCATAAGCCACGTTAACTCCCACGAAGCTAACGTGGAGAGAGCAATTGATAGACAACGTTAGTGACATTTACCTTTATCACTAACGTTGGGGTGAACCACCAAGAGCCACCATGAGCAACGTTAACTCCCACGTTAACTTAGTTAACATGGAAGCTAACGTGGATAAAGAGATGATGAGCCAACATTAGTGACACTCACCTTTGTCACTAATGTTGGGGATGGCTAGCATTACTACGTTAGAATGTTAACCTAGTTAACGTGGACTCTAACGTGGGAAAGGGGCACATTGGAACGTTAGTGACAAAGGTAAGTGCCACTAACGTTCTCAAAGAATTGGCACTGCTACATTAGAAGCCACGTTAACCTAGTTAATGTGGACTCTAACGTAGGGACAAGGGAGGACTCTCCACGTTATTGGGAAAGGTAAGTCCCAAAAATGTGTGCGAATGACCAAGAGGCAACGTTAGTGGTCACGTTAGTGCCACTAACGTTGAAGTCAACGTGATCATATTTGGGTTAGGAACGTTAGTGAAAAAGGTGATTGTCACTAGCGTTCTCGAACCCACACTTTCACCTAACGTTAACACCACTAACGTCCTGAGTCAAAGTCCCTGCCTACTTCACCTTTTCTCTCTGCAAGCAAAGCTAAGCCCAATGAAAAGCATAACTGCTTCAAACTCAAGATTCTGAAGCCCATACCCAAGACTTGAAGAGCCAACTAGAAGATGAGAAGAGTGGTATATATAGGTGTAGCTTTGAATTAGTTAGAGAGTTGGAAACTTTAGGGAGCCTTTGGCATAGAACTGCTCTCTGAATTTTACTTTCTCTGCATTTCTAGTTTTACTTTCATCATGTATTCTCCATCTTGGTTTTCATTTTCCAGACCTATGAACAACTAAACCCCTTTCATTGGGTTAGGGAGCTCTGTTGTAATTTGATGGATCAATATTAGTTTTCATTTTCCTTCTTCTATCTTTTCTCATGATTTTACTAGAAAGCTTTCGATCTTCATCCAATTGGGTAGTTATCTTGGAAAATAAGCTATTCATAATTGGATCTCTTCTGAACCTTGAAAGAGGAATGAAGAGATCATGCTAGAAATGCTTTCTCATGCTAGACCAAATTTGCTTTGGATGGATATGTGACTATAATCCTACCAACACTTGATTTGGGAAATGCATGTGGTATAATCAGTGACCATACTTCATCTCTTCTCATGAGCAATTGACCAAGGAATTGGCTATTGATCAAGATTTGAGAGATTGAATTACCAAGAAATTGGAATTTGATCACTTAAGATTGCCAAGGAGATCAATGAATGCATTGACTGAGGAAGAGATGAGAATGAACTTGATCCGGAGAATGCAACATCTCCTGAGCCCAATGAACTCCCCATTTCTGATCTTACCCACTCTCTTTAATTTCTGCCATTTACTTTTATGAGCAATTACCCCATTCCCATTTAAGATTCTACAATTTACTTTCCGCCATTTACATTCAGCTCTTTATTTCTAGCATTTACTGTTTCTGCTATTTACTTTCCCGCCATTTAATTTTCTACAAATCTCAAATCAAATTCTGGTTTGCTCAACTAAAACATTCGTCTAATTAAAGTTGCTTGATCAATCAATCTCTATTGGATTCGACCTCACTCTATTGTGAGTTTTTACTTGACGACAAATTCGGTACACTTGCCGAAGAAAATTTGTTGAGAGACAAGTTTTCTGTGCGTATCAATCGACTAGAATTATTGGCGGCCATTCCTGAGATCCAGAAAGTCTAAACCTTCTCTGTGGTATTCCGAGTAGGATCTGGGAAGGGATGATTGTGATGAGCTTCAAACTCACAAGTGCTGGGCATAGTGACAGACGCAAAAGGATCAATGGATCCTATTCCAACATAAGTGAAAACCGACAGATGATTAGTCGTGCGGTGACAGCGCATTTGGACCATTTTCACTGAGAGGACGGATGGTAGCCATTGACAATGGTGATCCACCAACATACAGCTTGCCATGGAAGGAGCTTTGCGTTTATGAAGAAGAAGATAGTAGGAAAGCAGAGATTCAAAAAACATAGCATCTCCAAAACCTCAACCTGTTCTCCATTACTGCATAACAAGTATTTATTTCATGTTCTTTTACTTTTTACAATTAAAACTAAGAATCATTACTGATATTCTGACTAAGAATTACAAGATAACCATAGCTTTTTTCAAGCCGACAATCTCCGTGGGATCGACCCTTACTCACGTAAGGTATTACTTGGACGACCTAGTGCACTTGCTAGTTAGTTGTGCGGAATTGCAAAAGTGTGATTGTAATTTCGTGCACCAAGTTTTTGGCGCCAATGCCGGGGATTGTTCGAGTTTGGACAACTGACGGTTTATCTTGTTGCTTAGATTAAGAATAATTTATTTTTGTTGGTTTAGAGTCACTAAATTTGAGTCTTTTATTTGAGTTTAGTTTCATATTTTAAGTTTGGTGTCAATTGCATGCTTTTATTTTCTTTCAATTTTTCGAATTTGCATGGTCTTAGTTCTTTCTTGATCTTTAAAAATTCTAAGTTTGGTGTCTTCTTTGTTTTTTCCTTTAAAATTTCGAAAATTTGTGTTTGATTTTCTAAAAATTTTAAGTTTGGTGTCCCTTTTGCTTTTATTTACTTAAAAATTTTTCAAAAATTTGTTCTTGGTGTTCATCTTGATCTTCAAAGTGTTCTTGGTGTTCATCTTGACATTCAAAGTTTTCTTGTTTGTTCTCTTTGTTTTGATCTAAAATTTCTAAAGTTTAGTGTCATTTTGTTGTTTTTCTCTTTCCTCATTAAAATTCAAAAATTAAGAAAATATCTTTGAAATATAATAAAAAGATATCTTTTACTCATAAATTTTGAAATTTTGCATTAAATTAGTCAAAGATTTTCAAAATCATATCTTTTTTTTTTAGTCAAGTCAAAAGAACCTCTGAAAATTCCTCAGGAAGAGGAGAAACCTCCTAAACCCGAGCTCAAACCACTACCACCATCCCTGAAATATGCATTTCTGGGAGAGGGTGACACTTTTCCAGTGATCATAAGCTCTGCTTTAAATCCACAGGAAGAGAAAGCACTAATTCAAGTGCTAAGGACACACAAGACAGCTCTTGGGTGGTCCATAAGTGATCTTAAGGGTATTAGCCCAGCAAGATGTATGCACAAGATCCTATCAGAGGATGATGCTAAGCCAGTGGTTCAACCACAGAGGCGGCTAAATCCAGCCATGAAGGAGGTGGTGCAGAAAAAAGTCACTAAGTTACTAGAGGCTGGAATTACTTATACTATTTCTGATAGCCCCTGGGTTAGCCTTGTCCATGTTGTCCCTAAGAAGAGAGGAATGACAGTGGTTCATAATGAAAAGAATGAACTGGTTCCTACAAGAACAGTTACAGGGTGGCGTATGTTTATTGACTACCGAAGGCTCAATACAGCCACCAGAAAGGATCATTTTCCTTTACCATTCATAGACCAGATGCTAGAGAGACTAGCAGGTCATGAATACTACTGCTTTTTGGATGGCTATTCAGGTTACAACCAAATTGCAGTAGATCCTCAGGACCAAGAGAAAACAGCATTCACATGTTTTTCTGGAGTATTTGCCTACAAAAAGATGCCCTTTGGTCTATGCAATGCACCTGCAACCTTTTAGAGGTGCAAGCACTCTATCTTCTCTGATATGGTAGAGAAATTTCTGGAAGTCTTCATGGATGACTTTTTAGTATTTGGAGACTCATTCAGCTCCTGTCTTGACCATTTAGCACTTGTTCTGAAAAGATGCCAAAAGACTAACCTAGTTTTAAACTGGGAAAAATGTCACTTTATGGTGACTGAAGAAATTGTCCTTGGGTGTAAAATTTCAAACAAGGGAATAGAGGTGGATCAAGCTAAAGTGGAAGTAATTGAAAAATTACCACCACCTGCCAATGTTAAGCCAATCAGAAGCTTTCTGGGGCATGCAGGATTCTATAGGAGGTTTATAAAGGATTTTTCAAAAATTGCAAAACCTCTGAGCAATCTGCTAGCTGCTGACACACCATTTGTGCTTGACACAGAGTGTGTGTAGGCTTTTGAAACTCTGAAAGCTAAGCTGGTCAAAGCACCAGTAATTTCTGCACCAGACTGGAAATTACCATTCGAACTAATGTGTGATGCCAGTGACCATGCCATTGGTGCAGTATTAGGACAGAGGCATAACAAACATCTGCACGTTATTTACTATGCCAGCCATGTTCTAAATGACGTACAAAAAAACTACACAACCACAGAAAAAGAGTTGCTTGCAGTGGTTTATGCCATTGATAAGTTTAGATCCTATTTAGTAGGTTCAAAGGTGATTGTGTATACTGACCATGCTGCTCTTAAATACCTACTCACAAAGTAGGATTCAAAACCCAGGCTCATAAGATGGGTGTTGCTTCTGCAAGAGTTTGATATAGAAATAAGAGATAGAAAAAGGACAGAGAACCAGGTAGCTGATCACCTGTCCCAGATAGAACCAGTAGCAGGGGCGTCCCTCCCTCCTACTGAGATCTCTGAGACCTTTTCGGATGAGCAACTCTTCGCCATTCAGGAAGCACCATGGTTTGCAGACATTGCAAATTATAAAGCTGTGAGGTTCATACCCAAAGAGTACAGCAGAGTGCAAACGAAAAAACTAATTTCTGATGCAAAGTACTACTTATGGGATGAACCATATCTCTTTAAGAGATGTGCGGATAGAATGATCCGCAGATGCGTACCTAGAGAGAAGGCACAGAAGATCCTATGGCATTGCCATGGATCACAGTATGGAGGACATTTCGGAGGTGAGCGAACAGCCACTAAGGTCCTCCAATGTGGCTTCTACTCGCCTACTCTCTATAGAGATGCCCGAGAGTTTGTGCGTAAATGTTACAGTTCCCAAAGAGCTGGCAACTTGCCCCATGGTTATGCCATGCCTCAACAAGGGATCTTAGAGATTGAGTTGTTTGATGTTTGGGGTATTGACTTCATGGGTCCTTTCCCACCATCATACTCAAACACTTACATTCTGGTGGCAGTAGACTACGTATCTAAATGGGTAGAAGCAATTGCCACACCCACTAATGATACTAAGACCGTGCTGAAATTCCTCCAGAAACATATCTTCAACAGATTTGGCATCCCCAGAGTACTAATCAGTGACGGGGGCACTCATTTCTGCAATAAACAGCTATACTCTGCTATGGTCCGATATGGAAGTACCCACAAAGTAGCAACTCCATATCACCCACAGACAAATGGGCAGGTTGAAATTTCTAATAGAGAACTAAAAAGAATCCTGGAACGGACTGTAATTGCCCGTAGAAATGATTGGGCAAAAAGCTTGGATGATGCTCTGTGGGCATACAGAACAGCATTCAAGACTCCTATAGGAACCTCTCCATACCAGCTTGTGTATGGCAAGGCCTGTCATCTGCCCGTGGAACTGGAACATAAGGCCTATTGGGCAATCAGATTCCTAAACCTAGATGCTAAGTTAGCTGGAGAGAAAAGATTGCTCCAGCTAAATGAGCTAGAGAAATTCAGACTTAATGCTTTTGAAAATGCAAAAATTTATAAGGAAAAAGTAAAATGGTGGCATGACAAGAAACTGTCATCTAGAGTCTTTGAACCAGGACAGAAGGTTCTGATTTTTAATTCTAGGCTCAAATTATTCTCCGGGAAATTAAAATCCCGGTGGAGGGGACTATATGTGATTACAAGTGTGTCACCATATGGATATGTTGAGCTTCAGGATACTGACTCTGACAAAAAGTTCATTGTTAATGGACAAAGAATCAAACATTATCTTGAAAGCAATTTTGAGCAAGAATGCTCAAAACTGAGGCTTGAATAAAACTCAGTAAAAAGTCAAGCTATTGACATTAAAGAAGTGCTTATTGGGAGGCAACCCAATTTTTATTTATCTGTGCTAATTTTCCATTTTCCATTGTTATTTTATGTCTTCTTTAGGTTGATGATCATGTGGAGTCACAAAAACAACTGCAAAAATCAAAGCAAATTCAAAAATAGCATTAAAAACAGCACACCCTGGAGGATGAGCTTACTGGCGTTTAAACGCCAGTAAGGGTAGCAGACTGGCGTTTAACGCCAGAAAAGGGCACAAAGCTGGCATTAAACGCCAAAAATGGGCAGCAACCTGGCGTTTAACGCCAGGATTGGCACTCAAAGGGGCGTTTACACGCCAGAATGGTGCAGGGATGAGAAATCCTTGGCACCTCAGGATCTGTGGACCCCACAGGATCCCCACCTACCTCAACTCAATCTCTCTCTTTTTCACACATTCCAATAACACCCTTCCCAAAATACTCTTCCCCATCACCTCTTAACCACTCACACCTCTCCATCTCCTCCATTTTCTTCTTCTTCTCCTCCATTCTTTCTTCTTTGGCTCGAGGACGAGCAAACCTTCTATGTTTGGTGTGGAAAAAGCATTGCTTTTTGTGTTTCCATAACCATTTATGGCACCTAAGGCCGGAGAAACCTCTAGAAAGAGGAAAGGAAAGTCAAAAGCTTCTACCTCTGAGTCATGGGAAATGGAGAGATTCATTCCAAAAGCCTATCACTAAGAAAAGGATAGAGCAAACAAGAGAGCCCACTCATGGACCTCAACAAGGGCATTCCACTATCCTCCATGAAATTAAAGAGGACCAAAAGACCATGAGAGAGAAACAACAAAGGAAAAGGAAGAGACATAGAGGAGCTAAAGCACTTCATAAGATCTTCAAGAGGAAGAACAAGCCGCCATCACTAAGGTGGACCCGTTCTTTAATTTCCTTGTTCTTTACTTTCTGTTTTTCGTTCCCAATGCTTTATGTTTTATTTATGTTTGTGTCTTATTACATGATCATTAGTGTCTTAGTGTCTATTCCTTAAAGCTATGAATGTCCTATGAATCCATCACCTTTCTTAAATGAAAAATGTTTTCTGAAAAAGAAAAAAAAGTACATGAATTTCGAATTGTAAGACAGATTAATTATTTTGATGTGGTGGCAATACTTTTTATTTTTCTGAATAAATGCTTGAACAATGCATATTTTTGAATTTGTTGTTTATGAATGTTAAAATTTTTGGCTCTTGAAAGAATGATGGAAAAGGAGAAATGTTATTGATAATCTGAAAAATCATAAAAATGATTCTTGAAGCAAGAAAAAGCAGTAAAAAGCTTGCGGAAAAAAAAAGAGGCGAAAATAATAATAATAATAATAATAATAATAATAAAAGAAAAAGAAAGAAAAAGCAAGCAAAAAAAGCCAATAGCCCTTTAAACTAAAATGCAAGGGTAAAATAAAAAGGATCCAAGGCTTTGAGCATCAGTGGATAGGAGGGCCCACAGGAAAAAAATCCTGGCCTAAGCGGCTAAACCAAGCTGTCCCTAACCATGTGCTTGTGGCGTGAAGGTGTCAAGTGAAAAGCTTGAGACTGAGCGGTTAAAGTCGTGATCCAAAGCAAAAAGAGTGTGCTTAAGAGCTCTAGACACTTCTAATTCGGGACTCTAGCAAAGCAGAGTCACAATCTGAAAAGGTTCACCCAGTTATGTGTCTGTGGCATTTATGTATCCGGTGGTAGTACTGGAAAACAAAATGCTTAGGGTCACGGCCAAGACTCATAAAGTAACTGTGTTCAAGAATCAACATACTGAACTAGGAGAATCAATAACACTATCTGAATTCTGAGTTCCTATAGATGCCAATCATTCTGAGTTTTAAAGGATAAAGTGAGATGCCAAAACTGTTCAGAAGCAAAAAGCTAATAGCCCCGCTCATCTAATTAAGACTGATCTTCATAGATGTTTTCAGAATTTATTGTATATTCTCTTCTTTTTATCCTACTTTGGATTTAGTTGCTTGGGGACAAGCAACAATTTAAGTTTGGTGTTGTGATGAGCGGATAATTTATATGCTTTTTGGCATTATTTTTAGTATGTTTTTAGTATATTTTAGTTAATTTTTATTATATTTTTATTAGTTTTTATATAAAAATTATATTTCTGGACTTTACTATGAGTTTGTTTGTTTTTCTGCGATTTCAGGTATTTTCTGGCTGAAATTGAGGGACCTGAGCAAAAATCTGATTCAGAGGCTGAAAAAGGACTGCAGATGCTATTAGATTCTGACCTCCCTGCACTCGAAGTGGATTTTCTGGAGCTACAAAAGCTCAATTGGTGCATTCTGAATTGCGTTGGAAAGTAGACATCCTGTGCTTTCCAGCAATATATAATAGTCCATACTTTGCCCGAGATTTGATGGCCCAAACCGGCGTTCCAAGTCAGCATAAAAATTTTGGCGTTTAACTCCAAGAAAAGTCTCTACATGTGAAAGCTTCAATGCTCAACCCAAGCACACACCAAATGGGCCCGGAAGTGGATTTTGCATCATTTGCTCATTTTTGTAAACCCTAGGCTACTTGTTTTCTATAAATAGGACCTTTTGCTATTGTATTTACACACCTCATGACATTTTACACGTTTCATATTGTATCTTTGACGGCATGAGTCTCTAAACTCCATGGTTGGGGGTGAGGAGCTCTGTTGTGTCTCGATGAATTAATGCAATTACTACTGTTTTCCATTCTATCACGCTTTTTTCTATTCTAAGATATTCACTCACACTTCAACCTGATGAATGTGATGATCCGTGACACTCATCATTATTCTCACCTATGAACGTGTGCCTGACAACCACCTCCATTTTATCTGCAATAGCTTGAGTCCATATCTCTTGGGTTTCTAATCTAAGATTAGAACCTTTGTGGTATCGGCTAGAATTATTGGCGGCCATTCCTGAGATCCGGAAAGTCTAAACCTTGTCTGTGGTATTCCGAGTAGGATCTGGGAAGGGATGACTGTGATGAGCTTCAAACTCACGAGTGCTGGGCGTAGTGACAGACGCAAAAGGATCAATGGATCCTATTCCAACATAAGTGAGAACCGACAGATGATTAGCCATGTGGTGACAGCGCATTTGGACCATTTTCACTGAGAGGACGGATGGTAGCCATTGACAATGGTGATCCACCAACATACAGCTTGCCATGGAAGGAACCTTGCGTGTGTGAAGAAGAAGATAGTAGGAAAGTAGAGATTCAGAAAACAGAGCATCTCCAAAACCTCAACCTGATCTCCATTACTGCATAACAAGTATTTATTTCATGTTCTTTTACTTTTTACAATTAAAACTAAGAATCATTACTGATATCCTGACTAAGAATTACAAGACAACCGTAGCTTGCTTCAAGCCGACAATCTCCGTGGGATCGACCCTTACTCACGTAAGGTATTACTTGGACGACCCAGTGCACTTGCTGGTTAGTTGTGCGGAATTGCAAAAGTGTGATTGTAATTTCGTGCATCAGCAGCCTTGTCCTTCAATGAAAATGGGAATAGCAAGATTTTATATATGTCTGGATGCACACCATTGGATTTCACTGTGTCATAGATCATCAGGAAGATAGATAAATGTTGATTTGGATCTTCTAGTAGGCTTCCTCCATAGGAGCAGTTATTTTGTACCAAAGTGATGAGTTGGGGCTTCAATTCAAAGTTGTTTGGATTGACATTTAGGGTAAGGATGCTACTCCCACACTGCCTTGGATTAGCAAATGTCTAAGAAGCCAAGACTCTCCTCTGGGATTGACCATTGTTGTTGGCTACTCCATCAGGTGGGTTAGGTGGATTATCTTCCATCTCTTGATTCTCTTCCTCTGATCCTTCCCCTCCAACAACACTTTTTCCTCTTGCTTCTCTTCTTAATCTTCGGAGAGTCTTCTCATCTTGATCATAGAAGGTAGGGATCTCTCTCCTTTCCTATGTCATACAACAGCAAGAAAAATACATAGAAAAACCAGAAAACAAAAACAATTAACTCTACTGCTAGAGTGTGGTTATGGTTAGCTTACACAAAAATTCAAACAGTTAGTGTGCTTATTAGAAACAAAGAAAAAGAAAAGAAAAAGTGCTTAATCTAGATTATCATCTTACTTAATCATTTTCAATCTAAATTAATCCCCGGTAACGGCGCCAAAAACTTGATGAGTGGAAATTAGATTTCACACAAAACTCACTGGCAAGTGTACCGGGTCGCATCAAGTAGTAATTACTCACAAGAGTGAGGTCGATCCAACAGGGATTGATGGATTGAGCAATTTTAGTTAGGTGATAAATTTAGTTAAGCAAATATTTGTTGATTTGAGTGAATTATGATCAACAGAAGCTAAATTGCAAGAAAATAAAAGGGAGAGGGGAAATTGACAGAATTCTAAAGTGCAGAAAGAGTAAATTGCATGAAACTTAAAGTGCAAGAAAGTAAATGAATTGAAACTTAAATTGCAAGAAAAGTAAATGACAGAAAGTTAAAGTGCAAGAAACTTAAATTGCTGAATCTAAATTACTGAGAAACTTGAATTGCTTGAAGAGTAAAGGGATTTGGGAGCTGGGATTCAAAATTCAACAAGTAAATTGAAGCAAATCAGAAAGCTATTAGATGAAGGGATTTAATTCAGTAGTAAAATAGAAAGGAAAATTGCTTGAAGAAATAAACAGCAAGAAGACTTGATTCAATCATGAAATTCTTAAAGAGAAATTGAAGATCGAAGAAGAGAAATAAGATTAGAAAAGCAGATCTAGATCTCAATTGCTCTCTTGATTAAGCAGAATAGTAATTGCAGAAGAAATGAAAAAGAAAACAGTAAATGAAACTTAGATCCAATTCTCCAATTCCCAAAACTATATGAAAGAAAAGCAAAGATGATTCTCAGATCCAGATTCAATGGAATTCTTAAATCTCAATTCAAAAACCCAAAAGTAGAAGTTGCAGAAGAAGAAAGTGAAAACAGAAAATTAAACTCAAATCCAATTCTTAGAACAATTGAGAAGGAAAGTGAAAGATGATTCTCAGATTTAGAATCAATAGAGCTCCTCAATCTCAATTCAAATTCCAAGAACAGATAGCAAAAGTTGCAGAAGTCAAGAAAATGAAAACAGAAAGAAAACTAAATCCAATTCCCAAATTCCCAAATGAAAATTTAAAAGTGAAAACTAAAATATGAGCCAAAAGTCTTAAGGT
Source organism: Arachis hypogaea (assembly GCF_003086295.3). Classification (NCBI taxonomy): domain Eukaryota; kingdom Viridiplantae; phylum Streptophyta; class Magnoliopsida; order Fabales; family Fabaceae; genus Arachis; species Arachis hypogaea. The sequence continues at coordinate 51,816,779 of NC_092050.1, forward strand.
GAAAAAAAGTCCTCTACAAATCAAATTAGCTCCTATTTATACATCAGTTGATTTGAAAATGAACCAAGGGTGCTAGCTTCAGTAGAGCGCTACGTTTGGTTAGTGAACTGAGTGCTACACATGCTCCTTGGGGCGCTTTGATCCCTCTTCAAACCCTGGCTACTCCACCTTGAGTGCTGTGCCTTGCTTTTCTTTTGAGCCATGCCCGAAAAAGGTAGAAGGAGTTAACGTAGTGCTCACTTCAATTGAGCGCTGGTGCCTTGTAGTTGAGCGCTTCGTTTTGATTGTCAACATAGCGCCCTTGCTCCCCTTGCTTGGCCTCTCCATACTAGCGCGAAAACGTTCACACAATTGAACCTAGCGCTCCTTAGCATTCACTCTTTGAGTGCTACGCTCACTCTTTGAGCACTGGCTCTTGCTCCTTTGGATGATCGCCACGCTTTAATATCATGGGTCACTCTTTGATAAGGCACGCTTTCCTGGTTCTTTCTTTTCTTCATCATTTCTTCACCTACAAGTAATCAAAACAAGCAATCAAAGCATCACCAAATTCACAAGATCTCTGCATTAATCATAAAATCAACTAATTCTAACACGAATCCTATGATTTTGTGTATTGATGGTTGATTGAATTGACATAACCATGTAAATCCACTCCAAATCACTTACTTATTATGCAAGAAAGTGCATAAAACCTAATCAAACAAGTGAAAAATGCTTGAAAAGCTAGCATAAGATGACTTATCATCATATATGCCTGTGATGCTCTTGTACAAAGATAAGCTTGGATAACTAGGTTCTAAGGGGTGCTTCATCACCTGGCAACTTGGGTTAACTAACCCGAGATTGCCAACCAAAAATCCACCATCAAGAGCTACTTTGAGACAAAGCATTTAGTGACCCAAAGACGTGCTGGGCATCAATTTTCAAAGAACAAAACAAGCTAAATGCTTGTGATGTGTGTGTGCTAAGGAGAGGTGATGGGAAGCAGAAGCTGGTGAATTAAAAATTTATTAAAATGGTTACATTGCAAGTATAGTTCTTAACTCACCAAAAATCTGCCTATCAATTTAGAAATGTGTCACAAAAAGTTTAAATTAAGATTACTAGGAGTTTTAAGTCCCAGGTCGTCTCCCAACGAGTTGCAGAAAAGTGTGCTGTTTTATTAATCAGATGTTCCAAGAAGTTGAGCTAGGTAAATTGGAAATTAAATTGAGGAATTTTAAATAATATAAATAAAAGCCTTGACTGGGAATCGATTGGTTAGAATCTCTATCATTGATGGTGTGATTGTAAGATTAATTTATAATTAATGGTTGTTCTGTTTGGTTATCCCTTACTAGGTAAGGGAAAGTCAAACAAGTGGGAATGCCAGATCTGTTCACAAGTTGCAACCCACTTAGTTCAAAGGGATTGGCGTCGGTGATAGGATAGCAATCCAACATTTAACCCAATTACAAATTTTCTTTCAATCCTTCCAACTCAAGAGTTCCTTTTAATCAACTCCCCATCAAGTAAGGAAACTACTCACGCATTGTAAATAAAGAATCCATAGCATATGAAAGGGAATTAAAAGAAGACATGATTATTGGAATAGAAATTGAGTTAAAAAGAAATAATCCTTGCATTAATTAATCATAAAAGTATCTGAATGACAAAATTGAACATAACAAAGAACATGGAAGATTAAAATCAAGTTAAGAGAACAAACTAGAATGATGAAGTCTTGATGAGGAAATAACTCTTCTCAATGTTCCAATGCTAAGACCAATTGAAAATTAAAATCCTAAAAACTAGAGAGAAAAACCTAAGAGAGTGAAAAACTAGATCTAAAACTACTGAATGAGTGTCTCTCCTTTGTTTCTGCATATTCTCTGACTCTAGTCTGTTGTTCCGGGCCGAAAACTGGGCCGAATTAAGGTCCAAAATCGCCCCAAGCGGATTCTGCAGATTATGCAGATCGCACATGTCACACGATCGCGTCGTCCATGCGGACGCGTCGCTTGCGCTTTTTCCTCTCCACGCGTTCGCGTCGTCCAGGCTACCGTGTCGCTTGCGCTTTCCAATCTGTGCGGCCGCGCAGGCCATGCGGCCGCGTCACTGCGATTTGTGCTCCTTCGCGCGGTCGCGTGAGCCATGTGACCGTGTCATTTCTCGCTGGTTATCTCCTCAAATTCTTGTGTTCCTTCCATTTTTGCTAGCTTCCTCTCCAATCTCCATCTCATTCATGCCCTATAAAGCCTGAAACACTTGAAACACAGATCACGGCATCGAATGGAATAAAGGAGAATTAAAAATAAATAATTAAAGTCTCTAGGAGGCAATTTTCAAACATGTACTGAATTTAGGAAGAAAATCTCAATGCATGCTAAATTGATGAATAAGTGGGTAAGGATCATGACAAAACCACACAATTAAGCACAATATAAACTATAAAATAGTGGTTTATCAACCTCCCACACTTAAACATTAGCATGTCCTCATGCTAAATTGAAGGAGACAAGGAAATAAGTATGAACATGCAGAAACTCATGAAATGCAATGCAATCCTACATATATAAATAAATGAAACTATACGATTATTGTCCACTTGATTAAAAGTAAATAAGCCCTTCAAAACAATTACAACTCAAATTCCACTAATTCTATCATTATACAATAAAACCGACAAAAGTGCAAGAAGATAGCTTATGAAAGCAGGAAACATGAAATTTTAAGCATTGAACCCTCACTGATAATGTGTGTACGCTCTAATCTCTAGTGTATAGGGTAATCACTCTATTCTTCTCCAGTCATGTTTTCTAACTTTTGTTCTTCTCCTAACCAATCAACAACAGTTAATATACCAATGCAAACATCATGAGGTCTTTTCAGGGTTGTAATGGGGCCAAGGTGCAGGTAAGGGTATACCTATGGCTAAGTGAGCTTTGTAAATTGAATCTTTAATTAACCTAAGCTCTCACCCAACATACGTATATTCTATATACTTTTAAATTCATGCCTAGCTACCTATAATTCCCTTTTTCAACCCATACTCATGTTTCAACTTTGTATTTTAATTCTATCCTATGTGCATTGATCTTTGAATTCTGAATTTAACATTGGGGTAATTTTGTCCCCTTATCTATTGATTTTTTTTTGAACAAATAAAGCTTATCAATGCACATAGATTTTTTTTTTATTTTTATATTTTCACATGAGTAGGTATCCAAATTCCCTTTAAATTTTCATGACCACAATTTCCCATACTTAACTAGCACACACAATTCTATCTTAAGCTAACCAAAGATTCAATTTGGGACATATAATTGTTTTTCGGCTTAAGGTTAGTAATGTGGTAAAATATCGAACAAATGGGAATTGAAGGCTCAAAGTGGTTAACAAAGGTAATTGAGAAGGGTAGGCTTGATTTGGATGAGTGAGTTTTAACAAATAATGGCCTCAATCATGTGCAAGCATGTAAATATAATAAATATTGGACATATAAGATAAAACAAAATATAGATTACAATCATAGAGAAGTAAACACACAAGAATAAAATAATTATGGTTAAATGATGTAACCATACATAAAGGCTCAAATCTTTCACAGGTTGTGTGTTCGTTGGCTCAAACATCATGTTCCAAATACAAATCAAGCAGATTTATCATAAAAAATTTTTGAAAAATTAGTGAAATTTTATTCCAAAGATAGATTTTTAAAAGAAACTTATTGTCTTTTCAATCAAGTAGAACATGCATGCAACTATTCTAACCTATGCAATTTATTCTATTCTATAAAAGAAAGAAAATCTAACTAAAATATCCTAATTATTGGTGCCAGAGAAGAGAATTTACCTCCGGAAGTCAGGTACTGACCGACCTCCCCACACTTAAGGCTTTGCACCATCTTCGGTGCCATCTGTCAGGAACAGGGGTGGGCTGGTGGCAGTATCTTCACAGTCGGGACCGTCATGGCTCCCAGTGCTAGTAAAGAAAGTGGAGTTCGGGGTGTCTGAGTCTCTGAAGCGTCCCTTGAGTAGCTCCTTGAGGTGTTTGAATCGGCGCTCGTTACGGCGCTCTCTCAGCTTTGCTTTCTGTTCTTGCCGATCCAACCGTTCGATTATCTGCTGGAGCAATTTCTCAGTTGTAGATGCTTGTGGTGTTGAAGAAGGATTATCTTCAACTGGCTCAGTAAGATGGTTTGTAGTGGCTGCTGAAAGTCTGAGGTATTTCCCGTTAGGGACATATTGATCATCCCATGGAAGCATCGCTTTGGTGTCCCCAACTCTGTAGGAGACTCCGGCTATTGAGACAAGATCTGAGACCAAGGCGGGGAAAGGTAAGTTGCCCGCAATTTGTACGTGTTCCATAGCATTCCGGATATGTCTTGAGAGATTCAGAGGTTGGTCTGTAAGGATGCACCATAGTAGAACAGCCATGTCTGTAGTGAAAGAGGACTCATGAGTGCTCGAAAAGACGTAATGGGACATGATCTGTGCCCATACGCGAGCCTCCAAGGTAAGTGCGGAAGCCAAGATTTCCCTAGGGCGGGTACGGTGGTATCCGTAGATCCAACGACTGCCAGGTAATACAATGACTCCGAGAACAGAGTCCCAGTCAAATTGGTATCTCTGGCGCTGAAGGGTGGCTTCTTGAAAAGCGTCCATTCTTGCTGGAATAGAGGGAAGACTCAGAACTTGCTGAATGGCCTCTTCTGTAATGGGGACTTGCTTTTGCCAGACATAAACAGACTGCAGGGTCGGTATGTAGAAGTTGGAGTAGAACTCAACTACCCAAGAGAGATTGACCTGCCTTGGCTGTCTCCGTAGGAAACCCCATTGTCTTCGCTCAATTTGCGGCTCAACAAAGGCGGTAATATTGGATGGGAGGATAAAAAGGTATTCATTGTTATAGTTCCTTTCGGCTAGGATAGGGAACATCTGCTCACAGTAGCGATTGGGAAATCACGCAGTGTCCTTTGCTGGAAAGGCTTTCTCCTTGTCATCAACCTTTATTATCCTCTTAACTCTTTTTGTTGAGGGCTTGACTGCGGTTGAAGAAGGCTCTACCACTAATGCTCTTTTAGTTCCTCTTCTTGCTGGTGGTTTGGAAGTAGCTTTCTCTTTTCCTTTCTTGGTGGCCATCCTGAAAGAAGGGAAGAGAAAGAAATTTAAATTCAAAGAGATAGAGCAAGGAAGAGGGTATTGTAAGTGATAGTCAATGCACAATAAAGATAAATGGCATTAACACATGGTCCGGATTACATGTGAAAAGCTCATTACTGGCAATATAGCAAGTGCATGTAGGACAATGGAATGCAAGAGGTTTATTGGCATGCAGACAAAGACATGAGTAGCGTAGACCAAGCATTACTTTGTAACAAACCATCACGTTTGTATTGACAATTGAATTCAATTAATAAAATAATAAGGGAAAGTTGTGAAAAGCAAGCATTGAATAGTATAGTAACATACAGAAGTGCATAATGCTATATGGGCATTTTCACAAACACATGGCATGCATGTTAAACAAGATATAAAAAGTATGAAATTGAACATGCAAGCAATCCCTTAAAAGTAATAATCGTCAATTAAATTGTAACAAGTCACAAGCATATAATGAGGGATAATGACTCAAAAAATTTCTAACACCATGTAAAAAGGGAAAAGAAGAATAAAGAAAAATAAAAGTTTGAAAAGAAAAAGAAAAGAAAAAGAATATAATAATATATACATAATATAATAAGAATGATAGAAAAGAGAAGAAGGAAGAAGAAGGTAAGACCTTGTTAATGGTGGGGAGAGAGATAGAGAGTGAAAGGAGAGGTAGAAGGGGAAGGGGGAAAGAAGAAAGAATGAGGGAAAAGAAAAAATTAGGATTTGGAGGAAAGAAAGATAAGATAATTTGGCAATTGAGGTTTAGCTGTGCGGCGCATGCGACGCGGCCGCTTGGGGCACGCGTTCGCGTCGGCACGCGTCAGAGAAGGGGACGCGATCGCGTCGGTTACGCGGTCGCGTGACCTATGTTGCGCTGCTGGCGCGAGTGTAGCCTCGCTGCAGCACAACTCTCTGTTTGATTTATTTTAATTGCCAAAATTGGGTGACGCGATCGCGTGGGTCATGCGATCGCGTGAGTGTGCGTCAGAGAATAATCACGCGGCCGCGTCGTTGACGCGGTCGCGTGACAAGGATTGTGCTTCCAGCACCAATCCAGCGTCACTCTCGCACAATATAGCATTGTGCACCCTTTTACGTCGAAAATCCAGGGAACGCGGCTGCGTGGGGCACGCGGTTGCGTGGGAGGCCATGATTTCCATGCGACGCAGTCGCGTGGGTCAATTTGTTCCATTGGCACGACTCCAGCGCTCCTCCTACGTAACTTTCTGTTCATTTTTATTTTTCTGTACTCCTCCTGCCACGCGGACGCGTCGCTGGTGCGATCGCGTCGCGCGGCGAAATATTTATTTTATTTTATTTATTTATTTATTTTTTTTTTTTAAAGAAAGATAAAGACATGCATATGAAAGAGCACGAAAGCACGAATAAAGAGAAGAGTTATTTAAAGATGAAAAACTAAAAGTGAAGAAAAGAACGATCATACCGCGGTGGGTTGTCTCCAACCAAGCACTTTGGTTTTACGTCCGTAAGTTGGACGCTCCAATAGCTCAATCTGCTGCGATGTGGGGATCTTCCAAGCAGAAGATCTCAAGCTCCTTATTTTTCTGCACCTTTTCACCATGGTACAGCTTCAGACGTTGTCCATTAACCTTAATAAGTTCAGAGCTTGAAGGATGGCTTAGGTGATAAACTCCGTACAGTTCAGCCTTCTCTATTCTGTATGGACCTTCCCATTTTGATCTCAACTTACCGGGTATGAGCCTCAGTCAAGATTTGTAAAGGAGAACAAAATCTCCAGGTTGGAACTCTCTCTTCTTGATGTTTTGATCGTTCACAACTTTCATCTTTTCCTTGTATATTCTGGAGTTCTCATAAGCTTCCAGGCAAAGGTTCTCCAGTTCCTGCAGTTGCAACTTTCTTTCAGCTCCAGCATTCTCAATTCCTATGTTGCACTCCTTAACTGCCCAGAAGGCTCTGTGTTCTATTTCAACTGGGAGATGGCAAGCTTTTCCATAAACCAAGCGGAAAGGACTCATCCCAATGGGTGTCTTGTATGCTGCTCTATATGCCCAAAGTGCATCTTGTAGTCTGGTGCTCCAGTCTTTTCTATGAGGCTTTACTATCTTCTGCAAGATACGCTTAATTTCTTTGTTTGACACCTCGGCTTGCCCATTGGTTTGGGAATGGTAAGCTGTTGCAACTTTATGGATTATCCCATGCTTCTTCATCAATCCTGTTAGTCTCCTGTTACAAAAATGGGTGCCTTGATCGCTCACGATCGCTCGTGGTGATCCAAAGCGGCATATAATATGGTTTCTCACAAAGGAAACAACAGTGTTAGCATCATCAGTACGGGTAGGAATTGCTTCCACCCATTTGGAAACATAATCCATAGCTAACAATATATAAAAATATCCACTAGAATTTGGAAATGGACCCATGAAGTCAATGCCCCATACATAAAAAATTTCACAGAAAAGCATATATTGTTGAGGCATCTCATCCCTCTTGGATATGTTACCAAATTTCTGGCATGGGTGACAAGATTTACAAAACTCAGCAGCATCTCTAAAAAGAGTAGGCCACCAAAATCCACAGTCTAAGATCTTTCTAGCTGTTCTTTAAGGGCCAAAGTGTCCTCCATTCTCAGATGAGTGACAGGCCTCTAAAATGGACTGAAATTCTGATTGAGGTACACAACGTCTAATTATCTGGTCAGTGCCACATCTCCATAAATATGGGTCATCCCATATATAATATTTAAACTCGCTTTTCAGCTTGTCTCTTTGATGTTTAGAGAAATTTGGAGGAAATGTGCGGCTAACTAAATAATTAGCAACAGGTGCATACCAAGGGACTACCTCAGATACTGCTTGCAGGTTGTCAAAAGGAAAATTATCATCTATAGGAGTAGAATCATCCTTAATATGTTCAAGGCGACTCAAGTGGTCTGCTACTAAATTTTGATTGCCACTCCTATCCTTTATTTCTAAATCAAATTCTTGTAACAGCAGTATCCAACGTATAAGTCTTGGTTTGGATTCCTTTTTAGCTAAAAGATACTTTAGAGCTGCATGGTCCGAATACACTACTACTATAGTACCAAGTAAATAAGTTCAGAATTTATCCAGAGCGAAAACAATAGCAAGTAGCTCTTTCTCAGTAGTAGTATAATTGGACTGGGCAGTGTCTAAAGTCTTAGACGCATAGGCAATAACAAAAGGGTCCTTACCTTCACGCTGAGCCAACGCTGCTCCTACTGCATGGTTGGAAGCATCGCACATGATTTCAAATGGTTGGCTCCAGTCTGGTCCTCTCACAATTGGAGCCTGAGTTAGAGCGGTCTTCAGCTTATCAAACGCTTGTTTGCAATCCTCACTGAACTCGAACTCAATGTCCTTCTGTAGTAATCTGGATAAGGGAAGTGCCACCTTACTAAAGTCCTTAATAAATCTCCTGTAGAAACCTGCATGGCCAAGGAACGAACGGACTTCCCTCACAGAAGAGGGGTAAGGTAAACTAGAAATAACATTCACCTTTGCTGGGTCTACAGAAATGCCATTATTAGATACCACATGTCCTAATACAATCCCTTGCTTTACCATAAAGTGGCATTTTTCGAAATTCAATACAAGGTTTGTATTAACGCATCTATCTAATACTCTAGATAATCCATCTAAGAAAAGGTTAAAAGAATCACCATAAACGCTAAAATCGTCCATAAAAACTTCCATACAGTCCTCAATAAGATTAGAGAAAAGACTCATCATACATCTTTGGAAAGTAGCTGGTGCATTGTACAAGCCAAAGGGCATTCTCTTATAAGCGTAAGTCCCAAAAGGACATATAAAAGTAGTCTTTTCCTAATCCTCAGGAGCTATATGAATCTGGAAATAACCTGTGTAACCATCTAAAAAGTAATAATGTGATTTACGTGACAGGCAATCCAGCATTTGATCAATGAATGGAAGTGGGTAGTGATCCTTACGGGTAGCTTGGTTGAGACGCCTGTAGTCAATGCAGACTCTCCAAGCATTCTGAACTCTAGTTGCTATGAGCTCTCCATGCTCATTCTTCACTGTAGTGACTCCGGACTTCTTGGGCACCACTTGTACTGGGCTTACCCATTCATTGTCTGAAATGGGATATATGATACCGGCTTCCAATAGTCTGGTCACTTTCTTTTTGACAACTTCCAAGATGGTGGGATTCAATTTTCTTTGTGGTTGACGGACAGGTCTTGCTCCCTCTTCTAAAAATATTATGTGCTCGCATACTTGAGGGTTAATTCCCACTATGTCTGCCAAACTCCACCCAATTGCCTTCTTATGCTTCCTCAGTACAACAAGTAACTGCTCTTCTTGTTGAGAAGTCAGTTCCCTTGCAATAATAACCGGAAGCTTCTGCTCATCCTCAAGATAAGCATATTTGAGATGTGGAGGGAGAGGTTTTAATTCTAACTTCTGATCATGGGTAGGCTCTGGATTATCTGGGGCTTGTGAAAATGGCAAAGTGTCCTCATTGTCAGTTAAGAGGGTCCCCACACTTGGACCTTGTCCAGTGTGCCTCTCTTCAAACTCTTCTTTTTGAACTTCAGCCACACTTTCGTTTATGACATCACACTGGAAGATAGAACGATCTTCTAGGGGGTTGTCAATGACTCCATTCAGATTGAAGATCACTATGCGGCCATCTATTTCAAAGGAGTATGTTCCTGAAAAAGCATCCAATTTGAATTTTGAAGTCTTCAGGAATGGTCTTCCAAGTAGGATTGATGATGGCTTATCTGAATCATTATGGGGCATCTCCAAGATATAAAAATCAGTGGGAAATGTGAGCCCTTTAATGTTCACCAAAACATCTTCAGCAACTCCAGCCACTGTAATAATGCTTTTATCTGCTAACACAAAATGAGCTGCCGACCTTTTTAAGGGAGGGAGCCTTAAAACATCATATATAGACAAAGGCATTATACTGACACATGCTCCTAAATCACACATGCAATCATAAATTACTACACCACCAATAGTACAACTAACTATGCAAGGACTTGGATCACTACATTTTTCAGGTAATCCTCCCATTAAAGCAGATATAGAACTACCTAAAGGAATAGTTTCCAATTCATTAATTTTGTCTTTGTGGATACATAAGTCTTTTAGAAACTTTTCATATTTAGGTACCTGCTTAATAACATCAAAAAGGGGAACAGTTACCTCAACCTTTTTGAATATTTCTACCATTTTAGGATCAGGTTCCAGCTGCTTCCTGGGCTTCCTTGCAAGTTGTGGAAATGGAATGGGAGTAGTATTTTCTGTGGTGCCTGCACCTTTTTGTGCTTCTTCCTGTGGTGGAGCTATCTCTTCTTCAGCTATGTCCTGTATGTCCTCTTCTTCTTCAACATCTTCGATTTCTACCACCTCTTCAGCTGAGGCGTATTCTGGTGAGCTTGGTTCCTTTTGATTCCTCTCTTGCAGTGTGGTTCTGGACCTCAGGATGATGGCATTAATGCCTCCCTTTGGATTGGGTAATGGTTGAGAGGGGATTCCAGTGGTGCTTGAAGATTGGTTACTGGAATTTTGTGCTAAACCAAGTTGTGTCATCAAAGCTTGCAGAGTAGAGGTGAAACCATTCAGACTAGCATTAATACTGTTCATGATGGTATTTTCCATGGCCAGTTGTCTTTTCTCAAAAGCTTGTAATAAATCTTCACTAGAAGATATAGAAGAATGAGTAAATTGAGAGGTTTGCTGCTGATTGTTCGGTGGTCCTTGGTTTTGCCTCAGGTGAGGTGCTCGGTAAGGTAGATTTTGCTGCCTGTTGTTGTTATTATTCCACCTCTGATTTCCCTGATTATCTCTGCCTCCCCTATTATTGTTGTCTCTCCAATTCTGGTTTGAATTCTCCTGCCATCCATGGTTATTATTTCCACTTTGATTGTACCCTTGGTTGGGGCGGTCATAGAAGTTGTGAGTGGATGCCACCATGTTGTCTTCTTGTTGGAGCTGCGGGCATTCATCAGTGTAATGACTGTAATCAGTACAAATTCTGCAAATTCTTTGTGGGACTAGTTGTTGGTTTTGCTGCGGCTGAGTTTGCTGAGCTTGTTGATTTAACTGCATTTGCTTCAGTAGGTTGGTCATTTCACAGATGCTTTGATTTAGAGCAGCAGTCTCTATGCCAGAAGATGCTTCTGCAACGGCCCTTGAACGGCCCTACTTTTGTCTGTGGTTCCGAGTAGATTCAGCTAAATCACTGATCAATTGCCAAGCTTCATCAGTAGTCTTGTACTTCTTCATAGACCCATTGCTGGCACTTTCCAATGTGGTCTTATCTTGGGGCCTCATTCCTTGTGTGACATAGCTGAGTAGCACGATCTTATCGATCATGTGGTGGGGGCATGCTTCCAGAAGATTATTGAAGCACTCCCAGTATTCAAAGAGAGTCTCATTGTCGTCCTGAACAATTGTAGAGATATCCTTCCTCAGTTTATCAGTAACTTCAGATGGAAAGAATTTCTCCAAAAACTCCTTTCTGAGTGTATCCCAGTTGGATACATTTGCTATAGGTTGAGTGTAGTACCACTCTCTCGCTTTCCCCTCAAGAGAGAACGGAAAAGCTTTCAGCAGAATTGAAGTTTCATCAGTGCCATCACGCCTGACAGTAGAACAGGCTGCCTGAAAATCTCTCAAGTGCTTGATAGGCTCTTGAGCAGGTAGGCCATGAAACTTGGGCATCAAATTTAGCAGTGCGGTCTTTATTTCAAAATCTGTAGCTACCGCTGGATGATGCGCTTGAAATGGTTGCATTGTAAAATCAGGAGCTCCTTCCTCCTGAATGGTAACTCTTCTAGCTGCCATATTTTCTGCACGTAGAACAATCGAATCAGTAGAACGGGGGCTGGTTTCTTCCTCAAATTCACTTTCAGATCCGCCCTCAGAGCAGGCTAACCTATGCTGTTCTCGCCTTATTTGTGAAATTGTTCTTTCAATTTCAGGATCGAATATTAGCAAGCGCGGATCAGGAAGTGAACGTGTCATTTGACGGAAGAAACATGCAGCTCATAGTAGCAAAATTAAATAAAATGCAAATAAATAAATTCTAATTAATAAAATTAGCACTCTATTGCAACACCCCGGCAACGGCGCCAAAAATTGATGGGAAGCAGAAGCTGGTGAATTAAAAATTTTTTAAAATGGTTACGTTGCAAGTATAGTTCTTAACTCACCGAAAATTTGCCTATCAATTTAGAAATGTGTCACAGAAAGTTTAAATTAAAATTACTGGTTGTTTTAAGTCCCAGGTCGTCTCCCAACGAGTTGCAGAAAAGTGTGTTGTTTTATTAATCAGATGTTCCAAGAAGTTGAGCTAGGTAAATTGGAAATTAAATTGAGGAATTTTAAATAATATAAATAAAAGCCTTGACTGGGAATCAATTGGTTAGAATCTCTATCATTGATGGTGTGATTGTAAGATTAATTTATAATTAATGGTTATTCTGTTTGGTTATCCCTTACTAGGTAAGGGAAAGTCAAACAAGTGGGAATGCCAGATCTGTTCACAAGTTGCAACCCTCTTAGTTCAAAGGGATTGGCGTCGGTGACAGGATAGCAATCCAACATTTAACCCAATTACAAATTTTCTTTCAATCCTTCCAACTCAAGAGTTCCTTTTAATCAACTCCCCATCAAGTAAGGAAACTACTCACGCATTGTAAATAAAGAATCCATAGCATATGAAAGGGAATTAAAAGAAGACATGATTATTGGAATAGAAATTGAATTAAAAAGAAATAATCCTTGCATTAATTAATCATAAAAGTATCTGAATGACAAAATTGAACATAACAAAGAACATGGAAGATTAAAACCAAGTTAAGAGAACAAACTAGAATGATGAAGTCTTGATGAGGAAATAACTCTTCTCAATGTTCCAATGCTAAGACCAATTGAAAATTAAAATCCTAAAAACTAGAGAGAAAAACCTAAGAGAGTGAAAAACTAGATCTAAAACTACTGAATGAGTGGCTCTCCTTTGTTTCTGCATATTCCCTGGCTCTAGTCTGTTGTTCCGGGCCGAAAACTTGGCCAAATTAAGGTCTAAAATTTCCCCCAGCGGATTCTGTAGATTATGCAGATCGCACATGTCACGCGATCGCGTCGTCCATGCGGACGCGTCGCTTGTGCTTTTTCCTCTCCACACGTTCGCGTCGTCCACGCCATCGCGTCGCTTGCGCTTTCCAATCTGCGCGGCCGCGCAGGCCATGCGGCCGCGTCACTGCGATTTGTGCTTCTTCGCGCGGTCGTGTGAGCCATGCGACCGCGTCACTTCTCGCTGGTTATCTCCTCAAATTCTTGTGTTCCTTCCATTTTTGCTAGCTTCCTCTCCAATCTCCATTTCATTCATGCCCTATAAAGCCTAAAACACTTGACACACAGATCACAGCATCGAATGGAATAAAGAAGAATTAAAAATAAATAATTAAAGTCTCTAGGAGGCAATTTTCAAACATGTACTGAATTTAGGAAGAAAATCTAAATGCATGCTAAATTGATGAAGAAGTGGGTAAGGATCATGACAAAACCACACAATTAAGCACAATATAAACTATAAAATAGTGGTTTAATCAAGAGGCTTGAGCAAGTAAGCCCATAGGGGTGTTTCAACACCTGGCATCTTGAACCAACTGGGGTGGGAATGCTGGCTGAAAGCTTACTCTAAAAAGTTGCCTTATCACATAGCATTTAGCCTCAGCAAGCAATAAATCTCAATCAAAAGAAAAAGGAAAAAAAAACTAAGGACCAAGCAATAATAAGTCTCATTTTTTTGTAATTCAAGTAAGGATCCAAAGGAGTGTTGATGTCTCAGCCACAGAATAAAAGTCTCTAAGATACCATGCATGAAAACCCCATCAACCAGAATTGAATGTCTTCCAATAAGGGCTTACACCTCTCTCTATTTTCATTCATTCTCCTTGTGTCTTGCTGCTTGCTTGGGGACAAGCAAGATTTAAGTTTGGTGTTGTGATGACAAGTCATTTTGTGCATGTTTTACTAGCAATTTTTATTTGTTTTTACTTGGTTTTTATGCATTTTTAGGCAATAAATGTGTGTTTGGATGAGAAATTCATGCTTGTCCTGATTCAATCAAATATTGTTAATTTTATGCATTTTTTATGAGATTTTTCCATAATTTAGTTGATATTATGAATGATGCAAAATCTGGTAATTATGGCAAGGTTTTGATGCATGTGTTTGATTGATACTAGGTGAAAAGGAAGCTAAGCGAGGGAGAGTGCTCTTTGGCGCAAGCGCTACGCTCTTCAGCGACGCGCACGCGTACAGGACATGCACGCGTAGAACAAGGATTTTGGAAGATCCACCCATACATGTGCATGATGCGTACGCGTGGGTGTGATTAACGTTCGTTACAAAAGAATGCTACGTTCTCTTTCAAAGAGCGACTGCGACAATTTCAGAATCTGGAACTCAACTCTGGCCATCGATGCGTACGCGTGGGTATAGCATCTGTGAAGATCCACGAGAACGCGTGGGCTGAGCGGCAGCGTGGAAGTGGAACTTTTGAAGGCCACGCGTATGCGTGGATGACGCGTGCTCGTGGAGAACGTTCTTGGCGCAAATGCTATGCTCTTAAAGAGAATTCTACAAGGGATGCATGAGCGTGCGTCACGCGTGAGGTCTGCAGAGAGAAACGACGCGGACACGTAAGTGACGCGTACGCGTCGATAGTGCAAAAATGAAGAATGACGCGTACGCGTGGGGGAGGCGTACGCGTCGGTGCAAGAACGCTCCGTTCTCCAAAACAACGCTACGCTCTCCTAGAGGCCTCATTCTGGTTCAATTAATCTCATTCCAAGCCCATTTGAACTATAAGCAAGCAAGCCCACTCATATCCCTCAATGAAGGATACAAGGATCATCTAGAATAGGAATTTAATTTATTTGTAATTTGTTTTCAATTTCAATTTCATTTGGAATTTAGGAATGCCTATATAAAGGCTTTAATTTCACAGTTAGAAGGGGGGAATTCCGAAGGCTTTTGGTACTGGCAATAGGAGTAGGAGTAGAATAGAAGGCTGGAGGATTAGAGACTCTAGAGAGCTTAGCATAGTTGCATTGAATTTAATTTAGTTAATGCAATTTCAATTTCTTATAATTCTCTTTTGCAATTTTCCTTTCTGGAAATTTTACAATCCAGTTTATAGTGAGCTTAATTTACTTTCATTAAATTTAGTTTTCTTACAATTGTTTTTGAGCTATGATTCACTGAACTCCAACTCATTAGGGGGAAGAGATCTAATGTGATTCATATGAATTAACTGAAATTCTTCTTCTTCTCAATTCACTTGGGTAGCTAAGAGATAACTTCTGTTTTGATTTGATCCATTCACTCTGGAAGGGGGTTTGGATCCATTGAATTTCCGTGTGAGCCTTGGAAGGGGAATCATGGAAATTAAAACTGAAGCTCTATCTCTCACAAATCTCTTGATCAACACTATTCAGGAGGAATTGAGATCTTGAGAATTTGTGTGGCTTATGGATGAGAGACATGTACTTAACCTCTTCTCATGACTATTGGATCAAAGAATTGGCAAGATTGATTGGGGCTAGAGAAATTAGATTGCCAAGGAATTGGGATCCAATCAATTTCAATTTGCCATAGATCTGCTCATATGATTGAGAAAGAAGTTAAGCCCATTTGATTCATTGTGGATTATGATATCTCCAATCCTTGATGAGTCTTTCTTTCTATTAATTGTCCTTGAGTTCATTTCAATTCCTTGATTTATTGCTCTCTTTAATTTCCTTGCACCCAAAACCCTTTACATTTGATGCAATTTACTTTTCTTGCCACTTAAGTTTCTGCCAATTACTTTCAGCACTTTAAATTCTTTGCAATTCATACTCTGCTGATTCAATTTCACTCAATTCACCACTGTTAGCTTGACTAGACTAATCACTCAACTAAAGTTGCTTGATCCATCAATCCCTATGGGATCGACCTCACTTTTGTGAGTTTTACTACTTGATGCGACCCGGTATACTTGCCAGTGAGTTTGTGTGGAAACGATTTTCACCCATCAATTTGTTAGGTTTATTCAGGATCTATAGGGCAAGAATGGTATAGAATATGGAAAGGAAGCATGCACAAGTGGAAGGAACATGAAGAATGGAGCCTTGGAGAACTGGAAGCGACGCGCACGCATGGATTGGCGCAGCAGTGACCAACGCCTATGCATGCTTGATAAACCCCATTTGTAGGTTTTATCTTGTGCTTAATTTAGGGGATTTTATGACCTTTTACCGACATTTATTCAATGAAATAGCATGGTTTTATGAGTGTCTCCTAATTTGTGCTTAAGTGTGAAAACATGCCTTTAGGTCTTAAAACAGCTAGATTTAATTTACCTTAATTCCATTAGGTACCTTGATATGTTTGTTAAGTGATTTCAGATTTAGAAGGCAAAGATTGGATCAAGGGAATGAAGGAAAAACATGTAGAAATGGAGAACTCATGAAGAAATGAAGGAATCGCAAAGTTGTCAAGTCGACCTCTTTGCACTCAATCGACCATAACTTGAGCTACAAGGGTCCAAATGATGCGGTTCTAGTTGTGTTAGAAAGCTAACATCCGGGGCATCGAAATGATATAAGATTTGCTATAGTTGCATGGTACGCATACGCGCCGATTGTTGCACATGGTTCACTTAATGCAACTCGTAGCCAGCAATTTTAGAAGCCTTGTGGGCCCAATCCAACTCATTTCTGATGCTATTTAACCCAAGGATTGAAGAGGGATGAGACATATACTTCATATTTTAGTTTTAGTCTAGTTTTTTGGAGGAAAAGTTAGTTTTAGAGAGAGAAGCTCTCTCTTCTCTCTAGGATTAGGATTAGGTTTAGGTTTAGGCTAATCTCTTCTTAGATCTAGGTTAATTCATGCTTTGATTTACTTTTCTTTTACAATTTCTTGTTCCTCTACTCTTCCTCTCTCTAATTTTGTATTTCATTCTTGTAATTGCTTACTTTGTTGTTGATGCACTGTTTCTTCTTCTATTTTATTTTAATGCAATTTGAGGTAATTCATGTAGATCTTGTTTTCTTTAATTGTTGTTGTTAATTCCTTGCAATTAGTTGTTGTTAGATTTTGCTCTTGTTGTTGATTTACTATGCTTTCTTTTTATGCCTTCCTAGTGTTTGATAAAATGCTTGGTTGGATTTTAGAGTAGAATTTTATGCTCTTGGCTTGGGAAGGTAACTTAGGAACTCTTGAGTTACTAATGTCCAAGTGATTGACGATTGAGAGCCATTAACGCTAGATCTTACTAATTGATTTGCTGGAGAACTAGGACTTATGGACTTGGATTGATATAGCTCACTTGACTTTCCTTTACTATTAGTTAGAGTATGACTTAGTGGGATTGATCCTTGCCAATTCTCATGTTGTGGTTAGTGATAAGGATAGAGATCCTTGACCACCAAACCTTGCCAAGACCTTTTTGTTAGTTTTTTTCAATTGCCATTTATATTTCATGTCTCTTATCCCAAAAACCCCAAAACATACGTCATAACCAATAACAAGCCACTTTATTGCAATTCCCAGGGAGAACGACCCGAGGTTCCAATACTTCAGTTTATAAATTTAGGGTTTGTTTTAGTGACAAACAATCTTTTGTATGAAAGGGTTAATTGTTGGTTTAGAAACTATACTTGCAACGAGAATTCATTTGTGAATTCTAAACCATCAATTTTCCAAATCATCAATGCTCGATGCGTACGAGTAGATTGCAGAAACTCAGATGACGCACACGCATGGCCGACGCGCATGCGTGACGCTCAGCACGTGACTTCATTAATGAAATCGTGGCTAGCAATTTTTGAGAGGCTCCAGGCCTAACCAAATCCAACTTGATTCTGCGTAGAAAAGACCAAGGAATTGATGGAGGAACGGGGGATCCAACATTCACACTTTACACATAGTTTTAGCTAGTTTTTGGTCCTTGTTCTCTAGAGAGAGAGAAACTCTTACTTCTCTCTAGATTTAGTTTGTTTTGAATCCTCCTTTGTTTAATTTCTGAATTGGATTTTGTTAATTTTAGTTTCAATTACTTAATTTGAGTTCCCTAGTTAAAATTTTGTTTAGATCTTGTGTTGAATCTATGTTCTCTTGTTATTTCCCTTTTTCTTCTTATGTTATGAACTTTATGGATCTTGGATTTCTATTAGTGCATTGATGTTTTCTATGATTCATAGTGTTAATTGAGTTATTTTCTATTGATAATTGTTAGTGGGTATTTGTGATTTCCAATTAATTTGCAATTTGAATATGTCTTTTGTTAATGCATACCATGTGTTTGATGAAATGTTTCCTTTGATTATGGAGTAGTTTTCTATCCTCTTGGCCTAGGCTAAGGGGATTGGGTGAACTTGAGTCATTGGGTCTAATTGATTTGGTGATTTGAGAACCTTAGTGGTCAAATTGATACCCATTGACACCAATCTACTACTAAGCCAATTAGTAGTTGGATTGGGACTTGTGTGTTGAGATTGATCAAGCCATTTGACGTACTTCAGGCGTTGAAGTAGATATTGTACGTACTTCGGGTGTTGAGGTAGACTTAATGAGCTTGGTTCCTCATAATTGTCAAAATATGGTTATTAGACAAGGATGGTGACCCCAATTCCCATGCCTAGCCAATAGTTTCTTTTATTATTCATATTTGAAACCCAAAATTCCAATTGTTGGATCCTTGCTATAGTTAGTTTAGTTGTTTACTTAGTTCTAGAATAAAAGTAGATTTATATGTTCCATTACTATATTGGAATTGCTTATAAGGCTTTCGTTGCTTTGATTTAATTCCTTGCCCTTTAAGATTCTTGCATGTTAAGCTTAGTAGTTTAAATTCTTGCTTATGACTCCTAACCCCGGAATTCTAACCAATATTGATGCACATGTTTTCCCATTCTCTTGAGGATGACCCGAGACCAATACTCTCAGTTACTTTATATTGGAGTTGACTTTGTGACAACCAAAATCAAATTTTGATCGAGGGAACTATTTGTTGGTTTAGAACTATACTATCAGAATGACATTGATTTTCTATTAATGAAAATTCTAGACCAACAAAAATTCCATTATCAACAACTTTTAGCTTGGGGGATGCTGGTTTTTTTAGGCTGTGGGATGCATGGCTCTTCAACTTGAGGGGTACTGGGCTCTTCAGGGGAAAGCTTCTGGCACTTCAGCTCCTCCAGCTCACCCCCTTGCTTCTCTTGCTCCTTGATGAGTTTGCAAATCATGCTAGTCTGATCTTTCTGTTCTTCTCTGAGATGATCCAATGTGCTCTCTAAATGAATTACAGACACCTTTAGCTGTTCCCAGTACTCCATTGGAGGGATCTCTTGGGAAGGCTTAGGTGCCTTCCTCTTAGTGTAATCGTCTTCTATCTTGGAGCTCTCCATCATCTACTTGGTGATTGGTTTTTCCACTGGAATAAAATTGTCCACTTGGAGCAGAACCTTAGCCTCTTGGCATAGGTGAAAGATGAGATTTGGATAAACCAGCATGGCCCTAGTGGAATCTCTTTTTGATAGCTTGTAAATCTCACGGGGGATTATTTGGTGGACTTCCACCTCATTTCCCATCATGATGCAGTGAATCATCACAGCTCTTGCAATGTTGACTTCAGAGTGGTTACTTGTGTGGAGTATAGAATGCCCAATGAAGTCTAGGCATCCTCTAGCAACAGGCTTGAGGTTCGCCCTTTTCAGCTGGCATGACTCCCCTTTTGTATTCTCAATCCATTGAGTTCCGGACAGGTATATGTCCTCTAGGACTTGATCCAGCTTTTGGTTGGCTATAACCCATCTGTTGTATGACTCACGGTCATCCCTTTGCAGAGGTAGTTTGAAGATCTCTCTCACCCTGTCTAGGTGAAAATACATGATCTTCCCTCTGACCATGGTGCGAAAAGCATGGAGGGCTGTTCCATCTCTCTTTTGCTTATCTGTCATCCACAGATTTGCATAGAATTCCTGGATCATGTTGTATCCAACATTTAATTCGGGATTACTTAGAATCTCCCAGCCTCTCCTTCGAATCTACTCTTGGATCTTTGGGTATTCTTCTTCTCCAAGGTTGAATCCCACTTCAGGGATTACTGGCCTTTTACTCATTATCTTGTGATAATGTTCTTCATGTTGCTTCGTAAGGAATTGAACAGGTTTGAAAACAACTATTGAGTTGTCTTCTTTCTTGTTCTTTGGGGTAATCTTGCCACTTTTTGGAGCCATGAGATTGAACTCTTGATGAGAGAATAAGGCTCCTGGCACACTAAACTTAAAAATTTGCTCATCCTCGAGCAAAAGGTATGAAAGGAAGAACAAGAAAAGAGAATAGTTGAAGAAAAAGAAGAGGGAATTCGAATGAGAGAGGCACGGTCATGCATATATATAGGGAGGGGGGAGGGATTTTCGAAAATTATTATGAAAAAAGATAAAGATTTTTGAAAAATATAGAAAAGGATAAGTTATTAAATGTAAAAGATAAGAAAAGATTTTAAGAGGATGGAAAAGGCATTAAGGACAAGATAAGAAGTATGAAAAAATTTGAAAGTTTAATAAAAGATATGAAGAAAATAAAAAAAAGATTTTGAAAGATTTTGAAAACAAGTTGTAAAAGATATGAAATTTTGAAAAGGTTTTGAAAGAAATTTTTCAAAAATGTTTTAACTTTGAAATTAAATTGAAATTGAAGTATTTGACTAAAATTTGATTTAAAAAACAAAGAAAATTTGAAATTGAATTGGAAGAAGATAAGTTGAATCAAGAAGATTGAAAATTTGAAGTTATGATGTTCGATTTCTTGTACGGTTTAGAATTTCACAAATGAAATCTCGTTGCAAGTATAGTTCTAAACCAACAAAAAATCATCACATGCAAAAATATTGGTTGTCACAAGTACAAACCCCAAATGAAAATTTACCGAAGTATTCAAACCTCAGGTCGTCTCATAAGGAATTGCAATGAAATGCTCAATTATTAGCTATGAAGAACAAGGGGGTTTGATTTGTAATTGGCAAGGAAATATAAAAGCAAGAAAGTAAACAACAAGAACTAATAAAATAAGGGAAAAAACCCTTGGCTAGACATAGGTAATTGAGATCACCATCCTTGTCTACAAACCATACATTGATAATTATGAGAGACCAACCCATTACGTCTACTTCCAAAAGCTTTAAGTACGTAATATCTACTCCTAAGCTTGAAGTATGTCAAATAGGCTTGATCAACATCAACCATAGGTCCCAACCTAGCTATTAATTAGCTTAATAGTTGATGTGTATTTTCGGAAAACGAATTCCAAACACACAAAACTCACCGGCAAGTGCACCGGGTCGTATCAAG
Organism: Arachis hypogaea; assembly: GCF_003086295.3. Taxonomy (NCBI): domain Eukaryota; kingdom Viridiplantae; phylum Streptophyta; class Magnoliopsida; order Fabales; family Fabaceae; genus Arachis; species Arachis hypogaea. The sequence continues at coordinate 51,838,304 of NC_092050.1, forward strand.
TAATAATAACTCACGTGAGTGAGGTCGATCCCACAGGGATTGAAGGATTGAGCAATTTCAGTTTAGTGGTTGATTTATTCAATCGAATCAAGATTTGGTTGAGTGATTTGTGATTAACAGAATTTAAATTGCATGGAAAGTAAAGGGAATGGGTAAATTGCATGAAATTAAAGAGAACAAAAAATAAAGTGATGAATCTTAAAGAACAAGAAATTAAATGGCAGAAACTTAGAACGCAAGAAATGTAAATTGCAGAATCTTAAAGTGCAAGAAATGTAAATGGCTTGAATTGTAAAGGGAATTGGGAATTGGATTTGCAGAAATTAAACAAGGAAAAGAAAAATTCAACAAACAGGAATGTAAAAGATGGATTCAATTAAACCGGATCTTAAATGAAAATGAGAATAAGCTTGGTGTGACAACGAAACAAGGAAATTGAAATTGAAAGCTATAGATCTCAGGACTCAAGAGACTAGATAGCCAAGTCTAGATCTCACTGCCTTCCTAGATCCAGCAAGAACAATTGCAAAGGAAATAAAGAAATGTAAATTGCAGAAGAGTGGAAGCCGAAGCAGTTAATAGAAATGGAAATTCAATTATGCAGAAAATTAAACGAGATCTCAAGGTGAGATTGAAACAGAAGTTCTTCAATTCTCCACCCAAGATCCGAAACAAGAAAAGTAAAAGTGCTCAAACAAGAACAAGGAAGAAGAGAGATCAATTCTCCTCCCTAATTCTCTTGAATTCTAAAAACAACAATGCAAAATGTCAAGGTGCTCTCCACTGTAAGTGTTCTGAAAATTCACTAAGGAAAAGCTCTCTTTTAAAACTTAAATCCTAAGCTATTTATACACTTTCTTCAAATGGTCTTCAAGCCTTGAATTGGGCCTTTGCTCTTGATGGAATTGGGTTGATAAGAGTCTCTGTTGATTGCTCTTGGAGTTGGAGAGAAACCCATTGTGAACCGGGTCAAGAATCATAAAAGTTTGAGTAAAAGTTTGAGGCAAACTTTTACTCAAACTTTTTATACCAGATGGCTTCACTTGCTGCTACCAATGTTTGGGCTAAAGTTTGAGGTCAAACTTTTGCTCAAATGTTGGTCCCCTTGTGTATATGTGTGGCGCCAACGTTTGCCAAAAAGCTTGAGGCAAACGTTGGCGCAAGCTTTTCTCCTCCAGGGTGTTGGTTTTGTGATGCCAACATTTGCCAAAAAGTTTGAGGCAAACGTTGGCTCAAGCTTTTCTCCCAAAAGTTTGAGCTAAAGTTTGAGGCAAACTTTGGCTCAAGCTTTTTTCCTCTGTGGTGTTTTCAATTCTTCCAAAAGTTTGAGCTAAAGTTTGAGGCAAACTTTGGCTCAAGCTTTTTGTTCTCTCTTGCTCCTAGCCATTCCTTCTTTCTTCAACCTTCTTCAAAACTCTTTTCACCTATCATCAATCAATCAAAACAATCAAACCTATGCCCCAAATCATAAGATTGTGTTTCTTTCATAATATATGACAATTATAGCACAAAATCTCATGAAAGTGCATTAATTCATCCATGGTTGATTGAATCAAAGGAAACATGGAAATCTACCCAATTGGCTTGCTTATGGCTTAAGAAAGTGCATAAAATCAATTGAAAACAAAAGAAAAAGACTAGTGAAAATAGGCTAAGATGACTTGTCATCAATAGTAGGTTAGTATCAATGGACATCAAATTGACCACATAAGGTTCTCAAATCACCAATTTAATGAGACTCAATGACTCAAGGTCACTCAATTCTAGAGAGAAGGGAGAGCTTCTCTCTTTAGAATTCTACCTACAACATGATGAAAACTAAATTATGACTACTTGGTTCATCCCCCCTTCAATCCTTGGGTTCAATAGCATTAGAAATGAGTTGGATTGGGCCCAAAATACTTCATAAATCGCTGGCTACGAGTTGCCTTTAGTGAGTCACATGCAGCTTCCCATGTGTATGCGTGATGCACATGTACGCATCTCTAAACGCCAGGAAACTATGGCAAATTTTGTATCATTTTGAAGCCCCGGATGTTATATCATTTGGACCTCTATAGATCAAGTTATGATTGTTTTAGTATGAAGAGGTCAGGATTGATAGCTTAGCAATTCCTTCATTTTCTCATGAGTTCTCCCACTTTGCATGCTTTTCTCTTCATTTCTTCCATCCAATACTTGCCTTATGAACCTAAAATCACCCAACAAACACATAAAGGCATCGAATGGAATTAAAGTGAATTAAAATCACCAATTTAAGGGCCTAAAAAGCATGTTTTCACACTTAAGCACAAATTAAGGGAGAATTACAAAATCATGCTATTTCATTGAATAAATGTGAGAAAACTTGCTAAAACCAAGCATGTCCTCATGCTAAGAATAAAGAAGGACAAGAAAAGGGGTATGAACATGTATTCAAAGCAAATAAACTATATGCACATATCTATATGAATGCAACTAAATACAAAATGATTCTTCCTACTTGGTTAAAAGCAAACCAATCCCCAAGAACACATATGCACATGTGGGGCTAAGTAGTATGATGATTCATGAATCCTACCAATTTGAATATCAAAATAAAGTACAATTAGACTTGCAAGAAGAAAAGCCCATGAAAGCCAGGAACAAGGAATTGAGCATCGAACCCTCACCAAAAGTATATCTGCTCTAATCGCTCTAATGTATACGGTTGATCACTCAATTCTCTTCTAATCATGCTTTTCAAGATTTGTCTTTCATCTAACAATCAACAATTATTTAATGCATACATACATTTATCATGAGGGCTTATTCTTAGGTTGTAATGGGGCTAGGGTAAAGGTACGGATGTATATGGTCAAGTGAGCTTAAAATTTGAATCTTTGATTACCCTAAACTCTCACCAAACACATATAACAGCCTATACAATTCTAATAAAATTCCTAGCTACCCATGATTCTCACTTTCTTTTTCACATACTCATGCATTCTCATTAATTCACATTCCATATGCATTGTTATTATTACTTTACTTTGGGGCATTTTTGTCCCCTTTCTATTGCTTTTCTTTTTCTATATATTTTTGTTTCTTTTTCTACATTTTTTTTCATTTTTTTTCTTTTCAATCTAAAATATATACAAGGGCATCATTGCATATGGTTTTTACATTTAGTGCATGAATATGTACCCAATTTCCAATATTTTCAATCAAAAACAAAATACACTTTTACCTCAACCAATGTCCCAAGTTTCCCACACACAAATGGTACACACCCTAACTAGACTCAGCTAATCAAAGATCCAAATTAAGGGACATTTATTATTTTTCACTTAGAGGTAGTGATGTGCTAAAATTTAGAACAAAAGGGATTAAATAGGCTCAAAATTGGCTAACAATGGCTGATGAAAGGTAGGCTATTTGGGCAAGTGAGCTAAACAAAATGATGGCCTCAATCATATAAATGCATGTATACATGGAACAATGGATATAAAGAATCAAACAAATCACAGATTACAATCATAGAAAGAGAATGATATACACAAGAATGCAAATGAGTGGTTATATGATGTAACCATGCAATTGGGCTCAAAACTCACATGCTTGTGTCCTTAGCTCAAAAACCATGTTCCAAAATAAATTCTTCAAGCAAGTTCAACAAAAAAAATTTTTCAAATTGGTAGTTTGCCCTAAAAACAATTTCTTGGAAAAGAAATCATCACCCTAACCGAGTAGTCCTAACATAAAAAAAATGGTAAAATATATACAAATTTTAACTATCATGCAACTTATCATGCAATGCAATAACTAATCTAACAAAGACAAAAATTGAAAAATTGGTGTTGACAAAGAAAACTTGTTACCCATGGAGATCGGTCGAACGACCTCCCCACACTTGAAGATTGCACCGTCCTCGGTGCATGCAAAGAAGGGTAAGGTGGACGGGTTGCTACAATTGATGAGCTTGTTCAAAGGATTGTGCGGGTGGACTTGTTTGTTGCCCCATTTAGAAGCTTATCCTTTCCCTCTTGGTGGCAAACCTATAAGGAAAGAAAAAAAAAGAGAATTAAGCCTACAACAAAGATAGCAAAGCAAGTAGAACATAGGCGGGGGCTGATGCCAAATAAGAGTAAGGTGCTCACTCCATATTAGCTACGCATGTAAGTGAGAGAGCAATATAGGAAAAGGGCGTATCAACTAATACTTGATGCAAAAGTAAAGTCAAAGCATAGGTACATGACATGAAGAGCATGTTGCATCAAGCTTAATCAACAATTGACACAAACAAGATTAGTGATAAGCATGAGAGCATTTGGTCCCATCCTAACTCAATGTTGATGAGGTACAAAAACAAAGAATAATGAGTTAGGAAGGACTAAAGTACTAATCTTGTGTGTAGAGCAAATATAACCATTAATGCTAAACAAGTCACGAAGCACCAAAACAATGCAAGAAATTTTCAACAATTGAGTAAGAATTCAACACCATTATTAGAATAAGAGACTTAGAAAAGAAAGTAAGAACAATCTATAAGAACGAAATTAAAATGCAATGAATAAAACTATGCATATGCAATAAACAAGAGAAAATGAAAAATAAGAAAAATAAAATTGATAAAAATAGAATTTTGAAAGGAGAGGAAGAAAGTAAGAAAGGAAGATGAGGGAAGAAGAAAGGTATAAAGAAAGACGAAGGAAAGAAGAAAGAAGAAAGAAAGAAGAAGAAAGGGGAAGAAACAGGGCACGGAAGCGACACATCAGCATCGCTCACGCGTGCGTGTGGATGGCAGGATGGACAAGCGATGCATAAGCGTCACCCACGTGTACGCATAGAACACAGAAAGTCCAGGTGATGCGTAAGCGTCACCCACGCGTATGCGTGGGTCTAGTTTATGCGAAACGCACAGTTCCAGTGCCAGTTTCGCGCAACTCTCGAGTTTTTGTACCGGGAGTCCCATTATGCCATACGACGCGTATGCGTCGGCCACGCTTACGCGTGGCTCGCTTTTTTTTTAATGCATATGAAAACAGAAACAGGGCACTCGCCTAATCTACAAGAATTCTAAAACAATCAAAATTCAAATTTAACAACAAGTATTTTTAGTTATTGAAAATTTTTCTAATGCAAAACACACAAAACTTACACTTCAAGCAAGATACAACAACTATTCTAATCAAAACATGAATTTAACAAACAACCTATCAATCAAAGCAATGTATCAGAGTATAGAAAATAAGAAAAACTACCTATAATGGCAACTCAAGTCATTCATTGATTATATCTACAAGAGAATGGAAAGAGGTTACCATGGTGGGGTGTCTCCCACCTAGCACTTTTAGTTTATGTCCCTAAGTTGGACATTTGGTGGGGGTTTTTCTATGGTGGCTTATACTTGAACTCTTCCTTGAATCCCACCAATGCTTGCATTTCCAATAGCCTCCGGGATCCTAAATTAGGCGCACAAGGCCTTCAAGTAAGCTTAAGTAAATGACAAGGCCCCAAGAGTTTTGATAGTTGAAATGAATTCCGGGGTCCCAAACCTTGTTCTTGCATCCATCTTCTTGTTGACTACCATAGTTGAATCTGGGTGACAAGGCTTGTGAATCCTTAATTAAGCATCCAAACATTCTCCTAGAACCATGTAATTTGGTTCTACACCAACCATTGCTATTCAACTTTGAGCATGCAACCATCATGAACTTAGAGTGATTTTTTCAACCACTACACAACTCTCTCTTACTCTTAACTCCACAAAGAGCTCTAAGTTGACCATCATTTTCAATCAAACCATATTCAAGTGAGAAATTAAAGCTTAGGGATAGGATTTTACCCACTTGAATGTTGTGTTGGATAATGGTGACTTAGGAAGGGAAGCTTCTCCGTGCTTAGCCAATGCGAGATCCATTCCCTTGTGCTCTTCCTTTGCAACTTCCACCTCTTTGCAAGTTTCTTCAATTTCAATTCCTTGCTCACTAACTTCTTCTATACACCCCTCATTGCTCAAACCATGTGTAGGGGGTTGTGCACAGTCCTCCTTGTCATCAATTTCACAACACAATGAGGGAGGTTCATCAATTCCAAAAGATACATTGGTTGGTATGGAATTATTGACGAATGGATTTCCGCTAGTAAAGAATTTTTATAAGAATAATCACGTTGTAAGTATAGTTTCTAAACCAACAGAGAATCCTTTCGTACAAAAGTTTTGGTTGTCACTTAAGCAAATCCAATAAAATTTATAACCGAAGTATTTAAACCTCGGGTCGTCTCTCAAGGAATTGCAGGGAAGTATGATTTATTATTGGTTATGGAAAAGGTAGAATTTTGGGTTTTTTGGAATAGGGAACAAGTAATTTAAATGGCAAGAAAAATAAATTAATAATTAGAAAAACTCTTGGCAAGGTATGAGAACTGAAAATCTCATCCTAGTTATCCTTATCAGGTGTGATGAGAATTATTTATTGCTCCCACTTAGTTAACCCTTACTAAATAAAGGAAAGTCAAGTGGACTAATTGATGAGCGGATAATTTATACGCTTTTTTGGCATTGTTTTTAGTATGTTTTTAGTAGGATCTAGTTACTTTTAGGGATATTTTTATTAGTTTTTATGTTAAATTCATATTTCTGGACTTTACTATGAGTTTGTGTGTTTTTCTGTGATTTCAGGTAATTTCTGGCAGAAATTCAGGGACTTGAGCAAAAATCAGATTCAGAGGTTGAAGAAGGACTGCTGATGTTGTTGGATTCTGACCTCCCTGCACTCAAAGTGGATTTTCTGGAGCTACAGAACTCAAAATGGCGCGCTTCTAATTGCGTTGGAAAGTAGACATCCAGGGCTTTCCATCAATATATAATAGTCCATACTTTGGCCGAGTTTAGATGACGCAAAAGGGCGTTGAACGCCAGTTCTACGCTGCAGTCTGGAGTTAAACGCCAGAAACACGTCACGAACCAGAGTTGAACGCCAAAAACACGTTACAACTTGGTGTTCAACTCCAGAAGAAGCCTCTGCACGTGTAAATCTCAAGCTCAGCCCAAGCACACACTAAGTGGGCCCCGGAAGATGATTTATGCATCAATTTCTTACTTCTGTAAACCCTAGTAGCTAGTTTAGTATAAATAGAACTTTTTACTATTGTATTTATCATCTTTGATCAGTTTTATGCTATCTTAGACTTTCATGGGGGCTGGCCATTCGGCCATGCCTGGACCATTATCACTTATGTATTTTCAAACGGTAGAGTTTCTGCACTCCATAGATTAAGGTGTGGAGCTCTGCTGTTCCTCATGATTTAATGCAAAGTACTACTATTTTCTATTCAATTCAACTTATACTGCTTTTAAGATATCCATTCGCACCCAAGAACATGATGAATGTGATGATTATGTGACGCTCATCATCATTCTCACTTATGAACGCGTGCCTGACAAAAACTTCCGTTCTACATGCAACCAAGCTAGAATGAGTATCTCTTAGATATCTAATACAGGGGACCGTGTCCGAGTTATTAATATCTTCGTGGTATAAGTTAGAACCCATGGATGGCCATTCCTGAGATCCGGAAAGTCTAAACCTTGTCTGTGGTATTCCGAGTAGGATCTGGGAAGGGATGGCTGTGACGAACTTCAAACTCGCGAGTGCTGGGCGTAGTGACAAACGCAAAAGGATAGTAAATCCTATTCCAGTATGATCGAGAACCTCCAGATGATTAGCCATGCCGTGACAGAGCATTTGGACCATTTTCACAGAGAGGATGGGATGTAGCCATTGACAACGGTGATGCCCTTACAGAAAGCTTGCCATGAAAAGGAGTAAGACTGATTGGATGAAGACAGTAGGAAAGCAGAGGTTCAGAGGAACGAAAGCATCTCTATACGCTTATCTGAAATTCTCACCAATGAATTACATAAGTATTTCTATCTTTATTTTCTGTTTATTTATTATTATTATTCGAAAACTCCATAACCATTTGATATCCGCCTGACTTAGATTTACAAGATGACCATAGCTTGCTTCATACCAACAATCTCCGTGGTTTAGTTGGACGTAAGGTTTTATTACTTGGACGACCCAGTGCACTTGCTGTTTAGTTGTGTGAAGTTGTGAAGTTATGTTTGGACCATGGTATTGTGCACCAGATATTGGCGCCATTGCCAGGGAGAGAACGAACAACAAATTTTACAACCTCAGAGTAGCAATTTCGCATACCAAGTATTTGGCGCCGTTTCCGGGGATTGTTCGAGTTTGGACAACTGACGATTCATCTTGTTGCTCAGATTAGGTAACTTTATTTTAATTTTAAGTTTTTGTTTTTGTTTTTATTTTTATTTTCGAAAAAATTGTTAAAAACTTTTCAAAAAAAAAATTAATTTATGTTCTTCAGAATTTTTAAGAATGAATTCTAGAGTTTTATGAAGCATGTTGAAGCCTGGCTGGCGGTAAAGCCATGTCTAATTCTTGGACTGAGGCTTCCACTTATAAGTATATGAAGTTGGATGAAGTATTAGCTGTTGTATGCTTGATAGGTATCTGCAGAAGCTTGGCTGGCCATTGGCCATGTCTAGTGTTTTGGACTGGAGCTTTCACTGAAAGCTTGGCTGGCTAGTGAGCCATGTCTAATTCCTGGAATGAAGCTATAGACTAAGAGTGCAAGATTCCTGGAATTCATATTAAAAATTTTGGAATCCTTATTTTTCTTTTTCAAATAATTTTCGAAAAATACCAAAAAAATTAATAAAATCATAAAATCAAAAAATAATTTTGTGTTTCTTGTTTGAGTCTTGAGTCAGATTTTAAGTTTGGTGTCAATTGCATATTCATCTTGCATTTTTGGAAAAAAAATCATGCATTCATAGTGTTCTTCATGATCTTCAAGTTGTTCTTGGTAAGTCTTCTTGTTTGATCATGATGTTTTCTTGTTTTCTGTCTTTTCTTGTTTTACATGTGCATTTTTGCATTCATAGTGTCTGAACATGAAAGATTTCTAAGTTTGGTGTCTTGCATGTTTTCTTTGCATTGAAAATTTTTCAAAAAAAAAAAATATATATTCCTGATGTTCATCATGATCTTCAAAGTGTTCTTGGTGTTCATCTTGACATTCATAGTGTTCTTGCATGCATTCATTGTTTTGATCTAAAAATTCTCATGCATTGAGTCTTTTTCATGTTTTTATCTTTCATCATTAAAAATTCAAAAATAAAAAAAATATCTTTCCTTTTTTCTCTCATAAATTTCGAAAATTTGAGTTGACTTTTTCAAAACTTTTTAAAATTTAGTTGTTTCTTTTGAGTCAAATCAAATTTTTAATTTAAAAATCTTATCTTTTTCAAAATCTTTTTCAAAAATCATATCTTTTTTATTTTTCTTATTTATTTTCGAAAATTTTAAAAATATTTTTCAAAAATCTTTTTCTTAATTTTATCATATTTTCGAAAATATCATCAACAATTAATGTTTTGATTCAAAAATTTCAAGTTTGTTACTTACTTGTTAAGAAAGATTCAAACTTTAAGTTCTAGAATCATATCTTGTGATTTCCTGTGAATCAAGTCATTAATTGTGATTTTAAAAATCAAATCTTTTTCAAAACTAATTTCAATCATATCTTTTCAAAAATATCTTTTTATCTTATCTTTTTCAAAATCATATCTTTTTAATCATACCTTTGCACATCATATCTTTTTCAAATATCTTTTCTAACTTCTTATCTTCTTATCTTTTAAAAAATTGATTTTCAAAATTTGTTTCAACTAACTAATTAATATTTTGTTTGTTTTTTATCTTTTTCAAAACTACCTAACTAACTACCCCTCTCTAATTTTCGAAAATACCTCCCTCTTTTTCAAAAATTCTTTTTAATTAATTAATTGTTTAAATTTTAATTTTAATTTTAATTTTATCTTAATTTTCGAAAATCATTAACTCTTTTTCAAAATTTATTTTTCGAAATTCCCTCTCTCCCATCTCCTTCTATTTATTTTTCTTATCTTCTTCATCTCATATCTCTGCTCTCCTCACCCTTGTTTTTGGATTCTCCTCCCTTCTCTTTCCTTACATTACATTCTTTTCTTCTTCTACTCACACAAAGGAATCTCTATACTGTGACATAGAGGATTCCATATTTTCTTTGTTACTCCCTTCTTTGTCATATGAGCAAGAGCAAGGACAACAACATTCTTGTTGAAGCAGATCCTGAACCTAAAAGGACTTTGAAAAGGAAACTAAGAGAAGCTAAAATACAACAATCCAGAGATAACCTTACAGGAATTTTCGAACAGGAAGAGGAGATGGCAGCCGAAAATAATAATAATGCAAGGAGGATGCTTGGTGACTTTAATGCACCTAATTCCAATTTACATGGAAGAAGCATTTCCATCCCTGCCATTGGAGTAAACAACTTTGAGCTGAAACCTCAATTAGTTTCTCTGATGCAACAAAACTGCAAGTTTCATGGACTTCCATCTGAAGATCATTTTCAGTTCTTAACTGAATTCTTGCAGATCTGTGATACTGTTAAGACTAATGGAGTAGATCCTGAAGTCTACAGGCTCATGCTTTTCCTGTTTGCTGTAAGAGACAGAGCTAGAGTGTGGTTGGACTCTCAACCCAAAAATAGCCTGAACTCTTGGGATAAGCTGGTCACGGCTTTCTTAGCCAAGTTCTTTCCTCCTCAAAAGCTGAGTAAGCTTAGAGTGGATGTTCAAACCTTCAGACAGAAGGAAGGTGAATCCCTCTATGAAGCTTGGGAGAGATACAAGGAACTGACCAAAAAGTGTCCTTCTGACATGCTTTCAGAATGGACCATCCTGGATATATTCTATGATGGTCTGTCCGAACTAGCTAAGATGTCATTGCATACTTCTGCAGGTGGATCCATTCACCTAAAGAAAACGCCTGCAGAAGCTCAAGAACTCATTGACATGGTTGCTAATAACCAGTTCATGTACACTTCTGAGAGGAATCCTGTGAGTAATGGGACGGCTCAGAAGAAGGGAGTTCTTGAAATTGATACTCTGAATGCCATATTGGCCCAGAATAAAATATTGACTCAGCAAGTCAATATGATTTCTCAGAGTCTGAATGGAATGCAAGCTGCATCCAACACCACTCAAGAGGCATCTTCTGAAGAAGAAGCTTATGATCCTGAGAACCCTGCAATAGTAGAGGTGAATTACATGGGTGAACCATATGGAAACACCTATAACCCCTCATGGAGAAATCATCCAAATCTCTCATGGAAGGATCAACAAAAGCCTCAACAAGGCTTTAATAATGGTGGAAGAAGCAGGTTTAGCAATAACAAGCCTTTTCCATCATCCACTCAGCAACAGACAGAGAACTCTGAAAAAATACCTCTAATTTAGCAAACTTAGTCTCTGATATATCTAAGGCCACTCTGAGTTTCATGAATGAAACAAGGTCCTCCATTAGAAATTTGGAGGCACAAGTGGGCCAGCTGAGTAAGAAGATCACTGATACCCCTCCTAGTACCCTCCCAAGCAATACAGAAGAAAATCCAAAAGGAGAGTGCAAGGCCATTGATATAACCATCATGGCCGAATCCAAGAAGGAAGGGGAGGACGTGAATCCCAAGGAGGAAGACCTCCTGGGACGTCTAGTGATCAATAAGGAGTTTTCCTCTGAGGAATCAAAGGAATCTGAGCCTCATCTAGAGACCATAGAGATTCCATTGAACCTCCTTATGCCATTCATGAGCTCTGATGAGTATTCCTCTTCTGAAGAGAATGAGGATGTTACTGAAGAGCAAGTTGCCAAGTTCCTTGGTGCAATCATAAAGCTGAATGCCAATTTATTTGGTAATGAGACTTGGGGAGATGAACTTCCCCTGTTCACCAATGAACTAAATGCATTGGATCAACTGAGATTGCCTCAGAAGAAACAGGATCCTGGAAAGTTCCTAATACCTTGTACTATAGGCACCATGACCTTTGAGAAGGCTCTATGTGACCTTGGGTCAGGGATAAACCTCATTCCCCCTCTCTGTAATAGAGAAACTGGGAATCTTTGAGGTGCAAGCTGCTAAAATCTCATTAGAGATGGCAGACAATTCAATAAAATAGGCTTATAGACAAGTAGAGGACGTGTTAGTAAAGGTTGAAGGCCTTTACATCCCTGCTGATTTCATAATCCTAGATACTGGGAAGGATAAGGATTAATCCATCATCCTTGGAAGACCCTTCCTAGCCAGAGCAAGAGCTGTGATTGATGTTGACAGAGGTGAATTAGTCCTTCAATTGAATGAGTACTCCCTTGTGTTTAAAACTCAAGGTCACCTTTCTGTAAACATGGAAAAGAGGCACAGTAAGCTTCTCTCAAAACAGAGTCAACCAGAGCCCCACAGTCAAACTCTAAGTTTGGTGTTGGGAGGCCTCAGCCAAACTCTAACTTTGGTGTTGAACTCCCATATCCAAACTCTAAGTTTGGTGTTGGGAAGTCTATAAAATTGACTTGATCACCTGTGTGGCTCCATGAGAGCCCACTGTTAAGCTATTGACATTAAAGAAGCGCTTGTTGGGAGGCAACCCAATTTTTATTTATCTAATTTTATTTTTTATTGTTCTTTCATGTTTTATTAGGTTCATGATCATGTGGAGTTACAAAATAAATAGAAAAATAAAAAACAGTATCAAAATATAGCAGAAGGAAAATCACACCCTGGAGGAAGGACTTACTGGCGTTTAAACGCCAGTAAGGAGCATCTGGCTGGCGTTCAACGCCAGAACAGAGCATGGAGCTGGTGTTCAATGCCAGAATCATGCTACATCTGGGCGTTGAACGCCCAGAACAAGCATCAGTTCGGCGTTTAAACGCCAGAATTGCATGCAAAGGTGTTCTACATGCCTAATTGGTGCAGGGATGCAAATCCTTGACACCTCAGGATTTGTGGACCCCACAGGATCCCCACATACCTCCACTCACCTTACCTCCTCATAATCCTATATCACCCTTTCCCAAGTACCCTTCACCAATCCCCTCCAATTCCCTTCCAAAACCATCATACACCCACCTACACCCACCCACTCAAAATTCAAACCATCACTCCCTCCTTTTCACAACTCATAACCACCTTAAACCCCATATAGCCGAACCATACACATATCCCTCCATCTCCTCCATATCTTCTTCTTCTTCTTCTATTCTTTCTTCTTTTGCTCGAGGGCGAGCAACATTCTAAGTTTGGTGTGGTAAAAGCATTGCTTTTTTTTGCTTTTCCATAACCATTGATGGCACCTAAAGCCAGAGAAACCTCTAGAAAGAAGAAAGGGAAGACAAAAGCTTCCATCAAGGGTCTATAGCTCAGTGGTAGAACATTTGACTGTAAATCAAGAGATCCCTGAGATACCTCAGGGGATACATTTTCCTCCACACAATTATTGGGAGCAACTAAGGGTGGAACATCAAGAGCACTTCATCATCCTTCACGAAATTTGAGAAGATCAAAGAGCTATGAGGGAGGAGCAACAAAGACAAGGAAAAGACATAAAAGAGCTCAAGGACATCATTGGGTCCTCAAGAAGGAAATTCCATCATCACTAAGGTGGACTCATTCCTTGTTCTTAAATTTTCTATTTTTTGTTTTCTTTATGTTAAGTGCTTATCTATGTTAGTGTCTTATTACATGATCATTAGTATTTAGTAACTTTATCTTAAAGTTATGAATGTTCTATGAATCCATCACCTCTCTTAAAGGAAAAATGTTTTTAATTCAAAAGAACAAGAAGTACATGAGTTTCGAATTTATCCTTGATCTTAGTTTAATTATATTGATGTGGAGACAATACTTTTTGTTTTCTGAATGAATGCTTGAACAGTGCATATGTCTTTTGAAGTTGTTGTTTATGAATGTTAAATATGTTGGCTCTTGAAAGAATGATGACAAGGAGACATGTTATTTGATAATCTAAAAAATCATAAAAATGATTCTTGAAGCAAGAAAAAGCAGTGAATAAAAATAGCTTGCAGAAAAAAAAAACAGAAAAAGAAAAAGCAAGCAGAAAAAGCCAAAAGCTCTTAAAACCAAAAGGCAAGAGCAAAAAGCCAGTAACCCTTAAAACCAAAAGGCAAGGGTAAATGAAAAGGATCCCAAGGCTTTGAGCATCAGTGGATAGGAGGGCCTAAAGGAATAAAATCCTGGCCTAAGCGGCTAAACCAAGCTGTCCCTAACCATGTGCTTGTGGCGTGAAGGTGTCAAGTGAAAACTTGAGACTGAACGGCTAAAGTCAAGATCCAAAGCAAAAAGAAGAGTGTGCTTAAGAACCCTGGACACCTCTAATTGGGGACTTTAGCAAAGCTGAGTCACAATCTGAAAAGGTTCACCCAGTTATGTGTCTGTGACATTTATGTATCCGGTGGTAATACTGGAAAAAAAAATGCTTAGGGCCACGACCAAGACTCATAAAGTTGCTGTGTTCAAGAATCAATATACTGAACTAGGAGAATCAATAACACTATCTGAACTCTGAGTTCCTATAGATGCCAATCATTCTGAACCTCAATGGATAAAGTGAGATGCCAAAACTATTCAAGAGGCAAAAAGCTACAAGTCTCGCTCATCTGATTGGAGCTATGTTTCATTGATAGTTTGGAATTTATAGTATATTCTCTTATTTTTATCCTATTTGATTTTCAGTTGCTTGGGGACATGCAACAATTTAAGTTTGGTGTTGTGATGAGCGGATAATTTATATGCTTTTTGGCATTGTTTTTAGTATGTTTTTAGTATGATCTAGTTACTTTTAGGGATATTTTTATTTGTTTTTATGTTAAATACACATTTTTGGACTTTACTATGAGTTTGTGTGTTTTTCTGTGATTTCAGGTAATTTCTGGCTGAAATTGAGGGACTTGAGCAAAAATCATATTCAGAGGTTGAAGAAGGACTGCTGATGTTGTTGGATTCTGACCTCCCTGCACTCAAAGTTGATTTTCTGGAGCTACAGAACTCAAAATGGTGCGCTTCCAATTGCGTTGAAAATTAGACATCCAGGGCTTTCCATCAATATATAATAGTCTATACTTTGGCCGAGTTTAGAGGATGCAAAAGGGCGTTGAACGCCAGTTCTACGCTGCAGTCTGGAGTTAAACGCCAGAAACACGTCACGAACCAGAGTTGAACACCAAAAACACGTTACAACTTGGCGTTCAATTCCAGAAGAAGCCTCTGCACGTGTAAACTTCAAGCTCAGCCCAAGCACACACCAAGTGGGCCCCGGAAGTGGATTTATGCATCAATTACTTACTTCTGTAAACCCTAGTAGCTAGTTTAGTATAAATAGAACTTTTTACTATTGTATTTATCATCTTTGATTAGTTTTATGCTATCTTAGACTTTCATGGGGGCTGGCCATTCGGCCATGCCTGGACCATTATCACTTATGTATTTTCAAACGGTAGAGTTTCTGCACTCCATAGATTAAGGTGTGGAGCTCTGCTGTTCCTCATGATTTAATGCAAAGTACTACTATTTTCTATTCAATTCAACTTATTCCGCTTCTAAGATATCCATTCGCACCCAAGAACATGATGAATGTGATGATTATGTGACGCTCATCATCATTCTCACTTATGAACGCGTGCCTGACAAACACTTCCATTCTACATGCAACCAAGCTAGAATGAGTATCTCTTAGATATCTAATACAGGGGACCGAGTCCGAGTTATTAGTATCTTCGTGGTATAAGTTAGAACCCATAGATGGCCATTCCTGAGATTCGGAAAGTCTAAACCTTGTCTATGGTATTCCGAGTAGGATCTGGGAAGGGATGGCTGTGACGAACTTCAAACTCGCGAGTGCTGGGCGTAGTGACAGACCCAAAAGGATAGTAAATCCTATTCCAGTATGATCGAGAACCTCCAAATGATTAGCCATGCCGTGACAGAGCATTTGGACCATTTTCACAGAGAGGATGGGATGTAGCCATTGACAACGGTGATGCCCTTACAGAAAGCTTGCCATGAAAAGGAGTAAGACTGATTGGATGAAGACAGCAGGAAAGCAGAGGTTCAGAGGAACGAAAGCATCTCTATACGCTTATCTAAAATTCTCACCAATGAATTACATAAGTATTTCTATCTTTATTTTCTGTTTATTTATTATTATTATTATTCGAAAACTCCTTAACCATTTGATATCTGCCTGACTGAGATTTACAAGATGACCATAGCTTACTTCATACCAACAATCTCCGTGGGATCGACCCTTACTCACGTAAGGTTTTATTACTTGGACGACCCAGTGCACTTGCTGGTTAGTTGTGTGAAGTTGTGAAGTTATGTTTGGACCATGGTATTGTGCACCAGTTATTGGCGCCATTGCCAGGGAGAGAACGAACAACAAATTTTACAACCTCAGAGTAGCAATTTCGCATACCAAGTTTTTGGCGCCGTTGTCGGGGATTGTTCAAGTTTGGACAACTGACGGTTCATCTTGTTGCTCAGATTAGGTAACTTTATTTTAATTTTAAGTTTTTGTTTTTATTTTTATTTTCGAAAAAATTGTTAAAAACTTTTCAAAAATAATTTAATTTAAGTTCTTCAGAATTTTTAAGAATGAATTCTAGAGTTTCATGAAGCATGTTGAAGCCTGGCTGGCTGTAAAGCCATGTCTAATTCTTGGACTGAGGCTTCCACTTATAAGTATATGAAGTTGGATGAAGTATCAGCTGTTGTATGCTTGATAGGTATCTGCTGAAGCTTGGCTGGCCATTGGCCATGTCTAGTATTTTGGACCGGAGCTTTCACTGAAAGCTTGGCTGGCTAGTGAGCCATGATTAATTCCTGGAATGAAGCTATAGACTAAGAGTGCAAGATTCCTGGAATTCATATTAAAAATTTTGGAATCCTTATTTTTCTTTTTCAAATAATTTTCGAAAAATACCAAAAAAATTAATAAAATCATAAAATCAAAAAATAATTTTGTGTTTCTTGTTTGAGTCTTGAGTCAGATTTTAAGTTTGGTGTCAGTTGCATATTCATCTTGCATTTTTTGAAAAAAAAATCATGCATTCATAGTGTTGTTCATGATCTTCAAGTTGTTCTTGGTAAGTCTTCTTGTTTGATCTTGATGTTTTCTTGTTTTCTGTCTTTTCTTGTTTTACATGTGCATTTTTGCATTCATAGTGTCTGAACATGAAAGATTTCTAAGTTTGGTGTCTTGCATGTTTTCTTTGCATTGAAAATCTTTCAAAAAAAAATATATGTTCTTGATGTTCATCATGATCTTCAAAGTGTTCTTGGTGTTCATCCTGACATTCATAGTGTTCTTGCATGCATTCATTGTTTTGATCTAAAAATTCTCATGCATTGAGTCTTTTTCATGTTTTTCTCTTTCATCATTAAAAATTCAAAAATAAAAAAAATATCTTTTCTTTTTTCTCTCATAAATTTCGAAAATTTGAGTTGACTTTTTCAAAACTTTTTAAAATTTTAGTTGTTTCTTATGAGTCAAATCAAATTTTCAATTTAAAAATCTTATCTTTTTCAAAATCTTTTTCAAAAATCATATCTTTTTCATTTTTCTTATTTATTTTCGAAAATTTTAAAAATATTTTTCAAAAATCTTTTTCTTAATTTTATCATATTTTCGAAAATATCATCAACAATTAATGTTTTGATTAAAAAACTTCAAGTTTGTTACTTACTTGTTAAGAAAGATTCAAACTTTAAGTTCTAGAATCATATATTGTGATTTCTTGTGAATCAAGTCATTAATTGTGATTTTAAAAATCAAATCTTTTTCAAAACTAATTTCAATCATATCTTTTCAAATATATCTTTTTATCTTATCCTTTTCAAAATCATATCTTTTTAATCATACCTTTGCACATCATATCTTTTTCAAATATCTTTTCTAACTTCTTATCTTCTTATCTTTTAAAAAATTGATTTTCAAAATTTGTTTCAACTAACTAATTAACTTTTTGTTTGTTTCTTATCTTTTTCAAAACTACCTAACTAACTACCCCTCTCTAATTTTCGAAAATACCTCCCTCTTTTTCAAAAATTATTTTTAATTTTAATTTTATCTTAATTTTCGAAAATCATTAACTCTTTTTCAAAATTTACTTTTCGAAATTCCCTCTCTCCCATCTCCTTCTATTTATTTATTACTTACTAACACTTCTCTTCATCTCATATCTCTGCTCTCCTCACCCTTGTGTTTGGATTCTCCTCCCTTCTCTTTCCTTACATTACATTCTTTTCTTCTTCTACTCACACAAAGGAATCTCTATACTGTGACATAGAGGATTCCATATTTTCTTTGTTATTCCCTTCTTTGTCATATGAGCAAGAGCAAGGACAAGAACATTCTTGTTGAAGCAGATCCTGAACCTGAAAGGACTCTGAAAAGAAAACTAAGAGAAGCTAAAATACAACAATCCAGAGACAACCTTACAGGAATTTTCGAACAGGAAGAGGAGATGGCAGCCAAAAATAATAATAATGCAAGGAGGATGCTTGGTGACTTTACTGCACCTAATTCTAATTTACATGGAAGAAGCATTTCCATCCCTGCCATTGGAGCAAACAACTTTGAGCTGAAACCTCAATTAGTTTCTCTGATGCAACAAAACTGCAAGTTTTATGGACTTCCATCTGAAGATCCTTTTTAGTTCTTAACTGAATTCTTGCAGATCTGTGATACTGTTAAGACTAATGGAGTAGATCCTGAAGTCTACAGGGTCATGCTTTTCCTGTTTGCTGTAAGAGACAGAGCTAGAGTGTGGTTGGACTCTCAACCCAAAAATAGCCTGAACTCTTGGGATAAGCTGGTCACGGCTTTCTTAGCCAAGTTCTTTCCTCCTCAAAAGCTAAGTAAGCTTAGAGTGGATGTTCAAACCTTCAGACAGAAGGAAGGTGAATCCCTCTATGAAGCTTGGGAGAGATACAAGGAACTGACCAAAAAGTGTCCTTCTGACATGCTTTCAGAATGGACCATCCTGGATATATTCTATGATGGTCTGTCCGAACTAGCTAAGATGTCATTGGATACTTCTACAGGTGGATCCATTCACCTAAAGAAAATGCCTGCAGAAGCTCAAGAACTCATTGATATGGTTGCTAATAACCAGTTCATGTACACTTCTGAGAGGAATCCTGTGAGTAATTGATGCCAGGGCATCTTGGCCAGTTTCACTGACCTTTTCTTTACTGTTTTTAGGTTAGTTCCATGCATTTCTTTAGGAAATAAGCTAGTTTTGGGTAAATATTCACTTATGCCTTGACTCTAGCATACATTGTGCATTTTACATGATTTCATGAGGATTTTGCATAAGTTTAGTGACAAATATTATGTTGCATTACTCATGACTTGGACTAGAACTTTGATGCACTTTGTTGCTTGATTTTAGGACCAAAAAGAAGCAAGAAAAGGGGAGGTAACTTGCAAAGATTAATGAGAAAAGTGATTGCCAATAAAAGCCATCAATGCCCACGTTAGAGAGTCACGTTAACCAAGTTAACGTGAACTCTAACGTGGAGAAAAGAAGTTGAGCCAACGTTAGTGACACTCAACATTGTCACTAACGTTGGCAATTACTCATAAGTGGCCACGTTAGAAGCCACGTTAACCTAGTTAACGTGGCCTCTAACGTTAAGGGGGAGGGAGAGAAGCCAACGTTAGTGACACTCAACATTGTCACTAACGTTGGCCTATGGTGCTAAGTACCACATTAACTCCCACGTTAACTTGGTTAACGTGGGAACTAACGTAGAAGATGAAGAGTTGTCGACAATGTTAGTGACACTCAACATTGTCACTAACGTTGGGATGGCTAAAAGATGGCCACGTTAGAAGCCACGTTAACCTAGTTAACGTGGACTCTAACGTGAGACCTAGGGGCACATTGGAATGTTAGTGACAATGTTGAATGTCACTAACGTTCTCGAAGGATAGCAAAGGCCACGTTAGAAGCTACGTTAACCTAGTTAACGTGAGCTTTAACGTGAAGCAAGAAGGGGCACACTGGAACTTTAGTGACAATGTTGAGTGTCACTAATGTTCTCGAAGGTTGACAAGGCAACGTTAAAAGCCACGTTAACCTAGTTAACGTGGGTTTTAACGTGAGGCAAAAGGGGTGCATTGGAACATTAGTGACAATGTTAAGTGTCACTAACGTTCACGAACTTGGACTTTCACTGAATGATTAACACTCCTTACGCCCTGAGCTTAAGTCTTTGCCCACTCCGTACTTTCTCTCTGCAAGTAAAGCCAAGCCCAAATAAAGAAAGGAACTGCTTCAAACTCAAGATCCAAAGGCCCAAGACTTGAAGAGTGAACTAGAAGCTGAGAAGAGTAGTATATAGGAGTAGCTTTAAATTGTAAAGGAGTTCTGGAGGCTGAAGAACCACTCTCTGTATTTTACTTTCTTTGCAATTTCTAGTTTTATGATGTATTCTCCATCTTTGTTTTCATCTTCAAGAGCTATGAACAACTAAACCCCTTTCATTGGGTTAGGGAGCTCTGTTGTAATTTGATGGATCAATACTAATTTTCATTGTTCTTCTTCTATCTTTCCTCTTGATTTTACTTGAAAGCTTTCGGTCTTCATCCAATTGAGTAGTTATCTTGAAAGAGGAATGAAGAGATCAAGCTAGAAATGCTTTCTCATGCTGGACCAAATTGGGTTTGGATGGGTATGTGACTGTAACCCTCTCAATACTTGGTTTGGGAAATGCATGTGGTATAATCAGTGACCATACTTCATCTCTTCTCATGAGCAATTGACCAAGGAATTGGCTATTGATCAAGATTTAAGAGATTGAATTGCAAGAAATTGCAATTCAATCACTTAAGATTGCCAAGGAGATCAATGAGTGCATTGATTGAGGAAGAGATGAAAATGAACTTGATCCGGAGAATTGCAACATCTCCTAAGCCCAATGAACTCCCCATCTCTAATCTTACCCATTCTCTTTAATTTCTGCCATTTACTTTTATGAGCAAATCCCCCATTCCCATTTACAATTCTGCAATTTATTTTCAGTCATTTACTTCAAGTCCTTTAATTCTAGCATTTACTTTTCTGTTATTTACATTCCCGCCATTTTATTTTCTGCAACTCTCAACCCAAATTCTGGATTCGCTCAACTAGAACATTCTTCTAATTAAAGTTTTTTGATCAATCAATCCCTGTGGGATTCGACCTCACTCTATTGTGAGTTTTTACTTGACGACAACTTCGGTACACTTGCCGAAGGGAGATTTGTTGAGAGACAAGTTTTCCGTGCATTAAGTTTATGGCGCCGTTGCCGGGGATTGATTGTGCATCAACAATGATTAGATTGGAAGATCACTAGATTGAGCATTTTATTTTGTGAATTTCATTTTTCTGTTTGAGTGATTTACTTTTTGTTTTAGTTAAACTTCTTCCTTTCTCCATCTACTCTTTTGTTTTTCTTTGTTATTTTCAATTCCGTTTGCTAACCCACTAACTGTTTGATATATTGCATCACCCACAACTAACATCAATTCTAACACAAATACTGTCTGCACCTATATTCTCTGCTTGTACTTGTTGGTTGTATGACAGGGAGAAGAAGCGGGGCTTCAACTTCCTTTGATTCTGAACCAGAGAGAACCTTCCTTAGACTAATGAGGGAGGCAAAAGAAAAACGAGTAGTTGGTGCTGAAGAAGAGGAGGAACAGTTTGAGGAATACTTTGAACCAAACATGGAAGAAAACATGGAAAATCATCATGAAGAAGAGATTCACAACCATAGCAGAGGAGGTGGAGCAAATCATGCTGGGGAGGATAGAAGAGTTTTGGGCTCTTACATTAATCCAAACCCAGGCAATTGTGGAAGTAGCATCCAAAAGCCAACAATCCATGCCAACAACTTTGAACTTAAACCACAGCTCATCACCCTTGTTCAGAACAACTGTTCGTTTGGAGGAGGTGTTCAAGAAGATCCCAACCAACATTTGACCACCTTCCTGAGAATATGTGACACAGTGAAATCTAATGGTGTTCATCCTGACGCCTATAGATTGCTCTTATTTCCCTTCTCACTCAGAGACAAGGCAGCCAAGTGGCTGGAATCCTTCCCAAGGGAGAGCTTGACAACTTGGGAGGATGTGGTGAACAAATTCTTAGCAAGATTCTACCCTCCTCAACGAATCAATAGGCTGAGAGATGAGGTTCAAACCTTCAGGCAACAGGATGGTGAGACTCTGTATGAAGCATGAGAGAGGTTCAAAGACTTAACAAGGAGGTGCCCACCTGACATGTTCAACGAATGGGTCCAACTGCACATTTTCTATGAAGGGCTCTCTTATGAGTCAAAGAAGGCAGTAGACCATTCATCTGGAGGGTCCTTGAACAAGAAGACCATTGAGGAAGCCATAGATGTTATTGAAATAGTAGCAGAAAATGACTACTTCTATGCTTCCGAAAGAGGAAACACAAGAGGAGTGATGGAGCTAAACAATGTGGATGCTCTGTTGGCCCAAAACAAGCTCATTACCCAGCAGCTGGCTAACCTCACCAAGAAGATGGAGATGAACCAAGTAGCAGCAATCTCCACTTCATCAACAACACAAGAAGGAGTAAACCAAGAAGCAGAAGGGAGTCAGGAGCAAGCCAACTACATTGGGAATTCACCAAGGCAAAACTATGATCCAAGACTTACAACCCTGGATGGAGAAATCACCCGAACTTTGGGTGGGGAAGTAAGCAAGATCAAAACCAAGACCAGAGACGTTACAACTCCAACAACAATGCAGCTCACCAACAATTCACCCAGAGGACATCTCAACACCCCCACAACAACACTTCTCCACACACTTATCAAAACCAAAACAGCACATCTGCTCCGAATCACTCATCAATTAATGACAAGCTCTCTAAGATCGAAACCTTCATTGAAGGAATATGCAGAGACATTCAAGACAGTAAAGCATTTAGAGAGGAAGTGCAGTCAAACATGCAGAATCAAAATGCTGCCATCACAAAACTGGAGACACAAATCAGCTATCTTTTTAAGCAACTTCCGAACCACAATTTTTGCTATGATGCTCATTCACGCAAAAGGGAGGAGTGTCAAGCTATCACACTTAGGAGTGGGAAGTAACTGAAGGAACATCCCCAAAAACCACTAGAAGAAAGCTCAATTGAAAAGGAAGAGGAGCAAGATGGAATGCAACCCCCCACGCCAAGTTTGCAGAAAGAGAAAAAGATACCCCAACTCAACGTCTCAAGAGCTCCATACCCCCAGCTATTGAAGAAAAAGGAAGATGACAACCAGTTCTTGAGATTTTTGGAAATCTTCAAGAAGCTACAAATCAACATACCATTTGCTGAAGCCATAGAACAAATGCCACTTTATGCCAAGTTTTTGAAGGAGCTAATGACTAAGAAGAGAAGCTGGAAGAACAATGAGACTGTGATACTAACTGAAGAGTGCAGTGCTATCATTCAGCATAAACTACCTCAGAAACTGAAGGATCCTGGGAGTTTTTAGATCCCTTGCATTATAGGAGAAATCACAGTAGAAAAGGCTCTTTGTGACTTAGGGGCCAGCATCAATTTGATGTCAGTAGCTATGATGAGAAAGATGAAAATTGAGGAGGCTAAACCAACAAAAATGGCTCTACAACTGGCAGATCGATCGTTCAAATTCCCTCACGGGATAGTAGAGGATTTGCTAGTAAAAGTAGGAGATTTCATATTCCCAGCAGATTTTGTGGTGCTGGACATGCAGGAAGAAGCCAAAACCTCCATCATTTTGGGAAGGCCATTCTTGGCCACTGCTGGAGCTGTCATTGATGTTCAAAAAGGTGACCTCACCCTTAGATTACACAATAAAAAGATGACATTCAATGTGTTCAAGGCCATGAGTTATCCACCGGAACAATTGGGGGAATGCATGAGGTTAGATGCACTTGAGGATGAAGTGCAGCAGAATTTTGAAGAAGATGAACCTGAAGAAAACCAGAGATTGGTGGAGGAAAAATCTGAATCAAGTGAAGAGGTAGCTACAACAGAAACACATATACCAGATGCACCAAAGCAAGGGAGCGAAAAATCAGAAGCACCCAAAGTTGAACTCAAAGCATTGCCACCCACTCTTAAATATGCCTATCTAGGAGAAAATGAAAACTACCCAGTGATCATAAATTTATCCCTCAGTCAAGATCAAGAGGACGAGCTACTCAAGGTGCTGCGGGAGCATAAGGATGCCATTGGATGGACCCTTACTGACTTGAAGGGAATCAGTTCAACCATATGCATGCATAAAATACTGTTGGAAGATGATGCCAAGCCATCCATTCAATCCCAAAGAAGGCTGAACCCAATCATGAAAGAAGTGGTACAGAAAGAAGTTATGAAGCTTTGGCAAGGAGGAGTCATATACCCAATTTCGGATAGCCCTTGGGTTAGCCCCATACATGTTGTGCCAAAGAAGGGAGGGATCACTGTGGTTACCAATGAGAAGAATGAGCTCATACCTACAAGGACCGTCACAGGATGGCGGATGTGCATAGACTACAGGAAACTCAATGAGGCTACACGAAAGGACCATTTTCCCCTTCCATTCATGGATCAGATGCTGGAAAGACTTGCAGGGCACGCATATTATTGTTTTCTCGACGGTTATTCAGGATATAACTAAATAGTGGTTGATCCAAGAGACCAAGAGAAAACCTCATTTACCTGTCCGTATGGAGTGTTTGCCTATAGGCGCATGCCATTTGGATTATGTAATGCCCCTGCAACTTTCCAACGCTGCATGCTTTCTATCTTTTCAGATATGATAGAAAAATTCATTGATGTTTTTATGGATGATTTCTCGGTATTCGGAGATTCTTTTCCTAGTTGCCTACATCACCTCGCCTTGGTATTGAAAAGATACCAAGAAACCAATTTGGTCTTGAACTGGGAAAAATGCCACTTCATGGTGACAGGAGGAATAGTCCTTGGTCACAAGGTCTCTCACCAAGGCATTGAGGTTGATAGAGCTAAAGTAGAACTTATTGAAAAACTACCCCCACCCAGTGATGTCAAGGCAATTAAAAGTTTTTTAGGGCATGCTGGTTTTTACAGAAGGTTCATTAAAGATTTTTCAAAGATAGCCAAGCCCTTAAGCAATCTCCTTGTATCTAATACACCATTCATCTTTGATGAAACATGCATGCTAGCATTTGCACATTTGAAAATGAGGTTATCCTCTGCTCCTATCATCTCCCCACCTGATTGGAACCTACCATTTGAATTGATGTGCGATGCATCTGATTTTGCAGTTGGGGCAGTGTTAGGACAAAGGAAAGATAACCTAGTTCGTGTGATATACTATGCTAGCAAAGTCCTTAATGAAACTCAAAAGAATTATACCACTACTGAAAAGGAGTTGCTAGCAATAGTTTTTGCATTTGACAAATTTAGATCATACCTCATTGGTGCTAAAGTGATTGTTTTTACAGATCACACAGCACTTAAATATTTGTTTGCCAAGCAAGAATCAAAGCCAAGACTAATAAGGTGGATCTTACTGTTGCAGGAATTCGATATTAAAATCAGAGACAAGAAAGGAGTGGAGAACAAGGTGGCAGATCACCTATCCAGAATCCCCCATGATCAAGGTGGAGAAAATGATACAAATGTGAACGAGCTCTTCCCTGATGAGCAGTTGATGACAGTTCACAAAGCACCATGGTTTGCAGATATTGCGAATTTCAAGGCGACTGGGGCATTACCCCCAGGGATCAATAAACTTCAAAAGAGGAAGCTCATGAATGATGCAAAATACTTTGTATGGGACGAGCCATATCTCTTCAAGAAATGTTCAGATGGAATTCTTAGAAGATGTGTTTCGGAAGAGGAAGGGAGAGAAGTCCTGTGGAACTGCCACGGTTCATGCTATGGTGGACACTTTGGAGGGGACAGAACTGCAGCAAAGGTGTTACAAAGCGGATTCTTTTGGCCCACTCTTTTCAAGGATGCCAAAGAACTAGTAAAAAGCTGCAATGAATGCCAAAGATCTGGAAACTTGCCCAAAAGAAACGCCATGCCACAAAATTTCATCTTGGAACTTGAACTGTTTGATGTGTGGGGAATTGATTTCATGGGACCATTCCCAACCTCATATGCAAACAATTACATCCTGGTAGCAGTAGATTATGTTTCCAAGTGGGTAGAGGCTATTGCAACCCCAACTAATGATAACAAGGTAGTCATGAACTTCCTAAGGAAGAATATCTTTAGCCGGTTTGGAGTCCCAAGAGCCCTCATCAGTGATGGAGGGAGCCACTTTTGTAACAAACCACTAGAAGCTCTCCTCTTACGATATGGGGTAAAACACAGAGTAGCTACACCTTAACATCCTCAAACAAGTGGGCAAACTGAGATATCCAACAGAGAGCTGAAGAGGATCCTGGAAAAGACTGTGGGCGCATCTAGAAAGGATTGGTCGAAGAAGTTGGATGATGCTCTGTGGGCATACAGAACAGAATTCAAAACCCCACTTGGAATGTCTCCATATCAATTAGTCTATGGGAAAGCTTGTCATTTACCACTGGAGTTGGAACATAAAGCTCTTTGGGCTATCAAGATACTAAATTTTGACAGCATTGCTGCGGGTGCAAAAAGAATCTTGCAGCTGCAAGAGATGGAGGAATTCAGGTCACAAGCCTATGAAAACACTAAGATGTATAAAGAGAAGGCAAAGAGAAAACATGACATGCATTTGGCACCCAGGAGTTTCGAAAAAGGGTAGCAAGTACTCCTTTACAATTCTAAATTAAGGCTGTTCCCAGGAAAACTCAAGTCAAGGTGGTCTGGACCTTTCTTGGTTACAAAAGTATCACCATATGGCCATATCGAAATCACGGATGAAGGTTCAAAGAGGACTTTTACAGTGAATGAACAAAGACTCAAGAATTATCTGGGCAACATGGGGGAAGATCCCAGAGTAAAGTACCATCTCAAGTAATTAAGGACTCGTCGAGCTAGCGACGATAAAAGAGCGCTCTGTTGGGAGGCAACCCAACCTCAGGTAGTTTCACTTTCGTCTTTATTTCAATAAAAATCACAAAGTTGTTTCCCCTGTATTGTAAGGAGCTAAGTTTGGTGTTCCACAACAAAACAATCCAAGAGTGATAGTGTAGTTCTAAGTTTGGTGTTCCACTAAAGGACATTGGTTAGAATTACACTCCACTCCAAAAGAACATTGCTAGCTCCATCCAATCAAGAGAAACAACTTAGATGTAGTTAGACTTTAGGTGATCATGGCTTTGCTGATAGCAAGATATGAGGGTCTCTACATATATGCAATGTTATGTACTGGGCAAAGAACTAAGTTTGGTGTTCACACACCAAACTGAGCTCAAGAGGCACAAGCATACATATAAGCTAACTATGTCTCAAGTGCTTTGGGAACAAGCAACTTCCAGTGACCTTGTAGGAATCTTATAAGGAAATGGTGCACCTTCACCCAAAGAAGCGAGGCAGCAAAAACTAGGATGATGACAAAGAGAGAGGGGGACCAGAGATCATCACCCGAAGGTTGTATTGTTACCTGATTCCATTGTACTTAGAACTGTTGAAAGTTGGAGGTCCGAATTGCACTTTTGATTTGTAGTTACTTGTAGTTGAAGTTTTTTTAAATTCTGTCTTTTAAGTTTTTCCTTCTGAATAGGTCCATGATTTCTGGTTTAAATGTCACTACACCATCACTTAACCTACTTGTAAGCTTGTCCATTTAAATCAAATAAAAAGAGAATGATTATAGTTGTAAAAGACCAGAGTGGAGTTCATATTGTGGAAGTGCATTCATGAATCTTTGGGGTAGTCATAAGTTAGCTAAGTTGGTTCAACCACAAGGTTAGGAGGACAACTATCTATCCTGAATACTTGACTTTGGATATACCCATGAGACTAAGCATATGACAAGATCCTAATAAGAGAAAAGGGAAAAAACAAAGGAAGTGAAAAACAAAAGAAAAAGAGTAAGCAATAAGGCTAGGCATCAATGGTTTTAATCTTGAGGCAAGTGTCTGTGGTGCTCCTGTGTGAGGGATCTACTTGGATGAATAAGCTCTTAGGGGTGCCTTATCACTTGGTAACTTGGGTTAACTAACTCGGGATTATAAGCTGAAAGTTCACTATCAAGAGTAACCCTCAATACAGAGCATTTAGTAACCCAAAGAGGTGCTGGACACCAAGGTCTCAAGAAAAGAAAATAAATAAACTATATGCCTGTGGTGTGTATGTATGGGGAGAGACTTGAGGGAGTAAGTCGTTAGGGGTGCTTCAACACCTAGCACCTTGAACCAACTAGTTCGGGAGTGTTGGCTGAAAGCTTATCTTAAAGAGTTGCCCCCTTACAGAGCACTTAGCCTAAATAACACAAACAACCCTTGTAATAACAATAAAAGGATCAATGAATAAAAGTCTCATGAGATATAAACAAAGTAAGTGTTTAGGGACATGATAAAGGTCTGAAAGCCAGTAATGGAATGAACCTAAGTTGCTATGCATGAAACCACCATAAAATCAGTAATATGACTTCCACAAGAATGACTCATTCCTCTGGATATTCCATTCATCATTCTCTTGTTCCAGTACTTGCTTAGGGACAAGCAAGCTTTCAGTTTGGTGTTGTGATGCCAGGGCATCTTGGCCAGTTTCACTGACCTTTTCTTTACTGTTTTTAGGTTAGTTTCATGCATTTCTTTAGGAAATAAGCTAGTTTTGGGTAAATATTAACTTATGCCTTGAATCAAGCATACATTGTGCATTTTACATGATTTCATGAGGATTTTGCATAAGTTTAGTGACAAATATTATGTTGCATTACTCATGACTTGGACTAGAGCTTTGATGCACTTTGTTGCTTGATTTCAGGACCAAAAAGAAGCAAGAAAAGGGGAGGTAACTTGCAAAGATTAATGAGAAAAGTGATTGCCAATAAAAGCCATCAATGCCCACGTTAGAGAGTCACGTTAACCAAGTTAACGTGAACTCTAACGTGGAGAAAAGAAGTTGAGCCAATGTTAGTGACACTCAACATTGTCACTAACGTTGGCAATTACTCATAAGTGGCCACGTTAGAAGCCACGTTAACCTAGTTAACGTGGCCTCTAATGTTAAAGGGGAGGGAGAGAAGCCAACGTTAGTGACACTCAACATTGTCACTAACGTTGGCCTATGGTGCTAAGTACCACGATAACTCCCACGTTAACTTGGTTAACGTGGGAACTAACGTAGAAGATGAAGAGTTGTCGACAACGTTAGTGACACTCAACATTGTCACTAACGTTGAAGCAACCACACAACCCCCAAGAGTCACGTTAACTTCCACGTTAACTTGGTTAACGTGGAAGCTAACGATGAGAAATGAAGGATGAGCAAACCTTAGTGACACTCAACATTGTCACTAACGTTGGGATGGCTAAAAGATGGCCACGTTAGAAGCCACGTTAACCTAGTTAACGTGGACTCTAACGTGAGACCTAGGGGCACATTGGAACGTTAGTGACAATGTTGAATGTCACTAACGTTCTCGAAGGATGGCAAAGGCCACGTTAGAAGCCACGTTAACCTAGTTAACGTGAGCTTTAACGTGAAGCAAGAAGGGGCACACTGGAACGTTAGTGACAATGTTGAGTGTCACTAACGTTCTCGAAGGTTGACAAGGCAACGTTAAAAGCCACGTTAACCTAGTTAACGTGGGTTTTAACGTGAGGCAAAAGGGGTGCATTGGAACATTAGTGACAATGTTAAGTGTCTCTAACGTTCCCGAACTTGGACTTTCACTAAATGATTAACACTCCTTACGCCCTGAGCTTAAGTCTCTGCCCACTCCGCACTTTCTCTCTGCAAGTAAAGCCAAGCCCAAATAAAGAAAGGAACTGCTTCAAACTCAAGATCCAAAGGCCCAAGACTTGAAGAGTGAACTAGAAGCTGAGAAGAGTAGTATATATAGGAGTAGCTTTAAATTGTAAAGGAGTTCTGGAGGCTGAAGAACCACTCTCTGTATTTTACTTTCTTTGCAATTTCTAGTTTTATGATGTATTCTCCATCTTTGTTTTCAACTTCAAGAGCTATGAACAACTAAACCCCTTTCATTGGGTTAGGGAGCTTTGTTGTAATTTGATGGATCAATACTAATTTTCATTGTTCTTCTTCTATCTTTCCTCTTGATTTTACTTGAAAGCTTTCGGTCTTCATCCAATTGAGTAGTTATCTTGGAAGAGAAGCTATTCAAACCTGGATCTCTTTTGATCCTTGGAAGAGGAATGAAGAGATCAAGCTAGAAATGCTTTCTCATGCTGGACCAAATTGGGTTTGGATGGGTATGTGACTGTAACCCTCTCAATACTTGGTTTGGGAAATGCATGTGGTATAGTCAGTGACCATACTTCATCTCTTCTCATGAGCAATTGACCAAGGAATTGGCTATTGATCGAGATTTGAGAGATTGAATTGCAAGAAATTGCAATTCAATCACTTAAGATTGCCAAGGAGATCAATGAGTGCATTGATTGAGGAAGAGATGAAAATGAACTTGATCCGGAGAATTGCAACATCTCCTAAGCCCAATGAACTCCCCATCTCTAATCTTACCCATTCTCTTTAATTTCTGCCATTTACTTTTATGAGCAAATCCCCTATTCCCATTTACAATTCTGCAATTTATTTTCAGTCATTTACTTCCAGTCCTTTAGTTCTAGCATTTACTTTTCTGTTATTTACATTCTCGCCATTTTATTTTCTGCAACTCTCAACCCAAATTCTGGATTCGCTCAACTAGAACATTCTTCTAATTAAAGTTGCTTGATCAATCAATCCCTGTGGGATTCGACCTCACTCTATTGTGAGTT
Source organism: Arachis hypogaea (assembly GCF_003086295.3). Lineage (NCBI taxonomy): Eukaryota > Viridiplantae > Streptophyta > Magnoliopsida > Fabales > Fabaceae > Arachis > Arachis hypogaea. The sequence continues at coordinate 51,869,124 of NC_092050.1, forward strand.
TTCACTTGACGACAACTTCGGTACACTTGCCGAAGGGAGATTTGTTGAGAGACAAGTTTTCCGTGCATCAGTAATGGGACGCCTCAGAAGAAGGGAGTTCTTGAAATTGATACTCTGAATGCCATATTGGCCCAGAATAAAATATTGACTCAACAAGTCAATATGATTTCTCAGAGTCTGAATGGAATGCAAGCTGCATCCAACACCACTCAAGAGGCATCTTCTGAAGAAGAAGCTTATGATCCTGAGAACCCTGCAATAGCAGAGGTGAATAACATGGGTGAACCATATGGAAACACTTATAATCCCTCATGGAGAAATCATCCAAATCTCTCATGGAAGGATCAACAAAAGCCTCAAGAAGGCTTTAATAATGGTGGAAAAACAGGTTTAGCAATAGCAAGCCTTTTCCATCATCCACTCAGCAACAGACAGAGAACTCTGAACAAAATACCTCTAATTTGTCAAACTTAGTCTCTGATATATCTAAGGCCACTCTGAGTTTCATGAATGAAACAAGGTCCTCCATTAGAAATTTGGAGGCACAAGTGGGCCAGCTGAGAAGAAGATCACTGATACCCCTCCTAGTACCCTCCCAAGCAATACAGAAGAAAATCCAAAAGGAGAGTGCAAGGCCATTGATATAACCATCATGGCCGAATCCAAGGAGGAAGGGGAGGACGTGAATCCCAAGGAGGAAGACCTCCTGGGACGTCTAGTGATCAATAAGGAGTTTCCCTCTGAGGAATCAAAGGAATCTGAGCCTCATCTAGAGACCATAGAGATTCCATTGAACCTCCTTATGCCATTCATGAGCTCTGATGAGTATTCCTCTTCTGAAGAGAATGAGGATGTTACTGAAGAGCAAGTTGCCAAGTTCCTTGGTGCAATCATAAAGCTGAATGCCAATTTATTTGGTAATGAGACTTGGGGAGATGAACCTCCCCTGTTCACCAATGAATTAAATGCATTGGATCAACTGAGATTGCCTCAGAAGAAACAGGATCCTGGAAAGTTCCTAATACCTTGTACCATAGGCACCATGACCTTTGAGAAGGCTCTATGTGACCTTGGGTCAGGGATAAACCTCATGCCCCTCTCTATAATGGAGAAACAGGGAATCTTTGAGGTGCAAGCTGCTAAAATCTCATTAGAGATGGTAGACAATTCAAGAAAATAGGCTTATGGACAAGTAGAGGACGTGTTAGTAAAGGTTGAAGGCCTTTACATCCCGACTGATTTCATAATCCTAGATACTGGGAAGGATAAGGATGAATCCATCATCCTTGGAAGACCCTTCCTAGCCACAGCAAGAGCTGTGATTGATGTTGACAGAGGTGAATTAGTCCTTCAATTGAATGAGGACTCCCTTGTATTTAAAACTCAAAGTCACCTTTCTGTAAACATGGAAAAGAGGCACAATAAGCTTCTATCAAAACAGAGTCAACCAGAGCCCCCACAGTCAAACTCTAAGTTTGGTATTGGGAGGCCTCAGCCAAACTCTAAGTTTGGTGTTGAACTCCCATATCCAAACTCTAAGTTTGGTGTTGGGAAGTCTATAAAATTGACTTGATCACCTGTGTGGCTCCATGAGAGCCCACTGTCAAGCTATTGACATTAAAGAAGCGCTTGTTGGGAGGCAACCCAATTTTTATTTATCTAATTTTATTTTTTATTGTTCTTTCATGTTTTATTAGGTTCATGATCATGTGGAGTTACAAAATAAATAGAAAAATCAAAAACGGTATCAAAATATAGCAGAAGGAAAATCACACCCTGGAGGAAGGACTTACTGGCGTTTAAACGCTAGTAAGGAGCATCTAGCTGGCGTTCAACGCCAGAACAGAGCATGGAGCTGGCGCTGAACGCCAGAGACAAGCATGGAGCTGGTGTTCAACACCAGAATCATGCTACATCTGGGCATTGAACGCCCAGAACAAGCATCAGTTCGGCGTTTAAATGCCAGAATTGCATGCAAAGGTGTTTTACATGCCTAATTGGTGCAGGGATGCAAATCCTTGACACCTCAAGATCTGTGGACCCCATAGGATCCCCACATACCTCCACTCACCTTACCTTCTCATAATCCTATATCACCCTTTCCCAAGAACCCTTCACCAATCCCCTCCAATTCCCCTCCAAAACCATCATACACCCACCTACACCCACCCACTCAAAATTCAAACCATCACTCCCTCTTTTTCACACCTCATAACCACCTTAAACCCCATATAGACGAACCATACACATATCCCTCCATCTCCTCCATATCTTCTTCTTCTTCTTCTATTCTTTCTTCTTTTGCTCGAGGGCGAGCAATATTCTAAGTTTGGTGTGGTAAAAGCATTGCTTTTTTTTGTTTTTCCATAACCATTGATGGCACCTAAAGCCAGAGAAACCTCTAGAAAGAGGAAAGGGAAGACAAAAGCTTCCATCAAGGGTCTATAGCTCAGTGGTAGAACATTTGACTGCAAATCAAGAGATCCCTGAGATACCTCAGGGGATACATTTTCCTCCACACAATTATTGGGAGCAACTAAGGGTGGAACATCAAGAGCACTCCATCATCCTTCACGAAATTAGAGAAGATCAAAGAGCTATGAGGGAGGAGCAACAAAGACAAGGAAGAGACATAGAAGAGCTCAAGGACATCATTGGGTCCTCAAGAAGGAAATGCCATCATCACTATGGTGGATTCATTCCTTGTTCTTAAATTTTCTGTTTTTTGTTTTCTTTATGTTAAGTGCTTATCTATGTTAGTGTCTTATTACATGATCATTAGTATTTAGTAACTTCGTCTTAAAGTTATGAATGTCCTATGAATCCATCACCTCTCTTAAAGGAAAAATGTTTTTAATTCAAAAGAACAAGAAGTACATGAGTTTCGAATTTATCCTTGAACTTAGTTTAATTATATTGATGTGGAGACAATACTTTTTGTTTTCTGAATGAATGCTTGAACAGTGCTTATGTCTTTTGAAGTTGTTGTTTATGAATGTTAAATATGTTGGCTCTTGAAAGAATGATGACAAGGAGACATGTTATTTGATAATCTGAAAAATCATAAAAATGATTCTTGAAGCAAGAAAAAGCAGTGAATACAAATAGCTTGCAGAAAAAAAAAAAAAACAAAAAGAAAAAGCAAGCAGAAAAAGCCAAAAGCTCTTAAAACCAAAAGGCAAGAGCAAAAAGCCAGTAACCCTTAAAACCAAAAGGCAAGGGTAAATAAAAGGGATCCTAAGGCTTTGAGCATCAGTGGATAGGAGGGCCTAAAGGAATAAAATCCTGGCCTAAGCGGCTAAACCAAGCTGTCCCTAACCATGTGCTTGTGGCGTGAAGGTGTCAAGTGAAAACTTGAGACTGAGCGATTAAAGTCAAGGTCCAAAGCAAAAAGAAGAGTGTGCTTAAGAACCCTGGACACCTCTAATTGGGGACTTTAGCGAAGCTGAGTCACAATCTGAAAAGGTTCACCCAGTTATGTGTCTGTGGCATTTATGTATCCAGTGGTAATCTGGAAAACAAAGTGCTTAGGGCCACGGCCAAGACTCATAAAGTAGCTGTGTTCAAGAATCAACATACTAAACTAGGAGAATCAATAACACTATCTGAACTCTGAGTTCCTATAGATGCCAATCATTCTGAACCTCAATGGATAAAGTGAGATGCCAAAACTATTCAAGAGGCAAAAAGCTACAAGTCCCGCTCATCTGATTGGAGCTATGTTTCATTGATAGTTTGGAATTTATAGTATATTCTCTTCTTTTTATCCTATTTGATTTTCAGTTGCTTGGGGACGAGCAACAATTTAAGTTTGGTGTTGTGATGAGCGGATAATTTATATACTTTTTGGCATTGTTTTTAGTATGTTTTTAGTAGGATCTAGTTACTTTTAGGGATATTTTTATTAGTTTTTATGTTAAATTCACATTTCTGGACTTTACTATGAGTTTGTGTGTTTTTCTGTGATTTCAGGTAATTTCTGGCTGAAATTGAGGGACTTGAGCAAAAATCAGATTCAGAGGTTGAAGAAGGACTGCTGATGCTGTTGGATTCTGACCTCCCTGCACTCAAAGAGGATTTTCTGGAGCTACGGAAGTCAAAATGGCGCGCTTTCAATTTCGTTGGAAAGTAGACATCCAGGGCTTTCCATCAATATATAATAGTCTATTCTTTGGCCGAGTTTAGATGACGCAAAAGGGCGTTGAACGCCAGTTCTACGCTGCAGTCTGGAGTTAAACGCCAGAAACACGTCACGAACCAGAGTTGAATGCCAAAAACACGTTACAACTTGGCGTTCAACACCAGAAGAAGCCTCTGCACGTGAAAACTTCAAGCTCAGCCCAAGCACACACCAAGTGGGCCCGGAAAGTGGATTTATGCATCAATTACTTACTTCTGTAAACCCTAGTAGCTAGTTTAGTATAAATAGAACTTTTTACTATTGTATTTATCATCTTTGATCAGTTTTATGCTATCTTAGACTTTCATAGGGGCTGGCCATTCAGTCATGCCTGGACCATTATCACTTATGTATTTTCAAATGGTAGAGTTTCTGCACTCCATAGATTAAGGTGTGGAGCTCTGCTGTTCCTCATGATTTAATGCAAAGTACTACTATTTTCTATTCAATTCAACTTATTCCGCTTCTAAGATATCCATTCGCACCCAAGAACATGATGAATGTGATGATTATGTGACACTCATCATCATTCTCACTTATGAACTCGTGCCTGACAAACACTTCCGTTCTACATGTGACCAAGCTAGAATGAGTATCTCTTAGATATCTAATACAGGGGACCAAGTCCGAGTTATTAGTATCTTCGTGGTATAAGTTAGAACCCATAGATGGCCATTCCTGAGATCCGGAAAGTCTAAACCTTGTCTATGGTATTCCGAGTAAGATCTGGGAAGGGATGGCTGTGATAAACTTCAAACTCGCGAGTGCTGGGCGTAGTGACAGACGCAAAAGGATAGTAAATCCTATTCCAGTATGATCGAGAACCTCCAGATGATTAGCCATGCCGTGACAGAGCATTTGGACCATTTTCACAGAGAGGATGGGATGTAGCCATTGACAACGGTGATGCCCTTACAGAAAGCTTGCCATGGAAAGGAGTAAGACTGATTGGATGAAGACAGCAGGAAAGCAGAGTTTCAGAGGAACGAAAGCATTTCTATACGCTTATCTGAAATTCTCCCCAATGAATTACATAAGTATTTCTATCTTTATTTTCTGTTTATTTATTATTATTATTCGAAAACTCCATAAACATTTGATATCCGCCTGACTGAGATTTACAAGATGACCTTAGCTTGCTTCATACCAACAATCTCCGTGGGATCGACCCTTACTCACATAAGGTTTTATTACTTGGACGACCCAGTGCACTTGCTGGTTAGTTGTGCGAAGTTGTGAAGTTATGTTTAGACCATGGTATTGTGCACCAGTTATTGGCGCCATTGCTAGGGAGAGAACGAACAACAAATTTTACAACCTCAGAGTAGCAATTTCGCATACCACTAATCAACTTGATTCCTCAAGTCCTTGTCAACTCCTACAGAAAGACTAGCTTTAGAGGGATCCAAATCAATCAGTAATTCCAATTTTCAATCAACTGCTGAGTTTGATAACTCAAGTGTTGCCAATTACTCAACCAAAGCCAAAAGGGGAAAAATATAAATTATTTATATCATAAATAAAAGAAAGTAATCATAAATCTGTAATACCTCAAATCATATTAAATAGAGAAATCAATTCTAACATGGGAAAGTTCATAAATCAAATTGGGAAAATAAACAAACTAAAGCCATAGAATAATTAAAAGTAGAAGAGAAACTAAATTAAAGAAACATAGAACCTGGAATGAAGAAGCAATCCTAAAATTAAGAGAAATCCTAATCCTAAAACCTAAGAGAGAGGCTATCCTCTATCTTTCTAAAACTACATCTAAAACCTAAAATGGTGTATATTGAATGTTGTATGAATTGTTGTATGAATTAATGGATTCCCCCACTTTATAGCCTCTAATCTGTGTTTTCTTGGCCGAAAACTCGGTCAAAAACAGCCTAGAAATCACCCCCAGTGATTTCTGGTATGTACAGGTCGCTGCAAAGTCACGCGGGAGCGTCGTCCACGCGTTCGCATGGATTGCATTTTTTCCAGGTCACGCGTCCGCGTGATTCACGCATGCACGTATCTTCATGGCAGCTATGACAAATTATATATCGTTGCGAAGCCTCAGATGTTAAATTTCCAACGCAACTAGAACCGCGTCATTGGACCTCTATAGCTCAATTTATGATCGATTTAGTACCAAGAGGTCAGGCTCGACAGCTTTAGCAGTTCCTTTAGTTTCTTGTATTCCTTCCACTTTTGCATGCTTCCTTTCCATCCTCTAAGCCATTCCTACCCTATAAACCTAGAAAACACTTAACACACATATCAAGGCATCGAATGGTATAAAGGGGAGTTAATATTTGGTAATTTAAAGGCTTAGGAAACATGTGTTCAATCATAGCACAAGATTAGGAAGAAAAATGTAAAACCATGCAATTAGTATGAATAAGTATGCAAAGACTTGATAAAAACCATTCAATTGAGCACAAAATAAACCATAAAATAGTGGTTTATCAATTATCTTCAATGATGGAGCTTTCTTCTTGCTCAACCTCGTCCTCTTGGTAGCTTCTTTCCAATTCAATCTCTTCTTCATTGCTTACCAAGGGTATGGGAGGTGAGGTATCTTCTTCCTTAATTTCCATGTCAAGCCCAATGGGGGAGGATTCAATTGTATATAAGAATTCATCAATGATTGAATCCATCCCTTGATCAACCTCTTCAAAGTTTTCCACCATGATATGCCTTGGAGGTTGTACACCCTCCTCAACATCAATATCAAGCTTCTTGAAAGAGGGCTCTCTAATGCAACATTCCTAATGAACGGATAATTTATACGCTTTTTGGCATTATTTTTAGTATATCTTAATTAGTTTTTATTATGTTTTTATTAGTTTTTAAATAAAAATTATATTTCTGGACTTTACAACGAGTTTGTGTGTTTCTCTGAGATTTCAGGTATTTTCTGGCTGAAATTGAGGGACCTGAGCAAAAATCTGATTCAGAGGTTGAAAAAGGACTGCAGATGCTGTTGGATTCTGACCTCCCTGCACTCGAAGTGGAGTTTCTAGAGCTACAGAAGCCCAATTGGTGCGCTTTTAATTGCGTTGGAAAGTAGACATCCTGAGCTTTCCAACAATATATAATAGTTCATACTTTCCCCGAGATTTGATGGCCCAAACCGGCATTCCAAATCAGCATAGAAATTTTGGCGTCAAAACGCCAGAACTGGCATAAAAGCTGGAGTTAAACGCCCAAACTGGCACAAAAGCTGGCGTTTAACTCCAAGAAAAGCCTCTACACGTGAAAGCTTCAACGCTCAGCCCAAGCACACACCAAGTGGGCCCTGAAGTGGAATCTGCATCATTTACTCATTTCTGTAAACCCTAGGTTACTAGTTTTCTACAAATAGGACCTTTTGCTATAGACTTTTACACACTTGATCATACTTTTGATCTTGGTTCTTCTGGTTCCCTCTCTGCGGCCAAAGCCAATGATCACCATTATCACTTTTGTATTTTCAACGGTGGAGTTTCTACACACCATAGATTAAGGTGTGGAGCTCTGCTGTTCCTCATGAATTAATGCAAAGTACTATTGTTTTTCTATTCAATTCATGCCTACTTCTTCTCTAAGATATACACTCGTTCTTCAACCTGACGAATGTAATGATCTATGACACTCATCATTATTCTCACCTATGAATGCGTGCCTGACAAGCACTTCCATTCTACATGCAAACAAGCTTGACTGTGTATCTCTTGGGATTCTAATCTAAGATTAGAACCTTCGTGGTATAGGCTAGAATCAATTGGCGGCCATTCTTGAGATCCGGAAAGTCTAAACCTTGTCTGTGGTATTTCGACTAGGATCAGGGAAGGGATGACTGTGACGAGCTTCAAACTCGCGAGTGTTGGGCGTAGTGACAGATGCAAAAGGATCAATGGATCCTATTCCAACATGATCGAGAACCAACAGCTGATTAGCCGTGTGGTGACAGCGCATTTGGAATATTTTCACTGAGAGGACAGGAGGTAGCCATTGACAACCGTGAAACCCAACATACATCTTGCCATGGAAAGGAGTATGAATGACTGGAAGAAGGTAATAGGAAAGCAGAGGTTCAGAAGGAATAAAGCATCTTCATACGCTTATCTGAAATTCTCACCAATAAATTACATATGTATCTCTATCCTATTTTATGTTTTATTCATCTTTTAATTATCAATTCTCCATAACCATTTGAATCTTCCTAACTAAGATTTACAAGATGACCATAGCTTGCTTCAAGCCGACAATCTCCGTGGAATCGACCCTTACTCACGTAAGGTTTATGACTTGGACGACCTAGTGCACTTGCTAGTTAGTTGTGTGGAGTTGTGACAAAGAGTTGAGATTACAATTGTGCGTACCATGATGTTGGCACCATTGATGATCACAATTTCGTGCACCAAGTTTTTGGCGCCGTTGCTGGGGATTGTTAGAGTTTGGACAACTGACGGTTCATCTTGTTGCTCAGATTAGGTAATTTTAATTTATGTTTAAGCTTTTTGCTTTTTATTTTTTCAAAAAAAAAATTTCAAAAAAACTTGTATTTCTATTTTGTTCTTCAGAACTTTTAAGAATGAATTCTAGAGTTTCATGATGATTTGTTGAATTCTAGAACTTTTGGACCGAGGTTTCAACTTATCATCACAAGGGCTTGTTGATTTCTATCAATCTTGCTGTTGAACGTAATGATTTGCTAAAGCTTGGCTGGCCATTGGCCACGTCTAGTGTTTTAGACCGAAGCTTTCATTGAAAGCTTGGCTGGCTAGTAAGCCATGTCTTATTCCTGGACTGGAGTTTTAGACTAACATTGCATGATTCCTGGAATTCTCATTAAGAATTTTGAAGTCCTTTTTTTTTTCTCTTTTTCCACTTAATTTTCAAAAAAAAAAATTACAAAAAAATTTATAAAATCTTAAAATCAAAAATATTTTATGTTTCTTGTTTGAGTCTAGTGTCTAATCTTAATTTTGGTGTCAATTGCATTCTTCTAATTTTCGAAAATTACATGCATTATGTTCTTCATTGATCTTCAAGTTGTTCTTGATGATTTCCTTGCTCTGATCTTTAAATTCTCTTGTTTTGTGTCTTTTGTTGTTTCTCATATGCATTTTCAAATTGTTATAGTCATTAGTATACAAAATTCTAAGTTTGGTGTCTTGCATGCATTGTTGATTTAATCTTAGTTTTCCATGATTAGTTGCATTTTGATTATTTCTCATCATTAAAAAAAATTTCAAAAAATTTTCAAAATTATGTCTTCTCAAGTCAATAATACAGAGAATTGAAGATTCAGAATATACAACAGAGGAATTACATAGAAAAAGCTGGGCATTCAAAACGCCCAGTGAGGAAGGAAAACTGTCGTTTAAACGCCAGCCAGGGTACCTGGCTGGGCGTTAAACGCCAGAATGGATGCCATTCTGGGCATTTAACGCCAGGAGGACACTAGAGGGAAGATTTTGTTTTTAATTCAAATCTTTTTCAAATCATATCTCTTCAATCATATCATTTCAAAATCAATTTCTTTCCATTTTTTTAAATTATTATTATTTTCGAAAATCCTTGCTACAATTAATGATTTAATTCAAAATTTTCAAGTTGTTACTTGCCTATTGAGAAAGGATCAAATTTTAATTCTAGAATCATATCTTTTAATTTCCTGTTAGTCAAGTAATCAACTTTAATTTTAAAAATTTCTCTTTTTAATTTGATTCTCAATCATATCTTCTCAATCATATCTTTTCAATCCCATATTTTTCAAAATTAATTTTCAATCATATCTTTTTTATTTCTAATTTCAAAATCTTTTCCAAAAATCACTTAATTTCTTTCCCAATCTTAGTTTTCGAAAATCCTTTATCAAATTTTCAAAATTTCTTTTAATTATTTCAAAATCTTTTACCTTAATTTCGAAAATTCTTCCCCTCTTCCCAAATCCTTCTATTTTTATTTTCCTCTGACACCTCAAGGAATCTCTATACTGTGACATAGAGAATTCCATATTTTCTTCTTCTATCTTTTCATATGAGTAGGAGCAAGGACAAGGGCATTCTTGTTGAAGCTGATCTTGAACCTAAAAGGACCTTGAAGAGAAAGCTAAAAGAAGCTAAAGTACAACTCTCTATAGAGGACCTAACAGAAATTTCAAACAAGAAGAAGTCATGGCAGCCGAAAACAACAACAATGCCAACAATGCAAGGAAGGTGCTTGGTGACTTTACTGCACCTACTCCCGACTTTCGTGGGAGAAGCATCTCAATCCCTGCCATTGGAGCAAACAACTTTGAGCTTAAGCCTCAATTAGATTCTCTGATGCAACAGAATTGCAAGTTTCATGGACTTCCATTGGAAGATCCTCATCAGTTCTTAGCCAAATTCTTGCAAATCTGTGATACTGTCAAGACCAATGGGGTTGATCCCGAGGTCTACAAGCTTATGCTCTTTCCCTTTACTGTAAGAGACAGAGCTAGAACATGGTTGGATTCACAACCTAAAGAAAGCCTGAACTCTTGGGAAAAGCTAGTCAATGCCTTCTTGGCAAAGTTCTTTCCGCCTCAAAAATTGAGTAAGCTTAGAGTGGAAGTCCAAACCTTCGGATAGAAGGAAGGTGAATCCCTCTATGAAGCTTGGGAAAGATACAAGCAATTGATCAGAAGGTGTCCTTCTGACATGCTCTCAGAATGGAGCATCATAGGTATCTTCTATCATGGTCTGTCTGAACTGTCCAAGATGTTATTGGGCAGCTCTGCTAGAGGATCTCTTCATCTGAAGAAGACGCCTGCAGAAGCTCAGGAACTCATTGAAATGGTTGCAAATAACCAATTCATGTACACCTATGTAAGGAATCTTGTGAATAATGGGACAAGTCAGAAGAAATGAGTTATTGAGATTGATACTCTGAATGCCATATTGGCTCAGAACAAAATATTGACTCAGCAAGCTAATATGATTTCTCAGAGTCTGTCTGGAATGCAAGCAGCAACAGTCAGTACCAAAGAAGCTTCATCTGAAGAAGAAGCTTATGATCTTGAGAACCCAGCAATGGAAGAGGTGAATTACATTGGAAGAATCCTATGGAAACACCTATAATCCTTCATGGAGAAATCATCCAAACCTCTCATGGAAGGATCAACAGAGGTCTCAACAAGGCTTCAACAACAATAATGGTGGTAGAAATAGGTTTAGCAATGGCAAACCTTTTCCATCATCTTCTCAGCAACAAACAGAGAATTCTAAGCAGAACCACCCTGAATTAGCAATTGTAGTCTCTGATTTAATTAAAACCACTCAAAGTTTCATGACTGAAACAAGGTCCTCCATGAGAAATTTGGAGGCACAAGTGGGTCAGCTGAGTAAGAAAGTTACTGAACTCCCTCCTAGTACTCTTCCAAGCAATACAGAAGAGAATCCAAAAGGAGAGTGCAAGGCCATCAACATAACCCACACGGCCAAACCTGGAGAGGAGGAAGAGGCAGTGATCTCCACTGAGGAAGACCTCAATGGGTGTCCACTGGCCTCCAAGGAGTTCCCTAATAAGGAACCATGGGAATCTGAGGCTCACACTGAGACCATAGAGATTCCATTGAATTTACTTTTGCCATTCAAGAGCTCTGATGAGTATTCTTCCTCTGAAGAGGATGAAGATGTTACTAAAGAACAAGTTGCTAAGTACCTTGGAGCAATCATAAAGCTAAATGCCAAGCTATTTGGTAATGAGACTTGGGAGGATGAACCCCCCTTTGCTCACCAAAGAACTGGATGACTTGACTAGGCAAAAATTACCTCTGAAGAGATAAGATCCTGGAAAGTTCTCAATACCTTGTACTATAGGCACCATAACCTTTGAGAAGGCTCTGTGTGACCTAGGGTCAAGCATAAACCTCATGCCTCTCTCTGTAATGGAGAAGCTAAGGATCCTTGAGGTACAAGCTGCAAGAATCTCACTAGAGATGGCAGATAATTCAAGGAAACAGGCTTATGGACTTGTAGAAGATGTCTTGGTAAAGGTTGAAGACCACTACATCCCTGCTGATTTCATAATCCTAGATACTGGGAAGTGTATGGATGAATCCATCATCCTTGGCAGACCCTTCCTAGCCACAGCAAAAGCTGTGATTAATGTTGACAGAGGAGAATTGGTCCTTCAAGTGAATGAGGATTCCCTTGTGTTTAAAGCTCAAGGATCTCCCTCTGTAACCATGGAGAAGAAGCATGAAAAGCTTCTCTCAATACAGAGTCAAACAACACCCCTACATTCAAACTCTAAGTTTGGTATTGGGAGGCTACAACCAAACTCTAAGTTTGGTGTTAAGAGGCCATCATCATGCTTTGAGTATCTGTGAGGCTCCATAAGAGCCCACTGTCAAGCTACTGACATTAAAGAAGCGCTTGTTGGGAGGCAACCCAATTTTACTTATCTATGTTAAATTTCTATTTTCCATTGTTATTTTATGTTTTCTGTAGGTTGATGATCATGTGAAGTCACAAAAACAATTGAAAAAGCAAAAATAAACTGAAAAACAGAATGAAAAACAGCACACCCTGGAGGAGAAGCCTACTGGCGTTTAAATGCCAGTAAGGGCAGCAGAATGGGCGTTTAACGCCCAGTCTGGTACCATTCTGGGCGTTTAATGCCAGAAATGGGCACCAGACTGGCTTTTAACGCCAGAAAAGGGCAAGAAGCTGGCGTTAAACGCCAGAAATGGGTAGCAACCTGGCGTTTAACGCCAGGATTGGCAGCAAAGGGCGTTTTTGCAGGCCTCATTGGTGCAGGGATGAGAAATCCTTGACACCTCAGGATCTGTGGACCCCACAGGATCCCCACCAACCTCAACTCACTCTCTCTCTTCTTCATACCTTTTCATAATACTCTTCCCCAAATACCCTTCACCAATCACCTCAATACCACTTCCCCAAAAACCCCTCACCTATCAAATCCTACCCTCTTCTCCATAAACCCTTCACCAATCCACATCCATCCATCATAAACCCCACCTACCTCACCATTCAAATTCAAACCACTTTCCCTCCCAAACCCACCCATACATGGCCAAACCTTACCCTCTCCCCACTCCTATATAAACCTATCTTCACCCCTTCATTTTTACACATCTTAAACACTACTTCTCCCCTTTGGCCGTAACACTAACCCCCCTCCATCTCCTCTATTTCTTCTTCCTCTACTCTCTTCCTTCTTCTTTTGCTCGAGGATGAGCAAACCTTCTAAGTTTGGTGTGGTAAAAGTGTTGCTTTTTGTTTTTCCATAAACATTTATGGCACCTAAGGCCGGAGAAACCTCTAGAAAGAGGAAAGGGAAGGCAAAAGCTTCCACCTCCGAGTCATGGGAGATGGAGAGATTCATCTCAAGAGTGTATCAAGACCACTTCTATGAAGTTGTGGCCAAGAGGAAGGTGATCCCCGAGGTCCCTTTCAAGCTCAAAAAGAGTGAATACCTGGAGATCCGACATGAGATTCGAAGAAGAGGTTATGAAGTTCTCACCAACCCCATTCAACAAGTCAGAATCTTAATGGTTCAAGAGTTCTATGCCAATGCATGGATTACCAAGAACCATGATCAAAGTGTGAACCCGGACCCAAAGAATTGGCTTACAATGGTTCGGGGGAAATACTTAGATTTCAGTACGGAAAATGTATGGTTGGCATTCAACTTGCCCATGATACAAGGAGATGCACGCCCCTACACTAGAAGGGTCAACTTTGATCAAAGGTTGGACCAAGTCCTCATAGACATTTGTGAAGAGGGCGCTCAATGGAAGAAAGATTCAAGAGGGAAGCCGGTTCAACTAAGAAGGCATGACCTCAAGCCCGTGGCTAGGGGATGGTTGGAGTTCATCCAACGCTCAATCATTCCCACTAGCAACCGGTTTGACGTTACTATAGACTGGGCTATCATGATCCATAGCATCATGATTAGGGAGGAAGTAGAAGTTCATGAGGTTATATCCCTAGAACTCTACAAGGTGGCAGACAAGTCCTCTACTTTGTCAAGGTTATCTTTCCCTCATCTCATTTGTCACCTTTGCAATTCAGCTGGAATTAACATAGAGGAAGACATCCTCATTGATGAGGACATGCCCATCACTAAGAAAAGGATGGAGCAAACAAGAGATCCCACTCATGGACAAGAGCATGAGGAAATTCCTCATCATGAAATCCCTGAGATGCCTCAAGGGATGCATTTTCCTCCACAAAATTATTGGGAGCAAATTAACACCTCCCTAGGAAAATTAAGTTCCAATATGGGACAACTAAGGGTGGAACACCAAGAGCATTCTATCCTCCTTCATGAAATTAGAGAAGATCAAAGAATCATGAGAGAGGAGCAACAAAGGCAAGGAAGAACTAGCCGCCATCACTAAAGTGGAACCGTTCTTTAATTTTCTTGTTCTTTATTTTTTGTTTTTCGAATTTTATGCTTTATGTTTATCTATGTTTGTGTTTTTATTACATGATCATTAGTGTCTTAGTGTCTATTCCTTAAAGCTATGAATGTCCTATGAATCCATCACCTTTCTTAAATGAAAAATATTTTTAATTGCAAAAAAAAAGAAATACATAAATTTCGAATTTTAAATAGTTTAATTATTTTGATGTGGTGGCAATACTTTTTGTTCTTCTGAATGAATGCTTGAACAGTGCATTTTTTTGAAATTGTTGTTTATGAATGTTAAAATTGTTGGCTCTTGAAAGAATGATAGAAAAGGAGAAATGTTATTGATAATCTGAAAAAATCATAAAATTGATTCTTGAAGCAAGAAAAAGCAGTGATAAAAAAGAGAAAAACCAAGCAGAAAAAGCCAATAGCCCTTTAAACCAAAAGGCAAGGGTAAAATAAAAAGGATCCAAGGCTTTGAGCATCAGTGGATAGGAAGGCCCACAGGAATAAAATCCTGGCCTAAGCGGCTAAACCAAGCTATCCCTAACCATGTGCTTGTGGCGTGAAGGTGTCAAGTGAAAACTTGAGACTGAGCGGTTAAAGTCATGGTCCAAAGAAAAAAGAGTGTGCTTAAGAACCCTGGACACCTCTAATTGGGGACTCTAGCAAAGTTGAGTCACAATCTGAAAAGGTTCACCCAGTTATGTGTCTGTGGCATTTATGTATCCGGTGGTAATACTGGAAAACAAAGTGTTTAGGGCCACGGCCAAGACTCATAAATAGCTGTGTTCAAGAATCAACATACTAAACTAGGAGAATCAATAGCACTATCTGAATTCTAAGTTCCTATAGAAGCCAATCACTCTGAACTTCAAGGGATAAAGTGAGATGCCAAAACTATTCAGAAGCAAAAAGCTAATAGCCCCGCTCATATAATCAAGACTGATCTTCCTAGATGTTTTTGGAATTCATTGTATATTCTATTCTTTTTATCCTATTTGATTTTTAGTTGCTTGGGGACAAGCAACAATTTAATTTTGGTGTTGTGATGAGCGGATAATTTATACGCTTTTTGGCATTGTTTTTTGTATGTTTTTAGTGTATTTTAGTTAGTTTTTATTATGTTTTTATTAGTTTTTAAATAAAAATCACATTTTTGGACTTTACTATGAGTTTGTGTGTTTTTCCGTGATTTCAGGTATTTTCTGGCTGAAATTGAGGGACCTGAGCAAAAATCTGATTCAGAGGCTGAAAAAGGACTATAGATGCTGTTGGATTCTGACCTCCCTGCACTCGAAGTTGATTTCTAGAGCTACAGAAACCCAATTGGCGCACTCCTAATTGCGTTAGAAGGTGTACATCCTGGGCTTTCCAGCAATATATAATAATTCATACTTTGCCCGAGATTTGATGGCCCAAACCGGCGTTCCAAGTCAGCATAGAAACTCTGGCATCAAAACGCCAGAACTGGCATAAAAGCTGGAGTTAAATGCCCAAACTGGCACAAAAGCTGGCGTTTAACTCCAAGAAAAGCCTCTACACGTGAAAGCTTCAACGCTCAGCCCAAGCACACACCAAGTTGGCCCTGAAGTGGATTCTGCATCATTTACTCATTTCTGTAAACCCTAGGTTACTAGTTTTCTACAAACAGGACCTTTTGCTATAGACTTTTACACACTTGATCATACTTTTGATCTTGCTTCTTCTGGTTCCCTCTCTGGGGCCGAAGCCATTGATCACCATTATCACTTTTGTATTTTCAACGGTGGAGTTTCTACACACCATAGATTAAGGTATGGAGCTCTGCTGTTCCTCATGAATTAATGCAAAGTACTATTGTTTTTCTATTCAATTCACGCCTACTTCTTCTCTAAGATATACACTCGTTCTTCAACCTGACGAATGTAATGATCTGTGACACTCATCATTATTCTCACCTATGAACGTGTGCCTGACAACCACTTCTATTCTACATGCAAACAAGCTTGAATGTGTATCTCTTGGGTTTCTAATCTAAGATTAGAACCTTCGTGGTATAGGCTAGAATCAATTGGCGGTCATTCCTGAGATTCGGAAAGTCTAAAACTTATCTGTGGTATTACGAGTAGGATTAAGGAAGGGATGACTATGACGAGCTTCAAACTCACGAGTGTTGGGCGTAATGACAGACGAAAAAGAATCAATGGATCCTATTCCAACATGATCGAGAACCAACGGCTGATTAGCCGTGCGGTGACAGCGCATTTGGAACATTTTCACTGAGAGGACGGGAGGTAGCCATTGACAATGGTGAAACCCAACATATAGCTTGCCATGGAAAGGAGTATGAATGATTGGAAGAAGGCAATAGGAAAATAGAGGTTCAGAAGAAACAAAACATCTTTATACACTTATCTGAAATTCTCACCAATGAATTACATAAGTATTGTTATCCTATTTTATGTTTTATTCATCTTTTAATTATCAATTCTCCATAACTATTTGAATCTGGCTGACTGAGATTTACAAGATGACCATAGTTTGCTTCAAGCCGACAATCTCCGTGGGATCGACCCTTACTCACGTAAGGTTTATTACTTGGACGACCCAGTGCACTTGCTGGTTAGTTATGCGGGGTTGTGACAAAGAGTTGAGATTACAATTGTGCGTACCATGATGTTGGCGCCATTGATGATCACAATTTTTTGCACCAATTCCCATGGACTTCCAACATCTCCTAGGTTTTCAACCACTCCTTCTTTTTCAATCATCTCTACCCCCTCCTCTCGTTGCACTCCTTGTTTCAACTCCGCTTCTTCACCTTGAAGCTCCAAACTCACCTCCTCATTATGCTCCTTGATTGTTTTTCCACATTTAACAATGGGAGTGACTTGATCGCGCGAGCTTAGGTAGGATGAATACATGTTGCTAACGGCTTCCGCCACGATAGCAATCTTGGCTTCTATCTCCTTGAACTCCTTTCCATCCCCTCTTGTTGCCTTTGGATATGAGAGTCAAGATCTCTTAGTTCTAGCATGAAGGCTTCATTGGGGGTGGTGGTGGAAGAGAGGGTTCATTGTTTGTGGAAAAGGCGTTATAGTTGGAAGGTAGTTCATATTAGTAAGGGTATGGAGATGGTGTGTATAGAGGTGGTTCTTGAGAGTAGTTGTTTCGGAATTGTTGTGGTTCTATGTATGGTTCATATGACTCATAAGGTGGTTGGTATGGTGGATAAGGATTATAGCCATATGGAGGTATTTGGTGGTATAGGGCTTGTGAGTATGATGGTTCAAAACCAGGTTGAGGGGGTAGTTCGTTGGCACGTGGTGGTGGTCATTGACAATCACAATAAGGGTCACCACATCTATTAGATTGATATGCATTAGGAGTGGAATTATAACTATAAGAGACCGGAGGAGGTTGTTGCCAAGAAGGGTGATCAATCTTTTGAGGCTCCCTCCACCTTTGACTGTTCCATCCTTGATGCATGTTATCATTGTAGCTTCCATTCCCTACAATATAATTTGAGCCAAACTCATAACCAAAGGGGTGAGAATTCATAATAGCAAATAAAAACTAACAAAAACTAACAAATAAGCAAAAGGCAAACATATTCACAATATTCACAATAGCTAATAATATAACACCATTGTAATTTCCCGGCAACAGCGCCATTTTGATGTTCGTTTTCTTGTACGGTTTAGAATTTCACAAATGAAATCTCATTGCAAGTATAGTTCTAAACCAACAAAGAACCCTCACATGCAAAAATATTGGTTGTCACAAGTACAAACCCCAAATAAAAATTTACCGAAGTATTCAAACCTCGGGTCGTCTCACAAGGAATTGCAATGAAATGCTCAATTATTGGCTATGAAGAACAAGAGGGTTTGATTTGTAATTGGCAAGGAGATATAAATGCATGAAAGTAATCAACAAGAACTAATAAAATAAAGGAAAGAACCCTTGGCTTCACATAGGTAATTATGATCACCATCCTTGTCTACAAACTATACGTTGATAATTATGAGGGACCAACCCATTAAGTCTACTTCCAAAAGCTTTAAGTACGTAATATCTACTCTTAAGCTTGAAGTACGTCAAATAGGCTTGATCAACATCAACCATAAGTCCCAACCTAGCTATTAATTAGCTTAATAGTAGGTTAGTGTCAATGGACATCAAATTCACCACATAGGGTTCTCAAATCACCAATTCAATGAGACCCAATGACTCAAGGTCACTTAATTCCCTTAACCTAGGCCAAGAGTAAAGAAAACTACTCAATAACTAGAGAAAGCATTTTATCAAACACCCAGTGTGCAATAAAAGTAAACATCACAAAATGTAAGAATTAGTGAAACCCATGACTACCACAAGCAAGAAATTAACAATAGCAATGAAGATAAACATAAAAGAAGGCATGGAAACATAAAATTGCATTAGAAGAAACCAAGATCCAACAATGGTTCATCAATAGAAAAGAGAGTAAAATAAGAGATCACATGTAAAACTATAAGAGTAAAGATGTAACAACAAGGAATTAAAAGGGACAACTAAATCAAAACAAGAATTGAAAGTTGGATGCAAGAAAATTAAACCTAAACTACCCTAAATTCTAGAGAGAAGGGAGAGCTTCTCTCTCTAGAATTCTACTTACAACATGATGAAAACTAAACTATGACTACTTGGTTCATCCCCCCTTCAATCCTTGGGTTCAATAGCATTAGAAATGAGTTGGATTGGGCCCAAAATGCTTCAGAAATCGCTGGCGACGAGTTGCCTTTAGTGACTCACGTGCAGCTTCCCATGTGTACGCGTAATGCACATGTACGCATCCTAAAATGCCAGGCAACTAAGGTAAATTTTATATCATTTTGAAGCCCCAGATGTTAGGTTTCCAACGCAACTAGAACCGCCTCATTTGAACCTCTGTAGCTCAAGTTATGATTGTTTTAGTACGAAGAGGTCAGGATTGACATCTTAGCAATTCCTTCATTTCTTCATGAGTTCTCCCACTTTGCATGCTTTTCTCTTCATTTCTTCCATCCAATACTTGCCTTATGATCCTAAAATAACTCAACAAACACATCAAGGCATCCAATGGAGTTAAAGTGAATTAAAATCACCAATTTAAGGGCCTAAAAAGCATGTTTTCACACTTAAGCACAAATTAAGGGAGAATTACAAAACCATGCTATTTCATTGAATAAATGTGAGAAAAGTTGCTAAAATCCCCTAAATTAAGCACAAGATAAACCCCGAAATTGGAGTTTATCAAACCTCCCCACACTTAAACCAAGCATGTCGTCATGCTAATAATAAAGAAGGACAAGAAAAGGGGTATGAACATGTATTCAATGCAAATAAACTATATGTATCTATCTATATGAATGCAACTAAATGCAAAATGATTCTACCAACTTAGTTAAAAGTAAATCAATCCCCTAAATTAAGTACAAGATAAACCATGAAATTAGGGTTTATCAAGTTACCTCAATGCTGCCATGCCGGCGTTTAACGCGAGAGTAGTCCTCCCTCTTGGGCGTTAAACGCCCAGCCAAGGCTCCCTGGCTGGCATTTAACACCAGGTTGATGCTCCTTCTTGGGCATTAAACACCCAGTCAGGGCCTCCTAGCTAGCATTTAACGCCAGGCCTGCATTCTCCATGGGTGTTAAATGCCCAATTGCCTTCCCTTTCTGGCATTTAACGCCAGAAAGATCCTTACTCTAGGGTATTTTGTTTGCTGTTCTGCATCATTCTGTCTCTTTTAAAGCACTGTTCATGATCACTAACATTAAAATTAACTTAAAACATAATAAAAAACTAATTAAAAATAAAAATAAAAATAAAAATAAATAAAATAGAAGTAATTTAGAAAATTAATAATATAAGAAATTATTGGGTTGCCTCCCAATAAGCACTTCTTTAGTGTCTTTAGCTGGACTTCGCTGGACTTAACTTAGTAACAGTGTTGAGCCAACTGGCTTTATATCTCCTTTAAGATAATGCTTAATTCACTGTCCATTGACAGTGAACCTGTTTTCTGGATCTTTTCCTTGAAGTTTTCTGTATCCATAAGGTGATACTCTTGCAATCACATACGGTCCCTTCCAGCGGGATTTGAGTTTCCCAGGGAATAATCTGAGCCTTGAGTTGAAGAGCAGGACTTTCTGTCCTGGTTCAAAGACTCTGGAAGCTATTGATAAACCACTATTTTATGGTTTATAATGTGTTTAATTGTGTGGTTTTATCATGATCTTTACCCACTTATTCATATAATTAGCATGCATTTATATTTCCTTCCTAAAATTATCATATGATCGAAAACTTGCTTCCTAGAGACTTTTAATTATGTATTTTAATTCTCCTTTATTCCATTCGATGCTGTAATCTGTGTGTTAAGTGTTTTAGGCTTTATAGGGCATGAATGAGTTGGAGATTGGCAAGGAAGCTTGCAAAAATGGAAGGAACACAAGAAATTGAGGAGATGACCAGCGAGAAGTGACGCGGCCACATGGCTCACGCGACCGCGCGGATTGGAATAGCACAAGTGATGCGGAGGCGTGGACGACGCGTTCGCGTGGCAGGGCAAAACGCCGAATGACGCGTCCGCATGAATGACGCTATCGCGTGACGTGCATGATCTGCATAATCTGCAGAATTCGCTGGGGGCGATTTTGGGCCCTGCTTTGACCCAGTTCTCGGCCTAGAAAAGCAGACTAGAGCCAGAGAACATGCAGGAACCAACAACAACATTCATTCTACACAATTTTTAGTTTTTAGATCTAGTTCTCCTCCTCCTCTAGGTTTTCTCTCTACACATTCATAGTTCTTAGGATTTTATTTCTATTGCTTTTTGCACTGGGATATTGAGAAGAGTTATTACCTCATCAAGACTTCGTCATTCTAGTTCGTTTTCTTTACTTGGCTCTACTCTTCCATGTCCTTTAATTTACTCAATTTTACTATTGGATTATTTTAGAAATTATTAATACAAGAATTACTTTTATTTTTAATTGATTTCTTTGATTTTTATTTATCATGTCTTTCTTTAATTCCCTTTCCTACGTTATGAGTTCTACATTCACAATGAGCGAATAGTTCCCTAACTTGATGGGGAGTTGATTGAAAGGAACCCTTAAGTTGGAATGCTCAAAAGAAAAATTGTAATTGGGTGTATGGTTGGATTGCCCTCTAGTCACTGACACCAATCCCTTTTAATTGAGTGGGTTGGAACTTGTGAATAGAAGTAGCATTCCAACTTGTTTGACTTTCCCTTACCTAGTAAGGGATAACTAAACAAGACAACATACAATTATCAATTAATCTTGAGAGTACTTCAACAAGAATAGGGCTTCCAACTAATCTACTCCCAGTCAAGGCTTTTATTTAAATTATTTAATTTCTCTAATTTAATTTCCTATTTATTCAACTCAAACCTTTTTTGAAAACATCTGATTAATAAAATAGCACACCTTTCTGCAACTCGTTGGGAGACGACCTTGGATTCATACTCCCAGTATTTTAATTTTAATTTTTGTGACACCCTTCTAAATTGATAAGCGGATTTCTGGTTGCTTAAGAACTATACTTGCAACGCATATCTTATAACAATTCTTGACTCGCCAATTTCCGCCACGTCAGCTATCGTCCTGTCATGCCACCTCTTTGCCTTTTCCTTATAGATCTTTGCATTTTCAAATGCATTTAAGCAGAATTCATCCAACTCATTTAGCTAGAGCAGCCATTTTTTACCTGCTGCTTTAGCATCGAGGTTAAGGAATCTGGTGGCCCAATAGGCCTTATGTTCTAGTTCTACTGGCAAATGACAGGACTTCCCATATACTAACTAATATGGTGAAGTTCCAATGTGGTTTTGAAAGATGTTTAATAAACCCCATTTGTAGGGTTTATCTTGTGTCTAATTTAGGAGATTTTACGACCTTTTACGCACATTTATCCAATAAAATCGTATGGTTTCATGATTGTCTCCTAATTTGTGCTTAAGTGTGAAAACATGATTTTTACATCTTTAATTAGCTAAATTCAATTCACCTTTGATTCCACTGGATGCCTTGATTTGTTTGTTAAGTGATTTCAGGTTGAAAAGGCTAGGAAGGATCAAAGAAGTGAAGAGGAAAGCATGCAAAATAGAGAACACATGGAAAAAGCCAAAGAATTGGATATGTCCATCCACGCACACGCACACTGTATGCGCACGCGTGGATCGCGAAACCGCAAGGGACGCGCACATGCGCCGTGCACGTACGCGTCAATGGCCGCACATGATTTTTTAATAGAAAATGTGATCAGCGATTTCTGAGAGCTGTGGGTCCCAGTTCACAACCAAATTTGAAGCCAAGATGCATTTAAAGGACCAAGGATTGAAGGGAATTAACAAGTTAGTATCATTTACACACATTAGGCTTGGTTTAGAGTAGTTTTAGAGAGAGAAGCTCTCACTTCTCTCTAGAATTAGGATTAGGTTAGTTCTTAGATCTAGGTTTAATTCATGCTTTTATCTTCTTCGACTTCTCAATTCTTTGTTGTTGCAATCATGATTCCTCTATTCTTTTGTTGTAATTTCCTTTATGTTGTTCTTATACTTTGTTGTAGATCTACTTTTGTTTCTTCTCTTTTCTTTCAATTCAATTAGAGGTAATTCATAATAATTGTGTTCATTTTGATTGTTGTTATTGATTTCTTACAATAATTGTTGTTAGATTTTATTGTTGTTATCCATTTACTATGCTTTTCTTTAGTGCCTTCCATGTGTTTGATGAAATGCTTGGTTGGATTTTAGTGTAGATTTTATTCCTCTTGGCCTAGGTGGAGTAATTAGTGATGCTTGAGTTATCTAATTCCTTTGTTGATTTACAATTAGAAGTTGCTAATTGATTTGGATATCACTAAAGCTAGTCTTTCCCTTGGGAGTTGGCTAGGACTTGTGGAATCAAGTTAATTCATCCACTTGACTTTCCTCCATGGTTAGAGGATAACGAAGTGGTAGCAATAGACAATTGTGGTCACAATTGAGGAGGATAACTAGGATAGGACTTCTAGTTCTCATATCTTGCCAAGAGCTTTTTTAGTTGTTAGTTTATTTTCATTGCCATTTACATTTCATGTCTCTTATCCCAAAAACCCCCAAAACATACTTCATAACCAATAACAAGACACTTTATTTCAATTCCTAGGGAGAACGACCCGAGGTTCAATACTTCGGTTTATAAATTTAGGGGTTTGTACTAGTGACAAACAAATTTTTGTATGAAAGGATTGTTGTTTGGTTTAGAAACTATATTGCAACGAGCTTTCATTTGTGAATTCTAAACCACACAAGAATCCTCTCATCAAAATGGCGCCGTTGACTGGGAATTGCAATGGTGTTGTGTTATTGGTTATGGTATATATGTGAATAGTGTAAATAGGTTTGTCTCTTGCTTGTTTACTAGTTTTTGTTAGTTTTATTTTGCTTTGCTACTATGAATTCTCACTTTGGCTATGAGTTTGGTTCTAATTGTGTTGTAGGAAATGTGAACTTCAATGATGACATTCATTATGGATGGAACCAACAAAGATGGGAGGAGCCTCAAGGAATTGATCACTCCTATTGGCAACAACCTCCGGACACTTATAGGTATAATTCACATCCTAGTGCATGTCAATTCAATGGCTATGGTGACTCTTTTTATGACAATCAAGTACCACCACCATATGGTTATGAACCTTATCCTCAACATGACCCTCAACCATACTCACAAGCCTTTCCATACCAAACATCCCCCTATGATCCATATCCATCATATGACCAATCACCCATACCAAATTCTTATGACCATTATGAGCAAGAACCTTTAGAACCACCACAATTCCATTGTGACTACTATCATGAACCACCTCAATACTCACCATCTCCATACCCTTACCAAGAAGAACCACCTTCCTGCTATGAACCCTCTCTCCAAAATAATGAACCTTTCCATTCACCACAAGCCCCACTAGATGATTCTCTTACCTTGCTACTTCAAGGCCAAGCGGATATGCAAAGGAACACCCTAGAGTTTGTGACTAATTTGACTAAGGTAGTGCACACTTTAGCCTACCAATATTTGAATACTCAAGGTGCTTCCGTGGCCACATGTAAAAAATCAAAAGAAGAGCAAAGCGTGAAAGAGAGATTGGAAAATCCGGTGAAGAAGGAAGAGTTGAACTTTGTGTTGGAACAATTAGAGAAGCCTAGGGTACTTGAAGAAAGGGAAGAAGTGGTTGAAGATCTAGGAGATGCGGAACCACCATGTGAATCCCAACAACCTCTAGAGCATATCAAAATTGAAGAATATGAAAAGGTTGATCAAGAGATGGATTTAATCATCAATGAGTTTTATCAAAAATGGAATCCTCTCCTTTGGGACATGAAAATGAAGCTATTGAACACAACTCCATACGAAGTGCTATTGATAACCTTGTTGAAGACTCCCTCAATGAGTGTAACGTTGAGGCGGAAGAAGATCTCACACAACCTCCCAAGTTTGATTCGATTGATGATGAGGGGGAATTGGAAGAGGTCAACAAACAAGAAGAAATTGAAAGGAGTTGTCAAGAGGTGGAAATATCCAAAGAAGAGCATAAGGAAGTCAACCTTGCATTGTCTAAGTGTGGGGAGGCTTACCTCCCCAAGTCACCATCCAATGTGACATTCAAGTGGGTAAAATTCTTATCTTCAAACTTTACTTTCTCACTTGAATATGGAATGATTGAAACGGATGGACAACTTAGAACTCTTTGTGGAATCAAGAGTAAAAGAAAGTTGTGTAGTGGATGGAAGTTAGGGATTAGGCTCATCAAGGTCAAAGCTTTAAAGCATAGGGGCCATGATTGGAAGAATGCTACTTTGTGTTGGTCTAGGAGGAAGACTTGCTATGCTCAAGAGAATTCTATATTTCAACCACCCGGATTGAAGAATCATGACAATTAACTAGAAGATGGGTGTGAGAACAAGATATGGGATCCCGGATAGAAGCATGTAGACCAACTATGGGAGCTCATATCTTGGGTAGAACTTTGCCCAAGCATGGTGAATTTGGTTGGAATTTCTATCAACCATTTGAAGAACAATGATCCTTGGAGATTCAAGGATGAGTACAAGCATAATCCACCAAGACAAAGAGCTTCCCAAATGTCAAACTTAAGGACTTAAACTAAAAGTGCTAGTAGGGAGACACCCCACCATGGTAAACTCTTTCCACACTCTTGTAGATTTGACTAATAAGTGATTTGAGTTACCATTGTAGGTAGTTTTTTTTCCTTTTCATGTAGTTTTGTCTTAATATCTTGGTTGTTAGTTGCTTAAAGTGCAAGTTATGTTTGTTTGCACTTGAAACTTTTTGTTAAATTTGCATTTTAGTTGATCTTGAGTTGTAGGTAGTGTTAGGGAGATTTTTGGCTGTCTATAGTATTTCTAAAAAAAAAAAATAGGGTCAAGGACGCGTACGCATGCTGTGCGCGTACGCATCCATCCGCATATGCAGGCCCATATTCTTTCCAGAGAGTTGGGTCAATCGCGCGCCAGCACTGGGCCAATGGCACAATCACGTGTACGCGTGCGCGCACCGCGTGCATACACGTCAATATACACATTTTTGCAATGCGCACGGCCGCGCACATGCCGCGTGCGCGCGTATCCACATACGCAATTTCCAGGCCATGGACCCGAGAGTTGCACAAACCTTGGGCCAACATCATGCCACTAGCACAACCACCTATACGCGTGCGCGAACCTAGCGCGTATGCGCCCTTCGGCCAATATGCACGTCGGCACGTAAGCGTGCATGACGCGTTCGCGACGGTAAAAAAAAGAAAAGAGTTTTTTTCCATTCTTCCATTTTCTTTTGTTTATCGCATTCGTCTACTTCTATTCTTTACATTTTCATTTTGTTTTTATATCCTGTTTTTACTTTATTTTTTTTGAGTCTCCCATTTTAATAATGGTGTTTCATTTTGCTACTTAATTGTTGAGAACTTCTTGTATTATTTTGGTGCCTCTTGACTTGTTTGATATTGCTGGGTGATGAAACTTTAAACCAATGCTTCATTTTGTATGACTTTTATGTCTTTGTGGATTGATATGATCTCATATTGTCTTTCATGACCTACTTTTTCTTATTTGCACTTGATGCTCCTAGGTGTTCTTCATGCTTTAACTTTGTTCTTGCATCGAGTATTAGTTGATATGCCCTTTGCCTATATTGCTTTCTCACTTACATGCGTAACTAACATGTAGTGAGAACCCTACTCTTACTTGGCATTAGCCCCCGCCTATGTTCTACTTGCTTTGATATTTTTGTTGTAGGCTTAATTTTCTTTCTTTTTCTCTCCTTTTAGGTTGGCCACCAAGAAGGAAGAAAAGGAAGAGTTTCTAAATGGGGCGACAACCAAGTCATCTGCACGACCCTTTGAGAAAGCTCATCAATTATTTCAACCCATCCACATTGCTCTTCTTTGCATGCACCGAAGACGGTGAAATCTTCAAGTGTGGGGAGGTCGTTCGACCGATCTCCATGGGTAACAATTTCTTTCTTTCAACACCAATTCTTGATTTCCTTTGCTAGTTAGTTGTTGCATTGCATGATAGGTTGCATGTTAATTTGCACATATTTTTACCACTTCTTTCCTATTAGGACTACTTGGTTAGAGTGATGATTTCTTTTCCAAGAAACTGTTTTAGGGCATCCTACCAATTTGGAAAATTTTTGTTGCACTTGCTTGAAAGAATTTATTTTGGGTCATATTTTTGAGCTAAGAACACAAGCAAGTGAGATTTGAGCCTAATGGTGTGGTTACAGCTTATAACCACTTATTTTCCCTTCTTGTGTGCATTATTCTCTTTCTATGATTACAATCTTTGATTTGTTTAATTGTTTATGTCCATTATTTTGTGTATTCATGCATTTATATGATTGAGGCCATTGTTTTATTAGCTCACTTACCCAAATAGCCTTAACTTTTATCTTCAATTGTTAGCAAATTTGAGCCTACGATTAACCCACTTATTCTCTAGTTTTAGCACACTACAAGCCTTAAAGCGGAAAACAATAAAAGTCCTTATTTGGATCTTTGATTAGCTTAGGCTAGTGTGTGTGTATCATTCAAGTGTGGGAAAACTTAGGACATTGGGAGAATAAAGAGTAGTTTTGTAATTTTCATTGTAAATATTGGGAATTGGGTACATGCTCATGTATTGATAAAATGTATAGACCTTATGCATTGATGTTCTTGTATATAGTTCGAAAAAAAAAAAAGAAATAGAAAAAGAAACAAAAAGAAGAGCATGGAAAAGAAAAAAAATAGAAAAAGAAAGAAACAAAGAAAAAGAAAGAAATAAAAGGGGACAAAATGCCCCAAAGCAAAGCTCAATAAGGGTTAATGCATAAGTGTTGTGAAATAAAAAAGAATGCATGAGTATGTGAAAAAGTGAGAAAAATGGGTAGTTAGGTTAGCTTTGAAATTGTAAAGGATGTCATAGGTTAGGTGGGAAGTTTAAGCTTATCAAAGATTCAAATTTCAAGCTCACTTGACCAAATATGCATCCTTACCTTGACCCTAGCCCCATTACAACCTAAAGAAAAGACCTCATGATACTTGTATGCATGCATGAAATATATGTTGATTGTTAGAAGAAAAACAAATCTTAAAAAGCATGATTAGGGGAGAATTGAAAGAATCGACCCTACACACTTGAGCGACTAGAGTGCAAACACTTCCGGTGAGGGTTCGATGCTCAATTCCCTGATTCCCGGCTTTCGTGAGCGTTCTTCTTGCAAGTCTACTTGAACATCATTTTTATGCTTGAATTGGTTGGATTCATGAATTTTTATATGATCTTAGCCCTACTTGTGCATGTATGTCTTAGAGATTGATTTACTTTTAACCAAGTAGGTAGAATCATTTCGCATTTAGCTGCATTTATATAGTTTAGGTTGCATTTAGATTAGTTCACATTGAATAAATGTTGATACCCTTTGCTTTCTCTTGGTTTAAGCATGAGGACATGCTTGGTTTAAGTGTGGGGAGGTTGATAAACTCCATTTGTAGGGTTTATCTTGTGCCTAATTTAGGAGATTTTATGATCTTTTACCCACATTTATCCAATAAAATAGCATGGTTTCATGATTGTCTCCTAATTTGTGCTTAAGTGTGAAAACATGCTTTCTACGTCTTTAATTAGCTAAATTCAATTCACCTTTGATTCTACTAGATGCCTTGATTTGTTTGTTAAGTGATTTCAGGTTGAAAAGACTATGAAGGATCAAAGGAGTAAAGAGGAAAGCATGCAAAATGGAGAACACATGGAAAAAGCCAAAGAATTGGATATGTCCATCCACGCCCACGCGCATTGTATGCGCACGCGTTGATCGCGAAACCGCAAGGGACGCGCACGCACGCCGTGCGCGTACGCGTCAATGGCCGCACATGATTTTTTAATAGAAAATGTGATCAGCGATTTCTGAGAGCTGTGGGGCCCAGTTCACAACCAATTTTGGTGCCAAGATGCATTTAAAAGACCAAGGATTGAAGGGAATTAACAAGTTAGTCTCATTTACACACATTAGGCTTAGTTTAGAGTAGTTTTAGAGAGAGAAGCTCTCACTTCTCTCTATAATTAGGATTAGGTTAGTTCTTAGATCTAGGTTTAATTCATGCTTTTATCTTCTTCTACGTCTCAATTCTTTGTTGTTGCAATCATGATTCCTCTATTCTTTTGTTGTAATTTCCTTTATGTTGTTCTTTTATTTTGTTGTAGATCTACTTTTGTTTCTTTTCTTCTCTTTCAATTTAATTAGAGGTAATTCATAATAATTGTGATCATTTTGACTGTTGTTATTGATTTTTTACAATAATTGTTGTTAGATTTTATTGTTGTTATCCATTTACTATGCTTTTCTTTAGTGCCTTCAAATTGTTTGATGAAATGCTTGGTTGGATTTTAGTGTAGATTTTATTCCTCTTGGCCTAGGTGGAGTAATTAGTGACGCTTGAGTTATTTAATTCCTTTGTTGATTGACAATTAGAAGTTGCTAATTGATTTGGATATCACTAAAGCTAGTCTTTCCCTTGGGAGTTGGCTAGGACTTGTGGAATCAAGTTAATTCATCCACTTGACTTTCCTCTATGGTTAGAGGTTAACGAAGTGGTAACAATGGACAATTGTGGTCACAATTGAGGAGGATAACTAGGATAAGACTTCTAGTTCTCATATTTTTCCAAGAGCTTTTTTAGTTGTTTGTTTATTTTCATTGCCATTTATGTTTCATGTCTCTTATCCCAAAAACCACCAAAACATACTTCATAACCAATAACAAGACACTTTATTGCAATTCCTAGGGAGAACGACCCAAGGTTCAATACTTCGGTTTATAAATTTAGGGGTTTGTACTAGTGACAAACAAATTTTTGTATGAAAGAATTGTTGTTTGGTTTAGAAACTATATTGCAATGAGCTTTCATTTGTGAATTCTAAACCACACAAGAATCCTCTCATCAAAATGGTGCCGTTGCCGGGGAATTGCAATGGTGTTGTGTTATTGGTTATTGTATATATGTGAATAGTGTAAATAGGTTTGTCTCTTGCTTGTTTACTAGTTTTTGTTAGTTTTATTTTGCTTTGCTACTATGAATTCTCACTTTGGCTATGAGTTTTGTTCTAATTGTGTTGTAGGAAATGTGAACTTCAATGATGACACTCATTATGGATGGAACCAAC
The DNA here is from genome assembly GCF_003086295.3 of Arachis hypogaea. NCBI lineage: Eukaryota > Viridiplantae > Streptophyta > Magnoliopsida > Fabales > Fabaceae > Arachis > Arachis hypogaea. The sequence goes on from NC_092050.1 coordinate 51,899,436, forward strand.
AAAGATGGGAGGAGCCTCAAGGAATTGATCACTCCTATTGGCAACAACCTCCGGACACTTATAGGTATAATTCACATCCTAGTGCATGTCATTTCAATGGCTATGGTGACTCTTTTTATGACAATCAAGTACCACCACCATATGGTTATGAACCTTATCCTCAACATGACCCTCAACCATACTCACAAGCCTTTCCATACCAAACATCCCCCTATAATCTATATCCATCATATGACCAATCACCCATACCAAATTCTTATGACCATTATGAGCAAGAACCTTTAGAACCACCACAATTCCATTGTGACTACTATCATGAACCACCTCAATACTCACCATCTCCACACCCTTACCAAGAAGAACCACCTTTCTACTATGAACCCTTTCTCCAAAATAATGAACATTTCCATTCACCCCAAGCCCCACTAGATGATTCTCTTACCTTGCTACTTCAAGGCCAAGTGGATATGCAAAGGAACACCCTAGAGTTTGTGACTAATTTGACTAAGGTAGTGCACACTTTAGCCTACCAATGTTTGAATACTCAAGGTGCTTCCGTGGCCACATGTGAAGAGCAAAGTGTGAAAGAGAGATTGGAAAATCTGGTGAAGAAGGAAGAGTTGAACTTTGTGTTGGAACAATTGGAGACGCCTAGGGTACTTGAAGAAAGGGAAGAAGTGGTTGAAGATCTAGGAGATGCGGAACCACCATGTGAATCCCAACAACCTCCGGAGCATATCAAAATTGAAGAATATGAAAAGGTTGATCAGGAGATGGATTTAATCATCAATGAGTTTTTATCAAAAATGGAATCCTCTCCTTTGGGACATGAAAATGAAGCTAGTGAAGACAACTCCATACGAAGTGCTACTGATAACCTTGTTGAAGACTCCCTCAATGAGTGTAACGTTGAGGCGAAAGAAGATCTCACACAACCTCCCAAGTTTGATTCGATTGATGATGAGAGGGAATTGGAAGAGGTCAACAAACAAGAAGAAATTGAAAGGAGTTGTCAAGAGGTGGAAATATCCAAAGAAGAGCATAAGGATGTCGACCTTGCATTGTCTAAGTGTGGGCAGGCTTACCTCCCCAAGTCACCATCCAACGTGACATTCAAGCGGGTAAAATTCTTATCATCAAACTTTACTTTCTCACATGAATATGGAATGATTGAAACGGATGTACAACTTAGAGCTCTTTGTAGAATCAAGAGTAAAAGAGAGTTGTGTAGTGGATAGAAGTTAGGGATTAGGCTCATCAAGGTTTAAAGCATAGGGGCCATGATTGGAAGAATGGTACTTTGTGTTGGTCTAGGAGGAAGACTTGCTATGCTCAAGAGAATTCTATATATCAACCACCCGGATGGAAGAATCATGACAATCAACTAGAAGATGGGTGTGAGAACAAGATATGGGATCCCGGATCGAAGCATGTAGACCAACTATGGGAGCTCATATCTTGGATAGAACTTTGCCCAAGCATGGTGAATTTGGTTGGAACTTCTGTTAACCATTTGAAGAACAATGATCCTTGGAGATTCAAGGATGAGTACAAGCATAAGCCACCATGACAAAGAGCTTCCCAAATGTCCAACTTAAGGACTTAAACTAAAAGTGCTAGGTGGGAGACACCCCACCATGGTAAACTCTTTCCACACTCTTGTAGATTTGACGAATAAGTGATTTGAGTTTCTATTGTGGGTAGTTTTTTTTCTTTTCATGTAGTTTTGTCTTAATATCTTGGTTGTTAGTTGCTTAAAGTGCAAGTTATGTTTGTTTGCACTTGAAACTTTTTGTTAAATTTGCATTTTAGTTGATCTTGAGTTGTAGGTAGTGTTGGGAAGATTTTTGGTTGTTTATAGTATTTCTTAAAAAAAAAAGAGGGTCAAGGACGCGTACGCACGCTGTGCGCGTGCGCGACCATCCGCGCGCATATGGAGGCCCATTCTCTTTCGAGAGAGTTGGGTCAATCGTGCGCCAGCACTGGGCCAATGGCACAATCACGTGTACGCGTGCGCGCACCGCGAGCATATGCGTCAATATACACAATTTTGCGATGCGCGCGGCCGCGCACATGCCGTGTGCGCGCGGATCCACAGACGCAATTTCCAGGCCATGGACCCGAGAGTTGCGCGAACCTTGGGCCAACATCGTGCCACTAGCAAAAACACCTGTACGCGTGCGCGCACCTGGCGTGTTTGCGCCCTTCGGCCAATATGCACATCGGCACGTAAGCGTGCATGACGCGTCCCCGCCGGTAAAAAAAAAGAGTTTTTTTCCCTTCTTCCATTTTCTTTTGTTTATCGCATTCATCTACTTCTATTCTTTACATTTTCATTTTATTTTTATAACCTATTTTTACTTTATTTTTTCTGAGTTTCCCTTTTTAATAATGGTGTTTCATTTTTCTACTCAATTATTGAGAACTTCTTGCATTATTTTGGTGCCTCTTAACTTGTTTGATATTGCTGGGTGATGAAACTTTAAACCAATGCTTCATTTTGTATGACTTTTATGTCTTTGTGCATTGATATGATCTCATATTGTCTTTCATGACCTACTTTTTCTTATTTGCACTTGATGCTCCTAGGTGTTCTTCATGCTTTAACTTTGTTCTTGCATCGAGTATTAGTTGATACGCCCTTTTCCTATATTGCTCTCTCACTTACATGCGTAGCTAACATGTAGTGAGAACCCTACTCTTACTTGGCACTAGCCCCGCCTATGTTCTACTTGCTTTGATATCTTTGTTGTAGGTTTAATTTTCTTTCTTTTTCTCTCCTTTTAGGTTGGCCACCAAGAAGGAAGAAAAGGAAGAGTTTCTAAATGGGGCGACAACCAAGTCATCTGCACGACCCTTTGAAGAAGCTCATCAATTGTTTCAATGCATCCACATTGCTCTTCTTTGCATGCACTGAAGAAGGTGCAATCTTCAAGTGTGAGGAGGTCGTTCGACCGATCTCCATGGGTAACAATTTCTTTCTTTCAACACCAATTCTTGATTTCCTTTGCTAGTTAGTTGTTGCATTGCATGATAGGTTGCATGTTAATTTGCACATATTTTTACCACTTCTTTCCTATTAGGACTACTTGGTTAGAGTGATGATTTCTTTTCCAAGAAACTGTTTTAGGGCATCCTACCAATTTGGAAAAATTTTTGTTGCACTTGCTTGAAAGAATTTATTTTGGGTCATGTTTTTGAGCTAAGAACGCAAGCAAGTGAGATTTGAGCCTAATGGTGTGGTTACCGCTTATAACCACTTATTTTCCTTTCTTGTGTGCATTATTCTCTTTCTATGATTGCAATCTTTGATTTGTTTAATTCTTTATGTCCATTATTTTGTGTATTCATGCATTTATATGATTGAGGCCATTGTTTCATTAGCTAACTTACCCAAATAGCCTTATCTTTTATCTTCCATTGTTAGCAAATTTGAGCCTACGATTAACCCACTTATTCTCTAGTTTTAGCACACTACAAGCCTTAAAGCGAAAAACAATAAAAGTCCTTATTTTGATATTTGATTAGCTTAGGCTAGTGTGTGTGTATCATTCAAGTATGGGAAAACTTGGGACATTGGGAAAATAAAGAGTAGTTTTGTAATTTTCGTTGTAAATATTGGGAATTGGGTACGTGCTCATGTATTGATAAAATGTATAGACCTTATGCATTGATGTTCTTGTATATAGTTTGGAAAACAAAAGAAATAGAAAAAGAAACAAATAGAAGAGCATGGAAAAGAAAAAAAATAGAAAAAGAAAGAAACAAAGAAAAAGAAAGAAATAAAAGGGGACAAAATGCCCCAAAGCAAAGCTCAATAAGGGTCAATGCATAAGTGTTGTGAAATAAAAGAGAATGCATGAGTATGTGAAAAAGTGAGAAAAATGGGTAGTTATGTTAGCTTTGAAATTGTATAGGATGTCATAGGTTAAGTGGGAAGTTTAAGCTTATCAAAGATTCAAATTTCAAGCTCACTTGACCAAATATGCATCCTTACCTTGACCCTAGCCCCATTACAACCTAAAGAAAAGACCTCATGATACTTGTATGCATGCATGAAATATATGTTGATTGTTAGAAGAAAAACAAATCTTAAAAAGCATGATTAGGGGAGAATTGAAAGAATCGACCCTACACACTTGAGCGACTAGAGTGCAAACACTTCCGGTGAGGGTTCGATGCTCAATTCCCTGATTCCCGGCTTTCGTGAGCGTTCTTCTTGCAAGTCTACTTGAACATAATTTTTATGCTTGAATTGGTAGGATTCATGAATCGTTATATGATCTTAGCCCTACTTGTGCATGTATGTCTTAGAGATTGATTTACTTTTAACCAAGTAGGTAGAATCATTTTGCATTTAGTTGCATTCATATAGTTTAGGTTGCATTTAGATTAGTTCACATTGAATAAATGTTGATACCCTTTGCTTTCTCTTGGTTTAAGCATGAGGACATGCTTGGTTTAAGTGTGGGGAGGTTGATAAACCCCATTTGTAGGGTTTATCTTGTGCCTAATTTAGGAGATTTTATGACCTTTTACCCACATTTATCCAATAAAATAGCATGGTTTCATGATTGTCTCCTAATTTGCGCTTAAGTGTGAAAACATGCTTTCTACATCTTTAATTAGCTAAATTCAATTCACCTTTGATTCCACTGGATGCCTTGATTTGTTTGTTAAGTGATTTCAGGTTGAAAAGACTAGGAAGGATCAAAGGAGTGAAGAGGAAAGCATGCAAAATGGAGAACACATGAAAAAAGCCAAAGAATTGGATATGTCCATCCACGCACACGCGCACTGTATGCGCACGCGTTGATCGCGAAACCGCGAGGGCGTGTGCGCGTCAATGGCCGCACATGATTTTTTAATAGAAAATGTGATCAGCGATTTCCGAGAGATGTGGGGCCCAGTTCACAACCAATTTTGGCGCCAAGATGAATTTAAAGGACCAAGGATTGAAGGGAATTAACAAGTTAGTCTCATTTACACACATTAGGCTTAGTTTAGAGTAGTTTTAGAGAGAGAAGCTCTCACTTCTCTCTAGAATTAGGATTAGGTTAATTTTTAGATCTTGGTTTAATTCATGCTTTTATCTTCTTCTACTTCTCAATTCTTTGTTGTTGCAATCATGATTCCTCTATTCTTTTGTTGTAATTTCCATTATATTGTTCTAATACTTTGTTGTAGATCTACTTTTGTTTCTTCTCTTCTCTTTCAATTCAATTAGAGGTAATTCATAATAATTGTGTTCATTTTGATTGTTGTTATTGATTTCTTACAATGATTGTTGTTAGATTTTATTGTTGTTATCCATTTACTATGCTTTTCTTTAGTGCCTTCTAAGTGTTTGATGAAATGATTGGTTGGATTTTAGTGTAGATTTTATTCCTCTTGGCCTAGGTGGAGTAATTATTGACACTTGAGTTATCTAATTCCTTTCTTGATTGAGAATTAGAAGTTGTTAATTGATTTGGATATCACTAAAGCTAGTCTTTCCCTTGGGAGTTAGCTAGGACTTGTGGAATCAAGTTAATTCGTCCACTTGACTTTCCTCCATGGTTAGAGTTTAACGAAGTGGTAGCAATGGACAATTGTGGTCACAATTGAAGAGGATAACTAGGATAGGACTTTTAGTTCTCATATCTTGCCAAGAGCTTTTTTAGTTGTTAGTTTATTTTCATTGCCATTTACATTTCATGTCTTTTACCCCAAAACTCCCAAAACATACTTCACAACCAATAACAAGACACTGTATTGGAATTTCTAGGGAGAACGACCCGAGGTTCAATACTTCGGTTTATAAATTTAGGGGTTTTTACTAGTGACAAACAAATTTTTGTATGAAAGGATTGTTGTTTAGTTTAGAAACTATATTGCAACGAGATTTGATTTGTGAATTCTAGACCGTCAAAAGTCCTCTCATCAATGTTCTGTATGCCCACAGAGCATCGTCAAGCTTTCTAGCCCAATCCTTTCTAGAGGTACTTATTGTCCTCTTTAGGATTCACTTTTTTTAGTTCTCTATTTGAGACTTCAGCTTGCCCGTTGGTTTGGAGATGATACGATGTTGCTACTTTAAGGCGAACTCCGTAACGGCTTAAGACAGAATCCAGCTGTCTGTTGCAGAAATGAGTACCTCCATCACTGATTAGTGTCCTAGGGACACTAAATCTGCTGAAGGTGTTCTTCTGGAGGAACTTCATTACTACTCTTATGTCATTAGTGGGTGTTGCTATTGCTTCAGCCCATTTAGACACATAATCTACTACCACAAGGATGTAGATGTTTGAGTATGAAGGCGGAATGGTCCCATGAAATCTATGCCCCATATATTAAACAACTCAATCTCTAGGATTCCTTGTTGAGGCATGCTGTGACCATGAGGAAGATTGCCAACCCTTTGGCAATTATCACAGTTACGGACGAACTCTCTAGAATCCTTAAAGAAAGTAGGCCAGTAAAAGCCACTTTGGAGAACCTTGGTGGTTGTCCGCTCACCTCCAAAGTGTCCTCCATAGTCATAGCCATGGCAATGCCATAGAATTTTTTGTGCCTCTTTTTTAGACACACGGCATCAGATTATTCGATCCGAGCATCTCTTAAAGAGATACGGCTCATCCCATAGGTAATATTTTGCATCATGCATAAGTCTCCGGGCTTACTGCCTAGAAAATTCCTTGGGAATGAACCTTATAGCCTTGTAATTTGCAATGTCTAAAAACCAAGGTACTATTCAGATGGCATAGAGTTGCTCATCTGAAAGGATTTAGATATGTCAATGGAGGGAGAAGAAGTCCCTACTACTGGCTCAATCCGGGACAAGTGATCAGCCACCTGATTTTCTGTCCTTTTTCTATCTCTAATTTTTATATCAAACTCCTGTAGGAGTAATACCCATCTTATAAGTCTGGGTTTAGAATCCTGCTTAGTGAGTAGATACTTTAGAGCAGCATGGTCAGTATAAATAATGACCTTAGATCCTACTAGGTAGGATCTAAACTTGTGAATGGCAAAAACCACTGCAAGTGGCTCCTTTTCTGTAGTAGTGTAGTTTTTCTACGCATCATTTAATATGCGACTAGCATAATAAATGACATGCAGAAGCTTGTCATGTCTCTGCCCTAGGACTGCGCCAATTGCATGATCACTGGCATCACACATTAGCTTAAATGGTAAATTTGATAGACAAGATTAGGGTCGGTCTAGATTTTATCAACAAAGATCATGTCATAGTATAGTCCTAGACCAACATGTAATCCTACCAATCAAATTATAGAATTATTGTTGTCACAAAGTTCAACCCCAATATAAAGCAACCAACAGTATTGGTCTCAGGTCATTGATAAACCCCAATTTTGTGATTTATCTTGTATTGAATTTAGGGTATTTTATTAACTTTTCTCACATTTATTCAATGAAATAGCATGGTTTTGTGAATTGCTCCTAATTTGTGCTTAAGAGTAAAAACATGCTTTTTAGGCCTTTAAATTGCTAATTTTAGTTAACTTTAATTCCATTCGACACCTTGATATGTTATTGAGTGATTTCAGGTTTAGAAGGTAAAGATTGGATTGAAGGAATGAAAGATTGGATTGAAGGAATGAAGAACAAGCATGTGAAAATAGAGAACTCATAAGAAATGAAAGAATTGCTAAGCTGTCAATACTGACCTCTTCATACTAAAACGATCTTAACTTGAGTTATAGAGGCCCAAATGAGGCGGTTTTCAGTTGTGTTGGAAAGCAAACATCTAGAGCTTCAAAATGATATGCAATTATCCATAGTTTCTAGGACGTTTGGTGATGCGTATGTGTCGTTCCACGCACACGCATCACAGGATCAGCGTGGGCCATTTTAAGTAACTCGTGACCAGCGATTTCTAGCTCATTTTGGGCCCAAATCAAACTCATTTCTGATGCTTTTGAACCCAAGGATGGCAAGGAATTGGGGGGGTAGAACCATAGTATAATTTCCATCATATTTTAGGTAGAATTATAGAGAGAGAAGCTCTCCCTTCTCTCTAGAATTTAGGGTAGTTTAGGTTTAATTCTCTTAGATCCAACTTCCAATTTTTGTTTTGATTTAGTTTTCGCTTCCAATTTCTTGTTGTTATATTTTTGTTCTTATAGTTCTTGTTGTTAATTTCCTTATTTTGCCATTTTATGATTAATTCACTCTTGTTGATTTTAATTTCCTTTTAATGCAATTTCATGTTTCCATATCTTTTTATGTTTAGCTTAGTTGCTATTATTGATTTCTTGCCTATGCTAGTTATAGTTTTCATTAACTCTTGCATTTTGTAATATTTACTTTTATTGCACACTAGGTGTTTGATAGAATGTTTTCATTAATTTTTGGGTAGTTTTCTTTACTCTTGGCCTAGGATAAGGGAATTGAGTGACCTTAAGTCATTAAGTCTCAATGAATTGGTGATTTGAGAACCCTTAATGGTCAATTTGATAACCATTGACTCTAGCCCACTACTAAGTCAATTACTAGCTAGGTTACGACTTTTGGATTGATGCTGATCAAGCCTATTTGACGTAATTAATGCTTTGAGGTAGATATTGTACTTACTTCAAGCATAGAGGTAGACATAATGGGTTAGTCCCTCATAATTTTCAATATATGGTTTGTACACGAGGATGGTGGTCTCAATTACTTATGTCTAGCTAAGAGTTCTTTCCTTTATTTTATTAATTCTTGTCATTTACTTTATTGCTTTTATATTTTCTTGCCAATTACAAATCAAACCCCCTTCCATCTTCATAGCCAATAATTTAGAACTTCATTGCAATTTCTTGTGAGATGACCCGAGGTTTAAATACTTCGGTTAATTTTCATTGGGGTTTGTACTTGTGACAACAAAAAATCTTTAAAATTTGATTTGAGCATTACTAGTCGGTTGGGAACTATACTTGCAACGAAGTTATTTCCTCTAACCGAGAAGAAATTCTTAGCCGACGGTTTTGCTCTTTCAAATTTTTGGCGCCGTTGCCGAAGAGTTGCAATGGTGTTATTTTATTAGCTATTGTGAATATGTGAATATGTTTGCCTTTTGCTTTTTTGTTAGTTTTTGTTAGGTTTAGGACTTGTTGATTATTTTTGTAAGCCTTTGTTTTTATTTGCCATCATGATTTTTCACCCTTTTGGCTATGAGTGTGGTTTCAACTATGTTGTAGGAAATGAAAGCTTCAATGAGGATGTGCATCAAGGATTTGGGAATCAAAGATGAGAGGAGCCTCAAGCTTATGGACAACCTTCTTGGCAACAACCTCCTCCGGTTTCTTATGGGTATAATCCAACTCCTAATGCATACCAATTTAATGTATATTGTGGCCCTCATTGTGATTGTCAACCATAACCACCACATACATATGACCCCTTCCCTCAACATAGCCTTCAACAACCATACTCACAAGCCCCAAACCACCAAACACCTCCATATGACCCTAATCCTTACCCACCATACGAACCACCTTGTGAACCATATGAACCATATATAGAACCATCCCAATTCCATCACTAATACCCTCAAGAACCACCATCTCTTGAATTTTGCTAGAAAGCTTTCGATCTTAATTCAATTAGATAGTTGTCTTGAGCGAGAAGCTATCCATAATAGGAATTCTTCGGATCCTTGAGAGAGGAATGAAGAATTCATGCTAGAATTGCTTTCTCACATTGGATTGGATTGGGGGATGGATGGATATTTTGTCATTAAATCCTACCAATACTTTGATCTATGAATTTGTGTGGTATAATCAGTGACCGAACTTCAACTCTTCCCATGAGTAATTAAATCAAGACATTGGGCAATTGTTCATGCTTAGAGAGATTGGTGAGCCAAGACATTGGGATCCAATCATCTAAGATTGCCAAGCAATGTCAATGAATGCATTGATTGAGGAAGAGATAAAAGTGATTTGATCCGGAGAGTTCAGTATCTCCCAAAACCCAATGATCCCCATCTCTGATCTTCCCATTCTTTTACATTCTGCTCTTTAATTTCATGCTTAATCCCCATTCCCATTTAATTTCTTGCAATTTAATTTTTGTCATTTAATTTCTTACAATTTATGTTTTTCGGCAATTTTACTTTCTGCAATCTTAATTGAATTCTGATTTTGCTCAACTAGAACAATTCTCCAATTAACATTGATCAACCAACCAATACCTGTGGGATTCGACCTCATTCTACAGTGAGTTTTTACTTGACGACAATCCGGTGCACTTGCCGGTAGGAAATTGTTGAGAGACAGTTTTCGAGTGAATCAAGTTTATGGCGCCATTGCCGGAGATTGATTTTGTATTGACAATGATTAAATTGAAGGATAACTAGATTGAGCACTTTCCAACTTTTAATTTCAGCTGTTCATTTACGTTCTCTCCAACTTTTAGTTGATTCTCTTTACTTTTTCTTTATTTCTTTACTTACCCGCAGAATTAATCCACTAACTCATTAACTGTTTGTTAAATTGCTCTAACCAAGCTAACTATACTCTGTTTTAGTGGACTATGCATTTGCTGTTACTGGTATTTGTTCATTGTATGACAGGTAGAAGAGAGGTCTCATCCTCTTTTGACAGTGAACCGGAAAAAATCTTCCTGAGATTAAGGAGGGAAGCTAGAGAAAAAAGGGTTGTTGGTGCAGAGGAAGATGAGGAAGATTTAGAAATAACAATGGACGATGATATGGAAAACCATCATGAAAGAGAAGTGAACAATCATGCCAGAGGAGGTGTGATAAACCCCCTTTGTAGGGTTTATCTTGTGCTTAATTTAGGTGATTTTATAACCTTTTACCCACATTTATCCAATGAAATAGCATGGTTTCATGATTATCTCTTAATTTGTGCTTAAATGTGAAATCATGCTGTTAGACCTTTAATTTGATAATTTTGATTCACCTTTGATTCCACTAGATGCCTTGATGTGTTTGCTAGTGATTTCAGGTTGAAAAAGCTAGGAATGAATCAAAGGAATGAAGAGGGAAGCATGCAAAGTGGAGAACACATGAAAAAGCCAAAGATTTGGAAAAAGAGCATGGATGCGCGCGCGTACTATGCGCCTATACACGAATTGCAAAATTCTCCAGGGATGCGTACGCGCGCTGTGCGCGTACGCGCCGAAGGCTGCACATGATTTTTAAAGAAGAACTCGTGCCTGGCAATTTTGGAGGGTTTTTGGCCCCACATGGAGCTGTGTTTTTGGCGGGAAAAGCTTTAAAAGACATAAGATTGAAGGGGAACACATGATTTCACACCATAACACACATTAGGATTAGTTTAGAGTTAGTTTTAGAGAGAGAAGCTCTCACTTCTCTCTAGAATTAGGATTAGGATTAGGTTTATTTCTTAGATCTAGGTTTTAATTCATGCTTTCATCTTCTACCTTTCAATTCCTTGTTGTTACATTCATCACTCTTCTATTCTTTTGTTGTAATTTCTTCTGTTTTGTTTCTATGATTTGTTGTAGATCTACTCTTTTTCCTTCTATTCTCTTTCAATTCAATTTGAGGTATTTCGTAATAATTGTGTTTCTTTTGATTGTTGTTGATTAATTCATTGCAATAATTGTTGTTAGATTCTATTCTTGTTGTCAATTTACTATGCTTTTCTGTTATGCCTTCCAAGTGTTTGATGAAATGCTTGGTTGGATTTTAGTATAGATTTTTCTCCTCTTGGCTTTGGTAGAGTAATTAGTGACTCTTGAATTATCTAATTCCCTTGTTGATTGAAAATTAGAAGTTGCTAATTGATTTGGATACCACTAAAGCTAGTCTTTCCCTTGGGAGTTGGCTAGGACCTGTGGAATCAAGTTGATTCATCCACTTAAATTTCCTCCATGGTTAGAGGTTAACTAAGTGGTAGCAATGGACAATTCTTATCACAATGGAGGAGGATAATGAGGATAGGACTTCCAATTCTCATAACCTTGCCAAGAGCTTTCATAGTTGTTAGTTTACTTTCTTTGCCATTTATATTTCTGGTCAAAAATCTAAAACACCCCAAACATACCTCATAACAAATAACAAGAGACTTTTTTGTAATTCTTAGGGAGAACGACCCGATGATTAAATACTTCGGTTTATAATTTTAGGGATTTGTTTTAGTGACAAACAAATTTTTGTATAAAAGGATTAGTGTTGGTTTAGAAACTATATTACAACGAGAATCCAGTTGTGAATTCTAAACCGTCAATTTTCTGGATCATCAAGGTGCAGCTAACCAAGCTGGACAGGAGAGGAGAGTTCTAGGCTCCTACATCAATCCAAACCCAGGAAACTGTGGTAGCAGCATTCGAAAGCCAACTATCCAGGCCAACAATTTCAAATTGAAGCCACAGCTCATCGCACTAGTTCAAAACAATTATTCTTTTAGAGGAAGTGCCTAGGAAGACCCTAATTAGCATCTCACTAAATTCCTAAGGATCTGTGACACAGTGAAATCAAATGGAGTTCATCCTGATGCTTACAGGCTGCTTTTACTCCCTTTCTCTCTAAGGGATAAAGCGTCCAAGTGGCTAGAGTCATTTCCGAAGGAGAGCCTCACAACTTGGGAAGATGTAGTTAACAAATTCTTGGCAAGGTTCTATCCTCCACAAAGAGTCAATAGGCTGAGAGCCGAGGTTCAAACATTCAGAGAGCAGGATGGTGAAACCTTGTATGAAGCATGGGAAAGATTCAAGGATTTGACAGGGAGATGTCCCCCTTATATGTTTAATGAGTGGGTACAATTGCATATCTTTTATGAAGGACTTTCTTATGAATCCAAGAAGGCTGTAGACCACTCATCTCGAGGATCACTCAACAAGAAGAAGACCATTGAGGAAGCCATCGATGTCATTGAAACAGTGGCTGAAAATGAGTACTTTTATACCTCTGAGAGAAGTAACAACAGAGGAGTCATGGAGTTAAACAACATGGATGCAATTCTGGCTCAGAATAAGATGATTGCCAAGCAATTGGTAGATCTCACAAAGAAGATGGAAGCAAGCCAAGTAGTAGCAATCGACACCCAACCGTCAGCACCAGAAGAGCCAAACACTGAAGAAGAAGAAGTCAACTACATTGAGCATTCTACAAGACAAGAGCATGACCCTTATTCCAAAACTTACAATCCTGGTTGGAAGAACCACCCAAACTTTGGGTGGGGAAACCAACAAAATCAAAACCAAAACTACAAACCTCACAATCCAAACCATTATAATAACTCCACTCATCAACACTCAAACTAAAGACCATATCAGCCTCAACACCCCACTTCCAATTCACCATCTGATGATGACCGATTCTCCAAGATCGAAGCTATGCTTGAAAACCGCTGTAGTGAGTCTGAAGATAAGAAAACATTCAAAGAGGAAGTCAGGACGAGCATGAAAAGTTGAGGAGAAACTATCAAGTAGCTTGAGGCGCAAGTGGGATAACTATCGCAACAGATTCCAAAGTCCACGGATGGCTTTCCAAGTGACACTGAGAAGAATCCAAGAGGAGGAACACAAAATGTGAGATGGGAAGAATGTAAAGCAATAAACCTTGCAAGTGAGGAGGTTTGGAAGGAAGAAATTAGCAATCAAAGAACTTAAAAGAAGAAGCAAGAAGAGATTGAACAAAGGACTGATCCTACTCAAAGGAGAAAACCAGAAGAGAAAAAAACCCTTCAACCATATGTGGCACAAGCACCATTCCCACAGAGACTCATTGGCAGTGAGAAAGGGAGAATATATACCAGATTCTTTGATGTATTTAAGAATCTTCATGTCAACATTCCCTACCTCGAAATCCTCAAACAGATGCTACTTGTATTAAGTGGATGAAGGAGTTACTAGCTAGAAAGAGTAACCTGAAAGGTGGCCAAACAGTGGTGATGAACAAGGAATGCAGTACTATCAATCAGAAGGCATTATGACCCATAAAGAAAGGGGATCCGAGAAGCTTTCACATCCTCTGTGCTATAGAAGATATACTGATTGATAGAGGATTCTGTGATCTGGGAGCCAGCATAAATTTGATGCCTCTGTCTTTCATGAAAAGATTGAAAATTAATGAGCTTAAGCCCACAGATGTAATCATCCAATTGGCAGACAAGACTCAAAAGCAAGCTGAAGGAGTAGTCGAAAATATACTGGTCAAAGTGGAAAATTACTTTCTCCCTACTGACTTTGTAGTGATTGACATAGAAGAGAGCCATCTTCACCCTATCATCTTAGGAAGACCATTCTTGGCCACTGGTAGAGCACTCATTGATGTAGAACAAGGAGAGTTGATACTGAGAATACATAATGAGCAGCTCATTTTCCATGTCTTCAAGCCCACGAATGAGTTTGAGCAAGAGAGCAAGGAATTAAGGGAAGAACACATTGAGAGCTCTTTGAAGAAGAACAGTAATGAACCACTAGTCAAGCCTTTGGAGCTTTCATGGGTAGATAAACAAGAAGCTCAAGGGATGAAGCAAATAAGGATACTAGAGGAGAAGCTGAAACAACAGGAACCAAGGGAATTAATCAATAAGGATCAATTCAACACAAGAACTTCTGAAGCACAACTTAAAGAGGAGAGGAAAATGGGGAAGAAAGTACCAAGGAGATGGAAGAATAAGAAAATTCCTATTGAGGATTTTTCACTGGGTGACAAGGTTATGTCAGCCCACCATGTACTCATACCTTCTCACCTGCCTGTGATACCATCTCAATTACCTCAGATCTACACAATCAATAGGATCCTCTCATTGGAACATGTAGAAATTCTTAAAGAATCAAATGGTGACAGATTCACTGTGAGGGGAGAAGATTTGAAGCATTACGAACCACTATAACAGTAAACCAACCATCAAGCTAATGACGCTAAAGAAGCACTCCATGAGAGGCAGCCCATGATTTAGTTTCCTTATTTTTAATGCTTCAGTATGAATAATAATTGTTGCTCTAACATGAATTCAAGCTCTCATATACAATTTTGACAACTATCCATGACATTGTGAAGCATATGGTCAAATTCTAAGTTTGGTGTGCCTACAGGCACACTAAGATATCTTTCAAATAAATGATGATCATATTGCCATTTTGACATGTGTTTCTTGGAATATATATCCAAACATTAAGTTTGGTGTTCTATTCTTTTGAGTCTTGAAATTCATGAAAGTGCAACCATGTTTATAATTTTTAGTTCATGTTGAGAAATAGAAAAATAAAGTGTTTCTCATGATGGTTTAACCAAAAGTGACACTAATCCCCTTGAGATCTCAATGACAATACTTAAAGGAAGTAAGACTTTGAACCATTTAGCCAAACACTAAGTTTGTGTCCTCCAAGACTATATATAAGAGCACAAAAGGAGTCACGGTTGGTTGAACAAGCATAAGGAATGCTAGTCAAATTTTTAGCTTTAAGTATTAATTGTTCTCTTGCCGCCACTTGTTAGTACTTACTTCTTTTGTCTTGTTATGATAGTTAGGTGAGTAGAAGAACTATTTAATGAAAGGGACAAGGCAATGGATGATAAAGATAGCATGAGGACAAAAAGTAAATCACATGGTTGGAAGGGTGCTTCTTTGGAATTAAAATCTGAACACCTTGAGAAGAGGGATATGCTTAACGGAGAGGCAACTTTTGTCTTCATTCAACCTTGCATGCACACCCTTCATTCATAACCTATCCGAAAGAATCCCAACCATCCATTCTTCATTAAAGCTTACTATAAATGGCTTTACTTGTACCGTGCATATGAACCAAAATGTTCATACTTCTTGTACTCTAAACAAATTCAACTCTTGTGTTCTTTAAAGCCAAAGCCCAACAACCATGTTTATGTGCAATAAATCATCCTCGTTCACCTGTCTCCACAACAGTACCTAGCCATCAAACCACCTTTTCATCAAGAGTACATCACACTAGTCACCCCTCTTCATAAACCTTCAACCTCCATTCGGGTAACCATCAAGGAAAGCATGACATCTTCTTCAAGTTTCAAAAGAAGGAGAGGAAAGGAACCTGTTACTGAGGAAAGTGGAAATGACTATGACCAATGGAAGTTCAGATCATGGTTCCGCCAAATATAACTTGGGTGGATGAACGACAAAAAGATATATCCAGAAATCCCTTTCCAGCTACCTGAGAATGGATGCCCAGAAATAAGAGCCAAGATCAAAAAGAGGAAATAGGAAGAGCTAACCTCACCAATCACCAGGATTAATGCAAACATCATAAGAAAGTTTTATGCTAACACTGCAAGCCTGGATATGACCGAAGCACCAACGTACAAGAGTTTTGTACGGGGAGTGTAAGTAGACTTTAGTCCGAAGACCATTATGAAGGTCTTAGGACTAAGGTCAGCGCATTTTGATGTGCCGGGATACCAAGAAAGATTGAATGGGAACCCAGATTATGATGAAATCTCTAGTGATAACTGTGTGGTTAATACTGACTGGGAGAGCGATACTCAAGGAGGGCACAAGTACTTAAAAAGGGGAGATCTCATTTCTGAGGCAAAATGTTGGTATAAGCTTATAAAGAGATCAATCCTGGGCATAATGAACACTTCAGAAGTTAACAAGAAAAGGGCCGTCATGCTACACTGTATAATGGTGGGAGGAGAGGTAAAGGTTCACGAGATCATTGCAAATGATATTCAAAAGATCTCAGAGAAAAATTCTGCTGAAGCCTGGCTATATTACCCCAGCACCATCATGCGGTTATGCATGAAGTCTAGAGTACCACTGGAGGATGCAAACCTAATATGGCTGCATCCATGCATGCCAATGACTCTCGAAAGGATGATGAATGTCACAGAGGCACAACAAAGTCGAAGACCACAAATGAGGCAAAGGAGAGAAGAACCACGTGAGGAAGAAGAACATGAAGAAGAACAAGAAGAAGAGCAATAATTCCAACCACAAACCAACATGGACATGGGCCGGTTGCAAGAAGCAATTGAAAGGCTATCTGAACAGTACCTGAGAGTTCAAGAGAAACAAGAAGAATTCCATTCACAATACATGAGAGCTCAAGAGAGATAAGAGGAGCTTCAGTTGAGAATCATGAGCCAGCAGAGAGATTTTGAGTCAAAATCTCTAGTTATGCAAAGAGAACAAGCTTCACAATTTCAAAGATCTTTCAACCAGCTGGCCCAACTTCAAGTTGATAATATGGGAGCTTTCAAGGAATTCACGACTCTTTAGGATGCAAGATATGAAGTTCAAGCTGATTACAACATAAATTCTCAGATCAAGCTCAACTACATTGCGGAACATCTACATAATCTGAACCCAGCATTTCCAATTTATGATCAATAGTTTAAGGAAAGAAGTAACATAGAAGTAGACAAAGCAATACGCCTTGAAGACAGAGTGGAAGACACAATGAAGAAAGCTGGATTCTGGACAAAACTAAGGGGAAAAGGCAAGGGAGAAACTAGTAAGCAAGCAAGCGAGAAGAAGAAGAAAGACAAACATGATAAAAAATAAAAGGTGGACTTGCTCCTTGGTTACTCTATTCAGTAAAGAAAGAACATGTCTATTTTAGTTAATAGTCACCTTTTAGTTTAAGTCATTTTGCATTCTGTAGTGTTTAATTTTGCAATAAGTATGCTAGCCTAGGTGTGTGTGTTTTCACTTTCACTAGTTCAAATGCTTGTTTGTCCCCTGAGTCTTTTCAATTTGAATAAAAGAAATGTTTGAACAAGAAGTGGAAGAGTTCCTTTTTAGCATGAAGTGAAACAACAGTAAGTGGTGATATATATGTTTGATTATGTAGTAGCTCACTTATAATGAATAAAAGGATAAATTGTTCCCCTTTTTAGTGTAAACTAGCATGCTGTCTATGAATATTAGCAAACAAAAGTCCTTGGATGAAAGAAAAACAAATAAAAAGAAAGAAATAGAAAATCCAAAAGTGGCAACAAAATCAGAAAGAAGCAAATAATAAGGCTAGACACCAATAGCTTGGACCTTAGGACATATGCATGTGGTGTCTTTGTACTAGGATCTGCTTGGATGATTAGGTTCTATGGAGTTTTTTAACACTTGGAAACTTGGGTTAACTAACCCGGGATTATCAACCAAAATTCCACTATCAAGAGCAACCTAGTTACAAGGCATTTAGTAACCCCAAGAGGTGCTCGGCACCAATGTCTTAAGAAGAATTGTGAGCCAAGTGTCTGTAGTGAATATGTGTTGAATGCAAATAAGTTAAGAAGCTGTTACAACATATGACACTGAGCTGCTAGAATCAAAGAATAAGTTTACCGAAAAAGAAAATAAAGAAAAGCAATTACCAAGGATGAGTGAATAATAAGAGGTCATAGCAGTATGTCAGTTGATGCTTAAGGGAGACAGTCTATTTCTAAAGATAAATAAGAAGTGAGTTATTGCACTGTCTGCATAAAACCCCATGAACTACTAATAATGACTTGCTGATATGAACATCACCTTCTGTTTCATTCTTTCTTCTCAAGAATTCAGTACTTGCTTAAGGACAAGCAAGACATAAGTTTGGTGTTGTGATGCCAGGGCATCTTAGGCTAGCTTAACTAGCCTTTTTTCCTTTGTTTCTAATAGATTTTATGCACTTTTTTGAGTTATAAGTAAGCAATTAGGGTAAAAATTCATGCATGCCTAGAATCACCCAACTAGGGTTAATTTGATGCAATTTCATGAGAATTATGCTATAATTACTTGTTTGCTAAGAATGATGAGAACTCTCATGACTTTGGCAAGGCTTTGATGCATGTGTTGGTTGATGACAGGTGAAGGAAGGCATGGAAGGAAGTTGAAGAAGGAGCATGAAAAGATGAAGAAGAAGCAACGTTGAAAGGGAGGCAGAGTCATTCTCTGCATAATTAGCTGGTCCTCACGTTTGAGGAAACGTTGGCAAGCCAACGTTACCCCAACGTTGTGATAAAATGTGCTTTCTGAAGATTTTGATAAACTGCAGCGACGCGCATGCGTGCTACATGCGTACGCATGGATTGGATATTTTGACAATCCACGCGCACGCGTACCTGATGCGTACGCGTGGATGGGTAACGTTGGACCCCAAACGCTACCTCAAACGTTGGTGGCCAACGTTTGCGATTCTGATCTCAAAATTTTGGATTTGAAAAGGCGCAACGACGCGCACGCGTCCACGGCGCATGCGCGCGGGCTTGACTTTTTAGAATCGACGCGCATGCGTACAGCACGTGCACGCGTGGAGAGGCCAATGTTGGAGGTAACGTTGCCAGTCTAACGCTGAGGCCAACACTGTTCTACATGTTTTGAAAACTGGAAATGAGGTTTTTGCATCCACGTGCACGCGTGCAGCACGCGAACGCGTGGATACGCATTTTGATCCCAAGGGCGCAAACGCGCAAGGCACACGTACGCATGGGAAGAAGAACGTTGGCACTCCAA
The DNA here is from genome assembly GCF_003086295.3 of Arachis hypogaea. Lineage (NCBI taxonomy): Eukaryota > Viridiplantae > Streptophyta > Magnoliopsida > Fabales > Fabaceae > Arachis > Arachis hypogaea. The sequence goes on from NC_092050.1 coordinate 51,918,824, forward strand.
CGTTGAGTCAAACGCCAATGACAGCAAATCTATCAGGTTTTTAAGAAAGGCGTTTGAGTCAACGTTGGCCATCAAACGTTGACTCCAACTTGAGCACCAGAACCTTGCAAATTCAAACAGATCTCTTCTCAACATCAAGGGAAACAAATTGGAGCAACTTCAACCCAATTCCATCAAGGCCAAAAGCCCAATTCAGAGATTGAAGATCAATGGAAGAAAGTGTATAAATAGCTTAGTATTTAAGTTAGAAAGAACTTTTACTTCAACTTTGAGAGCTATGAACAACTAAACCCCATTCATTGGGTTAGGGAGCTCTATTGTAATTCAATGGATCAATAGTAATTTTCATCTTCTTCTTCTTTTTTTCTCTTGATTTTTGTTAGAAAGCTTTCGATCTTAATTCAATTGGATAGTTGTCTTGAGAGAGAAGCTATCCATAATTGGAATTCTTCGGATCCTTGAGAGAGGAATGAAGAATTCATGCTAGGATTGCTTTCTCACATTGGATTGGATTGGGGGTTGGATGGATATTGTGACATTTAATCCTACCAATACTTTGATCTATGAATTTGTGTGGTATAGTTAGTGACCGAACTTCAACTCTTTCCATGAGCAATTAAATCAAGACATTGGGCAATTATTCATGCTTAGAGAGATTGGTGAGCCAAGACATTGGGATCCAATCATATAAGATTGCCAAGCAATGTCAATAAATGCATTGATTCAGGAAGAGATAAAAGTGATTTGATCTGGAGAGTTCAATATCTCCCAAAACCCAATGAATCCCCATCTCTGATCCTCGCATTCTTTTACAATCTGCTCTTTAATTTCATGCTTAATCCCCATTCCCATTTAATTTCTTGCAATTTAATTTCTCTCATTTAATTTCTTGCAATTTAAGTTTCCCGCCAATTTTACTTTCTGCAATCTTAACTCAATTCTGATTTTGCTTAACTAGAACAATTCTCCAATTAACATTGATCAACCAACCAATCCTTGTGGGATTCGACCTCACTCTACAGTGAGTTTTTACTTGACGACAATCCGGTGCACTTGCCGGTAGGAAATCGTTAAGAGATAGTTTTTGAATGAATCATCTAGCCAAGAGTTCTTTCCTTTATTTTATTAATTCTTGTCATTTACTTTCTTACTTTTATATTTTCTGGCCAATTTCAAATCAAACCCCCTTGCATCTTCATAGCCAATAATTGAGCACTTCATTGCAATTTCTTGTGAGACGACCCGAGGTTTAAATACCTCGGTTAATTTTCATCGGGGTTTGTACTTGTGACAACCAAAAATCTTTAAAATTTAATTTGAGCATTACTAGTCGGTTGGGAAATATACTTGCAACGAAGTTATTTTCTCTAATCGAGAAGAAATTCTTAGCTAACGGTTTTCCTCTTTCAGTCGTCCTCAAGAGAATAGGCAAACATGTGCATTAATATTGGTTAGAATTCTGGGGTTAGGAGTCATGAGCAAGAATTTAAACTACTAAACTTAACATGCAAGGAATCTGAAAGTGCAAGAAACTAAATCAAGTAACTAAGGCAAGGTATGAGCAATTTTAATCTAGCAAGAGAACATATGAGCTACTTCTATTCTAAGACTAAGTAAACAACTAAACTAGCTACAAGAAGAACTAAACAGTTGGAATTTTTGGGTTTCAAATATGAATAAAAAAAGGCACTCTTGGCTAGGCATGTGAATTGGGGTCACCATCCTTGTCTAATAATCATATATTGACAATTATGAGGAACCAAGATCATTAAGTCTACCTCCATGCTTGAAGTACGTATAATGTCTACTTCCAAGCTTTAAGTACATTAAATGGCTTGGTCAATTTCAACTCATAAGTTCCAATCCAACTACTAATTGACTTAGTAGTAGATTGGTGTCAATGGGTATGAATTTGAACACTAGGGCTCTCAAATCACCAAATCCATTAGACCCAATGACTCAAGTTCACCTAGTCCCCTTAGCCTAGGCCAAAAGTAAAGAAAACTACTCCATAATCAAAGGAAACATTTCATCAAACACATGGTATGCATTAATAAAAGACATATTCAAATTGCAAATTAATTGGAAACTACAAGTACCCACTAACAATTATAAATAGAAAACAACTCAAACAACACTATTAATCATAGAAAACATCAATGCACTAGTGGAAATTCAGGATCCACAAAATTCATAAAATGAGAAGAAAAGGAGAAATAACAAGAAAATTCAAATTCAAACACAAGTTCTAAACAAAATGAAAACTAGAGAACTCAAATTGAATAATTGGAACTAAGATTAACAAAATCCAATTCAGAAATTCAACAATGGAAGATCAAATCAAACTAGATCTAGAGAGGAGCAAGAGTTTTTCTACCTAGTACATGAGAACCAAAAACTAGTCAAAAATGTGTTTCAAGTCTACAATGATTGATCCCTCCCTTTCCCCCTAGAGCTCCTGGGTCTTTTCCATGCAGAATCCAGTTGAATTTGGGCCTGGAGCTCCTCAAAAATTGCCAGCCACGATTTCATTAATGAGGTCACATGCTGGGCATCATGCATGCCCGTCGGTGAAGAGAGAACTTTTGCGTGGTCTAGAATTCAGAATAAATTTCCGTTGCAAGTATAGCTTCTAAACCAACAAAAGTCCTTTCTTACAAACGTTTTGGTTGTCACAAGTAACAAACCCCGTTAAAATTGATAACTGAGTATTAGACCTCGGGTCGTCTTCTCAAGGAACTGCAGGGAGGTATGTTCTTATTATTGGTTATGAGTTTTGTAAATTGGGGTTTTGAAAGTAAGGAACAAGTAATTTAAATGACAAATAAAATAAATAAATAACTGTAAAATAAACTCTTGGCAAGGTATGAGAAATTGGAAGTCCTATCCTAGTTATCCTTATCAATGGTGATGAGAATTGAGTTTTAATCCCACTTAGTTAACCTTTACTAAAGCAAAGGAAGGTCAAGTGGATCAATTAGTTTGATCCTCAGGTCCTAGTCAATTCCTAAGAAAGAACTGGTGTTATTGAAGTTCAATTCAATTAGCAAAGACAAAAATTATCAATCACGTTGAGTTTGATAACTCATGAGTTACCAATTAGTTAACCAAGGCCAAAAGGGGAAAAGTAAACTTACTCAAATAAAAATGTCTTCAGATCGGAAGCAACAGTAACATAAATAAAAGAAAGCAATCATAAACTGAAATACCTCAATTAACATTAACTAAGAGAATCAAATGTAACATGGAAGAGTTCACAAATTAAATTGAGAAAATAATTAAAAAGGAACATTGAACCTGATAAAGAGTTGGAATACTAACTTGAAATAATAAGAAATCCTAATCCTAAAACCTAAGAGAGAGGAGAGAACTTCTCTCTTTAAAAACTACATCTAAACTAGGAAAAGTGAATAATTGGTGATCTCCCTTGAATGGGTGTATTCCCCCACTTTATAACCTCTAATCTGTGCCTTCTGGACTTAGATCTGGGCCAAAAGGGAACTTAGAAATTGCTGGGAGCATTTTATGTAATTTCTGGTGCGTGGTGTCTGTCACTCGTCCGCGTGGGTCACGCCGTCGCGTCATCTGGAGTTTTCCTTGTCACACGTTCACTTCGGTCACGTGTACGCATCATATGTGTTCTGCTCACGCGTCGCAGCCAATTTCTTCAAAAACTCCATTTTGTGCTTTCCTTCCATTTTTGTATGTTTCCTTTCCATCCTTTAAGTCATTCCTGCCTTAGAAGATCTAAAACTTCTCAACACACAAATCACGGCATCGAATGGTAATAAAGGGTGATTAAAATAAATAATTTCAAAGCATAGGAAGCATGTATTTCACATATATCACATAATAAGGAAGGGAAAGTAAAACAATGCAATTTACATGAATAAGTGGGTGAAGGATTGAATAAATCTCTTGAATTGAGCACAATATATATCATAAAATATGGGTTTATCAACCTCCCCACACTTAAACAATAGCATGTCCTCATGCTAAATCCATGATAAAGAATAAGGTAAGGTTAAAGTGGTGGAATCTCATGCAATGCAATCTTTCCTTATTGCAACTACCTAAATGAATCATGCAATTCTAATTGTTATTCACTTGTATATAAAACTTACATGTAGTTAAATTAATTCACATTCTTCAAGGAATCATATAATGTTAAAGCAATTTTACAATTGAGATGGGTAAAAATATTTTTCAAACTTGCAAGACAATTAACAATTCAAGCAGAGATATATGATGAGCTATTGAACCCTCACTGGATTTTGTGTTTACTCTCTAGTCACTCAGTGTTTATTGGGTTAATCAATCTATTCTTCTTTTTATCCTTACTTTCTATAACTTTGTTCTTCATCTAACCAATCAACAATTATAGAATACAGACATACAAAAATCATGAGGTCTTTTTCAAGGCTGTAATGGGGCCAAGGTAAAGGTAAGGGTATATGTATAAGGCTAAGTGAGCTAATAAGTGAATCTTTGATTAGTCTAAGATCTCACCTAACATACATATTTTGTAATTCAAAGCTTCTTAACCTATTTGCCCAGATTTTGTCACCTTGTATTGCAAGCTCATGCATTAACTTTAATTTTATCCCATTTGCATTGATTCTTTTCATTTTTCAATTGGGGAATTTTTGTATCCCCTTAATTAAATACCAAAAATAATATATATATATATATATATATATATATATTTAATACACATGGTAATTCAGTTGTTCTGGTTTTACATGAGCATGCTTCCCAATTTTTTTTATTTTGAAATATCTTTATTCTTTTTAACTTTCTACCTTTGTTTCTATCATCCATGTTCCCATAAAGTTTCCCACACTTAAACAATACACAATTTCTATCTTAAGCTAACCAAGGATTCAACTTGGAATTTTTATTTTGTTTTTCTACTTAAGGCTAGTAATGTGGTTTATAGAACAAGAGGGGTTTAAAAGCTCAAGGGGGCTAACAAGGGTGATGTAAAAGGTAGGCTTATTTTGGATAAGTGAGCTAAACAAATAATGGCCTCAATCATCTCTTAGTATGTATCTATACTCTATAATTGGACATATAGACTAAAACAAAGCAAAGAACATTAGAATAAAAAGAAGGGCGAAACACACAGGAATAAAAATTATGGTTTGAATGTAACCATACAATTAAGCTCAAAACTCACAGGCTGTGTGTTCTCTAGCTCAAAAATCATATATCAGTTATATATGTCATGCAAATAGAAATTAAGAGTTCCCATTATTCTCAATGTAAATTTTTTTTCGGTGGCTTTAAAGTTTTAGTGTTCCTCCTTGATGAAATGTTGTTAACTAACTAACATGTTAAGTTCTATATACAAGGTGTGTGGATTGTTTTTGATTATGTTAAAGTCTCTAGTTGACTTCCTTTTTATTTTTAATTTAAACCAAACTATCATATGCTAAAAGGGTAAACTATACTAATTAATCCACATATTCTATAACTAATAAGTTTAGAATCGCAAACTAAACTAAATGGCTAAAATATGAACTAAAGTGCAAAATGTAAAAAATAGAGTAAAAACACATAAAAAGAACAATGTATAAGTACTGAAAGATAAAAATACAGAAAAATAACCAAAATAAAATAAAAGAGTCTGTAGTCGTTCACCAAAAAAAATACGCCAGAGATGGCGACCTCCCCACACTTAAAATAAAGCATCGTCCTCGATGCTCACTAAAGCTGGGTGTGAAGGAGTGTCATCACTGGAAGGATGGGCTGCTGGAGTCTCTGTAGTGGCCTGAGGATCTGCAGACTGGATGAGCATAGGAGGATCTGTCTGCTGTAGAGGAGGCTCTGACTGGATAGGAATCTCTGTATCTGCAGCCTGAATCTACTGTGGCGCCTCCTGCTGTGGTGCAGCCTGCTCTGGTCTTGCCTGTGCAGCCTGGGTGGGTGTCTCCTCCTCGTGATCGTCCTCCTCCACCTCAGATGTATCAGAAGGGGTGTTAGGCTCGGAGGGGATGTTGCCGCCGGAACGGAGCATCAACTTGACGTGCTCATAGCGTCACTTGTTGCGACGCTCCATACAATCCAAGCGGGCGAAGAGTTGATGCACCAAATGGTAAATAGGCTCAGGAACAGCTGGAGGTGCAGTGGGTGGGGCAGGTGCAGCAGTGGAAGAAGAAGGGGCGGCTGCAGGTGTGGCTGTCTCATCAGGAGCGGTGAGGAATGGAGGTGTATAGCCCAAAGCCAGAGACTTCCTGCTGTGAGGAATGATTTTCTTGTGGTCTACAGCAGTCGGCTATGCATCAGCATCCTCCCAAGGCACGTCAGCTCGACGGCCTAGCTGGGTGACCAGATAAGGGAAGGGGAGGGTGCCTCTGACATGGACCCTGGCCATATAGTGCCGGATGAATCGTGGCAGATACAGGTCGTTACACTCCATCACACACCAGAGGAGGGTGATCATAGCAGCAGGCAGCTCCGTCTCATGAGTACTCGGCATAACAAAGTTGCTCAGGATCTGGTGCCAGAGCCGAGCCTCATCATTCAGATACATCAGCTTGATTCCCTTAGGCATTGTTGTGTTCATTCCCATGACCCATGGGACAGTAGGGTCAAGGGCTATCCTCTCCTTGATAGCATCCTAGTCAAATCGCATAAACCTCATATCCTCCTCGGCCTTTTGGTAACTGTCAGGCTGATCTGACTTAGGCTGAAGCTGCAGAATATCCTCAATGGCATCTTCAGTGACCAGTATTTGTTTCCCTCTGAGGTGCACTGTATCCAGGGAAGTCTTGAAATAATTGCAGTAAAACTCTCTTACCCAGGAAGCATTGACCTCAGTCAAATTTCTCTCTAAGAAGAACCAGCCTCTTTGTTTGATCTGATCGGAGGTGTACTGCTGTAGTTCTTCTGGAATTTTCAAAGTCCTCTCAAGGTACAGATTTCTGGAGGTGACAAACACGGGATACTTCAGCTCACAGTATCGATTTGCAAACTTAATGGGATCATTGGCAGGGAGGAGCTGGTCAGCCTTCTCCTGCGGGGTAAAGTGCTTTTCCCGCCTGGAGTCATCATGCATAATCTCCAGGATAGACATAGAAGATTCACCTCTTTTTTGTTTGCCAGTTGTTGCTTTGCCTTTGCCCTTACGCTGAGGGTCAGACATCCAAAAAACAGAAATCTAAGATATAATAAAAATAGGAAATCAAGTAGGCAAATAACAAGAAAAGCACATAGTGGCAAAGGAGCAATAGAATTATGAAATGAGTTAAAGAAATGTATATTTTGGATTATTTTGGAGGTAAAAATCTGAGATGAGAAATTACAATCCAAAATATGTTATGAGGGGAATACTTGTTAATTAGGAGCAACAATAATCATGCCATGAGTCAAAAAGTTGAAAGAGTTAGTCAGAAAGCAGAGGGGGAAGTTAGAAAGTAAAAAGTGGGTGAAACTGAAAAAGAGGTTAGAAAGCAAAAATTAGTGAGTTAGTAAAAAGAAAGTCAGAGTAAGTGGTAACAAGAATTTCACAATTTGAGGCAACAGACAACTCATATTCAAGCAAGGAAATCAAGTTGTTGATGATTCATATAGATATAGAAATAGCGAAAAGTGAAATCTAATAATCAATAATGTGATTTATTAAACAGGAAAACAGAGAAATAAGAATGCTGGCCCGTGCATTCATGAATTGGTTTGGTAAAAGCTGAGGAGTGCCAAATTCAAATTGCCAAAACCAAAACATGAATGAATATCAAAATAATTTACAAAAAATTGGGCAGCATTTCGGCTAAAATTGGGCATTCCCGGGTAATAAACAGCAAGCAAAATAGTTCATATAAATTAAAACAAATCTGCAAATAGACATAAATAATATGAATATGAAAGAGCAGTCGCAATAGTAGCATGAACAGTAAGAACATCATATGAACAATACTAACATCACAACAACAGCAGAATTGCGAAAATTATAAAACAAGTAGCAAGAACAGCGCAATAAATCAGGCATAAATCCACTAACCACATCCTAGGTACCTAACCATCTAGAATCCACTACAACATACATCTCTAACTATTCTAAATTTAAACATAAACTGAAAAAAATATGCAAATTATTATGAATGAGAGAAAAGTGGCGTTCGGCGGAACCTGGTGGGCGTATGAACTAAGCTAGGAAACTGAGAGATGGCGGGGGTGTGGTTGTGGTAGTGCTGGGAGGGGCACGGTGGCGCGGTGGCGGAACAGGGCTGCGCGGTGGTGGTGGTGGCTATTTGTGGTAGCGGGGGGATTTCAGGTAAGGTGACCGGTGGAGGGGGGGTTGTGGAAGAAGAATGGGGGTAAGGGTGGTGGTGGTGGGAGGCGCGGCGGTGGTGGTGCGGTGGTGGTGGTGGCTGCGGAGGGGGGCAGCGGTGGTGGAGGGAAGAAAAGAAAGGAAAGAGAAGAAAGAGAGGGAAAGAAGAAGGGGGGGTGGCGTCGCGGTCGTGGCTGGGTGGTCGAGGGTGGTGCGGCCAGTGGAGGTGGTTAGGGTGGTGGTGGCGGTTGTGGGTGGCAGGGAGTAGAGAGGGAGCAGTGGGGGGTTGGGGGGAAGAATGAGGCGCGATGGGGTAGGATTTCGCGTCATTGGGGGTTAGTGAATTTGAATCCACGCGAACGCGTGGGGCACGCGGTCGTGTGGCTAGGGTGGAATGGGGTTGACGCGATCGCGTGAGTGACGCGATCGCATGGAATGGGTAGAAGGATGAATGGCGCGGTTGCGTGAGGCATGCGACCGCGTCGCTGGAAATTGTGCTAAACGCACAATTCTAGCGTCGTTTCAGTGCAACTCTCTGTCTCCTTTGGGGTGTTTGTGCAATCCACGCGACGCGAACGCGTCGCTCACGCTTTCGCGTGGGATGGGTTTTATGTAAGTTACGCGTTCGCGTGATGGACGCGAACGCGTGGGCCGTTTTGTGCTAAACGCACGACAGCCGCACGATTCCAACCCAGATTTCTGGGCGTTGGATTTTTACGCCGATTTCCAGATCACGCGTTCGCTTAAGTTGGACATTAGATGAGCTTCTTTTTATGGTGGCTTATGCTTAAATTCATCCAGAAATATCCACCAATGTTTGGAATGCCAACAGCCTCAGAGAGCTCTAAGCTGGCCATCTGTTTCAAGAAAACCATATTCAAGTGGAAAAGTAAAGATAAAGGTTAAGGATTGTACCCACTTGAAGCTTGTATTAGGTGGTAATGGCCTTAGGATAGGTGTTTCTAGTGGTTCTGTAAGTCCTACTCCCTTGTAATCTTCTGTGAATTCCTCCACTTCTTTGCAAAATTCTTCAGCTGCAATTACGTCCTGATTAAAGTCTTCTATGTCTTCCTCATTACTCAAGTCATAAGCTGGAGGTTGAGAGAAATCTACCTCCGCATCATCTTCGTATTCACTTGGGGAAGATTCTTCAATCTTAGAGAATTCACTTGCGGATGCAAGTTCATTACTAGGAGAACTTGACTTGTGACTATCATCATCAAGGAAACTTGCGTCTTGGGTTATTCCGTCTAGTTCTTCATAAAATACCTGCTTTGGGGGTCGTGCACTATCCTCCTTAGCATCAATTGTAACGTCCTTGACGGATTTTTTCACAACTCTAGATTCCCATGAAGGTTCAGCATCTCCTAAATCTTTGACTAGTACTTCTTCTTCTTGGATAATTTGAGCTTCCTCCAATTGTTCCGGAACAAAGTTATGCTCATTACTGCCCACTGGGGTTTCTAGTGTCTCCTTCATGCTACGTTTGTCATTAGATTCTCCACATAGAGCTATTGGAGTTCCTTGAGTATCTAAACGTCTGGAAGATAATTGATATATTACTTGCTCCAGCTGATGAAGGGTTGTATGAAGTTGATCTACTATTTTCTTGAGCCGAGCCTGTGATTCTCGAGGTGATGGATTTGGACATGGTACATATGGAAGTGGTGGTGTTTGGGAGTAATTGGATTGGAATTGGGGTAAATAAGGATCGCATGGTGGTGAATGGTGAAAAGGATCTTGTAAGTGTGGTGGTTCAAAGTTATGTTGAGAGGATGGTCAATAGGCACAGGGTGGGGCTTGTTGGTAGTTACAAGGTTGTCCACCGTATCTATCAGCTTGGTATGCATTGTAGAATGGTCTTTGTCCATGATATCTCGGAGGGTGTTATTGCCTAAAGGGTTGATCAAATCCTCTTGGCTCCATCCATCTTTGATTTCTCTGACCTTGATGCATGTTCCTGCTATAACTTCCGTTCCCTTCAACAATATTAGAACCAAACTCAAAGCAAGAGGGGTGAGAATTCATAGTAGCTAATAAAAAAAAAGAAAGGGAAAAAGAAAAACAAATAAACAAATAAAAGAAAAAATATTTACAATAACCAATAATAAGGCACACGTTTGCAGTTCCCCGGCAACGGCGCCATTTTGAAGAGAGAACTTTTGCGTGGTCTAGAATTCAGAATAAATTCCCGTTGCAAGTATAACTTCTAAACCAACAAAAGTCCTTTCTTACAAACGTTTTGGTTATCACAAGTAACAAACCCCTTTAAAATTGATAACCGAGTATTAGACCTCGGGTCGTCTTCTCAAGAAACTGCAGGGAGGTATGTTCCTATTATTGATTATGAGTTTTCTAAATTGGGGTTTTGAAAGTAAGGAACAAGTAATTTAAATGAAAAATAAAATAAATAAATAACTGTAAAATAAACTATTGGCAAGGTATGAGAAATTGGAGGTCCTATCCTATTTATCCTTATCAATGGTGATGAGAATTGAGTTTTAATCCCACTTAGTTAACTTTTACTAAAGCAAAGGAAGGTCAAGTGGAACAATTAATTTGATCCTCAGGTCCTAGTCAATTCCTAAGAAAGGACCGGAGTTATTGAAGTTCAATTTAATTAGCAAAGACAACAATTATCAATCACGTTGAGTTTGATAACTCATGAGTTACCAATTACTTAACCAAGGCCAAAAGGGGAAAAGTAAACTTACTCAAATAAAAATGTCTTCAAATCGGAAGCAACAATAACATAAATAAAAGAAAGCAATCATAAACTGAAATACCTCAATTAACATTAATTAAGAGAATCATATGTAACATGAAAGAGTTCATAAATGAAATTGAGAAAATAATTAAAAAGGAACATTAAACCTGATAAAGAGTTGGAATACTAACTTGAAATAACAAGAAATCCTAATCCTAAAACCTAAGAGAGAGGAGAGAACCTCTCTCTTTAAAAACTACATCTAAACTATGAAAAGTGAATAATTGGAGATCTCCCTTGAATGTGTGCATTCCCCCACTTTATAACCTCTAATCTGTGCCTTCCGGACTTGGATCTGGGCCAAAAGGGAACTCAGAAATCGCTGGGAGCATTTTCTGTAATTTATGGTGTGTGGTGTCTGTCACGCATCCACGTGGGTCACGCGGTTGCGTCATCTGGAGTTTTCCTTGTCACGTGTTCGCTTCGGTCACGCGTACGCATCATCTGTGTTCTGCTCGTGGCGCGCGCCCGCGTTAGTCACGCATTCGCATCGGGGCCAGTTTCTTTAAAAACTCCATTTTGTGCTTTCCTTCCATTTTTGTATGTTTCCTTTCCATCCTTTAAGTCATTCCTGCCTTAGAAGATCTGAAACTTCTCAACAGACAAATCACGGCATCGAATGGTAATAAAGGGTGATTAAAATAAATAATTTCAAAGCATAGGAAGCATGTATTTCACATATATCACATAATAAGGAAGGGAAAGTAAAACCATGCAATTTACATGAATAAGTGGGTGAAGGATTGAATAAATCTCTTGAATTGAGCACAATATATATCATAAAATATGGGTTTATCAGTCGGCCACGCGTGCACGTCGTCTGAGTTTCGCGAGCCACGCGTACGCGTTAGGCATGCGTACGCATCGTTGGGAGTTTTGCCAATCCACACGAATGCGTGAACTCTCACGCGCCATTCCTAGCCTCTTGCACCCATGCGTGCGTGTCGGCCATTTCCTTCTACTTGTACATGATTCCTTTCTCTCTTCTAGGCGATTCTTGCCCTATAAACTCTGAAATCACTTAACAAACATATCACGGCATCAAATGGTAATAGAAGAGGATTAAAATATGGCATTTTTAAGGAAAAAGAAGCATGTTTTCAACCATGAAGCAAAATTAGGACGGGAACACAAAACCATGCAATTTATATGAATAAGTGTGGAAAACATTGACACAAACCCCCAAATTCTACACAATATAAACCACAAAATTGGGGTTTATCAAATCTCCCCACACTTAAACCAAGCATGTCCTCATGTTAAAAAAATAAAAAGACCAAAGAATATAGGAGAATGGGGTTCATGAAGTGAAAATTACCTACATGAATGCATGCAACTAATGCAAATGTATCTATCTACTTGGTCAGTTGTGAATCAACTTCCAAGAACATATATGAGCACATTGGGCCAAAATGACAAGATAATTCATGAACTCTACCAATTCAAACATCAAAGTGGTTTATACATAACTTGCATGAAGAAAGCTCGTGAAAGCCGGGAACAAGGGGTTGAGCATCAAACTCTCACCGAAAGTGTTTGCACTCTATCCTCTCTAGTGTTTGAGGGCCGAATCTCTCAATTCTCCTCTAATCATGCTTTTCATAATTTGTTTTTCTTCTAACAATCAACAATTATTCAATGCATGCATACAAATATCATGAGGACTTCCCATAGGTTGTAATGGGGCTAGGGTCAAGGTAGGATGCATATGGGTAAGTGGATTAGAGTTTGAATCTTTGATTAACCTAAGCTTCTCACCTAGCCTATATAACAACCTATAAAATGTTAAACAAACCTAACTACCCATGATTCCCAATTTTTTCACATACTCATGCATTCTCTTTGATTCCCATTCCATATGCATTGTTATTGGTACATTACTTTAGGGCATTTTTGTCCCCTTTTTATTGCATTTTTTTTTCTTCTATCTGTATATTTTTTTTCTTTTTCTATTTTTTGATACATATATTCTTCTTTATTTTGTATTTTTATTTTTTTTATTTTTTTCAATAAAGTATATACAAGAGTATCAATGCATATAGTTTAAACATGCTTTTATCCCACCTAATGTTCCCAACTCTCCTGATGACTTGCATCATCTACGCCTTTTTCTTATCTAAAAAGGACCATAAAAGAGCATAATCTCATTAAACCATTGCAATTCATGAACTAAATGATAAATATTATGGTACATTTCTTTGAAATGGGTTTGTGCTGAATTTCAGGTGAAAAGAGCAACAAAAAGGGAAGAAAACAACAAATTAGGCTGGGCGTGTGGAGCTGGGCGTGCCACTTGGAACAAATTCCATGAAAGTTGGTTCAAAGGGCGTGCCACTTGAGGAGCTGGGCGTGGCGCGCCAAGCCAAATTTAGTGGCTAGGCGTGGCACGCCACTCAAGCGCCAGCCACACGCCAAGCCTGGAGAAGTCACGTTTATTGATTTTTCCTTCCCTCCAACTGTAATTTTCTTTTCTCTTTTGTATTTTCTTAATTCTAGTGATAGGAGTAGTATAAATAACCCCTGAAAGTACCCAGAAAAGGGTTGTTGACTAGTTGGTTTGTTGGCAAGTATAGTTAGATTTACTTTTCACATCATCTCTTCCATCTCTTGTACTTTTCTCTAATCTATGAGTAGCTAAATTTCCTCTTATTGGGAGAGGGAGCTCTTTTGTTCTTGATGGATTAATGATAGTGAATTTCTTCTCCTCTTCATCTTCTCTTTGATTTGCTAGAAGGAATTCTATTTTAATGCCAGCGTTCAATCATCTTGGGAAAGAGGTTGAATGCAAAATGGGTTTCATGGGAACCTTGGAAAAGGAAACATGAAATCATGCTTGAAATCCCTTCTCACAATTGAGTAGATCTAGGTTTTGGTGATTGGATATGGTGACATATAATCCACCCACTATTTGGATCTATGAGGATGTGTAGTATAATCAAGGACCAAGCATATCTCTCTTTATGATCAATTAGACCAAAGAATTGGCTAATTATCAATATTTGAGAGATTGAATCACCAAGGGATTGGAGTTCAATCTGTAACAACCCCAATTTTCGAGTACGCGAGATCTTTTCTGAAGATACGAATTTTTCCGGAAGATCACTAAAGGGAACACCTTTGATATATCATCAAGCATCTCACATTAGGACCAAGGATTGAAAGGAATTAACAAGTTAGTCTCATTTACACACATTAGGCTTAGTTTAGAGTAGTTTTAGAGAGAGAAGCTCTCACTTCTCTCTAGAATTAGGATTAGGTTAGTTCTTAGATCTAGGTTTAATTCATGCTTTTATATTCTTCTACTTCTCAATTCTTTGTTGTTGCAATCATGATTCCTCTATTCTTTTGTTGTAATTTCCTTTATGTTGTTCTTATACTTTGTTGTAGATCTACTTTTGTTTCTTCTCTTCTCTTTCAATTTAATTAGAGGTAATTCATAATAATTGTGTTCATTTTGATTGTTGTTATTGATTTCTTACAATAATTGTTGTTAGATTTTATTGTTGTTATCCATTTACTATGCTTTTCTTTAGTGCCTTCTAAGTGTTTGATGAAATGCTTCGTTGGATTTTAGTGTAGATTTTATTCCTCTTGGCCTAGGTGGAGTAATTATTGACGCTTGAGTTATCTAATTCCATTGTTGATTGACAATTAGAAATTGCTAATTGATTTGGATATCACTAAAGCTAGTCTTTCCCTTGGGTGTTGGCTAGGACTTGTGGAATCAAGTTAATTCATCCACTTGACTTTCCTCCATGGTTAGAGGTTAACAAAGTAGTAGCAATGGACAATTGTGGTCACAATTGAGGAGGATAACTAAGATAGGACTTCTAGTTCTCATATCATGCCAAGAGCTTTTTTAGTTGTTAGTTTATTTTCTTTGCCATTTACATTTCATGTCTCTTATCCCAAAAACCCCCAAAACATACTTCACAACCAATAACAAGACACTTTATTGCAATTTCTAGGGAGAACGACCCGAGGTTCAATACTTCGGTTTATAAATTTAGGGGTTTGTACTAGTGACAAACAAATTTTTGTATGAAAGGATTGTTGTTTGGTTTAGAAACTATATTGCAACAAGCTTTCATTTGTGAATTATAGACCGTCAAAAGTCCTCTCATCAATGTTCTGTATGCCCACAGAGCATCGTCAAGCTTTCTAGCCCAATCCTTTCTAGAGGTACTTACTCTCCTCTTTAGGATTCACTTTTTTTTAGTTCTCTATTTGAGACTTCAGCTTGCCCGTTGGTTTGGAGATGATACGGTGTTGCTACTTTAAGGCAAACTCCGTAATGGCTTAAGATAGAATCCACCTGTCTGTTGCAGAAATGAGTACCTCCATCATTGATTAGTGTCCTAGGGACACCAAATCCACTGAAGGTGTTCTTCTGGAGGAACTTCATTACTACTCTTATGTCATTAGTGGGTGTTGCTATTGCTTCAGCCCATTTAGACACATAATCTACTGCCACAAGGATGTAGATGTTTGAGTATGAAGGCAGGAATGGTCCCATGAAATCTATGCCCCATATATCAAACAACTCAATCTCTAGGATTCCTTGTTGAGGCATGCTATGACCATAAGGAAGATTGCCAACCCTTTGGCAATTATCACAGTTATGGATGAACTCTCAAGAATCCTTAAAGAAAGTAGGCCAGTAAAAGCCACTTTGGAGAACCTTGGTGGCTGTCCGCTCACCTCCAAAGTGTCCTCCATAGTCATAGCCATGGCAATGCCATAGAATTTTCTGTGCCTCTTCTTTAGACACACAGCGTCAGATTATTCGATCCGAGCATCTCTTAAAGAGATATGGCTCATCCCATAAGTAATATTTTGCATCATGCATGAGTCTCCGGGCTTGCTACCTGGAAAATTCCTTGGGAATGAACCTTATAGCCTTGTAATTTGTAATGTCTGAAAACCAAGGTACTATTCAGATGGCATAGAGTTGCTCATCTGAAAGGATTCAGATATGTCAGTGGAGGGAGAAGAAGTCCCGCTACTGGCTCAATCCGGGACAAGTGATCAGCCACCTGATTTTCTATCCTTTTTCTGTCTCTAATTTCTATATCAAACTCCTGCAGAAGTAATACCCATCTTATAAGTCTGGGTTTAGAATCCTGCTTAGTGAGTACATACTTTAGAGCAGCATGGTCAGTATAAATAATGACGTTAGATCCTACTAGGTAGGATCTAAACTTGTCAATGGCGTAAACCACTGCAAGTGGCTCCTTTTCTGTAGTAGTGTAGTTTTTCTACGCATCATTTAATATGCGACTAGCATAATAAATGACATGCAGAAGCTTGTCATGTCTCTGCCCTAGGACTTCGCCAATTGCATGATCACTGGCATCACACATTAGCTCAAATGGTAAGTCTGATAGACAAGATTAGGGTCGGTCTAGATTTTATCAACAAAGATCATGTCATAGTATAGTCCTAAACCAGCATGTAATCCTACCAATCAAATTTTAGAATTATGGTTGTCACAAAGTTCAACCCTAATATAAAGCAACCGACAGTATTGGTCTCAGGTCATTGATAAACCCCAATTTTGTGATTTATCTTGTATTGAATTTAGCGTATTTTATCAACTTTTCTCACATTTATTCAATGAAGAAGCATGGTTTTGTGAATTGCTCCTAATTTGTGCTTAAGAGTAAAAACATGCTTTTTAGGCCTTTAAATTGCTAATTTTAGTTAACTTTAATTCCAGTCGACACCTTGATATGTTGTTGAGTGATTTCAGGTTTAGAAGGTAAAGATTGGATTGAAGGAATGAAAGATTGGATTGAAGGAATGAAGAACAAGCATGTGAAAAAGGAGAACTCATAAGAAATGAAAGAATTGCTAAGCTGTCAATACTGACCTCTTGGAAAGTTATAGAGGCCCAAATGAGGCGGTTTCAGTTGTGTTGGAAAGCTAACATCCCAGGCTTCAAAATGATATGAAATTTTCCATAGTTTGTAGGACATTTGGTGATGCGTATGCGTCGTTCCACGTGCACGCATCACAGGATCAGCGTGGGCCATTTTAAGTAACTCGTGGCCAGCAATTTCTAGCTCATTTTGGGCCCAAATCCAACTCATTTATGATGCTTTTGAACCCAAGGATGGCAAGGAATTGGGGGGGTAAAACCATAGTATAATTTCCATCATATTTTAGGTAGAATTATAGAGAGAGAAGCTCTCCCTTCTCTCTAGAATTTAGAGTAGTTTAGGTTTAATTCTCTTAGATCCAACTTCCAATTTTTGTTTTGATTTAGTTTTCGCTTTCAATTTCTTGTTGTTACATTTTTGTTCTTATAGTTCTTGTTGTTAATTTCCTTATTTTGCCATTTTATGATTAATTCACTCTTGTTGATTTTAATTTCCTTTTAATGCAATTTCATGTTTCCATGTCTTTTTATGTTTAGCTTAGTTGCTATTATTGATTTCTTGCCTATGCTAGTTATAGTTTTCATTAATTCTTGCATTTTGTAATGTTTACTTTTATTGCACACTAGGTGTTTGATAGAATGTTTTCATTAATTTTTGGGTAGTTTTCTTGACTCTTGGCCTAGGATAAGGGAATTGAGTGACCTTAAGTCATTAGATCTCAATGAATTGGTGATTTGAGAACCCTTAGTGGTCAATTTGATAACCATTGACTCTAGCCCACTACTAAGTCAATTAGTAGCTAGGTTAGGACTTTTGGATTGATGTTGATCAAGCCTATTTGACGCACTTAATGCTTTGAGGTAGATATTGTACTTACTTCAAGCATAGAGGTAGACATAATGGGTTAGTCCCTCATAATTGTCAATATATGGTTTGTACACGAGGATGGTGGTCTCAATTACCTATGTCTAGCCAAGAGTTCTTTCCTTTATTTTATTAATTCTTGTCATTTACTTTCTTGCTTTTATATTTTCTTGCCAATTACAAATCAAACCCCCTTCCATCTTCATAGCCAATAATTGAGCACTTCATTGCAATTCCTTGTGAGACGACCCGAGGTTTAAATACTTCGGTTAATTTTTATTGGAGTTTGTACTTGTGACAACAAAAAATCTTTAAAATTTGATTTGAGCATTACTAGTCGGTTGGGAACTATACTTGCAACGAAGTTATTTCCTCTAACCGAGAAGAAATTCTTAGCCGACGGTTTTGCTCTTTCAAATTTTTGGCGCCGTTGTGGAGGAGTTGCAATGGTGTTATTTTATTAGCTATTGTGAATATGTGGATATGTTTGCCTTTTGCTTTTTTGTTAGTTTTTGTTAGGTTTAGGACTTGTTGATTATTTTTGTTAGCCTTTGTTTTTATTTGCCATCATGATTTTTCACCCTTTTGGCTATGAGTTTGGTTTCAACTATGTTGTAGGAAATGGAAGCTTCAATGAGGATGTGCATCAAGGATTTGGGAATCAGAGAGAGAGAAGCCTCAAGCTTATAGACAACCTTCTTGGCAATAACCTACTCCGGTTTCTTATGGGTACAATCCAACTCCTAATGCATACCAATTTAATATATGTTGTGGCCCTCATTGTGATTGTCAACCATAACCACCATATACATATGACCCCTTCCCTCAACATAGCCCCAACAACCATACTCACAAGCCCCAAACCACCAAACACCTCCATATGACCCTAATCCTTACCCACCATACGAACCACCTTGTGATCCATATGAACCATATGTAGAATCACCCCAATTCCATCACTAATACCCTCAAGAACCACCACCTCACTATTCTTACCAAGATGAATCACCTCCCATGTATGATAAGTTTCAACCACGAACTGAATTCCCCTTTCCACCACAACCCTCCATGGAAGGATACCCATATCCATTGGTCCAAGAGCAACATGATCCTACTTATGTTAGTCAAGTGGAACAAGAGCCAATGGATCGCTTCAAGGAAGCAATGGACCGACCTCAAGCAATCATTCATCAAAAGGAGCAAGAGGAAGCCCAAAAGATATATGAAGATATCATGGCTAACCTTGCCAAAATTAAAGCCACCTTGGACTCATGGGACTCATGCAACAAGCAAAGCACCTCCACGGATGAATGTGAGAAATCAACCGAAGAGTGGAGTAGGGAGGGGATTTTAGAATCCCAACATGAGGACAAGGAGAAGGGGGTATGTCTTGCAACAAGTGGAGGAGGAAGAGATTGTTGAAGAAGAAGAAGTGGTTGAAGAGCTGAGGAAGTGGAATAAGAGGTGGATTTCAAGCCTGAAAACAATTTTACACCAAGTGATATTATTGATGATCTTGTGGAAGTTGTTGAACCTTCTTCCAATGAGCCTGAATTTGGTGTTGAGGAGGATAATGCGCAACCTCCAAGGCATAGTATGAATGATGAAAGATTGGAAGAGGTTAATCAAAAGATAGATTCAATCATTGATGAATTCCTATCTACAATTGAATCCTCTCCTATTGGACCTAACATAGAGATCAAGGAAGAAGATACACAACCTCCCATATCCTTGGTAAGCAATGAAGAAGAGATTGAATTGGAAGGAAGCTACCAAGAGGAAGAGGTTGAAATTGAAGAAGCTTGTGAAGAGGTAGAGATAATCAAAGAAGAGCACAAAGGAGTGGAACTTGCAAAATTATTGGGACCACCCCTTCCTAAGTCACCATCCAACACAATATTCAAGTGGTTAAAATTCTTATCCCTAAGCTTTACTTTCTCACTTGAATATGGTTTGATTGAAAATGATGGTCAACTTAGAGCTCTTTGTGGAGTTAAGAGTAGGAGAGAATTGTCTAGTGGTTGAAAGTTTGATGTTAGGCTCACCAAGGTTGGAAGCTCAAGGTTTAGGAGCAATGGTTGGTGTAGAGCTAGATTTTTTGAGCCTAGGAGAATGTTTGGGTGCTTCATTGAGAATTTGGTTTGCCTACCACCCAATTGGAATCATGATGATCAATTAGAAGATGGGTGTGAAAACAAGGTTTGGGATCTCAGAGTACAATATGACGATCAACTTTGGGAGCTCCAAGCTTGTGAAGGACTCCATCAAGACTCGGTGTAACTCATTAGAAATCTTGGAGCACAATGGAGAACCAAGGATTGGTGGGAGTTCCAAGAAGAATTTAAGCACAAGCCACCTTGACAAGGAGCATCCCAAATGTCCAACTTAAGTACTTAAGCTAAAAGTGCTAGGTGGGAGACACGCCACCATGGTAAACTCTTTCCATTCTCTTGTATATATAATGAATGAATGAATTGAGTTGCCATTGTTAAGTATTTTTCTTCTTTGCATACTCTTGTTTTAGTGTTTTGGTTGCTAGTTTGTTTCATTAGATTTAGGCCTTAAATTGTAGAATAGTTGTTGTTAAATTGTATTTTGCTTGAAGTGTAAGTTTTGTTTGTTTTGTCTTTGAAAATTTTTCAAAAAAACTAAAAGGTTTTTGTTTAATTTGAATTTTGGTTGCTTTAGAGTATTTATAGGTTAGGAAAGTGCCCTGTTTCTGTTGTCTATGTTTAAAAAAAAATAATAATAAAGAGCGTGGGTGACTGATAAATCCCATTTGTAGGGTATATCTTGTGCTTAATTTAGGAGGTTTTATGACCTTTTACCCACATTTATTCAATGAAATAGCATGGTTTTGTAAATTCTCCTTTAATTGTTCTTAAGAGTGAACACATACTTTTTAGGTCTTGAAATAGCTAACTTCAATTCACCTTGATTCCATTAGATGCCTTAATATGTTTATTAAGTGATTCCAGGTTTAGGAGGCAAAGATTGGATCAAGGGGAATGAAGGAAAAGCATGTAGAAATGGAGAACTCATGAAGAAATGAAGGAATCGCAAAAGCTGTCAAGCCGACCTCTTTGCATTTAATCGACCATAACTTGAGCTACAGAGGTCCAAATAATGCGGTTTTAGTTGTGTTGGAAAGCTAACATTTGGGGCTTCGAAATGATATAAGATTTGTCAAAGTTTCATTGGGAATAGGGGTGTGCATGCGCACGGTACGCATACACGCCGATTGTTGTACATGGTTCATTTAATGCAACTCGTGGCCAGCGATTTTAGAAGCCTTGTGGGCCCAATCCAACTCATTTCTGATGCTATTTAACCCAAGGATTGAAGATGGATGACACAATTTAAACACTAGTGTAGTTTTAGATTAGTTTTCGGATGGAAAGTTAGGTTTTAGAGAGAGAAGCTCTCACTTCTCTCTAGGATTATGATTAGGTTAGATCTAGATTAGAATTTCTTAGATCTAGGTTAATTTCATGCATAGATTTACTTTTCCTTTTGTAATTATTCTTCTTCTACATCCCTTCCCTCTAGTTTTGCATTTAATTCTTGTAATTCTCTACTTTTATGTTGATGCACTTTTGTTCTTCTATTTCTCTTTAATGCAATTTATGTTTTCATGTTCTTTTATTGTTCATTTGATTTGTTGTTGTTTAATTCCTTGCAATTGAGTAGTGTAGATTTACTTTCCTTGAAATTTTACTATGCTTTCCTTTTATGCCTCCCAAGTGTTTGATAAAATTCTTGGTTGGATTTTAGAGTAGAGTTTTATGTTCTTGGCTTGGAAAGGTAACTTAGGAACTCTTGAGTTACTAATGTCCAAGTGATTGACGATTGGGAGCCATTAACGCTAGATCTCACTAATTGATTTGGTGGAGAACTATGACTTATGGACTTGGATTGATATAGCTCACTTGACTTTCCTCTACTATTAGTTAGGGGATGACTTAGTGGGATTGATCCTTGCTAATTCTCATGTTGTGGTTAATGATAGGGATAGAGATCATTGACCACCAACCCTTGCCAAGGCCTTTTTGTTACTTGAATTTCCTTTCCATTTACTTTTCATGTCTCTTATCTCAAAAACCCCAAAATATACTCCATAACCAATAACAAGAACACTTTATTGCAATTCCTAGGGAGAACGACCCGAGGTTCCAATACTTCGGTTTATAAATTTAGGATTTTGTTACTTGTGACAAACAAATTTTTGTATGAAAGGATTATTGATTAGTTTGGAAACTATACTTTACAACGAGACTTCTCTAATGAAATTCTAAACCACACAAAAGTCCTCTCATCAAAATGGCACCGTTGTCGGGGAGTTGCAATGGTGTTGTGTTATTGGTTATTATATATATGTGAATATTGTAAATAGGTTTGCCTTTTGCTTCTTTGTTAGTTCTTGCTAGTTTTAGGATTTAATTTTATTGCTTCTTATTTGATTTTGTTTTCCTCTTCTCTTGCTATTATGAATTCTCACTTTGGCTATGAATTTGGTTCTAACTATGTTGTAGGAAATGGAAGCTTCAATAAGGATATGTATCAAGAATGGGACAATCAAAGGTAGGAGGAGCCATATGCATATGATCAATCTTCATGGAAACAACCTCCACCAATAGACTATGAGCAAGAGCTATTCTTTGATGCACACCAATCAAATGGCTATGGTGAATTTCCTTGTGATTTCAAGAACCACCACCATATGCCTATGAGTCATATCCTCAACATAGCCATCTAACACACTCACAAGCCTCTTTTCACCAAAGATTTCCCTATGACCCTAATCCTTATCCACCATACCAACCTCCTCTTGAACCATATGAGCCATACATGGAACCACCATCCCAATATCAATACTCCCAAGAACCATCTCAATATACCCCACCCTACCCTTACCAAGAAGAACAACCTTCCTATTATGAACCCTTTCTCCAAGACAATGAACCCTCTTATCCACCCCAATCCTCAATGGTTGAAACCCTTAGCCTTATACTTCAAGGACAAAGAGAAATGCAAAGGGAGATACTAGAATTTGTGGCTACCTTGATCGACGTAGTATGCCAGTTAGCCTCCCAATATTTGAGTACTCAAAGCACTCACATGGTCACATGTGGAGAATCAATTAAAGAGCAAAGCATGAGGGAGAGATTGGAAACTCCGGTGGAGAAGGAGGAATGCTATGTTGTGTTAGAACAATTGGAGAAGCCTATGATCATTGAAGAAGAGGAAGAAGTGGTTGAAGACTTAGGAGATACGGAACCTCCTTGGGAACCTAGAGTTAAAGAAAACCTCTCCTAGACGATTGAATTTGATGTTGAGGAGGAGAGTGCACAACCTCCAAGATAAATTTTGAATGAGGACTTGGAGAGAATGAAGCAAAGATTGAGTTCCTTTGGTGATGAAGATCATGCATCCAATGTTGGTGGTGAATCCTTTGAACTTGAAGAACCTTCTCCCAATGACATAGAAAGCAATGTGGAGGTAGATTTTTCTCACCCTCCCATTTATGATTTGAGTGATGGAGAAGAGGTAGATGAAATTGATGAACAAAGAGTTGAAATTGAAGAAAGTTGTCACAAGGTGGAGGTAGTCAAAGAAGAAGACAAGGGAGTAGAGCTTACAAGCACATTGGAGATACCCCTCCCCAAGCCACCACCATCCATTCTTTCATTCAAGTGGGTAAATTCCTTATACTTAAGCTTTATTATTCCCTTTAAATATGGTTTTCTTGAGACAGATGGTCAACTTAGATATATTTATGGCTGTAAGAGCAAAAGGGAGATGGCTAGTGGTTGGAAATATCATTCTAAGTTCATGATGGCTACATGTTCAAAGCTTAATTGCAACGGTTGGTGTAGATCTAGATTGCTTGGGTCTAGGATGTTGTTTGGTTGCTTAAATGAGAATTCCAAGATTATGCCACCCAAATGAAATAATGATAATCAACTCAAAGATGGGTGTAAAAATAAGATATGGGATCCCGGCATACATGAGGATCAATTTTGGGAGCCCATGGTTTGTGCGGAACTCCATCAAGGCTTGAAGATATTAAATTTGAAGAATGGAGCTTATTGGACACTCCATGGTTTGTGCGGAACTCCCCATAAGTCCAACTTAAGGACAATAAATAAAAGTTCTAGGTGGGAGACACCCCAGCATAGTAAATTCTTTTCATTCTTCCGTTTTGTAAATATTGGTAGAATAGGTTTGATTTCATGTTTTGTTTAGTTAGTTGAGTATATTTGGTAGTATAATATGTTAAATAAGGTTTTCGGGTATTCTGGTAGCTGTTTGGAGGTTTGGAAGGCTTGGTTTGGTGCAAGAACTTGGAAAAAATTTGAAAAACAGAGCACCACCCGCGCGCGCGCACTTGGCACGTACGAGTGACCCAAGCATTTTCGACCATCCACGCGCACGCGTACATGGCGCGTACGCGTGGATGCAAAAACCCCATCCCCAGCCAAAAACCCGAGAGTTAGGCCTGCACTGTGCGAACATTGGGCCTAAGGCACAAACCAACCCGCGCGTACGCGCACCTGGCGCGTACGCGTCCATAAAGCTAAATGTGCAATGTACGCGCGCGCCGATAGCATCACCTGCCCTCCTGGTACATTTTCCAGAGAGTTGGGCCAACCTTTGGCTGACACTATGCGTTCAGCCTAGCCCGCACGTGCGCGCACCTGGCGCGTACACGCCCTTCGGCCAATATGCATATCGACGCATGGGCGTGCATGCCGCGTCCGCGCCGGTAGAAAAAAAGGGTTTTTTTTCTCCTCTTCCATTTTGTTTTGTTTATCGCATTCGTATACTCCTATTCTTTACATTTCAATTTTGTTTTTATAGCCTATTTTTACTTCAATTTTTTTTCAAGTTTCTTATTTTAATAATGGTGTTGCATCCTCCTACTCCACTGTTAAGACTTTCTTGCATGATTTTGGTGCCCCTTGACTTGTTTGATATTGTTGGGTGATGAAACTTTTAAATCAATGCTTCATCTTGTATGACTCTTGTGTCTTTGTGCATTGATATGACCTCATATTGTCTTCCATAACCCACTTTTTCTTGTTTAATCTTGATGCTCAATATGCTCTTCATTCTTTGACTTTACTCTTACATCAAGCTTAATGATATGCCTTAGCTTACATTGTTTTCTCACTCACATGTTATAGCTACCTTGTAGTGAGAACCCTACTCTTATTTGGCATTAGCCCCCGCCTATGTTCTATTTACTTTGATATCTTTGTTATAGGCTTAATTTTCTTTCTTTTTCTCTCCTTTTAAGTTGGCTACTAAAGGAGGAAAATGGAAAGTTTATAAATGGGGCAACAAACAAGTTCATCTGTACAACTCTTTGAAGAAGCTCATCAGTTGTAGCAACCCATCCACATTGCTCTTCTTTGCATGCACCGAGGACGGTGCGATCTTCAAGTGTGGAGAGGTTGTTCGACCGATCTCCATGGGTGACAATTCCTTTCAACAGTAATTCTTAGTTTTCTTCGTTAGATTACTTATTGCATTTCATGATAGGTTGTTAGATTAGTTATTGCATTGCATGATAGGTTGCATAATAGCTAGAATTTGTATATATTTTATCACTTCTTTCCTATTAGGACTACTTGGTTAGGGTGATGATTTCTTTTCCAAGAAATTGTTTTAGGGCACCCTACCAATTTGAAAATTTTTTTGGTTGAACTTGCTTGAAAGAATTTATTTTGGAACATGATTTTTGAGCTGAGAACACAAGCTTGTGAGTTTTGAGCCTAATTGTGTGGTTACGTCTTATAACCACTTATTTTCCCTTCTTGTGTTCATTATTCTCATCCTATGATTGTGATCTTTGGTTTTTTTGATTCTTTATGTCCATTATTTTGTGTATTCATGCACTTATATGATTGAGGCCATTGTTTTATTAGCTCACTTACCCAAATAGCCTACCTTTTACTCTCCATTGTTAGCCAATTTGAGCCTACGATTAACCCACTTTATTCTTTAATTTAGCACATTATAAGCCTCAAAGCAAAAAACAATAAATGTCCTAATTTGGACCTTTGATTAGCTTAGGCTACTGAGTGTGAGTATCATTCAAGTGTGGGAACCTTGGGACATTGGGGGAAATAATAGGTAGTTTGTATTTGTGTTGAAAATATTGGGAATTGGGTGCATACTCATGTATCAATCAAATGTTAGACTTTATGCATTGATGTTCCTATATATAGAAAGAAAAAAATGAGAAAAAAATAAAAGAAAAGAGAAAAAAATAGAAAGAAAAGAAAAAGAAAAGAAAAGCAATAAAAAGGGGACAAAATGCCCCAAAGTAAAGTTCAATAAGAATCAATGCGTAAGTGTTGTGGAATAAAAGAAAGTGCATGAGTATGTGAAAAAGTAAAGAATGGGTAGTTAGGATAGCATTTAATTGTATAGGTTATTATATAGGTTAGGTGGGAAAGCTTAAGTCAATCAAAGATTCAAATCCTAGTCCACTTAACCATATACAATCCTACCTTGACCCTAGCCCCATTACAACCTAAGAAAAGACCTCATGATATTTGTATGCATGCATGAATTAATTGTTGATTATTAGATGAAAAATAAATCTTGAAAAGCATGATTAAGAGAGAATTGAGAGAATCGACCCTATAAACTTGAGCGACTAGAGTGCAAACACTTCCGGTGAGGGTTCGATGCTCAATTCATTGTTCCTGGCTTTCATGAGCTTTCTTCTTGCAAGTCTACTTGAACTTTATTTTTATACTTGAATTGGTAGGATTCATGAGTCGTCATATGACCTTAGCCCTACCCGTTTATACATGCTCTTAGAGGATTGATTTATTTTTAACCAAGTGGGTAGAATCATTTTGCATTTAGTTGCATTCATTTAGATAGGATGCATATAGATAGGTTGCATTGAATAAATGTCATACCCTTTGCTTTCTCTTGGTTTAAGCATGAGGACATGCTTGGTTTAAGTGTGGGGAGGTTGATAAACCCCATTTGTAGGGTTTATCTTTGATAAACCCCGATTTCGTGGTTTATTTTGTGCTCATTCTTGGAGATTTTATCAATATTTCTCACACTTATTCACAAGAAATGCATGGTTTTGTGTTCACTTCCCAATATTGCTCTATGATGAAAAACATGCTTGTGTTACCTTAAATTTGCCATATTTTAACCCTCTTCTATTGTCATTCGATGCCGTGATATCTTTGTTGAGTAATTTCAGGAGTTATAGGTTAGGACTGACTCAGAAGAGAGGGAGAAAGCATGTACAAAAAGGGAGGAACATGAATAATTGAAGTATTAGAAGCAGCAGCATCGGCGCGTCCGCGCACTCCACGCGCTCGCGTGGGTGGGACTGGATAGAAGTGGCGCGCAAGGATGGACGCATCCGCGCAGATTGGGAGATTTCCATCGACGCACACGCGCAACTAGCGTGGACGCGTGGATCACAAAAGTTATCGGCGCGTGCGCACGCATGGCGCGCACGCGTGGGAAGCTGCACGTGACCTCATTAAGAGAAATCGTGCCTGGCGATTTCTGAGGCCAAGAAGGCCCAATTTCAAGCTATTTCTGCATGGAAAAGACCCAAGAATGCTGAGGGGAGAGGAGGAGAGAGTCATTTTTGGAGAATAGACACATTTGGAGAGTTTTTCTTGGTTCTTGGGTGATTCTAGGGAGAGAAACCCTTGTTCCTCTCTAGATCTAGTTTCCATTTTGATTTTTCCTTGTTGATTTGTGAATTGGATTTTGTTGATTACAGTTTTAATTGTTCAATTTGATTTCCTTGCTATAATCTTTCTTACATCTAGTGATAGTTTTCTGATTCTTGTCAATTGTTATTTTACCCATTTCATGAATGTCATGAATCTTGTTTTGTTGATGTTACATTGATGATTTCTATGTTTAATCTTGTTGATTGTTTGATTGTATGTTGATTATTGTTAGTGGGTATTTGTAGAATTCAATTTAATTACTATTTTGAACATGTCTTTCATAAGCGCTTACCAAGTGTTTGATGAATTGTTTACTTTGATTATGGAGTAGTTTTTCACACTCTTGGCCTAGGTCAAGGGAATTGGGTAAACTTGAGTCATTGGGTCTAATGGATTTGATGATTTGAGAGCCCTAGGTGGTCAATTTGATACTCATTGACGCCAACCCACTACTAATCTAATTAGTAGGTAGGTTGGGACTTATGGGTTGATGTGGCCAGGGCCATTTGACGTACTTCAAGTTTAGGGGTAGATACCACGTACTTAAGACTTGGGAGTAGACTTAATGAGCTTGGTTCCTCATAATTGTCAGGATGAAGTGTTGGACAAGGATTGTGACCCCAATTCCCATGCCTAGCCAAGAGTTGTTTTTAGCATTCATATTTGAAAACCGATTTCCAATTTCACGTATCTTAGTAGTAGTTATTCGTTTAGCTTAAGGTAGAATTGAGTAGAATATTGCTTGCTCATTGGAATTGCTTGGTTTTTTGCTTACATAGTTGAATTCGTTTGTTGCCATTTAAGATTACTTGTTTGTTAAGTTTTTCATTTACTTTTATGTTCATAACTCTCAACCCCGGATTTCTAACCAATGTCGAAGCGCATGTTTTCCCATTCTTCGTGAGACGACCCGAGGTTTGAATACTTCGGTTATTTCTATTGGGGTTGAAATTGTGACAACCAAATCCCTCTTCTAAATTTGACCCCAAGGCTTGTTGTTGGTAGGCTATACTCACAACGAGGTGATATTAAAGAGAAAAACCTTACCAATACAACATCCCTTGGTTACAAGAGTGAGTGTCAAATTTATGGCGCCGTTGCCGGGGAATGGTTGCAACGTATGCCTCGATGTTGGTTATGTGAATATGTGAATATTGTAGATATTTTGCTCCTTCAATACTTAGCTAGAGTTTAAATTTCTTTTGCATTTGTACTATGACTTTCAAGTTTGATGACTCGGTCTCAACCGAATTCTAGCTTAGCCAATTTTGATCCCGAGATTGAAAGAACTTTGTTACACACTCGGCAAGCTAGAAGGCGATGGGACTACACGCCTAGTACTTTGGCCTCTCTTGAGAAAAACACCGAATTGCTAGACACCGCCGAGGGTGACTTGGAGTCTGGTACTTCCTATTCTTCTGTTGACACTGCTAATACATCTTTGCATCCTACAGGTGAGCCACACATGGCGGAGCCACGCCGGATCACTTTGCATGAGCAAGGAGCTCCGGATATCATACTTCAACCGTTACAAGCAAGATATCCTAACCTTGATCCAAATTTTGAGTTGAAGAGTAGCTTGATAAATCTACTTCCTAAATATCATGGGTTGCCGGGTCAAGACCCCATCCGACATTTGAAGGATTTTCATGTAGCTTGTTCCACGGCTCGAAGGCATGGAACCAATGAGGTAGCCATCATGGTTTTTGCCTTTCCTTTTTCTCTTGAAGCACAAGCAAAAACATGGTTTTATTCGCTACCGGATGATATTGTGACTAATTGGGATTTCCTGAGAAGAGAATTTCTTGACAAGTTCTTCCCACCAGAGAAGACCGAGTACATCCGGAAAGAGATTTCGGGCATAATGCAAAGAGACCAAGAGAGCATGTATGAGTATTGGTCTCGGTTCAAGAGGTTATTGGAGTCATGTCCACATCACGGAATGACCACTCGCTTGCTCATTAGCTACTTTACCAGAGGTCTTTGTGCGGAAGATAGAAGATTGCTTATCGCCTCTAGTGGCGGGTCCCTTTCGAAAAACAAGACGGAAGGAGAAGCTTGGGATTTGATAAAGGATGTCGCCGAATCTATGCAACACACAAGAGCAAGGAATAACCCCTTCAAGGGTGTGGTAGAACCGTCCCCTTCCGAAGCAAGTCTAACCAAGGCACTTGGGGATATGGCCACCATCCTTACACAAATTCAAAGAGATCAAAGGGAGTATTACTCCATTAAAGCCATCCAAGCCCCTCCTCCAGTTGCTCAACTTGAAGGCCCTCCTAGGATTTGTGGTTTGTGCTCTAGCACCATACATTACACCGACCAATGCCATCAAATTCAAGAGGAACATGCCCTTGTGGTAGCCAATGCGAATTACAGCAACCGTCCACCATATCCTTCTCAAGGCCAGAACAACTACCATCAAGGTAGCAATCAACAACAAGGGTGGAGAGATAATTCACAAGGAAACAATCAGAACCAAAGATGGAACAACCCTCTCCTCATCAATCTTGTGCTTAATTTAGGAGGTTTTATGACATTTTACCCACAGTTATTCAATGAAATAGCATGGTTTTGTAAATTCTCCTTTAATTGTACTTAAGAGTGAACACATTCTTTTTAGGTCTTAAAATAGCTAAATTTAATTCACCTTGATTCCATTAGATGCCTTAATATGTTTGTTAAGTGATTTTAGATTTAGGAGGCAAAGATTGGATGAAGGGGAATGAAGGAAAAGCATGTAGAAATGGAGAACTCATGAAGAAATGAAGGAATCGCAAAAGCTGTCAAGCCGACCTCTTCGCACTTAATCGACCATAACATGAGCTACAGAGATCCAAATGATGCGGTTCTGGTTGCATTGGAAAGCTAACATCTGAGGCTTCAAAATGATATAAGATTTGTTATAGTTGCATCGCACATAGGGGTGCGCACGTGCACGGTACGCGTACACACCGATTGTTGCACATGGTTCATTTAATGCCACTCGTAGCCAGCGATTTTAGAAGCCTTGTGGGTCCAATCCAACTCATTTCTGATGCTATTTAACCCAAAGATTGAAGTGGGATGACACACTTTAGACACTAGTGTAGTTTTAGATTAGTTTTTGGAGGAAAAGTTAGGTTTTAGAGAGAGAAGCTCTCATTTCTCTCTAGGATTAGGATTAGGTTATGTCTAAATTAGAATTTCCTAGATCTAGGTTAATTTCATGCTTAGATTTATTTTTCCTTTTGTAATTCTTCTTCTTCTACATCTCTTCTCTCTAGTTTTGCATTTAATTCTTGTAATTCTCTACTTTTATGTTGATGCACTTTTGTTCTTCTATTTCTCTTTAATGCAATTTTTGTTTTCATGTTCTTTTATTGTTCATTTGATTTGTTGTTGTTTAATTCCTTGCAATTGAGTAGTATAGATTTACTTTCATCGAAATTTTACTATGTTTTCCTTTTATGCCTCCCAAGTGTTTGATAAAATGCTTGGTTGGATTTTAGAGTAGAGTTTTATGTTCTTGGCTTGGAAAGGTAACTTAGGAACTCTTGAGTTACTAATGTCCAAGTGATTGACGATTGGAAGCCATTAACGCTAGATCTCACTAATTGATTTGGTGGAGAACTAGGACTTATGGACTTAGATTGATATAGCTCACTTGACTTTCCTCTACTATTAGTTAGGGGATGACTTAGTGGGATTGATCCTTGCCAATTCTCATGTTGTGGTTAGTGATAGGGATAGAGATCCTTGACCACTAATCCTTGCAAAGGCTTTTTTGTTATTTGAATTTCCTTGCCATTTACTTTTTCATGTCTCTTATCTCAAAAGCCCCAAAACATACTTCATAACCAATAACAAGAACACTTTATTACAATTCCTAGGGAGAACGACCCGAGGTTCCTATACTTCGGTTTATAAATTTAGGGGTTTGTTACTTGTGACAAACAATTAATCATGAAAATCATCAATGTAACATTAACAATTCAAGATTCACAACATTCATGAAATGGGTATAAAATAACAATTGACAAGAAAACATAAAACTAACACAAGATCTAAACAAAATTTTACTAAGGAATTCAAATTAAGCAATCAAAACTAGTAATTAACAAGATCCAATTCAGAATTCAACAAGGGAAGATCAAATCAAAGCTAGATCTAGAGAGGAACAAGGGTTTCTCTCTTTAGAAGAATAAGAACCAAAAACTAGCTAAAAATTGTGTCTAAGTGTGAATGAATGATCCCCCCCTTTCCCCTAGCATCCTTGGGTCTATTCCATGCAGAACCAGCTTGAATTTGGGCCTCTTGAGCCTCAGAAATCGCCAGGAATGATGTCCTTTAATGAGGTCATATGCAGCTTATCGCGCGTACACGCCATGCGTGTGTGCGCGCCGATTGATTTTGCGATCCACGCGTGCGCGCAATGTATGCGTGCGCGTCGGTGTGGATTTCTCTAATCCGTACGGATGTGCCGATCTACGCGCACCACTTCCAGTTGTCCACATCTACACGTGCGCGCGAGGTGCGCGTGCGCGCCCATGCTGAAATCCCCAAAATCCAAATCGTCAGGTTCCTTCCTCTTGTGCATGCTTTCTTTCTCTCTTCTACGCCATTATTGCCCTATTAATTCTGAAATCACTCAACAAACACATCAGGCATCAAATGGTAATAAAAGAGGATCAAAATATAGTAATTTTAAGGCAAAAGAAGCATGTTTTCCATCATAAAGCAATATTGGGAAGAGAACACAAAACCATGCAATTCTTGTGGATAAGTGTGAAAAATATTGACAAAACCTCCCATATTATACACAATATATACCACAAAATTGGGGTTTATAAACCACCACCCCCAGATGACAACGACAAGGAGGTTACTATTCCGTGGGGTGGGTGGGTGCACGAGAAGCCTCCACCCAGACGCCGTTCTCGAGCTAGAGTAGTGGTGGAGGTAGCTCAGCCTTCATCCTCCACAGCAGCAGCAGGACCCTCCTTGCTTTAGCAGCCGCAACACCCTTGCCTCCAGCACCAGCACCTGAGCCGACATACCTGTTAGTGCAGCGTCTGTTTCGCTTCATGGAGCGCAGCGAGCGTCGGATCATGCGACGTCTCGATCGCATAGACCAGGTCTTCATATCACAGGGTATTGAGCTACCTCCGCTCCCGGACTCTCCAGCCTCTGATGAACAGGATCAGAAGGAGGAGCATGTTGAGGAGCCGACTCAGCAGGAGGCACCCCCAGAGACACAAGCTACCACAGAGATTCAGCAGCCAGTACTGTAACAACCCTAATTTTCGAGTACGCGAGATCTTTTCTGAAGACACAGATTTCTCCGAAAGATCAGCAAAGGGAACACCTCTTCTGTATCATCAAGTATCTCAATCCTCATTGTCATTATATTATCTTTAACTCAGGACCTTATTTGAGACAAGCCCGACAACGCAATCGCGAAGAACCTAGTTTTTAAACCGTATCGGTTAGGAGTTCTGATTCTAGTTTTCGTAAATAGTCTCAGTTTGACGAACCGGACTTAACTCATGAGAAAAGAGAGATAATAGTATAATATTATCATTACATTAGTATTAGAAGATGCTTGAATGATATTGTAAGGTTACCTGGTATGTTTTAGTTAAAAATAGGAAATCGGTTTAACCGGTTTCACAGTTTACTGGTACAGCTTAGGACCAGCACTCTCTGATGACTTTAGCAATGCTAAGGCCTCATCATACATGATCTATTCTCATAATAAATATGTTAGTAGTGTCGTTTATGCTAGTAGCTCAGAAAATAATTTTTAGAGATATTTTTACAAGTATTCCGATACATCTAGTTTTAGTAGTTATACACCTGAGATATTTTAATATTATTTTAACCCACCTCCAAGCCAACCAATCACAACTCACCTTACACCCCTAAGACACTCCAAGGCTGGTCATTTACTCCCTTTGGCCGAAAATAACAAGAGAGAAAAGAGAGAAACTTTCTTGAATACTTAATCTTCAAAGCTTGATTTCTTCTGAACTAAAACTCAAATCAAAACTCCGATTTCACCAAAATGATCTTCTCTTATTCCTCTACATAACCATGTAACTTATCAAGGCTGAAAATAAGGTGAGATGGCTGTTCCTTTCCCCTTTCAATTCGGTTTTCAAGGAAACATGCTTAAACATGTGTTTTCTTGATGTTCTTCCTTAGGAATCATGCTTAACTTGACTTGAGGGCCAAGAAACGTGACTTTCCAGCAAATCTAAGGTTAGAAATCACCTCCTAATGTGCTAAGGGAGATTTGGTTAGTTGAGAGTTTTTGGATTTAAAGTTGTTCTTGATGTGATTTAGGAGGAAAAAGTGCTAAAGTACCACCTGAAAGTCTAACAGAATTAGGAGCAGCAAAATCAGGTAGGGTTTGACGAATGTAATCTTGATTGATTGTATTTGAGTTGTGTGATTATGATATGGTTTGGCTGTGCTTGAAATTGTTTGTTTGTATGAGTAATTCTTGTTGAAATTTTGGTGAAAATTTGATGAAATTTGATGAAATTCAAGCTATGAATGTGTGTTCTTATGGATGCTGGAAAACAAAACCCTATAGATTAAATTGGGGTTCAATTTGTGTTTAAATCATGTGGAAATGATGGGGTTTTAGCGGCTGTTAATTTATTATGAATTATGGTAAAAATCGGTTGCTGAAAAGACTGAAAAACGGATAAAAACAGAGAAAGAATCTGAAGAATTTACGAAGAACACGAAGAACACTTTGAGTGTGGTGAAGAACATTGAAGAACACCTTTTAGATCTTAGAAAGGGCAAGGTTGTAATTATTTTGGTGTTTGAGGGGTTATTTGGTAATTTCTGAAAGTAAGGGTGGTTAAAGTAGAAATATTAAAAGTTACGGGTGGTAGAAAGTGAATATTAAAGGTTAAAAGTTAAAAAGGGGTAATTTTCGAAAATTTAATGATAAAATAATATTTTAATAAAAATAATATTTTAATAAAAATAATAAAATAATGCGGAAAAGGAAGTTTTCCGTAAAAGCTTTAGAAAGACAACTTTAAGTGCAGAATCTCATAGTTACCTTCATAAAACACTTAGGGAGTGGTAATAACATGTTAGTGAGGCAAAGATAAATGAAAGATAAAAAGTTAAATGAAAGACACAAACCAAAGAAAAGTCTGTAAAGTTTTAATGACAGAAAAACAGACGGAGATTAGTGAACGAACTTGGGCAACATAGTTAGTCCTTGAGTTGCGACTAGGGTTAGGTATTATATGAAAAGTTAAACTGTTTCAGTATAGACTTAATGAACCTATACTTGGGACAGGATAACTATTCATATCAAAATTTACATAAGCTTTAAATACATACGTTAAGCAGAGAAAAGAGTAACCAGAGCAGAGTAAAAAGATACAGGGAATAGAATAACCATAATAGAGTAAATAGATTAAGAGAAAAGAGTAATCATATTAGAGTAGAAAGACAAAGAGAAAAGAGTTATGTGATAAAGAGAAATGGTTTGAGTTATAATGTTGTAAAAGTAAAAGCTGTAAATTTTGTATAGTATGATTGAACAGAGAAAGAAAGAGGTACTGCATAAGAATGTGAAAGTGATGATAAATAATGAGAATGATAATGAATGATGATAATGAGAATGATTATGTGATGATCTGCTGCGTGAAGGCAGTAAGATAGATGGTGGTACGACCACTGAGAGTGCTTTCCTGGGATACTTAGCTATAATGCTATTCTGTAAGTCAGAGGACTCTTACAAATGTATCGAGAAAACACAACTAGCATATACTCCTGTAAGTCAAAGGACTCTTACAGTGAGTGTGTGTGTGCTCCTGTAAGTCAAAGGACTCTTATAGTGAGTGTGTTGAGTAGATATAAGTTAACTAGCTCCGTCATGCAAGTCAAAGGACTCATGCAGTGGTTTGCCTCACAAGTCAAAGGACTCTTGCGAGGGGCATTGCCAACAGGGAAGCCTTACCTGGTCAAAGGACTCCGGGTAAAGTCAGGAGCGGGTATGTAACCGACAAATGAGCTCATTACCTGCACTAGGGCTAGACATGCATCATACTTGGTTGTGCATTATCTCTATCATGATTGTTGCATGAATGTATGCTTTCTTTGTTTGTATTCTATTCTCTGTGTCTGTGTTTGCGTTATTTTCTTGTATTCTTCTGTTTGTGTTCTGCTATCTATTTTCTCTATCTTTTCTATTTATCTGTATCTTCTATTTATTGCTTTTTTTATTCTGTTATTCATCTGCTAAACAACACAGAATTAATGAACTTAACTAATAACCCCGACCCTACTAAGAAGCCCCCAGTTCTTACCCCCTTCTCTCTCTCTCTTCCCCCTTCAGATAGAAGCAAGAGGTCCTTTCCGTAGTTCGCTGACGACCGTTTGCGAAAAGGATTCTGCTCTAGGTAGTCTTCTGAGTCTAGGGTGAATCCCGTTCTCTATTTATATTATATACTATGAGACCAGCCAATGTCTGCACCCCGTTTGTACGTGAACTTTAACCTAAATCCTGTGTACGAGACTCCTGTTGTGTGGCTACTTGATGAGGTACCAGAGAGACGTCCTATGGCAATGTCTGATCGTGTAGAGGAGTAGCAGATGATGTTCTACCTTTTGGTGACGTTCCACCTGACTTGTGTTTTGAAGACCTAGAAGGTACTTTCCCTCGCTTTAGTAGTTTAGAGGGACCAGGTGAGTTTAGAGTCTAGGCTAGCTTATGTGCCAGCTTAGGGACCTCTTGAATAGGTCAGGACCTGGGATGTTGCATGTATATATATGTATATAGATATTATTTAGCTATATCTAGGGGTGTTCTAACTAACAGTCTATATTCTAATAAAGGCTGAATCACCGAATGTTTTCAACTACTTGTGATGTATTTATGTGTGGTTGTTTATAACTGTTTTATCTGTTATTATTTGTGAATTGATTATAAATGATTCTGTTTATTAATCCAAATGTTTTTAAAAAAAAAGTACTTCGCTAACTAACTACGCTTCTAACAACGAATCAGGCTCATATAATAAATAATAGATAATAATTAGGATGACAAATTGGTAGCACTCAGTTTCTGGTATGTCCTAGGTGTACGGAAAATTGGGTCGTTACAATTTGGTATCAGAGCAGTTCGTTCCCAATAGAGCCTGGGGAGTGGACTGACTATGCTTTTCTGCATACTCTGCTTGTGTGTCTCATGCTGTTAGGGTATCTTTAAGATACATTGGGCATGAATGTCTATGAGTACTCATTTTGGGAATGTTCGTACTTAACTTGAGATATTAAGACTGATCACCTTAATGTTGATTGTTTGGTGCGGATAAGACCTTAATGAATGTGAATAGGCATGGTTTAATCGAGTTCCGAACGACGAATTCGTGCGAGGCACAACTATTCTTATAGTTGTTATGATCTCCATGGCTATGGCTATGTGATATTTAGATGTTGTAAGGAATGAACTGATATCTTTGTTAGGATGGCTTGAAGGAAATAGATCTCTTGAAAATGGATTCTTGCACACGGCTGAAATTTTGAGGGCTAAATTTTATTTTAGGAGGGTAGAATGTAACAACCCTAATTTTCGAGTACGCGAGATCTTTTCTGAAGACACGGATTTCTCCGAAAGATCAGTAAAGGGAACACCTCTTCCATATCATCAAGCATCTCAATCCTCATTGTCATTATATTATCTTTAACTCAGGACCTTAGTTGAGACAAGCCCGACAACGCAATCGCGAAGAACCTAGTTTTTGAATCGTATCGGTTAGGAGTTCTGATTCTAGTTTTCGTAAATAGTCTCAGTTTGACGAACCGGACTTGAATCATGAGAGAAGAGAGATAATAGTATAATATTATCATTACATTAGTATTAGAAGATTCTTGAATGATATTATAAGGTTACCTGGTCTATTTTAGTTAAAAACAGGAAATCGGTTTAACCGGTTTCACAGTTTACTGGTACAGCTTAGCACCAGCACTCTCTGATGACTTTAACAATGCTAAGGCCTTATCATACATGTTCTATTCTCATAATAAATATGTTACTAGTGTCATTTATGCTAGTAGCTCATAAAATAATTTTTAGAGATATTTTTACAAGTATTCCGATACATCTAGTTTTAGTAGTTATACACCTGAGATATTTTAATATTATTTTAACCCACCTCCAAGCCAACCAATCACAACTCACCTTACACCCCCAAGACACTCCAAGGCTGGTACTCCCTTTGGCCGAAAATAACAAGAGAGAAAAGAGAGAAACTTTCTTGAACACTTAATCTTCAAAGCTTGATTTCTTCTGAACTAAAACTCAAATCAAAACTCCGATTTCACCAAAATGATCCTCCCTTCTTCCTCTACATAATCATGTAACTTATTAAGGTTGGAAATAAGGTGAGATGGCTGTTCCTTTCCCCTTTCAATTCGGTTTTCAAGGAAACATGCTTAAACATGTGTTTTCTTGAGGTTCTTCCTTAGGAATCATGCTTAACTTGACTTGAGGGCCAAGTCTAAGGTTAGAAATCACCTCCTAACGTACTGAGGAAGATTTGGTTAGTTGAGAATTTTTGGATTTAAAGTTGTTCTTGATGTGATTTAGGAGGAAAAAGTGCTAAAGGACCACCTGAAAGTCTAACTGAATTAGGAGCAGCAAAATCAGGTAGGGTTTGACGAATTTAATCTTGATTGATTGTGTCTGAGTTGTGTGATTATGATATGGTTTGGTTGTGCTTGAAATTGATTGTTTGTATGAGTAATTCTTGTTGAAAATTTGGTGAAAATTTGATGAAATTCAAGCTATGAATGTGTGTTCTTATGGCTTCTGAAAAACAAAACCCTATAGCTTAAATTGGGGTTCAATTTGTGTTTAAATCATGTGAAAAAGATGGGGTTTTAGTGGCTGCTAATTTATTATGAATTATGGTGAAAATCGGTTGCTGAAAAGACTGAAAAACGGGTAAAAACAGAGAAAGAATCTGAAGAATTTACGAAGAACACGAAGAACACTTTGAGTGTGGTGAAGAACATTGAAGAACACCTTTTAGATCTTAGAAAGGGCAAGGTTGTAATTATTTTGGTGTTTGAGGGGTTATTTGGTAATTTCTGAAAGTAAGGGTGGTTAAAGTAGAAATATTAAAAGTTACGGGTGGTAGAAAGTGAATTTTAAAGGTTAAAAGTTAAAAAGGGGTAATTTTCGAAAATTTAATGATAAAATAATAAATAATAATAAAATATTAAATAATAATATTTAATTAAAAATAATATTTTAATAAAAATAGTAAAATAATGCGGAAAAGGCAGTTTTCCGTAAAAGCTTTAGAAAGACAACTTTAAGTGCAGAATCTCATAGTTACCTTCATAAAACACTTAGGAAGTGGTAATAACATGTTAGTGAGGCAAAGATAAATGAAAGATAAGAAGTTAAAGAAGAGACAGAAACCAAAGAAAAGTCTGTAAAGTTTTAATGACAGAAAAACAGACGGAGATTAGTTAACGAACTAGGGCAACATAGTTAGTCCTTGAGCTGCGACTAGGGTTAGGTTTTATATGAAAGGTTAAACTGTTTCAGTATAGACTTAATGAACCTATACCAGGGACAGGATAACTATTCATATCGAAATTTACATAAGCTTTAAATACATACGTTAAGCAGAGAGAAGAGTAACCAGAGCAGAGTAAAGAGATACAGAGAACAGAATAACCATAATAAAGTAAATAGATTAAGAGAAAAGAGTAATCATATTAGAGTAGAAAGACAAAGAGAAAAGAGTAATGTGATAAAGAGAAATGGTTTGAGTTACGATGTTGTAAAAGTAAAAGCTATAAAGTTTGTATAGTATGATTGAACAAAGAAAGAAAGAGGTACTGCATAATGAGAATAATTATGTGATGATCTGCTGCGTGAAGGCAGTCAGATAGATGGTGGTACGACCACTGAGAGTGCTTTCCTGGGATACTTAGCTATAACGCTATTCTTTAAGTCAGAGGACTCTTACAAAGGTATCGAGAAAACACAACTAGCATATACTCCTATAAGTCAAAGGACTCTTACAGTGAGTGTGTGTGTGTGCTCCTGTAAGTCAAAGGACTCTTACAGTGAGTGTGTTGAGCAGATATAAGTTAACTAGCTCTGCCATGCAAGTCAAAGGACTCTTGCAGTGGGTTGCTATTGCCGCCCTGTAAGTCAAAGGACTCCGGGTAACGTCGGGAGCGGGTATGTAACCGAATGAGCTCATTACCTGCACTAGGGCTAGACATGCATCATACTTGGTTGTGCATTTTCTCTATTATGATTGTTGCATGAATGTATGCTTTTTTTGTTTGTATTCTATTCTCTGTGTCTGGGTTTGTGTTATTTTCTTGTATTCTTCTGTTGTGTTCTGCTATCTGTTTTCTCTATCTTTTCTATTTATCTGTATCTTCTATTTATTGCTTTTTTTTATTCTGCTATTTATCTGCTAAACAACACAGAATTAATGAACTTAACTAATAACCCCGACCCTACTAAGAACTCCCCAAATCTTACTCCCTTCTCTCTCCCTTCCCCCTTCAGATAGAAGCAAGAGTTCCTTTCCGTAGTTCACTGACGACTGTTTGCGAAAAAGATTCCGCTCTAGGTAGTCTTCTGAGTCTAGGGTGAAACCCGTTCTCTGTTTATATGTATATACTGTGAGACCAGCCAATTTCTGCACCCCGTTTGTACGTGAACTTTAACCTAAATCCCATGTAGGAGACTCTTGTTGTGTGACTACTTGATGAGGTACCAAAGAGACGTCCTATGGCAATGTCTGATCGTGCAGAGGAGTAGCAGATGATGTTCTACCTTTTGGTAATTTTCCACCTGACTTGAGTTTTGAAGACCTAGAATGTACTTTCCCTCGCTTTAGTAGTTTAGAGGGACCAGGTGAGTTTAGAGTCTAGGCTAGCCTAGGTGCCAGCTTAGGGACCTCTTGAACAGATTAGGACCTGGGATGTTGTATGTATATATATGTATATAGATATTATTTAGCTATATCTAGGGGTGTTCTAACTAACTGTCTATATTGTAATAAAGGCTGAATCACCGAATGTTGTCAACTACTTAGTTTGAGAAACCCCTACTTCGTGGTTTATCTTGTGCTTCTTTTAGGGGATTTTATCACCTTTTCCCACATTTATTCAATGAAATAGCATGGTTTTGTAATTCTCCCTTGAATTGAGCTTAAGTGTAAAAACATGTTTTTAGGCCCTTAAATTGGTGATTTTAATTCACTTTAATTCCATTCGATGCCTTGATATGTTTGTTGAGTGATTTCAGGTTCATAAGGCAAGTATTAGACGGAAGAAATGAGGAGAAAATCATACAAAATGGAGAATACATGAGGAAACAAAAATTGGGAATGCATTGATGGGAGCGCGCGCGCACAAGGCTCGCACGCGCAGAAGTGACTTCGCATAGAGATGCGCACGCGTGCATGCCGCGTACGCGCGGATGAAGAAACAGCCAATCGACGCGCACGCGCACATGCCGCATACGCGCCGATACTCGCATGTGACCCACTTAGAGGCAAAACGCTGAGGGCGGTTTCTGAGCTGCCCAGGGCCAAATCCAACTTGTTTCTGAGTGTATTTCATGCAGAACTGAAGCCCAAGCAAAGGGGGAGCAATTTGTTAGTCAACATGAGCCTTTAGTTAGTTTTCTAGAGAGAGAAGCTCCCTCTTCTCTCTAGAATTAGGTTAGGTTTAAGATAAATTGTCTTGGATCTTGAATTAATTACTCAATTTTATCTTGGTTCCTTCTTAATTTCTTGTTTCTACTACTCTATTCTTCCAAGTTTTCTTGTCAATTTTACTTTTATGTCTCTTTTATGTTTATGAATGCTCATGTTGGAATTTGTTTACATTGAATGAAATTTAATGTTTGATGTTCTTTTTCATTGATGATTTGAGTTGTTGAATTACTTTTCTTGCAATTGGTAATTGGTAGATTTATTATTCTTGCATTTTTACCATGCTTTCCTTTTGTACCCACCAAGTGTTTGACAAAATGCTTGGTTGGGCTTTAGAGTAGATTTTGAGCATTCTTGGCTTGGGAAGAGTAATTGGGCAATCTTGACTCATTAATACCCAATTTAGATTGGTGATCTAGAGTTGTTAGTTAATATCATTTTCAATGACTCTAATCCCTTGCTAATTCAATTAGTGAGTTGATTAGAATTTTCGATTTGAGATTAACTAGTCTGGTTTGACTTTCTCTAATGGAAGATAACTCACACCTTCTTCCAACATTGGAGATGACAAAATAAGATAAATTCTTGTTAATTATTGTTATTAATGACTAGGATGGAAAGCCTATGATCTCAATCCTTGCCATGAATGTCTCTCTTTATTACTTGCTTTCTTTACTTGTTCTCTTTACTTTTTTTTGTCATTTATTTTCTTGTCAAACTATAAAATCAAACCCCCCATTGCAATTTCACAGCCAATAATTGAGCACTTCATTGCAATTCCTTGTGAGACGACCCGAGGTTTAAATACTTC
Organism: Arachis hypogaea; assembly: GCF_003086295.3. NCBI lineage: Eukaryota > Viridiplantae > Streptophyta > Magnoliopsida > Fabales > Fabaceae > Arachis > Arachis hypogaea. Next base: position 51,960,863 of record NC_092050.1, read on the forward strand.
GGTTAATTCTTATTGGGGTTTGTACTTGTGACAACCAATATTTTTTATATGAGGATTCTTTGTCGGTGTAGAACTATACTTGCAAAGAGAATTCATTCATTTGAGAAAATTCTAAACCGTACAAGGAATTCTCGCCCATCAGTGACCCCAAGCTTTTCCACCATCCAAGCGCACGCGTCACCCACGCGTACGCGTGGATTCAAAATTTTCACCTCCAAGCCAAAATCCAGAGAGTTGTGCCCATTTCATGCCAACATTGTGCGCAAGGCACAGGCCTACCCATGCGTACGCGTCACTCACGCGTACGCATCGCCTCTCTGAATAAGCCATCACGCGTACGCGTTGCTCCCATTTCACCACTCCACGTGCACGCGTCGCACGACGCGCACGCGTGGATTGCCTGTTTCACATCTCTTCTTTTCTTCTCCTCTTTCCATTTCTTCTCTTCTCCTCTCTTCTTCCCTTCTCCTCAACCACCATCCAACACTACCAAACACCATTTATAACGATTATTTTTATTTAGTAGTTTAGTTAGTTAAATTTTCATTTAATTTCTCCGTTTTTCGGTATAAGTATTGGATTATTAATTTTGTTTACTGTTTATTGCTGCTGATTATTGATGCGATGTTATTTTAACATCATTGTTGTTAATTGTCATTATTTTGTCTCTTTATTGAGGTTATACTTTATCACTTGGTTTTGAACTTTTCATGCTTAACCTTTTTGAATACCAAGTACATGATAATTTCCTTTGATGCATGTTAAATCTTCTTGAATTTCATGATTTGGCCAGCGTGTGATTTAAATCCTATTCTTTGATTAGGCAATTTCTTGATGAATGTTGTGCATTTATCTTCATGCATTGTGCTTCTTGATCATATGCATCCATATACTTTTGGCTTGAATGCTTTCACGCTTCTTTATTGCTTGTTTGGTTGTCTTAACCTATGAGTTTAGAGCATCTCAAGCATACTAGAATGAGTGAAGTATACATTTCCTTTTATGTAATTGTGACATAGCCCTCTATGATATTGTGTGTGTTCTAAAAGGCGCCTAATTTAGAATTTATACACCTATTTTCCTTAATGTCACACTAATTCACTCACTCAATTCTAGTGATTTACCTCATTCCAACAATTTACGCTTCCTTGCTTTTGTATTTTCTCAACTTACGGTGTTATTTTCTGCTTTTCATGAATGATGCACCATAAGCAAAAAACGGAAGCGGCAGAAAGAACATGCAGCACCGGTTGATCTGCCAGCTGAAGGTGGCAACTCGGCAAGTCGCCGTACCCCCTTGCTCATCTTTGAATGCATCGAGGACGGTGCAAACTTTTAAGTGTGGGGAGGTCGTCCAACCAGTCGGTGCTTTTGGGTGACAAATTTCTAACCCCAACACTTTTATATTTCATTTTTTAGGTTTTCTAGGATTTTCTGTCATATTTTCTTATTTTGCATATATATATATACATAATAAGCTTAGTCAAATTAATAAAATTTTTCAAGAAATTTATCTATATGGCACCCCAATTTATTTGTGTAAAAATTTTTCATTGAACTTGCTTGAATTATATATACATTGTGGATCATGTTTTTGAGCCTAATTGTGTGGTTACATCTTATAACCCCTTATTTTCCTTCTTGTGTGTATTATTCTCTTTCTATGATTGTAATCTTTGATTTGTTTGATTCTTTATGTCCATTATTCCATGTATGAATGCATATATATGATTGAGGCCATTATTTCAATTAGCTCACTTACCCAAATAGCCTTACCTTTTATCTTCCATTGTTAGCCAACTTTGAGCCTATGATAAATGATGCCTGGAATTCACACCCCATTCAAAATTGGTGAATTAGCCCTTTTGGCAAGCACACCAAAATTATCGTCAAGTAATAACCCACAATGGAGTGAGATTGTATCCACAGAGATTGGCAAATCTGAGCAGTTTTAATCAATTGATGAATTAGTCAAACGGATCAATAGGATTGTAGAGTGCAGAATTGTAAATGACATGAATGTAAATGACTAGAATATAAAAAAAAGTAATAAAGTGCAGAAATATAAATGGCAGAAGTAAAGTGCAGAATCATAAATGACTTGAATGTAAATGGGAATGGGGATTTGCTGAATGTAAAATTAAGCTATAAAGAAATGGATAGATAAGAATGGGGAAATTCTTTGAGATTGGGAGATGTTGTCTCCTTGGATCAAGTCTAGCTTATATCCTCTTCAATCATGCAACTCATTGACCTCTTGGCAATCATGATTGATTGAGCCCCAATCCCTTGGTGACTCAATCTCTCAGATCTTGATCAATATCCAATTCCTTGGTCTAATTGCTCATGAAGAGAGATATGCTTGGTCCCTGATTATACCACACACCATCATAGGTCCAAGAAGAGGGAGGATTATATGTCACATATGCAAACACCAAAACCCAGATTCTACTCTAGTGTGAGAAGGGATTTCAAGCATGGTTTCATGTTTCCTTTCCCAAGGTTCCCATGAAACCCAATTGCATTCAATCTCTTTCCCAAGATAATTGAATACTAAGCATTAAGAACAAAATTCCTTCTAGAAAATCAAAGAGAAGATGAAGAGAAGAAGGATTTCACTATAATCAATCCATCAAGTACAACAGAGCTCCCTCTCTCAATGAGAGGGAAGTTAGCTACTCATAGCTCAAAAAGTACTCAAAAGTGATATGTAAAAGTGGATCTAAAACTGACTGTTTAACCCCTTTCTTCAGTACTCCTTGGGGGTATTTATACTACTCTGGTAAAATAAAAGAATTACAAAAGTGAAAAAGGAAAATTACATTTTGGAGGGAAAAGAAAACATTCAATAAGCATGACTTCTTAGCTGGCGTGTGGCTGGCGCTTTTCTGGCGTGTCACGTGCCCTTCATTTCCAGCTTGGCGTGCCACGCCTAATCCTTCAAGTGGCACGCTCGTCCCTCTCTCAACCTTGGCATGCCATGCCTTCGAACTCAAGTGGCACGCCACTTGCCTTTCTCACTTCTCTTTGCCTCTGGAAACTTGTACTGGCGTGCCACGCCCAAGGTCTGGCATGCCACGCCCTTGCTTTATGCTTGGCTAGGCTTCTCTGGAAAGTTGAACTAGCGTGGCACGCCCAGGGTCTGGCGTGCCACGCCCCTTTTGTGAGTGAGTGGTTCCTCTGTTTGGCGTGCCACGCCACGAGCTTAAGTGGCACGCCCCAATGCTTTGCTCTGAATGACACTGGCATGCCACACCTGGTTGCTTAAGTGGCATGCCTAAGTGAAGAATGGTGAGTGGCGTGCCACCCGTTCGATACCACACCTGGCGTGCCTATGTGTATCATTCGAGTGTGGAAAAACTCGGGACATTGGTTGAGTAATAAGGTAGTTTTGTATTTGTATTGAAAATATTGAGAATTGGGTACATACTCATGTGTTAATTAAATGTAAAATCATATGCATTGATACTTTTGTATATGCTTCATTGCAAAAAAAATGAGAAAATAAAAAAAAAGAAAAAAATATATGTAGAAAAATAAAAAAATAGAAAAAGAAAGAAAAAGAAAAGCAATAAAAAGGGGACAAAATGCCCCAAAGTGACCCACGCGTACGCGTCTATGCTCGCACATGACCTCATTAAAGTGAAAACGCTGGGGGCGATTTCTGAGCTTCCCAGGCCCAGATCCAACTCATTCCAGAGCCTATTACAAGCAGAAATCAAGAGGAGTCAAAGGGGGAAAAACACATAGTTGAGTCTGGAACATTCTTTAGTTAGTTTCTAGAGAGAGAAATTCTCTCTTCTCTCTAAAATTAGGATAGGTTTAGTTTAATTCTTCTTAGACCTAGGTTTAATTCATGCTTTGATTTACTTTTCCTTCACAATTCCTTGTTCTTCTACCCTTGCTTTCCTAGTTTTGTATTTCATTACTTGTAATTGTTTACTTGTTATTGATGCATGATGAGCGGATAATTTACACCCTTTTGGCATTGTTTTTACATAGTTTATAGTATGTTTTAGTTACTTTTTATTATATTTTTATTAGTTTTTATGCAAAAATCACATTTCTGGAATTTACTATGAGTTTGTGTATTTTTCTGTGATTTCAGGTATTTTCTGGCTGAAATTGAGGGTCCTGATTCAGAGGCTAAGAAAGGACTGCAGATGCTGTTGGATTCTGACCCTCCTGCACTCGAAGTAGACTTTCTGGAGCTACAGAAGCCCAATTGGCGCGCTCTCAATTGTGTTGGAAAGTAGACATCTTGGGCTTTCCAGCAATGTTTAATAGTCTATACTTTGCTCGAGATTTGATGGCCCAAATTGGCGTTCAAACGCCCAACAAAGACCCTTTTCTGGAGTAAAACGCCAGAACTGGCACCAGAAATGGAGTTAAATGCCCAAACTAGCACCCAAGCTGGCGTTTAACTCCAAGAATGGCCTATGCATGTAAAGGCTTCAATGCTCAGCCCAAGCACACACCAAATGGGCCCTAGAAGTGGATTTCTGCACTATCTGCACTTATTTATTCATTTTCTGTAATACTTAGTAACTAGTTTAGTAGAAATAGCACTTTTTACTATTGTATTAGGGGATTATGATATTATCATCCTTGGACTTGGAGGCTAGCCATTCGGCCATGCCTAGACCTCTTTCTCTTATGTATTTTCTACAGTGGAGTTTCTACACCCTATAGATTAAGGTGTGGAGCTCTGTTGTTCTTCATGAATTAATGCAAGTACTATTTCTCTTTCAATTCACGCCTACTTCTTCTCCAAGATATACTCTTGTACTTAATTCAGTTAATTCAGAATGAAGGGGTGACCCGTGATAATCAACCACTATCTTCGTTACTCGCTTAGCCAAGATCTGCGTGCCAGACAACCACAAGCGGTCTACATGATGTTCAACGTAGTCATTGGACGACAGCCGGAGTATATTCTCCTGGGTCGTTAATCCACGGACCGAGTTTGGAGATTAGAACTTTCGTGGTATAGGCTAGAACCTATTGGCAGCATTCCTGAGATCCAGAAAGTCTAAAGCTTGTCTGTGGTATTCCGAGTAGGATCTAGGAATGGATGACTGTGACGAGCTTCAAACTCGCAAATGCTGGGCATAGTGACAGTGTGCAAAAGGATAGAGAGATCCTATTCTGATGCTGGTGAGAACTGACAGATGATTAGCCGTGCGGTAGCTGTACCTGGTATTTTTTATCCGAGACGAGAAATCTGACAGTTGATTAGTCGTGCAGAGATCGTACCTGGTATTTTTCATCCGAGAGGATCATACAGCTTGCCATGGAAGGGAGCATGCATGATTGGAAGAAGGCAATAGGAAAGCAGAGGTTCAAAAGCAACAAAGCATCTCCAAATGCCTATCTGAAATTCCCACCAATGAATTACATAAGTATCTTTATTTTATTTTATATTTTATTTATCTTTTAATTATCAAAACCTCATAACCATTTGAATCCGCCTGACTAAGATTTACAAGATGACCATAGCTTTCTTCAAGCTGACAATCTCCGTGGGATCGACCCTTACTCACGTAAGGTATTACTTGGACGACCCAGTGCACTTGCTGGTTAGTTGTGCAGAGTTGTGAAAAGTGTAATCATAATTTCGTGCACCAATGCACTCTTATTCCTTCTATTTATTTTTAATACAATTTATGTTTTGTGTTTCTTTGTTGTTGATTTGAGTTGTGGTTGTTAATTTTCTTGCAATTAATAGTTGTAGATTTACTTTTCTTGAAATTTTATCTTGCTTTCCTTTTATGCCTTCCAAGTGTTTGACAAAATGCTTGGAAGGATGCTAGAGTAGATTTTTCTCCTCTTGGCTTGGTTTGAGTAATTGGAGACTCTTGAGTTATCAAACTATTTTTTTGATTGATAATTGAAAGTTACTAGTTGATTTGAATTCCACTAAAGATAGTCTTTCCATAGGAGTTGACTAGGAGTTGAGGACTCAAATTGATTATCTCCACTTGACTTTTCTTCATAGTTAGAGGTTGACTAAGTGGAGCAATGGACAATTCTTGTCACAATTGAGGATGATAATAAGGATAGGACTTCTAGTTTTCATTCCTTGCCAAGGGCTTTCTTAGCTATTAGTTTAATTCTTGCAATTTACTTTTCTTGTCCTTTATCCAAAATCCCAAAATATACATCTCATAACCAATACCGAGAACACTTCCCTGCAATTCCTTTGAGAGACGACCCGAAGTTTGAATACTTTGGTTATTTATATTGGGGTTTGTTACTTGTGACAACCAAATTTTTGTATGAAAGGATTGTTTGTTGGTTTAGAAACTATACTTGCAACGAGATTTCATTTGTGAAATTCTTTACCATCAAAAATCCGTTCATCACACATTCGTGAGATAAAGAACGAGAATTCATAATAGAATAGAATCAGAATTGTGTTGAAAACAGAACAATAAAATTATTAATCCATGAAACTCATCAGTGCTCCTAACCCTAACGTAGGAGGTTAGGGACTCATAGTGTACATAGTAAGGTTCGAAAATAATGAGGGAGAAAGAAGATCCTAAACATGATTGATCTTCTCCTATATATACTAATCTAATGACTACGGATTACAAAAATCGGATAAACTAAGTTGATAGTGCAAAAATCCACTTATGGGGCCCACTTGGTGAGTGTTTGGGCTGAGCAAAGAGTGTCTCCATGTGCTAGGACTCCCTAGCGGCGTTGAACGCTGGCTAGGCGCCCCTTTTTGGGCGTTGGATGCTGGCCACCCCCTTGTGGGAGTTGGACGCCGGGAATGGGGCTAGTGGATTGTGTTGAACGCCAGTTTTAGGACTTCATTTCCAAAACAAAGTATGGACTATTATATATTTTTCAAAATCCCTGGATGTTATCTTTCCATAGCCATTGAGAGCACGCCATTTGGACTTCTGTAGCTCCAGAAAAGCTCTTTTGAGTGAATGGAGGTCAGATCCTGATAGCATCTATAGTGCTTTCTCTGTCTCTCTGAAACAGACTTTTGCTCCAACTCCTCAATTTCAGCCAGAAAATACCTAAAATTGCATGAAAATACACAAACTCAAAGTAGAATCCAAAAATGTGAAATTTTCACTAAAACATATGAAAACATAATAAAACTCAAGCAAAACATAATGAAAACTATATGAAAATGATGCAAAAAACGTATAAAATATCCACTCATCACTATCTTTCTCTATTCTTTTTTTGTCTATTTTATTTGTGTTTGTACCTGAGAGGTCCCTCATATGGCGGAGGTGTGATGAGGGCTTTTCTATCTGGTGATTATAGGTTTGAAGGAGACAGGAGGTAGAGAGTTAGTTTAGAAATGGGAATCCTTTGGGTAAATTACCAAACTTTATGGTTTAGTATTGATTTTATGTTTGATTCTGAGTGTCGGAGTTCTAGAAATGTGATGCGTGCCGAACCGTCAGTTAAGAATTCTCTAACAAAGAATTGCGTTGTGAATATATTTCCAACTGAAAATCACAGCCCACAATCAAAGTTTAGAATAAAGATTGTCACAATCAAAACGAATATAAACCGGGAGTTTTAAATCCCGGCTTGTCTTCCCTCGGATTAGCAATTAGATGTAACACTTTTGGTTGTGAAATAAGGGGGTTTTCAAGCATGGAAGTGAAGATAAAAAAAGAACTAAAGAATAAATGAACTAACAATGGATTAAAAGAGAATTAATGCCAATGAGAATAAAACAAGATCAAAATTAGTGAGAATGTGATAAATGCATAAAAGAGCATTGACTTGGGAATGAGATTTAAGGAGCCCTATCTTGTCATAATCACAACTATGGAAATTGTAATGATTTAATCTCGCTTCGTCAACCCCTAACATCGAGGAGTAAGTCAAGCAAGCATAACAGACCTTAATTAACAAATCCTAGCTAACTTACTAATTGCCTTAGTAAAAAGCTAGCGTTAGTGGAAACAGGAGCAATTAACAACCCAAAAATTACCACTAAATGTCGAACATTATGACTCTAGTATCCTAGGGACTCATTTCCCAAGGCAAAGGGTGAAAATCTACTCAAAATTCATAATTGGCATTTTTACAAACACTTGGTGGGCATAAAAGTAAAACATAGCAAATTGCAAAAGATAATGAAAACTATAGAAACTTAATCAAGCATATATAAATCATAAAACATCAAATTTATCAACAAAACCTCAAAGATCAAAAGTCGTGGAATTAAACCAAAGTAACTTAAATTATAAGAAATTGTAGCAAGAGTAGGGTAATTAAAGAGATAATTAAAGATTACTTACAATGAATGTAAGGTATAATCTAAGATCAAAATTGAGAATGGAAATTTCTACTATAAACCCTAGTTAAAACCCTAAGAGAGAATTGGAAGAAAACTACTCTAAACTACTTCTACTCCTAACAATGTATGTACTGTGTGTAATATGGTGCTCTCCCTTGATATGGAATGTTGCCCCTTTGACATAGCATCCATATCAGCTTCAGACCTTGTAGAACTGGGCCAAAAAGCCCCTAAAATCGCGAGCTGCATGACTTTTTAATGAAGTTATGCGCCAAGACTTGTGCGTACGCATACTAGCTGATTTCCATATTGTGTGTATACCCACACTGGAGTGTGTGCTTCTCCTTTGTTTTCTTCATGAAATCTCCCATTTTGCATTCTTCCTTCCACTTCTACCTCACCATTCTTGCCTATTGGACCTGAAATCACTCAACAAAACATATCACGGCATCGAATGGCATAAAAGTGGAATAAAATTGATTAATTTAAGCATAAAAGAAAGCATGTTTTCACATTTAGACACAATTTAGAGAGAAATCAGAAAAGTATGTTATTTAAGTGAATAAATGTGGGTTTATATGATGAAATTCACTCAATTCAAGCCAAAATTTACCATCAAATATGGACTCATCAGAATGCCTCTGGCTTTTTCAGGACCTTATATATTTACTAGGCGGGCACTTTTACCATACTAAGTATCCTCGGTTCTCATTACTGATGCCAAGGCATCTTAGGCTAGGTTCACTAGCCTTTTTCTTTGTTTTTAATAGGTTTTATGCACTTTATTGAGCTATAAGTAAGCAATTGGGTTAGAAATTCATGTATGCTTAGATTCATTCAACCATGATTAATTTGATGCAATTTCATGAGAATTATGCTATAATTACTTGTATGCTAAGAATGATGATAATTCTCATGACTTTAGCAAGGCTTTGATGCATGTATTGGTTGATGATAGGTGAAACAAAGCATGGAGGAAGGTTGAAGAAGGACCACCAATGTTACCTCAAACATTGAAGGGGAGGCAGAGCAATTTTCTGCATAATTGCTGATGCTCACGTTGGAGGGAGCGTTGGACATTCAACGTTACCCCCAACATTGTGAACAAATGAGCTTTCTGGAAATTTTGAAAAACTGTAGTGCCGCGCACGCGCACTATACGCATACGCGTGGATTGGAAATTCTTGCAATCCACGTGCGCACGTGGGTGACGCGTACGCGTGGATGGGTGACGTTGGACCCCAATGTTACCTCCAACGTTGAAGGCCAACGTGCGCGATGGTGAACTCCAAAATCTAAATTTGAAAACGCACAACGACGCGTACGCATCCATTGCGCGTACGCGTGGGCCTAGTTTTTGAGAATCCACGCGCACACGTGGATATGCCAACGTTGAAGGGAATGTTGGAGGTCCAACGTTGAGGCCAACATTCCCCTACATGATTTTAAAACTGGTAAATGAAATTTTTACATCCATGCGCACGTGTGGGTAGCAGAACGTTGGCCCTCCAACGTTAAGTCAAACGCCAATGACAGAAAATTCTTCTAGTTTTTGAAAAGGGCGTTTGAGTCAACGTTGGCCATCAAACGTTGACTCCAACTTGAGCACCAGAACTCTGCAACTCAAACAGATCTCTTCTCAACAGCAAGGGAAACCAATTGGAGCCATTTCAACCCAATTCCATCAAGGCCAAAGGCCGAATTTAGAGATTGAAGATCAATGGAAGAGAGGATATAAATAGCTTAGAATTTAAGTTATAGGGAGCTTTTTTTGGACTTTACTTTCCATGACACTTTTACTTTTCTGTTCAATTTTAATTTCCTACAATGTATCTTTCAATTCCAATTTCCATTTTGAGAGCTATGAACAACTAAACCCCTTTCATTGGGTTAGTGAGCTCTGTGTAAATTCAATGGATCAATACTAGTTTTCATTCTTCTTTTTTCTTTTCTCTTGATTTTACTAGAAAGCTTTCAGTCTTCATCCAATTGGATAGTTATCTTGGGATAGAAGCTATTCATAATTGGATCTCCTCGGAACCTTGGAAGATAAATGAGGAGATCATGTTAGAATTGCTTTCTTACATTGGATTAGATTGGGGTTTGGATGCATATAGTGACATGTAATCCTACCAACACTTTGATCTATGAATTTGTGTGGTATAATCAGTGACCAAACCTCATCTCTTCCCATGAGCACTTAAATCAAGGAATTGGGCAAGTGTTCATACTTATAGAGATTAGATTACCAAGGAATTGGGATCTAATCACTTAAGATTGCTAAGGAGATGAATGAATGCATTGATTGAAGAAGAGATGAGAATGAATTTCATCCGGAGAATTCTCACATCTCCTGACCCCAACGAGCTTCCCCATCTCTAATCTACCCATTCTTTTATATTCTGCTTCCTTAATTTCATGCTTAATCCCCATTCCCAATTAAATTCTTGCAATTTAAGTTTCTGTCATTTAATTTCAGGCAATTTAATTTCTGCCATTTAATTCTTGCAATTTAAGTTTCCTGCCAAAGTTTACTTTCTGAAATTCCAATCCAATTTCGATTTAGCTCAACTAGTATAATTCTCCAATTAACATTGATCAATCTACCAATCCCTGTGGGATTCGACCTTACTCTACAGTGAGTTTTTACTTGACGACAATCCGGTGCACTTGTCGGTAGGAAATTGTTGAGAGACAGTTTTCGAGCCAATCAACTTTATGGCGCCGTTGCCGGGGATTGGTTTTGTATTAAAAATTACTAAATTGGAGGATAATTAGATTGAGCAGTTTTCTTTCCTTTTTGATTAATTGAGTTTTAATTTCAGTTGTTTATTTTTGTTCTCTGCAATTTTTAGTTATTTCTCTTGAATTTCTATTTACTTCTTTACTTTCCAGCAAAACTAACCCACTAACTCATTAACTGTTTGATTAATTGCCTCAACAGCTCTAACCACACTCTTTCATTAATTGTGAATTCTTGCTGGTTACTGCTTGTTGTGCTATTTGTATGACTGGTAGAAGAGGGGTTTCAACCTCCTTTGAGAGCGAACCGGAAAGAACCTTTCTAAGATTAAGAAGGGAAGAAAGAGGAAAGAGGGCTGTTGGTGCAGAAGAAGAGGAGGAAGATTTGGATATAACCATGGAGGATGATATGAAAAACCATAATGAAGGAGAGGTGAACAATCATGCCAGAAGAGGTGGAGCTAACCCTGCTGGGCAAGAGAAGAGAGTTCTGGGTTCCTACATCAATTCAAACCCAGGAAACTGTGGTAGCAGCATTCAAAAGCCAACTATCCATGCTAATAATTTCGAATTAAAGCCTCAGCTCATAACTCTGGTGTAAAACAACTGTTCTTTTAGAGGAAGTGCCCAAGAGGATCCTAATGAGCATCTCACTAAATTCCAAAGGATATGTGACACAGTTAAATCTAATGGTGTTCATCCTAACACCTATAGATTGCTACTGTTTCCATTTTCTTTAAGGGACAAAGCATCAAAATGGTTGGAATCCTTTCCCAAAGAAAGCTTAACAACCTGGGAAGATGTAATGAACAGATTCTTAACAAGGTTCTATCCTCTACAAAAGGTAAACAGGCTAAGAACCGAAGTACAGACATTCAGACAACAGGATGGTGAGACGCTTTATGAAGCTTGGGAGAGATTCAAGGATTTGACAAGGAAATGCCCCCTGATATGTTTAATGAGTGGGTGAAAATTCATATCTTCTATGAAGGGTTGAATCATGAATTAAAGAAAGCTGTAGACCACTCATCTGGAGGTTTCCTAAACAATAAGAAGACCATTGAAGAAGCCATTGATATTATAGAGACATTGGCTGACAATGAGTATTTTTATGCCTCAGATAAGAGCAACAACAGGGGAGTCTTGGAATTAAACCATATGGATGCAATCCTGGCTCAGAACAAGATGATCACCAAACAACTGACTGAATTGACCAAGCAAATGGAGAAGAATCAGGCTGCAGCTATCCACACTCAACCATCACCCTAAGAAGAGTTGGACACAGAAGAAGGAGTTAACTAGGAGGAAGCTAATTACCTTGGAAATTCATCTAGGCAAGCTAATGATCCATATTCTAAAACTTATAACTCTGGTTGGAGGAACCACCCAAACTTTGGGTGGGGAAACCAACAAAACCAAGGGCAAGACCACACACCCCATAATCCAAACCCGTATAACAACTCCACGCACCAAAATTCTAACCAAAAACTATATCAGACCACACAAAACACTTATTCACAGCCACCATACCAAATCCACAACCACAACTATCAACAACTTAATTCCAATCAACCATCACCATATGATGATGACAAAATGGCCAAGATGGAATCTATGCTTGCAAACCTCTGCAAGGAGTCTGAAGACATAAAAAAATTAATGGTAGAAGTAGGAGGTGGTATAAAAAGCCGAGGGGAGGTTCTTAAGAATCTCAAATCTTAGGTAGGACATCTTTCACAACAGACTCTGAAGTCCACTGATAGTTTCCCAAGTGATACGGAGAAAAATCCCAGAGGGGAACTGAAGAAGGTGAGATGGGAAGAGTGTAAGGCAGTTACTCTTGCAAATGAAGAAATTTTGGAAGAATAGACCAGCAAACCAACAGAGCACAGCCAAGGAAGTTCCCAAAGCAACTTAGAGATAAAAGAACAAAGAACTGGATCTGTGCAAAGAAAAGAAGCAACGAGGGAGTAAATTCCGAAACCTTATGTGCCAATAGCACTATTTCTTTAGAGACTCAAAAGGGGTGAGAAAGAAAGGTCATATTCAAGATTCCTAGACATGTTTGCATCCCTCAGTGTCAACATCCCCTTCATCAAAACTCTCCAATAGATGCCCACATACATCAAGTACATGAAAGAACTGCTGACCAAGAAAGGAACCTTAAAAGGGGGACAAAACAAAGAATGTAGTGCCCTCATCAAGAAGGATGTACTCCTGAAGAAAAAAGATCCAGGGAGCTTTCATATTCCCTGTGACATAGCAGAAACAAAAATTGACAGAGGATTTTGTGATCTAGGAGCTAGCATAAATGTGATGCCTTTATCTCTTATGAAGAAGTTACAAATTAATGAGCTGAGATCCACGAATGTAATCATACAATTGGCTGATAAAACTCAGAAGAAGGTAGAAGGAATAGTCGAAAATGTGTTGGTAAAAGTGGAAAACTACTTCCTCCCTACTGATTTTGTTGTTTTGGACATGGAGGAAAGTTATCTCCATCCCATTATTTTGGGGAGACCATTTCTAGCCACTGCTAGAGCACTGATAGATGTGGAACAAGGATAGTTGATACTGAGAATACATGATGAGCAGCTCACTTTCCAGGCCTTCAAGCCCATGCATGAATCTGAGCAAGAGAGCAAGAAATTAAAGGAAGAATACAGTAAGAGCTCTCTGAAGGAAAATAGCAATGAACCACCAGGCAAGCATCTAGAGCTTTCCTTGATGGATAAACAAAAAGCTCAAGAGATGAAGCAACCAATGGAGTTCAAGGAAGAGCCGAAGCCACAAGAATCAGGAAGAGCAGCTAATAAAGATCTCCTTAACACAAGAGTCAATAGAGCACTAACGGAAAAGAAAAAAAGAATTGTGAAGAAATTTCCAAGGGGATGGAGAAACAAGAAGGTTCCTACAGAAGGTTTCTCCCCTGGAGACAAGGTGATATCAATCCACCATCCACAAATCCCACCCCATCTTCCAACCATTCCATCTCAGTTACCTCAAGTGTTCACAATCAGAAAGGTCCTTTCCCTAGAGCATTTGGAAATTGTCAAGGAACCAAATGGGGACAGTTTCACAGTGAGAGGAGAGGATCTCAGGCTCTACAATCCACCCTAACATTAAACCAACCGTCAAGCTAATGACGATAAAAGAGCGCTTGTTGAGAGGCAACCCAACCAAAGATAGTTCTCTTTTCCTAGTTAAATTCAATAAAAGAGTTAAGTAGATTCTCTGTATTGTAAGGAGCTAAGTTTGGTATTGCACACCAAAGAAATTTAAGGGTGAATATGTAATTCTAAGTTTGGTGTTCCATCATAGATTTCATTAAGAACACATAGCACCCTCAACATGACTAGTTATCAGCTCCAAACAATCAGAGAAATTACTCAAAAGTTGTTTGTTTTCTAGTTTCTAGTCTATTATCTAGTTCATAGTTGTTTTATGGTTCATAGTTTACTTTCTTGAATAAAAGTACTTGATGTTTTCTGCATAAGACTCAATTTGCTGCAAAAGGCAAGAAACTAAGTTTGGTGTTCACACACCAATCTAAGTTCAAAAGCCTACAAATATGCATGCATGCTAACAATCTCTCAAGTGCTTGGGGAACAAGCAACTTCCGATAACTTTTAGGAATTCAATCAATCTCTTGGAAGAAATATACGCCACTAGATGAGAGCAAAAAAAGGACACAAAAGCCACAGATGGTGATAGCAGAGAGGAAGGAACTAGAAGGCACCACCAAGAGGTTGTATTGTTACTTATTTCCATCCGCTTTGAAATGCTCTAAATTGGAAGTATGAATGTGCCCATGTTAATAGTCAATTTGTAGTTTTAGTTGTTTTGCACTCTGTAGTGTTTAATTTTTGCAATAAGTGTGCTAGCCTAGGTGTCTGTGCTTTCACTTTCACTTGTTTAAATGCTTGTTTTTTCCCTTGAGTCTTTTCAAGTTAAATAAAAGAAATGGTTGAACAAGAAGTGGCATAGTTCCTTTTTAGCAAGAAGTGAAATAACAGTCAGTGGTAGTATATATGTTTGATTGTGTAGTAGCTCACTTATAATGAATAAAAGGATAGATTGTTCTTCTTTTAGTGTAAACTAGCATGCTTTCTATGAATCTTAGCAAATAAAAGTCCTTGGATGAAAGAAAAAAAATAGAAAGAAAGAAAAAGAAAAGCCAAAAGTGGCAACAAAAATAGAAGAAAGCAAAAGAATAAGGCTAGACACCAATAGCTTGGACCTTAGGACATATGCCTGTAGTGTCTTTGTACTAGGATCTGCTTGGATGATTAGGTTCTATGGAGTGCTTTAACACTTGGTAACTTGGGTTAACTAACCCGAGATTATCAACCAAAAATCCATTATCAAGAGCACCTTAGTTACAAGACATTTAGTAACCCAAAGAGGTGCTGGGCACCAATGTCTTAAGAAGAATTGTGAGCCAAGTGTCTGTAGTGAATATGTGTTGAATACAAATAAGCTAAGAAATGGCTACAACACATGACACTGAGCTAAAGTTTACAGAAAAAGAAAATAAAGAAAGGTAATCACCAAGGATGAGTGAATAATAAGAGGTCATAGTAGTGTGTTAATTGATGCATAAAGGGGACAGTCTATGCCTAAAGATCAATAAAAAGTTAGCTGCTGCATTGTCTGCATAAAACCCCATGAACTAATAATAATTACTTGCTGATATGAACATCACCTTCTGTTTCATTCTTTCTTCTTAATAATTCAGTACTTGCTTAGGGACAAGCAAGATTTAAGTTTGGTGTTGTGATGCCAAGGCATCTTAGGCTAGTTTCACTAGCCTTTTTCTTTGTTTTTAATAGGTTTTATGCACTTTCTTGAGCTACAAATAAGCAATTGGGGTTAGAAATTTATGTATGCTTAGAATCATTCAACCATGATTAATTTGATGAAATTTCATGAGAATTATGCTATAATTACTTGTATGCTAAGAATGATGAAAATTCTCATGACTTTGGCAAGGCTTTGATGCATGTATTGGTTGATGATAGGTGAAAGAAAGCATGGAGGAATGCTGAAGAAGGAGCCTGGAAAAGATGAAGAAGAAGCAACGTTGGTGGCCAAGTTGGATGGTACGCAAAATCGTGATTATTCGTTCCCTGGCTACAGCGACAAAAACTTGGTGTGGGAAAACGTGATATCAGGACTTCTAACACAAATTCGCGTAACTAACCAGCAAATGCACTGGGTCGTCCAAGTAATAAACCTTACATGTGTAAGGGTCGATACCACGGAGATTGTCGGCTTGAAGCAAGCTATGGTCATCCTTGTAATCTCAGTCAGGCGGATTCAATTAGTTATAAGGTTTTAATGATTAAAATATATATAAAATATAAAATAAGATAGAGATACTTATGTAATTCATTGGTGGGAATTTCAGATAAGCGTCTGGAGATGCTTTGTTGCTACTGAACTTCTGCTTTCCTACTGCCTTCTTCCAACCATGCGTTACCTGATGTGTATTTTCGGAAAACGAATTCCAAACACACAAATCTAACCGGCAAGTGCACCGGGTCGCATCAAGTAATATAAACTCATGGGAGTGAGGTCGATCCCACAGGGATTGAAGGATTGAGCAATTTTAGTTTAGTGGTTGATTTAGTCAAGCGAATCAAGTATTGGTTGGGTGATTTGTGATTGCAGAAACTAAATTGCTTGAAATGTAAAGGGAGAAGGGTAGATTGCAGGAAATTAAAGAGCAAAGAAAGTAAATAAGCTGAATCTTAAAGAACAAGTAATGTAAATTGCAGAAACTTAGATTGCAAGAAATGTAAATTGCAGAATCTTAAAGTGCAAGAAATGTAAATGGCTTGAATTATAAAGGGAATTGGGAAGTGGATTTGCAGAAATTAAACAAGGAAAAGTAAATTGCATTAATCAGACAAGTAGAAGGCGACTCGAATTGAACCGGATCTCTAACGGAAATGTAAAAGAACTTGAAAAGCTTTAAACAGAGAAGTTAAAATGCAAACTCCAGATCTTAGGACCCAAGAGACTAGATAACCGAGTATAGATCTCAATGCCTTCCTAGATCCAAATGTAGAATTCAATTGCAAGAAATTAAAGATCAAAACAGAAGAAAGCTTGAATGTAAATCTCAATTCTCCAATGAAGCAGTAAAAGAAACAGAACGAGATCTCAAGGTGAGATTGAGACAGAATTTTCCCAATTCTCAACACCCAAGACTCAAGACAAGTGTAATTGAAATTGAAAACAAGAAAACTAAGAGGAAGAGAATTCAATTCTCCTTCCCCGAACTCAGAAACTCAAATTAATTCCAAAACCAAAAGCTCTCAGCAAAACTAAAACGGAAAGTTCTAAAAGGAAAAAAACTCCCTGAAAACTTAAATCCTAAGCTATTTATACACTTTCTTCAAATGGTCTTCAAGCCTTGAATTGGGCCTTTGTTCTTGATGGAATTGGGTTGATAAAGGCCTTGGTTGATTGCTCTTGGAGTTGGAGAAAGATCCATTGTGAACTGGGTTGAAAAACATAAAAGCTTGAGTAAAAGTTTGAGGCAAACTTTTACTCAAACTTTTTATACCAGATGGCTTCACTTTGCTGCTACCAACGTTTGAGCCAAAGTTTGAGGTCAAACTTTTGCTCAAACGTTGGCCCCCTTGTAAATGTGTGTGGCGCCAACGTTTGCCAAAAAGCTTGAGGCAAACGTTGGCGCAAGCTTTTCTCCTCCAGGGTGTGCAAGTGTGGCGCCAACGTTTGAGCAAAAGTTTGACCTCAAACGTTGGTGCAAGCTTTTTCCTCCAGGGTATTGATTTTGTGGTGCCAACGTTTGCCAAATAGTTTGAGGCAAACGTTGGCTCAAGCTTTTCTCCCAAAAGTTTGAGCTAAAGTTTGAGGCAAACTTTTGCTCAAGCTTTTTTCCTCTGGAGTGTTTTCAATTCTTCCAAAAGTTTGAGCTAAAGTTTGAGGCAAACTTTTGCTCAAGCTTTTTTTCTCTGGTATGTTTTCAACTCTTTTAAAAGTTTGAGCTAAAGTTTGAGGCAAACTTTGGCTCAAACTTTTTGTTCTTTCTTGCTCCTAGCCATTCCTTCTTTCTTCAACCTTTTTCAAAACTCTTTTCACCTATCATCAATCAACCAAACACATCAAAGCTTTGCTTAAAATCATGAGTTTGTTATTCTTTCATAATATATGACAATTATAGCATAAAATCTCATGAAATTGCATTAATTCATACATGGTTGATTGAATCAAAGGAAACATGGAAATCTACCCAATTGGCTTGCTTATGGCTCAAGAAAGTGCATAAATCAATTGAAAACAAAAGAAAAAGGCTAGTGAAAATAGGCTAAGATGACTTGTCATCATTACCTTCTTCCATGGCAAGCTGTATGATCCTCTCAGATGAAAACAAATCCATATGCGTTGACACCGCAAGGCTAATCATCTGTCGGTTCCCGCTAGCGTCGGAATAGGACCATTGTCCTTTTCCACACTATCACTTGTGCCCCACATTTGCAGGTTTGAAGCTCGTCACAATCATTGAAGAGAGAACTTTTACGTGGTCTAGAATTCATAATAAATCCTCGTTGCAAGTATAGCTTCTAAACCAACAAAAGTCCTTTCTTACAAACGTTATAGTTGTCACAAGTAACAAACCCCTTTAAAATTGATAACCGAAGTATTGAAACCTCGGGTCATCTTCTCAAGGAACTGCAGGGGGGTGTTCTTATTACTGGTTATGAGTTTTGCAAATTGGGGGTTTTGAAAGTAAGAAACGAATAATTTAAATGACAAGTAAAATAAATAAATAATTATAAAATAAACTCTTGGCAAGGTATGAGAATTTGGAAGTCCTATCCTAGTTATCCTTATCAATGGTGATTAGAATTGAGTCTTAATCCCACTTAGTTAGCCTTAACTAAAGTAAAAGAAGGTCAAGTGGACCAATTAGTTTGATCCTCAGGTCCTAGTCAATTCCTAAGAAAGGACTAGAGTTATTGGAGTTTAATTCAATTGGCAAAAATAACAATTATCAGTCACGATGAGTTTGACAACTCAAGAGTTACCAATTAATCAACTAAAGCCAAAAGGAAGAAAATATAAATTATTAATAGAAATAAATGAAAGCAATCATAATTCTAAAATACCTCAAATTATGTTAAGTAGAAAACCAAATCTAAACATGAATGGTTCATAAGCCAAATTGGCAACAAAAGTAATTAAAAGAAAGCTTTAAAAGATCTGAAAGCAAAAGAGAAATATAAAGCAAAAGGAATATTGAACTTGATAAAGAGTCGGAATACTAAATTAAAATAACAAGAAATCCTAATCCTAAAACCTAAGAGAGAGGAAAGAACCTCTCTCTCTAAAAACTACATCTAAACTATGAAAAGTGAATAATTTTTTGAGTTCTCCATGAATGGATGCATTCCCTCACTTTATAACCTCTAATCTGTGCCTTCTGGACTTGGATCTGGGCCAAAAAGGGATTCAGAAATCGCTGGGAGCATTTTCTGTAATTTCTGGTGCGTGGCGTCTGTCACGCGTCGGCGTGGGTCACGCGGTCGCGTCATTTGGAGTTTTCCTTGTCACGCGTTCACTTCAGTCATGCATCCGTGTCATCTGTATTCTGCTCATGGCGCGCGTCCGCGTCAGTCACGCGTTCGTGTCGCTGTCTTTTCGCACTGGGCATGCGGCCGCGTCGTCCATGCGTTCGCGTCGCTGCCAGTTTCTTCAAAAACTCCATTTTGTGCTTTCCTTCCATTTTTTTGTATGTTTCCTTTCCATCCTTTAAGTCATTCCTGCCTTAGAAGATCTGAAACTTCTCAACACACAAATCACGGCATTGAATGGTAATAAAGGGTGATTAAAAATAAATAATTTCAAAGCATAGGAAGCATGTATTTCACATATATCACATTATAAGGAAGGGAAAGTAAAACCATGCAATTTACATGAATAAGTGGGTGAAGGATTGAATAAATCTCTTGAATTGAGCACAATATATATTATAAAATATGGGTTTATCAACCTCCCCACACTTAAACAATAGCATGTCCTCATGCTAAATCCAAGATAAAGAATAAGGTAAGGTTAAAGTGGTGGAATCTCATGCAATGCAATCCATCTTAAATGCAACTACCTAAGTGAATCATGCAATTCTAATTGTTATTCACTTGTATATAAAACTTACATGTAGTTAAATTAATTCACATTCTCAAGGAATCATATATGCATAGCCAAACCCTAGATAATGTTAAAGCACTTCTACAATTGAGATGGGTAAAAATATTTTTCAAACATGCAAGACAATTAACAATACAAGCAGAGACATATGGAGATGAGCTATTGAACCCTCACTGGATTTTGTGTTTACTCTCGAGTCACTCAGTGTTTATTGGGTTAATCACTCTATTCTTCTTTTTATCCTTACTTTCTATAACTTTGTTCTTTATCTAATCAATCAACAATTATAGAATACAGACATACAAAAATCATGAGGTCTTTTTCAAGGTTGTAATGGGGCCAAGGTAAAAGTAAGGGTATATATATAAGGCTAAGTGAGCTAATAAGTGAATCCTTGATTAGTCTAAGATCTCACCTAATATACATATTTTGTAATTCAAGCTCATGCATTAACTTTAATTTTATTCCATGTGCATTGATTCTTTTCATTTTACAATTGGGGAATTTTTGTATCCCCTTAATTAAATACTGAAAATAATATATATATATATATTATTATTTTTTTTAATGCACATGGTAATTCAATTGTTTTGATTTCACATGAGCATGCTTCCCAAATTTTTTATTTTGAAACATCTTTATTCTTTTTAACTTTCTACCTTTGTTTCTATCATCCATGTTCCCATAAAGTTCCCCACACTTAAACAATACACAATTTCTATCTTAAGCTAACCAAGGATTCAACTTGGGATTTTTATCTTGTTTTTCTACTTAAGGCTAGTATTGTGGTTTATAGAACAAGAGGGGTTTAAAAGCTCAAGGGGGCTAACAAGGGTGATGTAAAAGGTAGGCTAATTTGGGATAAGTGAGCAAATTTTTCAAGCAATGGCCTCAATCATCTCTTAGTATGTATCTATATTCTATATTGGACATATAGATTAAAACAAAGCAAAGAACATTAGAATAAAAAGAAGGGCGAAACACACAGGAATAAAAATTATGGTTTCAATGTAACCATACAATTAAGCTCAAAACTCACAAGCTGTGTGTTCTCTAGCTCAAAAATCATATATCAGTTATATATGTCATGCAAGTAGAAATTAAGAGTTCCCATTATTCTCAATGTAAAATTTTTTGGGTGGCTTTAATGTTTTAGTGTTCCTCCTTGATGAAATATTGTTAACAAACTAACATGTTATGTTCTATATACAAGGTGTGTGGATTGTTTTTGATTATGTTAAAGTCTCTAGTTTACTTCCTTTTTATTTTCAATTTAAACCAAACTATCATATGCTAAAAGAGTAAACTATACTAATTAATCCACATATTCTATAACTAATAAGTTTAGAATTGCAAACTAAACTAAATGGCTAAAATATGAACTAAAGTGTAAAATGCAAAAAATAGAGTAAAAACGCATGAAAAGAACAATGTATAAGTACTGAAAGATAAAAATAAAAATAAAGATAAAAATACAGAAAAATAACCAAAATAAAATAAAAGAGTCTGTAGTGGTTCACCAAAAAAATACACCAGAGATGGCGACCTCCCCACACTTAAAATAAAGCATCGTCCTCGATGCTCACTCAAGCTGGGTGTGAAGGAGTGTCATCACTGGAACGATGGACTGTTAGAGTCTCTGTGGTGGCCTGAGGATCTGCAGACTGTTTGAGCGTAGGAGGATCTGTCTGGAGTAGAGGAGGCTCTGACCGGATGGGAATCTCTGGATCTGCAGCCTGGGTAGGTGTCTCCTCCTCGTGATCGTCCTCCTCCACCTCAGATGTATCAGAAGGGGTGTCAGGCTCGGAGGGGTTGTCGCCGCCGGATCGGATCATCAATTTGACGTGCTCATAGCGTCGCTTGTTGCGATGGTCCATAAGATCCAAGCGGGCGAAGAGTCGATGCACCAAATGGTAGATAGGCTCAGGAGCAGCTAGGGGTGCAGTGGGTGGGGCTGGTGCAGTAGTGGAAGAAGAAGGGGCAGCTGAAGGTGTGGCTGTCTCATCAGAAGCAGTAAGGAATGGAGCTCTGTAGCCTAAAGCCAGAAAGTTCTTGCCGTGAGGAATGATCTTCTTGTAGTCCGCAGCAGGTGGCTTCTCATCAGCATCATCCCAAGGCACGTCAGCTCGACGGCCTAGCTGGGTGACCAGGTAAGGGAAAGGGAGGTTACCTATAACATGGACCCTGGCCATATAGTGCTGGATGAAACGAGGCAGATACAGGTCCTTACCCTCCAGCACACACCATAGAAGGGTGATCATATTGGCAGGCAGCTCTGTCTCATGAGTGCTCGGCATAATAAAGTTACTCAGGATCTGGCGCCAGAGCCGAGCCTCATTATTCAAGTTTATCCGCTTGATTCCTTTAGGCATGGTGGTGTTCTTACCCATGACCCATGGGACAGTAGGGTCAAAGGCTATCATTTCCTTTACAACATCCCAGTCAAATCGCATAAAGCGCATGTCCTCTTCAGCCTTTTGGTAACCGTCCGGCTGATCGGACTTAGGCTGAAGGCGCAGAATATCCTCAATGGCTTCCTCAGTTACCAATATCTGTTTCCCTCTGAGGTGCACTGCATCCAGGGAAGTCTTGAAATAGTTGCAGTAAAACTCTCTTACCCAAGAACCATTGACCTCAGTCAAATTTCTCTCCAAGAAGAACCAGCCTCTTTGTTTGATCTGATCGGAGGTGTACTGCTGTAGTTCTTCTGGAATTTTCAGAGTCCTCTCCAGGTACAGATTTCTGGAGGTGGCAAACACGGGATACTTCAGCTCACAGTATCAGTTTGCAAACTTAATGAGATCATTGGCAGGGAGGAGCTAGTCAGCCTTCTCCTGCGGGATAAAGTGCTTTTCCCGCCAGGAGTCATCATGCATGATGTCCAGGATAGACATAGAGGATTCACCTCTTTTCCGTTTGCCAGTTGTTGCCTTTCCTTTTCCCTTTCTTTGAGGGTCAGACATCCTGAAAAACAGAAATCTAGGATATAATAAAAGCAGGAAAACAAGTAGGCAAATAACAAGATAAGCACATAGTGGCAAAGGAGCAGTAAAATAATGAAATGAGTTGAATAATTGTGCATTTTGGAGTGTTTTGGAGTTAAAAAGCTGAGATGAGAAATTACAATCCAAAATATGTTATAAGTAAAATACTTGTTAATTAGGAGCAACAATAATCATGCCATGAGTCAAAAAGTTGAAAGAGTTAGTCAGAAAGCAGAGGGGGAAGTTAGAAAGTTAAAAGTGGGTGAAACTGAAAAAGAGGTTAGTGATGCGCGAAAAACTTGTCTCACAACAAATCTCCCTTCGGCAAGTGTATCGAATTTGTCGTCAAGTAAAAACTCACAATAGAGTGAGGTCGAATCCCACAGGGATTGATTGATCAAGCAACTTTGATTAGAAGAATGTTCTAGTTGAGCGAATCCAGAAATTGGGTTGAGAGTTGCAGAAAATAAAATGGCGGGAATGTAAATAACAGAAAAGTAATTGCTAGAATTAAAGGACTGGAAGTAAATGACTGAAAATAAATTGCAGAATTGTAAATGGGAATGGGGGATTTGCTCATAAAAGTAAATAGCAGAAATTAAAGAGAATGGGTAAGATCAGAGATGGGGAGTTCATTGGGCTTAGGAGATGTTGCAATTCTCCGGATCAAGTTCATTTTCATCTCTTCCTCAATCAATGCACTCATTGATCTCCTTGGCAATCTTAAGTGATTGAATTACAATTTCTTGCAATTCAATCTCTCAAATCTTGATCAATAGCCAATTCCTTAGTCAATTGCTCATGAGAAGAGATGAAGTATGGTCACTGATTATACCACATGCATTTCCCAAACCAAGTATTGAGAGGGTTATAGTCACATACCCATCCAAACCCAATTTGGTCCAGCATGAGAAAGCATTTCTAGCTTGATCTCTTCATTCCTCTTTCAAGGTTCAAAAGAGATCCAAGTTTGAATAGCTTCTTTTCCAAGATAACTACTCAATTGGATGAAGACCGAAAGCTTTCAAGTAAAATCAAGAGGAAAGATAGAAGAAGAATAATGAAAATTAGTATTGATCCATCAAATTACAATAGAGCTCCCTAACCCAATGAAAGGGGTTTAGTTGTTCATAGCTCTTGAAAATGAAAACAAAGATGGAGAATACATCATAAAACTAGAAATTACAAAGAAAGTAAAATACAGAGAGTGGTTCTTCAGCCTCCAGAACTCCTTTACAATTCAAAGCTACTCCTATATATACTACTCTTCTCAGCTTCTAGTTCACTCTTCAAGTCTTGGGCCTTTGGATCTTAAGTTTGAAGCAGTTCCTTTCTTTATTTGGGCTTGGCTTTACTTGCAGAGAGAAAGTGCGGAGTGGGCAGAGACTTAAGCTCAGGGCGTAAGGAGTGTTAATCATTTAGTGAAAGTCCAAGTTCGGGAACATTAGTGACACTTAACATTGTCACTAACGTTCCAATGCACCCCTTTGCCTCACGTTAAAACCCACGTTAACTAGGTTAACGTGGCTTTTAACGTTGCCTTGTCAACCTTCGAGAATGTTAGTGACACTCAACATTGTCACTAACGTTCCAGTGTGCCCCTTCTTGCTTCACGTTAAAGCTCACGTTAACTAGGTTAACGTGGCTTCTAACGTGGCCTTTGCCATCCTTTGAGAATGTTAGTGACGTTCAACATTGTCACTAACGTTCCAATGTGCCCCTAGGTCTCACGTTGGAGTCCACGTTAACTAGGTTAACGTGGCTTCTAACGTGGCCATCTTTTAGCCATCCCAACGTTAGTGACAATGTTGAGTGTCACTAACGTTGGCCCATCCTTCATTTCTCATCGTTAGCTTCCATGTTAACCAAGTTAACGTGGAAGTTAACGTGACTCTTGGGGTTGTGTGGTTGCTTCAACGTTAGTGACAATGTTGAGTGTCACTAACGTTGTCGACAACTCTTCATCCTCTACGTTAGTTCCCACGTTAACCAAGTTAACGTGGGAGTTAACGTGGTACTTTGCACCATAGGCCAACGTTAGTGACAATGTTGAGTGTCACTAACGTTGGCTTCTCTTTTCCCCTTTAACGTTAGAGGCCATGTTAACTAGGTTAACGTGGCTTCTAACGTGGCCACTTATGAGTAATTGCCAACGTTAGTGACAATGTTGAGTGTCACTAACGTTGGCTCAACTTCTCTTTTCCACGTTAGAGTTCACATTAACTTGGTTAACGTGACTCTCTAACGTGGGCATTGATGGCTTTTTTGAGAGTGTTATTGGCAATCACTTTTCTCATTAATCTTGCAAGTTACCTCCGCTTTTCTTGCTTCTTTTTGGTCCTGAAATCAAGCAACAAAGTGCATCAAAGCTCTAGTCCAAGTCATGAGTAATGCAACATAATATTTGTCACTAAACTTATGCAAAATCCTCATGAAATTATGTAAAATGCACAATGTATGCTTGAATCAAGGCATAAGTGAATATCTACCCAAAACTAGCTTATTTCCTAAAGAAATGCATGAAACTACCTAAAAACAGTAAAGAAAAGGTCAGTGAAACTGGCCAAGATGCCCTGGCATCACACGTACTGGAACAAGAAAATTATGAATGGAATATCCAGAGGAATGAGTCATTCTTGTGGAAGTCATATTACTGATTTTATGGTGGTTTCATGCATAGCAACTTAGGTTCATTCCATTACTGGCTTTCAGACCTTTATCATGTCCCTAAACACTTACTTTGTTTATATCTCATGAGACTTTTATTCATTGATCCTTTTATTGTTATTTCAAGGGTTATTTGTGTTATTTAGGCTAGGTGCTCTGTAAGGGGGCAACTCTTTAAGATAAGCTTTTAGCCAACACTCCCGAACCAGTTGGTTCAAGGTGCTAGGTGTTGAGACACCCCTAAGGACTTACTCCCTCAAGCCTATCCCCCATACATACACACTACAGGCATTTAGTTTATTTATTTTCTTTTCTTGAGACCTTGGTGTCCAGCACCTCTTTGGGTTACTAAGTGTTCTATAGTGAAGGTTACTCTTGATAGTGGACTTTCAGCTGATAATCCCGAGTTAGTTAACCCAAGTTACCAAGTGATAAGGTACCCCTAAGAGCTTATTCATCCAAGTAAATCCCTCACACAGGAGCACCACAGACACTTGCCTCAAGCTTAAAACCATTGATGCCTAGCCTTATTGCTTACTCTTTTTCTTTTGTTTTTCACTTCCATTGTTCTTTCCCTTTTCTCTTCTTAGGATCTTGTTATTAACTTAGTCTCATGAGTGTATCCAAAAAAAAGTATTCAGGATAGATAGTTGTCCTCCTAGCCTTGTGGTTGAACCAACTTAGCTAACTTATGACTACCCCAAAGATTCATAAATGCACTTCCACAATATTAACTCCACTCTGGTCTTTGACAACTATAATCATTCTCTTTTTATTTGATTTAAAGGGACAAGCATACAAGTAGGTTAAGTGATGGTGCAGTGACATTTAAACCAGAAATCATGGACCTATTCAATACCAAAAACTAAAAAAATAACATTATTTGAAAAAGGTTTTAACATAACATGGAAGCAAGTTCTATTTCATACAAGATCTTCCTTATTTAAAACATAGAAAATGATGGACTAAAAAGAACTCCACCACCTTTTATTCATGTGGATGTCCATGCTCCCATCCTTGTTTGTCCTCATTGTCTCTCTCTTGAGTACTTGTACTTCCACTTCCCTTGCCTTTTCCAAGCAGCTTCCTCCAGAAACCACTATCTTCCATCTTCTTCTTGAGTGTCTCCTTTTGCTGTTTCACTTTCCTCTCTTCTTGTTCTACAAATTCTTTTTGGACTTCATCATATGTGGGGATGGCATAGTGTAGATGATGCATATTACTGGTCATGTAGTTCAACTCGGCTTGAGTGTTTACATAGAACTCCTCCCTATGTAGTTGCCTACCTTCATTGAGTACACTGAACTCATTGAAAGTTTTCATTTGGGCTATCTGCCGCTGGTTGAGCTCTTGCAAGTGCTTCTCTTGAAGCTCTTGCCTCTCATTCACTTGGTTGATGGCTTGAGTGAGCTGGGAGTAGCGTTCCTGCTGCTGCTCCATTTGTTGTTTTTGCCATGCTTCCTATTGACTCAGCCGGTTCAGTATTTGCTCTTGTCCTTCCATATGTCTCTGTCCTAAATCTTCAATGGCTCTTAGAAGGTGAGTCATATTCAAGTTGGCTGGGTCATGATGCTCTTCTTGTTGATATTCTTCCTGATGGTATTCTTCTTGATGAGCTCCTTCCTGGGCCCTTTGCCTTCCTATATGTGGCCTTCTTAGTTGCTGAGCCGGTGTGGTATAGACCATTCGCTCGAGTGTGACTGGCCTCCCTGGGTTCACCCAGTCTGGGCTGCTGTCCTCAAATATTACCTTGCCTTGTTGCACAAGCGGAAAATGGTGCTGGGGTACCAAAGTCTGGCACCTGAGTCAGCTTTCTCAGCTGACTCTTGAATCCCTTCGGCAATGAGCTCATGCACTTTGATTTCCCCACCTTGTACTAAGCATTGTACCATAGTGGCTCGATTGATGTTGACCTCTGAATTATTAGCAGCTGGTAGGATGGACCTCCTTACAAGCTCAAACCACCCTTTGGCTTCAGGGTGAAGGTCTCCCTTTTTTATGAATTTTGGTCTCCCATCTGAGTACCTCTCCCAGTCAGCGGCTATGACACAGATATCTTATGCTATCTCTGAGAGCTCATCCTTATCGGGGCTTCTACTTATCCTTGCCTGATAACTCTCCTCATCAAAATGAGGTGACTTCAAATGAAGAGCTCTTGTTATGGCACTTGGGCTGAAATCCACCTCCTTTCCTCTCACATAGCTTTTGAAGGTTGGAGCTTTGCTCTTATCCTCTCTAACTGCATTTGCATAGAATTCTTTGATGAGGTTTCCATTGATCTTCTCCTCTGGACTGGTGAGCAATTGCCACCCCCTCTGTTCGATTTTTCTCCAAATCTGTGGTGATTCATTGGCATTGATTTGGAAGATTAACTCTGGCAATATCTTTCTGGCACTTATCCGCTCAAATTCATGCTCATGAAAGGCAATCTTGAATCTCTTGTCATCAAAGGGAGCACTCTCCATAGGTCCCTTCCTCTTTTGCCTCTTTGAGCTTGATGATGCCATGGCTTGAATTGTTGTTTGAGGAGATTTGAGGTTTCGGATAGATGAAGAGTGGGTTGGTTAAAGCAATTTGTGATGAAGGGTTTAGTGTGCCAATAGAGGTGTGGAGAGTGGGGATTTGAATGTGAGGAGTGAGCATGCACTAAGGTTCACTTATATAAGAAAATCATGAGTGGATGAAGGGTGTGAATTGCATGAATGTTTACTAGATGAACGGATGGGGTTGTGTATGAAGGAAAGACAAGGATCATCACTTTAATGAGAGTGATTGGTTCGTTCTTCAAGGGTCTTCTTTCTCCAATGTTGTATGGCAGCGTTTCCCCATGCGTTCCTTCTTGAGACATGTGTGTAGTGCTCTTCATTAAGTGGCGAAATCTCCCCCATTTAATTGTCCAATCAATCCCTTTTTATGCTTCTTTTCCTTTCCTATAAAGATTTGAAATAAGGAAATTAATATAAAAAAAATTTAAAACTCTACGGCTAAAATAAATGAAAGAAAGGATTTGGTTGCTTGTTTATGAATTCCAACTAACTAACTAACTATTGGTGGTTCCTTATATGCATTTTGGTGGCACCATGATGTGACACCAAACTTAGTTTGAAGCAATGTGATGAAAAGTTTTGTTCAAGCTCCCAAGACCAGCATGCATCTTGGTTTGCTTTGAACACCAAACTTGTTCTTCACTATATACTGCATGATAAAGAATTCACCAAGTGTTCGTCAAGTTTGGGTTGAAATCATAAAGATTGACTTATTCATTGTCATCTGAAAGCATATAAAGCATGGGTTGCCTCCCATGAAGCGCTTCTTTAGCGTCATTAGCTTGACGTTTTTCTTTTATCACGGTGGTTGGTAGTGCTTAAAGTCCTCCCCTCTTGCTGTGGACTTGTATCCATTGGTTGGATCAATGATCTCCATATGTTCCAGGGAAAGAACTCTGTTGATAGTGAAGACCTTAGGTAATTGAGATGGCACAGTAGGGAGATTAGGGGGAATATCTGGGAAGTAAGCTGAGACAACTCTATCTCCTGGAGAGAAGTCTTCTGTAGGAATCTTCTTGTTCCTCCATCTCCTTGGTACCTTCTTCTTTGTTTCTTTTGAGGTTGCCTTCCCCTTGGTGACCTCTTTTCTCCAAGGAGTTGTGATGCTGTCTTCACCTGCCTCTAGAGGTTTGGGATCCTCCAACTTTTCCTTGAGCTGTGGCAATTGCTGTTTTCCTTGTTTGTCAGTTAAGGGGGTCTCAGAATGAACTGGATGTGCTTCAGTGCTTGTTTCCTCCTTCAGTGTCTCATTATCATGTGTGCTTAGTTCCTTGTCCTCTTGATCTATTTCTTGTGAGAGTTTGAAAACATTGAAGCTGAGTCGTTCATCATGGATTCTCAATATTAGCTCCCCTTTCTCTACATCGATAAGTGCTCTGGCCGTAGCTAGAAATGGTCTTCCCAATATGATTGGGTGAGTGTGACTTTCTTCCATGTCCAGAATGACAAAGTCTGTTGGGAGAAAGTACTTCCCAACCTTTAGCAACACATTTTCCACCATTCCTATTGCTTGCTTTTGAGTTTTGTCAGCCAGTCTGATAATGACATCTGTGGGCATTATCTCATTGATCTGCAGCCTCTTCACCAGGGATAAGGGCAGTAAGTTGATGCTGGCCCCTAAATCGCATAGTGCTCTGTCGAACATATTTTCACCTATGGCACAAGGGATATGAAAACTTCCTGGGTCTCTTCTTTTTGTAGGCAACTTAGGTTGAATAAGGGCACTACATTCCTTGTTCATCACTATAGTCTGCCCTCCCTTGAGTGAGCTTTTCCTGGGAAGAAGTTCCTTCATATACTTGATGAATGCAGGCATTTGTTGAATTGCCTTGATGAATGGTATGTTCACATGCAGAGATGCAAACAAGTCTAGGAACCTTGAGTATATTCTTTTTCCCACAGCACCATTGAGCAGTTGAGGGAATGGTGCATAGAGCTTCAGCAGCTCTTGTTGTGAGATTTATGGTTCTTTGTGATCTCTATCCTCCTCCTTTGTTGAGTTGTTTTCAGGTTGTTTGCACATTTTGCCTTGCTTGTCTTCAATTTCTTGATCACTTGTAGTGACCATTTTGCAATCTTCCCATCTTACTTTCTTTGCTTTTCCCTTGGAGTTTTTCTCAGTGTCACTTGGGAAGCTATCAGTAGGTTTGGGAATCTTTTCAGCTAAATATCCCACCTGGAACTCCAGCTTCCTAATGGTTTCTCCCTGGTTCTTAATATTGGCTCGCACCTCCTCTTTGAACACCTTATTTTCTTGAATCTCTTGGCATATTCCTTCAAGTAAGGCTTCAATCTTAGAGAGCCTGTCATCAATTGATGAGTGGTTCAGAGCAGATGTGTTGTTTTGGTTTTGATAAGAATGTGGAGAAGTGTTGTTGTGGGGGTGTTGAGATGTCCTCTGGGTGAATTGTTGGTGAGCTGCATTGTTGTTGGAGTTGTAACGTCTCTGGTCTTGGTTTTGATCTTGCTCACTTCCCCACCCAAAGTTCGGGTGATTTCTCCATCCAGGGTTGTAAGTCTTGGAGTATGGATCATAGTTTTTCCTCGGTGAATTCCCAATGTAGTTGGCTTGCTCCTGACTCCCTTCTGCTTCTTGGTTTACTCCTTCTAGTGTTGTTGA
Source organism: Arachis hypogaea (assembly GCF_003086295.3). Classification (NCBI taxonomy): domain Eukaryota; kingdom Viridiplantae; phylum Streptophyta; class Magnoliopsida; order Fabales; family Fabaceae; genus Arachis; species Arachis hypogaea. Next base: position 51,991,886 of record NC_092050.1, read on the forward strand.
TGAAGTGGAGATTGCTGCTACTTGGTTCATCTCCATCTTCTTGGTGAGGTCAGCCAGCTGCTGGGTAATGAGCTTGTTTTGGGCCAACAGAGCATCTACATTGTTTAGCTCCATCACTCCTCTTGTGTTCCCTCTTTCGGAAGCATAGAAGTAGTCGTTTTCTGCTACTGTTTCAATAACATCTATGGCTTCCTCAATGGTCTTCTTCTTGTTCAAAGACCCTCCAGATGAATGGTCTACTGCCTTCTTTGACTCATAAGAGAGCCCTTCATAGAAAATGTGCAGCTGGACCCATTCGTTGAACATGTCAGGTGGACATCTCCTTGTTAAGTCTTTGAACCTCTCCCATGCTTCATACAGAGTCTCACCATCCTGTTGCCTGAAGGTTTGAACCTCAGCTCTCAGCCTATTGATTCGTTGAGGAGGGTAGAATCTTGCTAAGAATTTGTTCACCACATCCTCTCGTGTTGTCAAGCTCTCCCTTGGGAAGGATTCCAGCCACTTGGCAGCCTTGTCTCTGAGTGAGAAGGGAAATAAGAGCAGTCTATAGGCGTCAAGATGAACACCATTAGATTTCACTGTGTCACATATTCTTAGGAAGGTGGTCAAATGTTGGTTGGGATCTTCTTGAACACCTCCTCCAAATGAACAGTTGTTCTGAACTAGGGTGATGAGCTGTGGTTTAAGTTCAAAGTTGTTGGCATGGATTGTTGGCTTTTGGATGCTACTTCCACAATTGCCTGGGTTTGGATTAATGTAAGAGCCCAAAACTCTTCTATCCTCCCCAGCATGATTTGCTCCACCTCCTCTGCCATGGTTGTGAGTCTCTTCTTCATGATGATTTTCCATGTTTTCTTCCATGTTTGGTTCAAAGTATTCCTCAAATTGTTCCTCCTCTTCTTCAGCACCAACTACTCGTTTTCCTTTTGCCTCCCTCCTTAGTCTAAGGAAGGTTCTCTCTGGTTCAGAATCAAAGGAAGTTGAAGCCCCGCTTCTTCTCCCTGTCATACAACCAACAAGTACAAGCAGAGGAAATAGGTGCAGACAGTATTTGTGTCAAAATTGATGTTAGTTGTGGGTGATGCAATATATCAAACAGTTAGTGGGTTAGCAAACAGAATTAAAAATAACAAAGAAAAACAAAAGAGTAGATGGAGAAGGGAAGAAGTTTAGCTAAAACAAAAGGTAAATCACTCAAACAGAAAATGAAATTCACAAAATAAAATGCTCAATCTAGTGATCTTCCAATCTAATCATTGTTGATGCACAATCAATCCCCGGCAACGGCGCCATAAAATTGATGCGAGGAAAAATTGTCTCGCAATAAATCTCCCTTCGGCAAGTGTACCGAATTTGTTGTCAAGTAAAAACTCAAAATAGAGTGAGGACGAATCCTACAGGGATTGATTGATCAAGCAACTTTGATTAGAAGAATGTTCTAGTTGAGTGAATCCAGAAATTGGGTTGAGAGTTGCAGAAAATAAAATGGCGGGAATGTAAATAACAGAAAAGTAATTGCTAGAATTAAAGGACTGGAAGTAAATGACTGAAAATAAATTGCAGAATTGTAAATGGGAATGGGGGATTTGCTCATAAAAGTAAAGAGCAGAAATTAAAGAGAATGGGTAAGATCAGAGATGGGGAGTTCATTGGGCTTAAGAGATGTTGCAATTCTCTAGATCAAGTTCATTTTCATCTCTTCCTCAATCAATGCACTCATTGATCTCCTTGGCAATCTTAAGTGATTGAATTACAATTTCTTGCAATTCAATCTCTCAAATCTTGATCAATAGCCAATTCCTTGGTCAATTGCTCATGAGAAGAGATGAAGTATGGTCACTGATTATACCACATGCATTTCCCAAACCAAGTATTAAGAGGGTTATAGTCACATACCCATCCAAACCCAATTTGGTCCAGCATGAGAAAGCATTTCTAGCTTGATCTCTTCATTCCTCTTTCAAGGTTCAAAAGAGATCCAAGTTTGAATAGCTTCTTTTCCAAGATAACTACTCAATTGGATGAAGACCGAAAGCTTTCAAGTAAAATCAAGAGGAAAGATAGAAGAAGAATAATGAAAATTAGTATTGATCCATCAAATTACAACAGAGCTCCCTAACCCAATGAAAGGGGTTTAGTTGTTCATAGCTCTTGAAAATGAAAACAAAGATGGAGAATACATCATAAAACTATAAATTGCAAAGAAAGTATAATAAAGAGAGTGGTTCTTCAGCCTCCAGAACTCCTTTACAATTCAAAGCTACTCCTATATATACTACTCTTCTCAGCTTCTAGTTCACTCTTCAAGTCTTGGGCCTTTGGATCTTGAGTTTGAAGCAGTTCCTTTCTTTATTTGGGCTTGGCTTTACTTGCAGAGAGAAAGTGTGGAGTGGGCAGAGACTTAAGCTCAGGGCGTAAGGAGTGTTAATCATTTAGTGAAAGTCCAAGTTCGGGAACGTTAGTGACACTTAACATTGTCACTAACGTTCCAATGCACCCCTTTGCCTCACGTTAAAACCCACGTTAACTAGGTTAACGTGGCTTTTAACGTTGCCTTGTCAACCTTCGAGAACGTTAGTGACACTCAACATTGTCACTAACGTTCCAGTGTGCCCCTTCTTGCTTCACGTTAAAGCTCACGTTAACTAGGTTAACGTGGCTTCTAACGTGGCCTTTGCCATCCTTCGAGAACGTTAGTGACGTTCAACATTGTCACTAACGTTCCAATGTGCCCCTAGGTCTCAAGATGGAGTCCACGTTAACTAGGTTAACGTGGCTTCTAACGTGGCCATCTTTTAGCCATCCCAACGTTAGTGACAATGTTGAGTGTCACTAACGTTGGCTCATCCTTCATTTCTCATCGTTAGCTTCCACGTTAACCAAGTTAACGTGGAAGTTAACGTGACTCTTGGGGGTTGTGTGGTTGCTTCAACGTTAGTGACAATGTTGAGTGTCACTAACATTGTCGACAACTCTTCATCCTCTACGTTAGTTCCCACGTTAACCAAGTTAACGTGGGAGTTAACGTGGTACTTTGCACCATAGGCCAACGTTAGTGACAATGTTGAGTGTCACTAACGTTGGCTTCTCTTTCCCCCTTTAACGTTAGAGGCCACGTTAACTAGGTTAACGTGGCTTCTAACGTGGCCACTTATGAGTAATTGCCAACGTTAGTGACAATGTTGAGTGTCACTAACGTTGGCTCAACTTCTCTTCTCCACGTTAGAGTTCACGTTAACTTGGTTAACGTGACTCTCTAACGTGGGCATTGATGGCTTTTTTGAGGGTGTTATTGGCAATCACTTTTCTCATTAATCTTGCAAGTTACCTCCCCTTTTCTTGCTTCTTTTTGGTCCTGAAATCAAGCAACAAAGTGCATCAAAGCTCTAGTCCAAGTCATGAGTAATGCAACATAATATTTGTCACTAAACTTATGCAAAATCCTCATGAAATTATGTAAAATGCACAATGTATGCTTGAATCAAGGCATAAGTGAATATCTACCCAAAACTAGTTTATTTCCTAAAGAAATACATGAAACTACCTAAAAACAGTAAAGAAAAGGTCAGTGAAACTGGCCAAGATGCCCTGGCATCACACGTCATCGTCCTCCCACGGGACATCAGCTAGCTCAGCTAAGCTAGTAACCAGTGTCGGGAACGGTAGCAAACCGCGAATATGAGCTCTCCACATGCTATGCCTAATCAACCGGGGAAAATACACCTCCTTCCCCTCCATGACATACCCAATCAAAACTAGCATATCCATCGAAATCTTTGAGAAGTGAGTGGTAGGGAAGATATAGTGGGCAAATATCTGCTGCCAGGTCCTAGCCTCCCTAGTCAGATATGCAAATAGCATGCCCTTGGGCTTTGTGTTGCTCGAATCCATCACCCAGGAAGCATCTGGTGTAGCAATCACGCGCCTAAGCGCCTCATAGTCAAAAGTCATGGAGAAGAGAGCTACCTCTGCCTGCTGGTAGGCACAAGTCTCAGGAGTACCAACTCTGCAGAGCAGCGCATCCTTTAAGGCATCCTCAGTGATCATAATCTCTCTACCCCTCAAGTGTACTGAATCCAAGCCTTGTCGGAAGATGTTACAGTAAAATTCCTTGACCCACGAGATGTTAATCCGTCCCAAGTCCCTATCGACGAAATCCAATCCCAACTCAGAAATACGGGCGTTTATGGCACGCCTCACATCATTGGGAAGATTCAGCTTCTTCTCAATGTTCAGCTTTGTCTTTGCATAACGAGAAAGGCGTAGTTCGCAGTAGAGTTTTGGAAACTTGGTTGGATCAGTGGATGGAAGTAACTGATTTTCTTTTTCCTCATCATTTAGCGGATTCTTAGCATAGTTAGCATATGGTGAGGGTGTAGAGGTCTTAGAGCGCTTCCTCTTTTTGGAAGTAGTGGCTATAGCCTTTCCTTTATCCAACATCCTGAAAATATAGATAATATAATATAAGCCTATAGCCAAGTAGATACAAATCACTCAAAGCAAAGCATATTCATGAAGTGAATAAGGAAAGAGGATTTCTTGGAATGTAAGCAACAGAATATAAAATTCAAACCAGACTTCAAACCAAGAGTTAAAACCATGTTTTGCACATCCTTCGTTAATTGAGTTCAGAAAGCACCATATCCAAAAGAATGACAAAAAGAGTTAGGTTGAAAACCAAAAGGAGTCAGTTGGTTAAATGAGTTAGAGTTAGAAATCAGTTTGAAAATCAGTGATATGGTAATAACCATCTCAATCTGAAAGGAATGCACAAACCAATGCTGTAAGCACATTCACAATCATGAGTTGCAACAAGTCATTGATGATGAAATATGATATAGCTAGAAAACAGCTAATACGAAACAAACCATCAATCAATGTAAGGATCACTAGTAATGTTGGTGAAATCAGAATCTTGAGAAACAAGTAAATCAAGCATATTTAACACCAACTTTAGCAATGCATACAAGTCACAAGTTCAAATGTGAATTGGAAACCTCATGGTCTATGTGACATAATGAGACTATGTATGAACATAATGAACTATTTGGTCACATAGATGAGAACATTCAAACTTATGTGTCTACTGCAAAACAGGCACAAAATTTTAAGGAAATCACAAGTGATGGTCAATTGGAAAGTTCATTCAAACCATTCAATGCCTAGACGCAAACCATCATGCATCACAAGCAAGGAGTTTAAGCAAGACCAAAACTTGTCCCTAAGGATTTTCCAAAACCATTTAAGCAACAAAATTCTAATTGAACAGAAATCATCAACTAGAATTTGTTACACCCAACCAACAAGGTTAATTTTAAGATTATGGTTGAAAAAAATTCGGCAGCAATTCAGCAGCATATTGGCTAATCCCCAAATTCAGACAGACAAAGCAGATTCCATATGAATTCAACAACAATTAAGAACACAAAACCATATGTGAGTTCATATGGAGGTAGCAGCCAGTCAATAGTTCAGCAACAAAGCAATTCAAATAGCACAGAGGGCAGAAGCAGTTGCTTCAATCAACATTTCCTTCACCAATCCATCACAAATAAGCAGTATTATCAGAGTACACGAACACAGGGCAATGCAGCAAAACAAAGCAATTTCATATAGCAACAAAAATTCAAACAATGCCTAAATCCACTACTCAGCCCGGATTCGCTAACCACCTAAATCAAACTAAACTAACTAACTACGCTAATTCTAACTACACTAACGTAATTAACAATAAGCAGTAAAATGAAGCAAAACAGGGGAGGTATGGAACCTGGTTGCAGAGACAGAGAAGAAGCAGAACGAGGAAGAAGAAGGTGAAGTGGAGTAGTGAGATGGAGAACCGGTCACAATGGCGGCCGCGGTGGCGCTGGTTGCGCAGAGGCAGCGAGAAGCAGAGAGCAAAGGGGCAGTGAAAGAGGAAGGAAAGAAAAGTGAGAGAAAAAGGAGAAGACGGCGCGGAGATGGTAGTCGACGGCGGCGACGGGATTGGAGTGCTCGCCGGAGGTGAGGTGGTTGCTGGGAGAAGTTTGATGATGGGGGGGTTGAATGGTGGGAGAAGGAAAATGGAACGTTGGGGATGGAAAGGGGGTGATGCGCGAATGCGCTAGGGCTTCACGTCTCTGGGGTAAGTGAAAATTCGAATCCATGCGTGCGCGTAAGGTGCGCGCTCGCGTGGGTGGGCGAAATGGAAGAACGGCGCGAAAGCGCAATGCGCGCTTGCGCGTAGATGAAGGAATCGGAATGGGCACGGACGCGCAAGGTGCGCGTCGGCGCAGATGTGCTGGGCTACAGGCACAAAAGGGGCCCAGAGTTGGCACAACTCTCGGGTCGTTTGGCTTGGATGATGCTAAGACGCATCGACGCGCGCGCGAATTGTGCGCGTTCGCGTGGATGGCTTGAGCTTATTGGATGGGCGCGGAGGCGTGAAGTACGCCAACGCGTGAACAGCGAAACAGGGAGTGATGCGGACGCATACAGCATGCGTCCGCGTGGGTTGAGGCACAGAGTTGGCCCAAAAGTAGCGCAACTCTCTGGTTTTTGGCCCAGGAAACTAAAATGCGCAGCCGACGCGCGCGCGCACTTTGCGCTTGCGCGTGGCTTACTTTTTCTCTCTCTCTCTCTCTCTTTTTTTATTATTATGAGCATCAAAAGACCTCATAACTTTCCATCCTTTTCTAAAACTCTAGCTAAGGTGTAAGATTAAGCACATTTGGAGACATAGAGGCATTTTCAAACAACTTGAGAAAACTTGCAATTTAAGCAAAAACTCAATTCAAAAATAAATTCATCCCTTATTAAAGCATAGAATGCATAAACACCTTAGTAAACAAAGGAAAATATACCAAGAGGTAAAGAAACTATATACAATGGAACCCAATTCATTCATTCATGATATCTACAGGAGAATGGAAAGAGTTTACTATGGTGGGGTGTCTCCCTCCAAGCACTTTTAGTTTAAGTCCTTAAGTTGGACATTGGGATGCTCCTTGTCAAGGTGGCTTATGCTTGTACCCATCCTTGAACCTCCAAAAGTGCTTGTCCTTCAATCGGTTGTCAGAAGTTCCAACCTTCTTCATTAAGCTTTGGTGAGGTTCTTTCCAAGACGTGAGCTCCCGAGAAAGATTATCATAGGATAATCTAGGATCCCATATCTTGTCCTCGCACCAATCTTCTAGTTGATTATCTTGACTCTGTCCGGGCGACGAGAAAATAGAATTCTCATGGAAGCACCACACTAATCTCCTAGACCCATTTAGTTTAGCATTACACCAATCTATGCTCTCTAATTCTGAGCTTCCCACCATAATGAGCCTAGATTTAGAACGCCAACCACTAAACATCCTCCTTTTTTGCTTGATTTCACAAAGCGCCCTGAGTTGGCCATCCGTTTCAAGCAAACCATATTCAAGTGGGATAACACAGCTGCGAGTTAGAAGTTTTACCCACTCAAATGGAGGATCGGATGATGAACTAGGTAGAGGAATTCCCAAAGATCGTGATAAAGCATGCTTTACTCCCGTCCATCCCTTTCTAGAGGTTTCCACCACTTGGTGAGGTTCTTCAAGTTCCCCCTCATGCCAAGCCTCCTTAGGTTCACCTTCTTCTTCACCAATTTCTTCTATTTCTTCCCCATCGCTCTCATCGTAGATAGGAGGTCTAGTGAAGTCTACCTTATCATTAAGTCTAAGCAAATTGGGGAAGGATTCTTCAAACTCAAAAGGATCATATGTTGATTCGGAATCATCATAGGTAGGAAAGTTTGTTGCTTGGAGTACTTCTTCCAGTTCTTCACTTGCATTAGGCTTTGGAGGTTGCAAGCCCTCTTCAACCTTGCTTTCCAATGTACTGGGGGAGGATTCAAGAGGATCGTTAAGGGAGTTGATCAAAGTGGGCAAAAAATCATTAGAGATGGAATCCATTTCTTTATCAATTTCCTTTAACTCATTGTTTACTCCTGCGATATTGCTCTTTTCTTTGATACTCCCTCCACATTCCTTGGAGGAAGTTTCCTCAACTTGGGATTCCTTTATGTACTCAACATATCCTAAACATCCATCCACCACTTCTTTTTGTTCGCTAATCTCTATCTTCTCTTCTTGTTGTGGTTCTTGATTCAATTCTTCTTCCTCGCCATGGAGTTCCATGTTCATATCCTTGCTAAGCTCCGGGGTTGCTTCTCCGCATCCAACAATGGAAGTACTTATGGCGCATGAGCTTAGGTGAGATGTTAGGTGACCCACGGCTTCTACTATGCCGGCCACCCTTACTCTTAACTCCTTGAACTTGGTTTCATCTTCCTCTTGTCGCCTTAAAATACGAGACTCAAGGTCTCTCAGTTCTAACATGAAGGCTTCATCAGGAGATGGGGTTGGAAGAGAAAATTCATCAGTTAGGGAAAAATTGTTATAATCGGAAGGTGGTTCATGTTGGTGAAGTTCTTGAGGTGGTGTTTGTCGAACTTGTGGTTCTTGAGAGTATTGGTATTGGGATGGTGGTTGTTCTACATGTAGTTCTAATGGTGGTTGATATGGTGTGTATAAGTTATGGTCATATGGAGGTGAATGATGGTATGAGGCTTGTGAGTATGACGTGTGGCTATGTTGAGGATATGTCTCATAGGCATATGGTGGTAGTTCTTGGAAGTCACAAAGAAATTCACCATAGCTAGTAGATTGATATGCATCATAGAACGGCTATTCTTCATAGTGCATTGGTGGAGGTTGTTGCCATGGAGGTTGATCAAGTGTTTGAGGCTCCTCCCACCTTTGATCTCCAGTTCCTTGATGTACATCCTCGTTGAAGCCTTCATCTCCTACAACATAGTTTGAGCTACACTCATAGCCAAAGTGAGAATTCATAGTGATGTGGAAAGTAAAAAAAAAAAAACAAAGAGCAATAAGAAATGAAGAAGACTAAATCCTAAAACTAGCAAAAATCAACAAGTAAACAAAAAAATAAAGCTATTCACAATATGTACAATAGCCAATAACATAGCACCATTGGGCTCCCCGGCAACGGCGCCATTAATTTGACACAAAAATTTTTGTCGGGTAAGGAATTTCACAAAGTATTTACGTTGCAAGTATAGCTCCAAACCAACAAACAACTCTCACATCAAATTAAAATATTGGTTTTGTCACAATTAACAAACCCCAAATGAATTTATAACCGGAGTATTTCGGACTCCGGGTCGTCTCCCTAGGAACCAATGGAGTGCATGTTTATTGACTATAGAGGGGGAAAAAGGGGGGTTTTATTTATGAGATGGCAAGAAAATAAGTAAATTGAGCGAGTAAGCAAAGAAAGCAATTTAAAGAACTCTTGGCTAAGAATTGGGTACTTAAGATCACAATCCTAGTTAATACCAATTATTGACAATTATGAGAGGCCAACCCATTAAGTCTACTTCTCGAAGCCTTAAGTACGTAACATTTACTCCTAGACTGGAAGTATGTCAAATAGGTCTAATCACATGCACCCATAAGTCCTAACCTCCCCACCAATTGGTTTAGTAGTGGATAGCGTTAATGGGCTTCAAATTGATCACACAGGATAGTGTCAATGGGCTTCAAATAATGGATAGCATCAAATTCCAGGGTATCCAAAACTCAAGATCACTTAAGTCCCTTGGCCTAGACCAAGAGTTGACAAAACTACTCAAGAATTGAAGAAAATATTTCATCAAACACCTAGAGTGCAATAAAAATTGACATCATAACTTGTAAAGATACTAAAATCTACCACTATTAATTGCAAGAAAAGTAAATTCACAACTCAAATCAACATCAATTAAAGGGACATCAACATTAAAATTGCATTAAATGTAAACAAATCCAACATAAGTGTATGAATGTAAAAGAGAGCATAAAAGTAAAATTAACACTACAAATCATGAGAATCAAGGAGTAGAAGTAAGAGATCATAAAAGAAATAAGATGAGAACATGTAATTAAACCTAAATCTAGAAGAGATTAACCTAACCTAATTCTAGAGAGAAGAGGGAGCTTCTCTCTCTAGAAACTAACCTACATAATGCTATACCTACAACTAATTGCTCCCCCTTTGCTTGGACTTTAATTCTGCATGAAATACACTCAGAAACAAGTTGGATTTGGGCTTGGGCAGCTCAGAAATCGCCCCCAGCGTTTTGCCATTAAGTGGGCCAAGTACGAGCGTTGGCGCGTGCGCGCCATGTGCGCGTGCGCGTTGATTGGCAAATCCCCATCCGCGCGGAAGCGGCATGTACGCGTGCGCGTCCTTGTGAGAGACCACTTTTGCGCGTGCATGCCTTGTACTCGTGCGCATCCATTGGTTCCTTCCAAATCTTTGTTTCTTCATGCATTCTCCTCTTTGCATGCTTTTTTCCTCATTTTTTCCATCCGATAATTGCCTAATGAATCTGAAATTACTTAACAAACACATCAAAGCATCGAATGGAATTAAGGTGGGTTAAAATCACCAATTTAAGGCCTAAAAAGCATGTTTTTACAATTAAGCATAATTTAAGGGAGAATTACAAAACCATGCTATTTCATTGAATAAATGTGGGAAAAAGTGGATAAATCCCCCAAAATAAGCACAAAATAAACCATGAAATCGGGGTTTATCACCTGTATCGTATTGATCGAGTTGTTTTATCCCTTGTCCCAGATATTTTTAGTAATCCCCTCTTCTTTTCTTATTGTAGGATTAGTTGGCCTCATGTCTTCTCGCCATAACATTGTAGAGATGTCTTCCATAGTTCCCGAGGGGATGTCCGATTGGCTGGACTCCCTTATTTTGATGTGTGTTTCTGTTGTGGATGCTGAATTTTATATAGAGCTGAGGAAGCGTCATAGGATTTGTGCTAACAGTGCCTGGGTGAGGGATTATGAGCTTGTTGCTCCTGATTCTGATGAGAGGGTTTGTTTTCCGACCTCCATCGAGGGGGAGCGTCCCTTTTTCTATGCCTATGAATATTTCTTCAGTTAGCTGGATGTTACTTTTCCTTTTACTGCTTTTGAGACCGACCTGTTGTGGTTATGTAATATTGCCCCATCCCAGCTTCACCCGAATTCCTGGGGTTTTATCAAAATTTTTTAGCTACTTTGCCAAGAGTTAGGTGTAACACATTCTCAGGCTCTCTTCCTTTATCTGTTTGTTTCCGCCAAGCCTGGTGGCTCTTCGAAAAAGAAAGCTTCCTGGGTTTCGTTTAGGTCTGCCCAGGGCCATAAAGTGTTTGCTATGTATGATGAGTCCTTTAAAGATTTCAAGAATTACTTCTTTAAGGTTCGTGTTGTCGAGGGGCCCGCCCCTTTTTTCTTGATGAAAATGATGAGCCTTCTTTCCCTCTAGAGTGGCAGAAGGATGTGAGAGTGTCTCACTATTCCTAGGATATGCTTGACGATGTTGAGCGTGCTTTTGTTGTTGTCCTTGAGGATTTATGGGGAGCACCACCCCATCTTGATACAGAAAGGTTCTTGAATGACCCATCCCTGGTCCGGGCTATTTTGGGTATTTGCCTGACTCGTTTCTATATTTGTTTCTTAGTTTTGGCTTCCTCATCTTGTGAATGTAACCCTTTACTGTGGCTGATTGTGTTTGCGGAGATGTCAAAAAACAATGAATCCATGAAGGCCTTCAAAAGGGCAAAGAAGGCGACTGCTGCTCAGAACATCTCGGCCAAGGCGGCCGGGGAGGGATCTTCCCAAGTGCAAGTGAAGCCACCTGTGCCGAGTTCTCCTGAACCGAGGAAGGTGATCCCTACTCCTCGGGTTCGTCTGGCTGACCCTCCACCAACTTCTACCTCTAGTTCTGATGCTCCTCTCGGCAAGAAACAAAAAAAAGCTGAGCCTTTCAACCTTGATGCTCCTGACTTTAATGCAATTGAATTTGTGGATCAACAAATCGGCCCCTACGGTGCCCTTCCTATGGACGATGTGTCGCTCCTTCGCCATCTGGACTTCATAACTCGAAGTAGTGTTAGAATGGCGTATATGGGGGCTACCCTATACCAGACTGCTCAAAATCTTCCTCTTCATGCCACCAAATACTTTATGGAGGAGGCTAAACAGGAGTTTCATCGGATGAAGGGCCTGAAGGAGGAGCTTGAAGTAAAGGTGGCCAAGTTGGAGAAGGATCTGGAGAACGAGAAAGCGAGTTCACTTTCTCTGGCTGCTTCTGTAAGGCTGGCCGAGGACACTGCACTAAGGCATAAAGACAGCTATGTTACATCTTATCAGGAGGGAATGCGTCTGAAGACGGAGTTGGAGAACGCCCGAGCTGATTACTCCGAGCTCCAGGGTCATCTTGTTGGCAGCGTAACTGCTGCCTATGAGAACCTGAAAGAGCAAGTTCGGATTATTGCTCCCGAGGCTGACCTTACTCTCATCATCTTGGATAATGTTGTTAGGGATGGTAAGATTGTCCCTGATGATGAGAATGAGGATGATGTCGATCCCCTCCCTGTGTCTTCTGCCAAGGTGTTTGCTCCTGCTGTTCCTCCTGCCGGCCCTCCCGCTTCTAATCCTAACTGCAAGATCTTAAACCGAGACGATGGTACTGTGGATGCTGTGCCTATACAGACTCGCCCTCCTTCACCCCGTACTGATGCTACTGAGAAAGCTTCTGATGTTTAATTGAACTTTTTATCTTGATTGTGTAGATAGCCCGGCTTGTGGGCTTTTAAACTCTTTATTTTGTAAATTTCCTTTTGCTAACTGTTGACACTTATTTAGCTTTCAAGTTCTTGGGGCTGTTTTGGGTAGTCCTATTGAATTTGTTTTCATCAAAACTTCGCGCCTTTAGTATCACGTCGATCTTTATCTCATCTAGGCACTTTTTCTAGGCTTTTGGTATTTTTCTGACTTTGATTCCTTTGAGGCAACAAACAAAAATCCTGTTTTGTTTGGATCTTTTGTGAGGTCTCGGCTAGGTATTACTTTTTGTAGTCTTTCGTACTTTACGTGGGTCGACTTCATCATGTCGGGCCCTTCTAAGTTACTTTTGTAATCCTCTTTCTTGGACCTTGTTCAGGTCTCTTTTAGGGATTACTTCTATAACTTTATGTTTTGGGCCGACTTCGTCATGTCGGGCCCTTCTAAGTTACTTTTGTAATCCTCTTTCTTGGACCTTGTTTAGGTCTCTTTCAGGGATTACTTCTATAACTTTATGTTTTGGGCCGACTATGTCATGTCGGGCCCTTCTAAGTTACTTTTGTAATCCTCTTTCTTGGACCTTGTTCAGGTCTCTTTCAGGGATTACTTCTATAACTTTATGTTTTGGGCCGACTTCGTCATGTCGGGCCCTTCTAAGTTACTTTTGTAATCCTCTTTCTTGGACCTTGTTCAAGTCTCTTTCATGGACTACTTTTTATAACTTTTCATTTTGGGCCGACTTGTCATGTGGGGCCTTTCTAAGTTAAAGTAATCCTCTTTAATAGGGTTGGCCATACCTCTTTCCAGGGTTTACTTATAACTTGGGTTGACTTGGTCCGACTTCTTAACGTCGGCCAGTCTTTAAGTTATTATTTAGCAATCCATAAGACCTCGTCAGGTTCTTTTTCCGGATCACTTTCGATAACTTCTTACATTATTCTGTGTTCATCTTTGCCGATTTGTAGAAGGTGGTTGCTATCTTTAGATCATCTTTTAGGTGAATCGCGTTTTCACCTTTATCGGACGATTGTCTTTATCGTGATCGCGCAGAGAAATTGTTTTTCACTTTATGCTGATCTATTGCTTTATAATTGGACGATGAATGCTTCAGATTAATGCGTCTTGAAGACTTGTAGAATATCTAAAATATATTTTATTAAAAGGAAAGTGCAAATATATACATGTGGGAATTCATCCCTTTAAGTCAGATAGTGTCTGAGTCTCAACTTGGTGCCTCATTAAAAAACCTTTTCAGGAAAAAGAGTGCATCCAGTAGTGAGATCTTTACTTTTCTAGCTGTAGTACCTTCTTAGGTTGCAGGCGTGCCATGATCTGGGAAGCTCTCGTCCTCGAGTTTGGACAGTCTGTAGTAGCCCTTCCCAAGTACTTCTACAACTCGGTAAGGTCCTTTCCAGTTTGCTGCCAACTTTCCTTCTCCTGGTCGAGTTGTTCCAATATCGTTTCGGATTAGGATGAGATCATTCTCTGCGAAACTTCTCGGCACTACCCTTTGATTATATCTGGAAGCCATTCGACATTTTAGTGCTTCTTCCTTGATCCGAGCTCTTTCTTGGATTTCAGGTAGTAGGTCGAGCTCTTCCCTCTGAAGTTGGGAGTTTGCTCCCTCATTGTAATGAACCACTCTAGGTGATCCTTCCTCAATCTCTACTGGGATCATTGCTTCTATTCCGTATGCTAACCGGAAGGGGGATTCCTTTGTGGTGGAATGTGACGTCGTCCGATATGCCCATAGAACTTGTGGAAGCTCTTCTGCCCAAGCTCCCTTTGCGTCTTGTAATCTCCATTTTAACCCGGCCAATATGGCTTTATTGGCCGCTTCGGCCTGTCCGTTGGCTTGCGGATGTTCAACGGAGGTGTACTGGTGCTTTATGTTCAAGTCGGCTACTAATTTTCTGAAGCCTGCATCTGTGAATTGAGTGCCATTGTCTGTGGTGATGGAGTTGGAAATTTCCGGCTTCTTTGTGCAGTGGCATTGGCTAGGGGCTCTGCCTCGATCCACTTTGTGAAATAGTCTACCCCTACTATGAGGAATTTAACTTGTCCTGATCCCTGGGGGAAGGGTCCGAGAAGATCAAGTCCCCATTTTGCAAACGGCCAAGGTGAAGTTACACTAATGAGTTCTTCTGGTGGGGCGACGTGAAAGTTGGCATGATTCTGACATGGTGGACATGTCTTTACAAATTCTGTAGCTTCTTTCTGTAGAGTTGGCCAATAAAATCCCGCCCGGAGTACTTTTTTGGCGAGAGCTCGTGCTCCGAGATGATTGCCGCAAATGCCGCTGTGTACTTCTTCTAGCACTTCCTTCGTGTTGTTGGTCGGCACACATTTTAGTAATAGTATTGAGATCCCTCTTTTGTATAGGATGTTGTTTATGATAGTGTAGTACTGTGCCTCCCTTTTTAAACTCTTTGCCTCCTTTTCTTCTGCGGGGAGTGTTTCTGTTTTGAGGTAGTTAATTATGGGGGTCATCCATCCTTGGTCCTGACTTGTTACGGCTAGGACTTTTTCCTCTTCCGAGATTGACGGGTTCTTTAGCATTTCCTGGATGAGGCTTCTATTGTTGCCCCCTGGTTTGGTGCTGGCTAGTTTTGAGAGTGCGTCAGCTCGGGCATTTTGTTCGCGGGGTATGTGGCAGATCTTGTATTCCCCGAGTTGTCTGAGCTGTTCCTTGGTTTTATCCAAATACTTTTTCAAGGTGTGATCTTTGGCCTGGTAGCTCCCGGTTATCTGTGAGGTGACTGCTTGTGAATCGCTGTAAATATTGAGTTTTTGAGCTCCAACCTCTTTAGCCAGCTTCAAACCAGCTAATAACGCTTCATATTCTGCCTGATTATTTGAGGCCGGGAATCCGAATTTAAGGGAGAGCTCAACTTGGGTTCCTTGGTTGCTTTCTATTATCACACCTGCGCCGCTTCCAGTCTTATTTGAAGAACCGTCCACATAAAGATTCCATTCTGTGGGGATTTCCGGGGCATCTGTGAATTCTGCGATGAAGTCGGCCATATACTATGATTTGATGGCCGTCCGAGCTTCATATTGGAGGTCGAACTCGGATAATTCGACTGCCCATTGTAAAATTCTACCTGCTAAATCTGTTTTCTGCAATATTCCTTTTATGGGCTGGTTAGTTCGACCTTAATGGTGTGAGCCTGGAAGTGTGGGCGAAGTCGTCGAGATGTTAGAATGAGAGTATAGGCAAACTTTTCTATTTTCTGGTAGTTCAACTCAGATCCCTGTAGCACTTTACTAATGAAGTAGACGGGTTGTTGCCCATTTTCGTCTTCTCCGACTAGTGCTGAGGCTATTGCCCGGCTTTCTACTGCAAGATATAATATGAGCGATTCTTCTTTTCGTGGCCGAGATAGGATAAGTGGCCGTCCCAAGAAATCCTTGAAGTCTTGGAAGGCTTGTTCACATTCTGTTGTCCATTCAAACTGCTTTCCCTTCCTTGAAGTAGCATAGAAGGGGAGAGATCTTATCGCTGATCCTGCTAAGAACCTGGATAGGGCGGCCAATCTCCCGTTGAGTTGCTGTACTTCTTTGACACAGGTTGGGCTTTTCATGTTGAGTATGGCTTGACATTTATCTGGATTTCCTTCAATTCCTCTTTGTGTGAGCATGAAACCTAAAAATTTGCCCGCTTCTACTGCAAAGGTGCATTTTACGGGATTGAGTCGCATGTCATGCTTCCTTATAGTGTCAAACACCTGAGCCAGGTCGGATAATAATGTCTCTTCACTTTGTGTCTTTATCAACATGTCGTCCACATAGATTTCCATGATTTTCCCGATATGATCTGAGAAGACTTTATTCATTAGCCTTTGATAAGTAGCTCCCGCATTCTTGAGACCGAAAGGCATCACAATGTAGCAGTAGTTCGCTTTTGGCATTATAAATGAAGTTTTTTCTTGATCTGGTGGATACATGGGGATTTGGTTGTATCCCGAGTATGCGTCCATAAACGAGAGGTATCTATATCCGGAGGAAGCATCGACCAGAGCATCGATACTTGGGAGTGGGTAAGGATCTTTTGGGCAGGCTTTGTTGAGATCGGTGTAATCGGTGCACATTCGCCACTTCCCATTTGATTTTCTTACCAAGATGACGCTGGCTAGCCATAGTGGGTACTTGACCTCTCTTATGAATCCTGCCTCCAGTAATGCTTGTACCTGTTCTTCCACAGCTTGGGATCGCTCTGGCCCAAGTTTTCTTCGTCTTTGCTGTACTGGCCGAGATCCTGGATAGACTGCCAACTTGTGGCACAATAGCTTGGGGTCTATGCCTGGCATGTCTACGGCTTTCCATACGAAGAGATCGACATTATCTCGTAAGAATTGTACCAGTAATTCTTTTGAGTATCCTCTCAGGATCGTGCCGATATTAGTCATTTTGTCCGAGGTGTCTCCGATCTAAACCTTCTCTATCTCACCTTCTGGCTGCGGACGGAGTTCTTCTCGTCTCTGAACTCTGCCAAGCTCAATTGTGTGAAACTCTTCTCCTCTGCCTCTGAGATTTAGACTTCGTTATAACAGCGGCGTGCCATCTTTTGGTCTGCTTTTATGGTGGCTATCCCCTCTATAGTTGGGAATTTCATGCATAGATGTGGAGTCGAGACTATTGCACCGAGTTGATTTAGTGTTGTCCGGCCTATTAGAGCATTGTAGGCTGAATTCACGTCGACCACAATGTAGTCTACTTTGAGCGTCCTGGATTGGTTCCCTTTTCCGAAGGTTGTATATAGTGATACGTATCCTAGCAGTTGTACCGGGGTATCTCCCAGTCCGAACAGACTGTTCGGGTACGCCTTAAGCTCCTTGTTTTCTAGGCCGAGTTTGTCGAAGGCAGTTTTGAATAGGATGTCAGCGGAGCTCCCTTGGTCTACTAATGTGCGGTGCAGATTGGCATTTGCCAGTATGATGGTGATGACCATGGGTCGTCGTGTCCCGAAATGATACCGGATGCGTCCTCTTTAGTGAATGTGATTGCAGGGATATCGGGTGCTTCTTCCTTTCCCTCGACATGATATACTTCTTTGAGATATCTTTTGCGAGATGATTTGGAGATTCCTCCCCTACAAATCCGCCGTGTATCATATGGACGAGTCTTTCCGGTGTACGAGGTGATCGCGCGGTTCATCCGATATCTTTGTCCCTTCGTCTCTTTCTTTGGTTGTCATCTCGGGTGGCTAGAAATCGATCTAGTTTTCCTTCCCTCACCAATTTTTCTATGATGTTCTTTAGATCGAAGCACTCGTTGGTGGAGTGCCCTCGCACTCGATGATACTCGCAATATTCATTCCGGTTTCCTCCTCCTCTTTTGCCTTTGAGTGGCCGTGCTGGGGGTATTTTCTTCGTATGGAAGACTTCTTTGTGATATTTTTTTATTTTCTCTCCTTGTCGGTCTTCTTTCTTTTTGGATTCCTTGTCTTTATCTCGGTAGGGGACCCCGGATTTTGAGGTTTCTCCTAACCGAGCATTTTCTTCCATGTTGATGTATTTTTCTGCTCGCTCCTGTACTTTGTCTAAGGAGGTAGGGTACTTCTTTGATATGGACTGGCTAAAAGGTCCTTCTCGTAGGCCATTAATGAGTCCCATAATGGCGGCCTCTGTTGGCAAGCTTTGTATGTCCATGCATATTTTGTTGAATCGTTCCATGTAGTTGCGGAGGATCTCCCGATCTCCTTGCTTGATCCCTAGTAAACTGGGGGCGTGCTTGGTCTTATCTTTCTGGATGGAGAATCTGGCTAGGAATTTTTTGGCCAGGTCGTCAAAGTTTGAGATGGACTTTGGAGGTAGGTTGTCGAACCATGTGATTGCTGTCTTCGTGAGAGTTGTTGGAAAAGCTTTGCAACGAACGGCATCCGAGGCGTCGGTGAGATACATTCTACTTCTAAAATTGCTGAGATGATGGTTGGGATCTGTGGTGCCATCATACAAAATCATATCCGGGAGTTTGAAGTCTTTTGGAATTTTGGTTTTCATGATTTTCTTGGTGAATGGATCTTGTTCTTTGTGTGAATTCTTCTCAGGAGCAGTCCGAGGAGCTTTGGATTTGAGATCGGCTTCGAATTGCATTAGTTTATCTTCCAATTCTCGACGCTGCCGTACCTCTCTTTGTAGATCCTTCCCGACCTCTCGTTGTTGTTGGGTTTCTTTTTCAAGTTTCTTTAAATGGTCTTGAAGTGCTGCTATTACCTCCGGATTTGATGAGTTTTTGTCCCAGTTGGATTCCGGAGTATCTCTTAGCGTAGCGTCCACGTTCTTGTGCGGTGTTCTGTTTTCCAGATCTGAATCGTGGTCGTTATCATGGCCGTCCGCCATGGTGTTGGGATGACTTCCATGTCCCCAGCAACGGCGCCAATGTTCCGAGGGTTACCTGAAACTGTAGGTCGATCTCGGATGAGATCTTCTATACTGGTCGGAGATGACGTGTCCGGCTGGCTGGTTGCGGACGGAGCTATTGTGTCCGACTTGTTGGACTGACTGCACCTCTGATCCTTGGTCACCGGAGGGTGGGGGGTATCTGCAAGAGACTCCGATGCTTAAGTTAGCATGGGTATTAAGTAGGTTTATTGTAGAATCAGAGTATGAGTTATACCTGGGTGCTCCAGTGTATTTATAGTAGTGTGGGGTGACCTTTCTGATAAGATAAGTTAGTTATCTGATCTTACCTTATTTCGAGTGAAGTCAGTTTATCTTCAAGGGAACTACCTTTATCTCTATAGGCTTGGATTGCCTTTGGATTTGGGTCGTGTTCCTCTATTTGGGCCCTTTATTGGGCTTTCCTGTCAATTTGGCCGACCTCTTTGAGAAGAGGTCGGGTAGCCTGACCTGAAGAGGTCGGTCGCCTTGTCACCAATCATCCCAAGTCAGATAACTCGACCTAGGGTATGAACAGATCCTTAGCATGATAGCTCCCTTCTATTTGCGAGGTGATTACCTGTGAGTCACTGAAGACGGTAAGTTGTTGAACTCCCACCTTCTTAGCCAGCCTTAGACCAGCCAGTAGTGCCTCATATTCAGCTTGGTTATTTGAGGCAGGGAACTTAAACTTTAATGAGAAATCAATTTTGGTTCCCTTATCACCCTCTATAATTACACCTGCGCCACTCCTGGTTTTGTTCGAGGAGCCGTCCACGTAGAGATTCCATTTTATGGGGATATCTGATGACTTGCATCATCTACCCTTCTTTCTTGCATAAAGAAGACCATAAAAGAGCATAAATCTCATTTGATCAGTACAATTCATGCATTATTTGATGAATATTATGGTACACCACTTTGAGATGAGTTGTGCTGAATTTTAGGTGAGAAAAGCATCAAAAATTGGGTGGAAGACAAACAAGAAGCTAGGCGTGTGAAACTGGCGTGCCACTTGAAGCAATCGCCATAAAAATGCACTGGAATGGCATGCCAGGAGCTGGGCGTGGCACGCAAGTACTGAAGTCCAGAGAAGAAGTCCAAGCATACATGTGGGTGTGGCACGCTAGAGACTGGGCCTGGCACACTAATACAAAATTCCAGAGAGCTACAATGGAGGACGCAAAAGGGGCGTGGCACGCCAAGCTGGGCATGGCACGCCTGACCCATCAACTACTATGGGCGTGCCACTTGAGAAGTCACTTGGGCGTGCCACTTGAGAACCCAGGCATGGCACGCCAAGCTTGAAGAGTTCACAAATCCATGGGTGTGCCACTTGAGCAACATGGCGTGGCACGCTGGTACAACAATCCAGAGAAGGGGCCGAAGGCAATTGAAGACTGGGCGTGCCACTTGAGCAACCAGGCATGGCACGCTAATGCACAAAGGACCAAAAGCAAGGACTGGGCGTGCCACTTGGTATCGAAGGCGTGGCACGCCAACTACTGGAACCAAGACAAGATCATGGGCGTGGCACGCCAGCCTCTAGGTGTGGCACACTAGTATAAGTTTCCAGAGAGGATGAAGGAGGCCAATTACATGGGGCATGCCACTTGGTGTCGAAGGTGTGGCACGCCATTCACTATTCTTGATTTAGGCGTGTCACTTGAGCAACCAGGCGTGGCACGCCAGTGTCATTCAAAAGAGAAGCATTGGGGCATGGCACTTAAGCTCGTGGCGTGGCACGCCAATCAGAGGACCCACTCGCTCACAAAAGGGGCGTGGCACGCCAGACCCTGGGCGTGCCATGCTAGTTCAACTTTCCAGAGAAACCTATCCAAGCATGAAGCAAGGTCGTGGCACGCCAGACCTTGGGCGTGGCACGCCAGTACAAGTTTCCAGAGGCAAAGAGAAGTGAGAAAGGCAAGGGGCGTGCCACTTGAGCTCGAAGGCGTGGCACGCCAACACAAGAAATCCACTATGGCGTGCCACTTGAGTTCGAAGGCGTGGCATGCCAAGGTTGAGAGAGGGACAAGCGTGCCACTTGAAGGAGTAGGTGTGGCACGCCAAGCTGGAAATGAAGGGCACGTGACACGCCAGAGAAGCGCCAGCCACACGCCAGCTAAGAAGTCATGCTTATTGAGTGTTTTCCTTTCCCTCCAAAATGTAATTTTCCTTTTTCACTTTTGTAATTCATTTATTTTACTATGAGTAGTATAAATACCCCCAAGGAGTACTGAAGAAGGGGGTTAAGCAGTCAGTTTTAGATCCACTTTTACACTTTATTTTTTAGTACTTTTTGAGCTATGAGTAGCTAACTTCCCTCTCATTGAGAGAGAGAACTCTATTGAACTTGATCGATTGATAATAGTGAAATTCTTCTTCTCTTCATCTTCTCTTTGATTTGTTAGAAGGAATTTCGTTCTTAATGCTTAGTATTCAATTATCTTGGGAAAGAGATTGAATGCAATTAGGTTTTATGGGAACCTTGGGAAAGGAAACATGAAACCATGCTTGAAATCCCTTCTCACACTAGAGTAGAATCTGGGTTTTGGTGTTTGGATATGTGACATATAATCCTCCCTCTACTTGGACCTATAATGGTGTGTGGTATAATCAGGGGCCAAGCATATTTCTCTTCATGAGCAATTAGGCCAAGGAATTGGCTATTGATCAAGATCTGAGAGATTGAGTCACTAAGGGATTAGAGCTCAATCAATCATGATTGCCAAGAGGTCAATGAGTTGCATGATTGAAGAGGATATAAGCTAGATTTGATCCAAAGAGACAACATCTCCCAATCTCAATGAATTTTCCCCATTCTTATCTATCTATTTCTTTACTGCTTATTTTTACATTCAGCAATTCCCCATTCCCATTTACATTTAAGTCATTTATAATTCCGCCCTTTACTTTCTGTCATTTATATTTCTGCACTTTATTTCTTTTCTTTATATTCTAGTCATTTACATTTATGTCATTTACAATTCTGCACTCTACAATCCTATTGATCCGCTTGACTAATTCATCAATTGATTAAAACTGCTCAAATTTGTCAATCTCTGTGGATACGATCCCACTCCACCGTGGGTTATTACTTGACGATAATTTTGGTGCGCTTGCCAAAAGAACTAATTCACCAATTTTGAATGGGGTGTGAATTTCCGGTCATCAAGTTTTATGGCGCCGTTGCCGGGGATTGGCTTAAATTTGACAGAGATTAAATCAATTGGAGAGCTAGATTAAGCAATTTAAATTCCTTGTTATTTTATTTTATTTAGCACCTTTTATTTTCTTTTATTTTGAGTTCTATTTCTTTCTTGTTTGAGTATTTTTTTTTTTACATATTTCCACTCTTCTAACTGTTTGATTAATTTCACCACTCACACTAACATCCACTCTAACAAAAGTAACTTCTTCATTCAATTTTTCTTTTTCTTCTCTTGTTTTTGCCTTGTTGGTTGTATGACAGGTAGAAGAAGTGGTGCTTCAACTTCCTTTAATTCTGAACCTGAGAGGACTTTCTTTAGATTAAGGAGGGAAGCAAGAGGGAAAGGAGTCATTGGTGCTGAGGAAGAGGAAGAGTATTTTGAAACAAACATGGAGGAGAACATGGAGAACCACCATGAAGAAGAAGCTCACAATGCTAGAGGAGGCCCAGTAAATCATGATGGGCAAGAAAGGAGAGTCTTAGGCTCCTACATCAACCCAAACCCAGGAAATTGTGGCAGCAGCATCCTCAAGCCAACAATTCATGCCAATAATTTTGAGCTGAAACCTCAGCTCATCACACTTGTTCAGAATAATTGCTCATATGGAGGAAGTGCCCATGAAGACCCTAATCAACATCTCAGAACATTCTTGAGGATATGTGATACTGTAAAGTCCAACGGGGTACACCCCGACATCTACAAACTACTCTTGTTCCTTTTCTCACTCAGAGATAAGGCAGCAAAGTGGTTGGAATCATTCCCCAAGGATAGCCTAACTACATGGGAGGAGGTCGTGAACAGATTCCTTGCAAGATTTTACCCCCCACAAAGAATCAATAGGCTGAGAACTGATGTGCAAACTTTCAGACAACAAGATGGAGAAACACTCTGTGAGGCCCGGGAGAGATTCAAAGATTTGACAAGAAGATGCCCACCAGAAATGTTCAATGAATGGGTACAACTGCACATCTTTTATGAGGGACTATCCTATGAAGCAAAGAAGGCTGTGGACCATTCTTCAGAAGGCTCACTCAATAAGAAGAAAACCATTGAAGAGGCCATAGATGTCATTAAGACTGTAGCTGAAAATGGGTATTTCTATGCTTCAGAGAGGACTCAGAAGAAGGGAGTGCTAGAGCTCAACTCTGTAGATGCTTTGTTAGCTCAGAACAAAGCAATTACAGCTCAAATAGCAGCTCTAACCAAAAGGATGGAGGCCAACTAAGCCTCAGTCATTCAAGACAAAACTCCTCAACAAGAAGGGAGTGCACAAGAATCTGAAGGTGACTGAAAAGAAGCCAATTATGTGAATAATTCATCCAGACCACCATATGACCCACACTCTAAGACATACAACCCAGGTTGGAAGAACCACCCAAACTTTGGGTGGGGAAATCAACAAAACCACAACCAGGACCACAACAAGCCTTATTCATCAAATCAGCATTTCAACCACAACCCCAACCATCAAACAGGGAACCATAGACCCTACCACAACTCACAAAACACATCACACCATAGTAAGCAACCCACACACAATAACCTCAATCAAGATACACCATCCTCAACTATGCAACCATGTGAGATCAAGAGCAACTTTGAGAGAATGGAAGCTGCAATAGCATAACTGTCCTCACAAACTACAGGAGCAGTCTCCACCCTCATGGACAGACAAGCACAAACTGACAGAAGGATAGATGCTAATAAAGAGGAATACAGGTCAAATCTAAAAAATTAAGGTGCAGCAATCTCAAAGTTGGAAGCACAAGTGAAGATTTTGTCCAAGAAAATCCTACTTCCCACACATACATTTCCTAGTGATACCATGGCTAACCCAAGAAGGGAATGCAAAGCCATTACTCTAAGAAGTGGGAAGGTTGTAAAAGATGGAACCCCAAGCAAAGACAAGCATGAAGAAGTCGCAGCAAAGTATGAGAACAAGGATGAAGAAGAAATCCCTACTCCACCAAAACCAGTCTTGAAGCCTTATGTGCCAAGGGCACCATACCCACAAAGACTGGGAAAAGATGTGAAGGATGGCCAGTTTTCTAAGTTCATAGAGATCTTCAAGAGGCTCCAAATTAACATACCATTTGCTGAGGCATTAGAACAAATGCCACTCTATGCTAAATTTTTTAAGGAGCTTATAACCAAAAAGAAGAACTGGGAAGCAAAAGAAACCATAATCTTGATTGAAGAATGCAGCGCCATCATACAAAAGAAGTTGCTTCAAAAACTGAAAGACCCAGGGAGTTTCCAAATTCCCTGCATCATAGGAGACATCACCATTGAGAAAGCTTTGTGTGATTTGGGAGCTAGCATAAATCTTATGTCCATGACCATGATGAGAAGGATGAAGATTGAGGAAGCCAAGCCAATAAGAATGGCACTCCAATTGGCTGATAGAACATTTAAGTTTCCACATGGTGTGGTGGAAGACTTGCTAGTGAAAGTAGAAGAGTTCATCTTCCCTGCTGATTTCGTTGTGCTGGACATGGAAGAAGAGGCCAACACGTCAATTATTTTAGGAAGACCATTCCTAGCTACTGTTGGAGCCATCATTGATGTGCAAAAAGGGGAACTAGTCTTGAGGTTGCATGAAGAGAAAATGGTCTTCAATGTCTTCAAGGCAATGAGTTACCCCAAGGAATCCATAGGAGAATGCATGCTGGTAGACACCATGGAACAAATAGTTCAAGAAGTCTTGGAAGAAGAACAATGTGGAGGAACCATTGAGCTGGAACAAGCACCAGATGGAGGATCACCACAAACAACCATGGGAAACTTAATAACACCAACCATTACAAGCAACAAAGATGCAGAACCACCTAAACTAGAGCTGAAAGCATTACCACCCAGCCTGAAATATGCATATTTAAGTGCTAACAACACCCAACCAGTGATCATAAATTCAAGTCTGAGTAAGGAACAAGAAGAGGAG
Organism: Arachis hypogaea; assembly: GCF_003086295.3. Classification (NCBI taxonomy): domain Eukaryota; kingdom Viridiplantae; phylum Streptophyta; class Magnoliopsida; order Fabales; family Fabaceae; genus Arachis; species Arachis hypogaea. The sequence goes on from NC_092050.1 coordinate 52,017,054, forward strand.
CTCATCCAAGTGCTGAGACAACACAAGGATGCCATAGGCTGGACACTTACAGATTTAAAAGGGATCAGTCCTTCAATATGTATGCATAAGATCTTACTTGAAGATGATGCCAAACCTTCAAGACAACAACAGAGGAGGCTGAATCCAACTATGAATGAAGTGGTTCAGAAAGAAGTGTTAAAATTGTGGCAAGCTGGGGTGATCTACCCCATCTCAGACAGCCCTTGGGTAAGCCCGATGCAAGTAGTCCCTAAGAAAGGAAGGATCACTGTTATTGCAAATGAGAAGAATGAATTGATACCCACAAGGACAATGACCGGATGGCGTATGTGCATTGACTAGCGGAAACTTAATGAAGCCACCCGGAAGGACCACTTTCCCTTACCTTTCATAGACCAGATGCTTGAATGATTGGCCGGATATGAGTATTATTGCTTCCTAGATGGGTATTCGGACTACAACCAAATTGTTGTAGACCCCAAGGATCAGGAAAAAACTTCATTTACTTGTCCATATGGTGTCTTTGCTTATAGGAGAATGCCCTTTGGATTATGCAACGCACCTGCAACATTCCAAAGGTGCATGCTCTCCATTTTTTCAGACATGATTGAGAAGTTCATAGAAGTATTCATGGATGACTTCTCTGTATTTGGGAACTCATATTCTGATTGCCTATACCATCTTGCTCTTATGCTAAAAAGGTGTCAAGAAACCAACCTGGTTTTAAACTACGAGAAGTGCCATTTTATGGTGACTGAAGGGGTGGTTCTTGGTCACAAGATTTCAAAAGATGGTATAGAAGTGGATAAGGCAAAAGTGGAAGTAATTGAAAAATTACCTCCACCTTGCAATGTCAAAGCAATCAGAAGTTTTTTGGGACACGATGGTTTCTATAGGAGGTTTATCAAAGATTTTTCAAAGATTGTAAAACCCCTTAGCAACCTACTTGTCTCAAATACTCCCTTTGTTTTTGATAGAGAGTGCATGATAACCTTTGATGAACTTAAGAAGAAACTCTCCTTTGCACCTATTATAGCACCACCAAGCTGGGATCTTCCCTTTGAACTAATGCGTGATGCATCTGATTTTGCTGTTGGTGCTGTTCTAGGACAGAGGAAAGACAAGCTAGTACATGTTATTTACTATGCTAGCAAGGTTCTTAATGAAAATCAAAGGAACTATACCACCACAGAGAAAGAACTTTTAGCCATAGTTTTTGCTTTTGACAAGTTTAGATCATATCTTATTGGCTCAAAAGTAATTGTGTTCACTGATCATGCAACACTCAAATACTTGCTTACTAAACAAGAATTGAAGCCCAGACTAATAAGGTGAATTTTACTGCTCCAAGAATTTGATATTGAGATTAAAGATAGGAGCGGAGCAGAGAATAAGGTAGCTGGCAACCTCTCAAGGATCCCACAAAAAGAAGAGATGCAGCAAGTAGCAGTCAATGAAATCTTCCCTGATGAGCAATTGATGATGATTCAAATAGCTCCTTGGTTTGCAGACATAGCCAACTTCAAGACTATTGGGGAACTACCAACCAACATCAATAGGCACATGAGGAGGAAGCTAATTAAGGATGCCAAACATTATATCTGGGACGATCCTTATTTGTTCAAAAAGTGTGCTGATGGAATCCTAAGAAGGTGTATACCCCATGAGGAAGGGCATGAAGTATTATGGCAGAGCCATGGATCTGTATATGGAGGTCTTTTCAGTGGAGAAAGGACAGCAGCAAAAGTTCTTCAATCTGGATTTTACTGGCCAATAATGTTTAAGGATGCCAAGGAAATGGTGTCAAGGTGTGATGAATGCCAAAGAGCTGGTAATCAAACCAAGAGAAATAAGATGCAACAGTAATTCATACTAGAGTTGGAGCTATTTAATGTATGGGGGATTGATTTCATGGAACCCTTCCCAACCTCCTACTCTAATAGCTACATATTGGTGGCTGTTGATTATGTCTCAAGATGGGTAGAAGCCATAACCATTGCAACAAATGACAACAAGGTTGTGATAAGCTTCTTGAGAAGAAACATTTTCAGTAGATTTGGAGTCCCCAGAGCTCTCATTAGTGATGGAGGGGCACACTTCTGCAACAAACAACTCGAGACACTCCTTCTCAGATATAGAGTAAAGCACAAAGTGGCAACTCCATACCACCCACAGACCAACGGGTAAGCTGAAATTTCCAACAGAAAGCTAAAAAGAATCCTTGAAAAAACTGTTGGAAGCTCAAGAAAGGATTGGTCTAAGAAGCTGGATGATGCACTATGGGCCTACAGAACAGCCTATAAGACTCCCATTGGGATGTCTCCATACCAACTGGTATATGGCAAGGCTTGTCACTTGCCAGTTGAACTTGAGCAAAGTGCATTCTGGGCTCTAAAGATGTTAAACTATGATGAGCAAGCTGCTGGAGAAAAGAGATTAATGCAACTCAATGAGCTGGAGGAGTTTAGGAATCAAGCATATGAGAATGCAAAAATCTACAAAGAGAACACAAAAAGGTGGCATGACCAAAAGATAGCAAGAAGGGAGTTCACTGAAGGACAGAAGGTGTTACTCTACAACTCAAGACTCAAGTTCTTCCCTGGAAAACTGAAGTCTAGATGGTCAGGACCTTTCACCATACTCAAGGTGTTTTCCTATGGTCATGTGGAGTTCATGGAGGACAAGACTCAGAGAACTTTTACTGTCAATGGCCATAGACTCAAACACTACTTGGGAGGCTCCTTAGAGGAGCAGGGAGTGAGCTACAAGCTCAGCTGAAGATGAAGGAATGTCAAGCTAATGACAATAAAGAAGCGCTAGTTGGGAGGCACCCCAATACTTTATCTTTTTTGATTTAGTTACTTTTCTTAGAAATAGTTTAAAAAATCGTTGCATTAGGTAGTTTAATTTTTAGTCTCCCATTTATTTTATATTACCATATTAGGATTAGTTTACAATTGCAGATTACAAAGTTAATTTTAGCTTTGGTAGCTAGAGTTTCTTTATATTTTTTTCGGAATTGCAACTTGATGAAGGCATAGATCATGATGAGTGATTGGGCTAAGGACTAGCTAAATTGCTATGTTTGGTGTGGCCTCTCACCAACTTAATCTAGGCGTACAAACAATCTATATGTTGATTTGAAGAGTAAGCCCAAAGATTAAGTTTGGTGTGGCTACCACCAAGAATTATCTAGTAGCCCCAATCACCCAATTTGAAAGCACTTAATGCTTTGGGTAAGAACATGAATGTGGATTAATGAGTTCAGAAGAATTGGAATCAAAAGAAAATGAAAAGATTGATGTTATTCCACTCTTATGAACACATCAAATACACAATGATGAAACCAATTTATTAAGATGCCAAAGAATTAAGTTTGGTGTCCCAAGGGACACCCATCAGTTGCAATCCAATTCACTCTTTATGAGAAGGAATGTGAAAGGGTTCTTTTGTCATTACTAATGGGTTCAGTTTCATTTCAGGAGAGAAGATGGGGCCCATATGGTAAACAACTCACAAAGTAAGGAAGTCAAAGTGTACTTACACTTTGGAACTCAACACACGTAGAAGACACAGTAAGAGAAGAGTTGGCGCCTCTTCCCACGCTAGGCGCCACTCCCCAAGTGGGAAAACATTTAACCCTTTTTATTTCCCACCCTTCCCACCACAACATTCACCCATTATAAAAGCCTCACTTCACCATCTCCTATTCCACTTCAACAACCCCAATCACACACGAAGAGCATACAGCCCTCAGCTCCCTTTCTCTGTTCATCTTTTACCATCTCTTTCTATACTTCCTTTCTTTCTTTTTTTTCCTTGACTGGGACAATCAAGTCTTAAGTTTGGTGTTGGAGAAAACCCTTGTTTTGCTTGCTCTTTCTTGCAACCTGCAACCCCCATTTCACTCTCAAACACACTCTCTCAACCTCATGGCACCACCAAAAAGCTCAGCCTCAAAGAAAAGAAAATTCAAGGAACCAACCTCTGGATCCTCAAGTTCCTTCAATGACTACAAGTTCCTCTCCGCATTCAACCAAAATCAATTCTATGGTTGGTGAGTGAGAGGGAGATCATTCCAGAAGTTGGGTTCCAATTAGGAAGGAACGAGCACAATGAAATCAACATTGAGATCAACAATAGAGTTTGGTCACTTCTATGTAACCCACCAAGGAAAGTGGTAGAGAGCTTGGTGAGGGATTCTATGCCAACGCAGTGCCTCAACCAGGGCAACAATATGGCTACATTAGCTATGTAAGGGGGAAGTCCATTGACTACAGTCCCTCTGGCATAGAAAGAATGCTAATGGTGAAGAGGACAAGCTCCACTCGGAGCTATGAAGAAAGAATGAAGCAGCAAGACCCTGGGTTTGATGAGATCCTGCATGAGATTTGTGTGATGCATGTGCGTTGGATCAATGACAAGGATGGGATAGCCAATCAATTGAGGAGAAGAGATTTGAGCCCCCAAGCTAGAGGGTGGCTAGAATTTGTGAGGAGGTCCCTAATCCCCACATCCAATACTTCATAGGTGACCAAGGAGAGAGCTGTACTCATCTACAGCATCATGAAAGGAGAGAACATCAACGTGGGGGAGATGATTGCTAACAACATCAACAAAGTGCTGAAAAGTACCAGTGACAACACAAGGTTGGCATTCCCCAGCATTATACAGAGGCTATGTGATGAGGCTAGAGTTGAAAAGATCATTGATGAAGTGCTTGTAAAGCAAGACAAGTTCATAACTGCCAAAAAGATGGCCAAGGTAGTAGCTGTTCACCCACTCACCACGGCCAGAGAACGAAGAGCTCATGCCCATAAACCACAACAACAACAAGAAGAAGAAGAGGCAGAAGAGCAACATCAATTACTGGCACATCAACCACCACCACAATACCAATATCAGGAATTTCCAGAGGGATTCAACTGGGAGCAATTGCAATGAGATGTACACCAAATGAAGGGAGATCTACACCACTTGAGGGAAGATGTCAATCAACTTAAGGAAACTCAACAACAACAATGGAGCCAAGTCAACCAAAACATTCAACAACTCCAAGGGAATTGGGAGCATATGAGGAAGGAGCAGCAAGAATAATTTGACTGGGGAGAGATGCGAAGTGCACTAGACAAAATAGTAGAGCAAGGCAAATGGCAACAGAGGAACTTCGCCGAATTCATACATCTCTATGATGCCAGAACCATATCCAGGAGGCAGTATGACATCAACACACAAGCAAAGCTGAATCACTTGTGTAACGCCGTAGCCGCTCTAAACCCAGGATACCCAACCTTCATGCAAGGAATGGAAGAGCTAAGTGCAAGACAAGAGGAAATCCTAGCCAAACATAAGGAGGATGAAAGGAATTATATGAGAAGGGCAGGATTTTGGAAGCCCAAGGATACCAAAGCACAAGAAGGTTCCACCAAGCTAGATGAAGGTGGCTCTTCCCCCTCCAAGAAGAAGGACAAAGGAAAGGGGCCAATGAACTAAAGATGAAGCTGCTCAAGGTTGTTGAGTCCCATAGTTGACACTTTCCAACTTCTGAAATCTTGTTTAAGTTTTGCTTTATTTACTTTTTAAATAAATAGTCATGCTAGGATAGTTTATGCTTTATGCTTAGTTTTAATTCCTGTTTGAAGTCTTTATGAGTTCTTCTTTTCAAGAAAGAAAATTCCATGTATTTCAAGTCTTCATTTCAACATAAATAAAAGTAGAGTTTGTCCCCATAAGAGTCACTGTGAGTTGTGCAAAAATAATGAGAGAGACCAAGGCCAAGGTGGACTATCAAACAAACTAAGAAATAAGAAACTAAGTATAGAACCTTGGATGAACTAAAAAGAAAATGAGTCATGGGAGAGCAACTAGTCCTAGAAGGTATAACCAGGGAATGCCAAAGGGTGTTCCTTGAATATCCATAGAACCAAGAGGTAGTAAGCAAAAAAGACCCAAGGCTCTGAGCATCAACTACTGGGATAGAAAAAGAAACATTAAAAAGCTCAAAAAGAATTAAAGATCTTAGTAGATGCTTGTGGTGAAGATGTGTCAAGAAGAGAAACACCTAGTACCCTAAAACCAACTGGTTTGGGAGTGCTAATTGAAAGCTTAAATAAAGGGTTGTCTTGAGACAAAACACTTAGAGTCGTGGTCAAGAAAGCAAAACAACCCTTACTACTTCAAGGTGACAATCAATAGAAAGGACCCTAAGGCCTATACCTGAAAGAACCCTCAAGGATCCAAGAGCTTCCCATGACATTAAAACATTCATACATGTGTTGAACACTTAGTCTTACTCTTAGTTGTATTGCAATCACTCAAAGCCAAGGCCTCAAGTTATAAAGGTTTACTCACATTGATTTGCTTGGGATAAGCAAAACTTAAGTTTGGTGTTGTGATGACTTGAATCATCTACCCTTTCTTTCTTGCATAAAGAAGACCATAAAAGAGCATAAATCTCATTTGATCAGTACAATTCATGCATTATTTGATGAATATTATGGTACACCACTTTGAGATGAGTTGTGCTGAATTTCAGGTGAGAAAAGCATCAAAAATTTGGTGGAAGACAAACAAGAAGCTGGGCTTGTGAAAATGGCGTGCCACTTGAAGCAAACGCCACAAAAATGCACTGGCGTGGCACGCCAGTACTGAAGTCCAGAGAAGAAGTCCAAGCATGCATGTGGGCGTGGCACGCCAGAGACTGGGCGTGGCACACTAATATAAAATTCCAGAGAGCTACAATGGAGGACACAAAAGGGGCGTGGCACGCCTGACCCATCAACTACTATGGGCGTGCCACTTGAGCAAAGGGGCGTGGCACGCCAACTCACTATTCCAAGAAGAAGCTTCACTATGACGTGCCACTTGGTGTCGAAGGCGTGGCACGCCAGCCCCAAGAAGTCACTTGGGCGTGCCACTTGAGAACCCAAGCGTGGCACGCCAAGCTTGAAGAGTTTACAAATCCATGGGCGTGCCACTTGAGCAGCATGGCGTGGCACGCTGGTATAACAATCCAGAGAAGGGGCTGAAGGCAATTGAAGACTGGGCGTGCCACTTAAGCAACCAGGCGTGGCATGCCAATGCACAAAGGACCAAAAGCAAGGACTGGGCGTGCCACTTGAAGATTGAGGCGTGGCACGCCAACTACTGGAACCAAAAAAAGATCATGGGTGTGGCACGCTGGTATAAGTTTCCAGGGAGAATGAAGGAGGCCAATTACATGGGGCGTGCTACTTGGTGTCGAAGGCGTGGCACGCCATTCACTATTCTTCATTTAGGCATGCCACTTGAGCAACCAGGCGTGGCACGCCAGTGTGATTCAAGAGAGAAGCATTGGGGCGTGCCACATGAGCTCGTGGCGTGGCACCCCAAACAGAGGACCCACTCAGTCACAAAAGGGGCGTGGCACGCCAGACCCTGGGCATGCCACACTAGTTAAACTTTCCAGAGAAGCCTAGCCAAGCATGAAGCAAGGGCGTGGCACGCCAGACCTTGGGCGTGGCATGCCAGTACAAGTTTCCAAAGGTAAAGAGAAGTGAGAAAGGCAAGGGGCGTGCCACTTGAGCTCGAAGGCGTGGCACGCTAACACAAGAAATCCACTATGGCGTGCCACTTGAGTTCGAAGGTGTGGCACGCCAAGGTTGAGTGAGGGACGAGCGTGCCACTTGAAGGAGTAGGCGTGGCACGCCAAGCTGGAAATGAAGGGCACGTGACACGCCAGAGAAGCGCCAGCCACACGCCAGCTAAGAAGTCATGCTTATTGAGTGTTTTCCTTTCCCTCCAAAATGTAATTTTCCTTTTTCACTTTTGTAATTCTTTTATTTTACTAGGAGTAGTATAAATACCCCAAGGAGTACTGAAGAAGGGGGTTAAGCAGTTGATGCACGGAAACTTGTCTCTCAACAATTTTCCTTCGGCAAATATACCGCATTGTCGTCAAGTAAAAACTCACAATAGAGTGAGGTCGAATCCCACAGGGATTGATTGGTCAAGCAACTTTAATTGGAAGAATGTTCTAGTTGAGCTAAGCAGAATTTGGTTTGAGAGTTGTAGGAAATTAAATGGCGGGAAAGTAAATAGCAGAAAATATAAATGCTAGAAGTAAAGAGCTGAAAATAAATGGCGGAAAGTAAATTGCAGGATTGTAAATGGGAATGGGGAAGATGCTCATAAAAGTAAATTTTAGAAATTAAAAGAATGGGTAAGATCAGAATGGGGTATTCATTGTGGTTAGGAGATGTTGCATTCTACGGATCAAGTTCATTTTCATCTCTTCCTCAATCAATGCATTCATTGATCTCCTTGGCAATCTTAAGTGATCGAATTACAATTCCTTGTAATTCAATCTCTCAAATATTGATCAATAGCCAATTCCTTGGTCAATTGCTCATGAGAAGAGATGAAGTATGGTCACTGATTATACCACATGCATTCCCAAATCAAGTGTTGGTAGAATTATAGTCACCATATCCTTCCAACCCCAATTTGGTCCAACATGAGAAAGCATTTCTAGAATGATCTCTTCATTCCTCTTCCAAGGTTCAGAAGAGATCCAAGGATGAATAGCTTCTTTTCCAAGATAACTACCCAATTGGATGAACATTGAAAGTTTTCTAGTAAAATCGAGAGAAAATATAGAAGAAGAATAATGAAAACTAATATTGATCCATCAAATTACAACAGAGCTCCCTAACCCAATGAAGGGGGTTTAGTTGTTCATAGCTCTGAAATGGAAAACAAAGATGGAAGATACATTCTCCAAAAATAAACTAGAAGTGCAGAGTAAATTATACAGAGAGTAGTTCTCAAATTTCCAACTCCTCAAAAAAGGTTTTTCTCTAATTCAAAACTACCCCTATATATACTACTCTTCTGATCTTCTAGTTGGTTCTTCAAGTCTTGGATATGGGCCTTTGGATCTTGAGTTTGAAGCAGTTATCCTCTTCAGTGGGCTTAACTTTACTTGCAGAGAGAAAGTGTGAAGTAGGCAGGGTATTTAGCTCAGGACGTTAGTGGCGTTAATGTTAAGTGAGAGTGTGGTTTCGAGAACGTTAGTGACAATCACCTTTTTCACTAACGTTCCTAACCCAGGGATAATCCACGTTAACTTCAACGTTAGTGGCACCAACGTGACCACTAACGTTGCCTCTTGGTCTTTTGCACACGTTATTGGGACTCACCTTTTCCAATAACGTTGAGAGTCCTCCCTTCCCCCTATGTTAGAGTCCACGTTAACTTAGTTAACGTGGCTCTTAACGTAGGCTTGCCAATCCTTCGAGAACGTTAGTGACACTTACCTCTGTCACTAACGTTCCAAGATGCCCCTACTTCCCACGTTAGAATCCACGTTAACTAAGTTAACGTGGCTTCTAACGTGGTGATGGTAGCCATCTCCAACGTTAGTGACAAAGGTGAGTGTCACTAACGTTGTCTCATCATCCTTTCCTCCACGTTAGCTTTCACGTTAACTAAGTTAATGTGGGAGTTAACGTGGCTCATAGTGACTCATTGTGGCTCATTCCAACGTTAGTGACAAAGGTGAGTGTCACTAACGTTGGCGATCATTTGCTTTCTCCACGTTAACTAAGTTAACGTGGGAGTTAACGTGGCTTAAAGTGGCTTAGTCTAACGTTAGTGACAAAGGTGAGTGTCACTAACGTTGGCCATTCTTTTGCTTCCCAACGTTAGAGTCCACGTTAACTAAGTTAACGTGGCCCTTAACGTGGCCAATATGAGCTTGGTCCAACGTTAGTGACAAAGGTGAGTGTCACTAACGTTGGCTCCACTTTCTTCTTCCACGTTAGAGTTCATGTTAACTTAGTTAACGTGACTCTTAACGTGGGCTATGATGGCTTCGAGGACGTTATTTTTCTCATTAACGTTGCAAGCTAGCTCCCATTCCACGTTAGTGGTCATGTTAGTTAGACTAATGTGGCTGCTAACGTGGTTCTTTCTTGCTTCCTTTGTCCTGAAATCAAGCAATAAAGTGCATCAAAGTTCAACTCCTCATCTGAGACATGCATCATCCAATTTGTCATTTAATTCATGCAAAATTCTCATGAAATCATGTAAAGTGTACCATGCTTGCTCGAATCAAGATGTAAGTGAATTTTTACCCAAAACTTGCTTATTTCCTAAGAAAATGCATGAAACTACCCTAAAACAGTAAAGAAAAAGTCAGTGAACTGGCCAAAATGCCCTGGCATCACAACACCAAACTTAAAGCTTGCTTGTCCCTAAGCAAGTACTGGAACAAGAGAATGATGAATGAAATGCCAAGAGAAATGAGTCATTATTGTGGAAGTCATGTCCTTGGTTTTATGGTGGTTTCATGCATAGCAACTTAGGTTCATTCCTTCACTGGCTTTCAGACCTTTATCATGTCCTGGAATACCCACTTGACTGCATGATAAACGACTATTTTATGGTTTATATTGTGTTTAATTGTGTGGTTTTATCATGATCCTTACCCACTTATTCATTAAATTAGCATGCATTTAGATTTCCTTCCTGAATTTATTACATGTTTGAAAACTGCTTCCTAGAGACTTTAATTATTTATTTTTTTAATTCTCCTTTATTCCATTCGATGCCTTGATCTGTGTGTTAAGTGTTTCAGACTTTATAGGGCATGAATGAGTTGGAGATTAGAAAGGAAGCTAGCAAAAATGGAAGAAACACAAAAATTTGAGGAGATAACCAGCGAGAAGTGACGCGGTCGCATGGCTCACGCGACCGCGCGATGGAGAGCAAATCGCAGTGACGCGGCGGCGTGGCTCACACGGCAGCGCGAATTGGAAAAGTTCTGGTGACGCGGTAGCGTGGACGACGCGAACGCATGGCGAGGAAAAGCGCGAATAATGCGTCCGCATGGATGACGCGATCGCGTGACATGTGCGATCTGCATAATCTGCAGAATTCGTTGGGGGCGATTTTGGGCCCTATTTCGACCCAGTTTTTGGCCCGGAACAGCAGACTAGAGTCAAAAAACATGCATAAACAAATAACAGATTCATTCAGAAACAATTAGAGATCTAGTTTTTACTTTCTTAGGTTTTTCTCTATAGGTTTTAGAATTTTAATTTTCAATTGGTCTTAGCATTGGAACATTGAGAAGAGTTATTCCCTCATTAAGACTTCGTCATTCTAGTTCGTTTTCTCAACTTGGTTTTATTCTTCCATGTTCCTTGTTTTGTTCAATTTTGTTATTTGAATACTTTTATGATTATTTAATGCAAGGATTATTTCTTTTTAATTTAATTTCAATTCCAATAATCATGTCTTCTTTTAATTCCCTTTCATATGCTATGGATTCTTTATTTACAATGCGTGAGTAGTTTTCTTACTTGATGGGGAGTTGATTAAAGGGAACTCTTGAGTTGGAAGGATTAAAGAGAAATTTGTAATTAGGTTGAATGTTGGTTTGCTATCCTGTCACCAACGCCAATCCCTTTGAACTAAGTGGGTTGCAACTTGTGAACAGATTTGGCATTCCAGCTTGTTTGACTTTCCCTTACTTAGTAAAGGATAACCAAACAGAACAACCATTAATTATAAATTAATCTTACAATCACTCCACCAATAATAGAAATTCCAACCAATCAACTCCCAGTCAAGGCTTTTATTCATATTATTTAACTTTCCTCAATTTACATTCCAATTTACTTAGCTCAACTTCTTGGAACATCTGATTAATAAGATAGCACACTTTTCTGCAACTCGTTGGGAGACGACCTGGGACTTAAAACTCCCAGTAATTTTTAATTTAATTCTCTGTGACATATTTCTAAATTGATAGAAAGATTTTCGGTGAGTTAAGAACTATACTCGCAACGTAACCATTTTAATAATTTTTAATTCACCAGCTTCTGCGTCTCATCAATTTTTGGCACCGTTGCCGGGGAGTTGCAATAGTTAGAATTTATTTATCTGCATTTTATTTTATTTTGCTACTATGAGCTGCATGTTTCTTCCGTCAAATGACGCGTTCACTTCCTGATCCGCGCTTGCTAATATTCGATCCTGAAATTGAAAGGACAATTTCACGAATAAGGCGAGAATAGCGTCGGTTAGCCCATGCTGAGGGCGGATCTGAAAGTGAATCTGAGGAAGAAACCAGCCCCCGTTCTACTGATTCAGTTGTTTTACGTGCAGAAAACATGGCAGCTAGGAGAGTTACCATCCAGGAGGAAGGAGCCCCTAATTTTACAATGCAACCGTTTCAAGCGCATCATCCGGCAGTAGCTACAGATTTTGAAATAAAGCCCTCACTGCTAAATTTGATGTCCAGGTTTCATGGCCTACCTGCTCAAGAGCCTATGAAGCACTTGAGAGATTTCCAGGCAGCCTGTTCTACTATCAGGCGTGATGGCACTAATGAAACTTCAATACTGCTGAAAGCTTTTCCGTTTTCTCTTGAGGGAAAAGCAAGAGAGTGGTACTACACTCAACCTCTAGCAAATGTATCCAACTGGGATACACTCAGAAAGGAGTTTCTAGAGAAATTCTTCCCATCTGAAGTCACTGATAAGCTAAGGAAGGATATCTCCACAATTGTTCAGGATGACAATGAGACTCTCTTTGAATACTGGGAGTGCTTCAATAATCTTTTGGAAGCATGCCCCCACCACATGATTGACAAGATCGTGCTACTCAACTATATCACACAAGGTATGAGGCCCCAGGATAAGACCATACTGGAAAGTGCCAGCAATGGGTTTATGAAGAAGTACAAGACCACTGATGAAGCTTGGCAATTGATCAGTGATTTAGCTGAATCCACTAGGAACCACAGACAGAAGCAAGGCCGTTAAAAAGCTGTTGCAGAAGTATCTTCTAGCAGCGAGACTGCTGCTCTACGTGAAGGCATCTGTGAAATGACCAACTTGCTGAAGCAAATACAGTTGAATCAACAAGCTCAGCAAGCTCAACCTCCTCCACCACAGCAAAACCAACAACTAGTCCCACAAAGAATTTGCAGAATCTGTGCTGATTACAGCCATTACACTGATGAATTCCCACATCTCCAACAAGAAGCCAACATGGTGGCATCCACTCACAACTTCTATGACCGCCCCAACCAAGGGTACAATCAAAGTGAAAATAGTAACCATGGATGGCAGGACAATTCAAACCAGAATTGGAGGGACAACAATAACAGAGGAGGCAGAGATAATCAGGGAAATCGGAGGTGGAACAATAACAACAACAGGCAGCAAAATCAACCTTACAGAGCACCTCACCTGAGGCAGAACCAAGGACCACAGAACAATCAGCAGCAGACCTCTCAATTTACCCATAGAACAATCAGCAGCAGGCCATGGAAAGTAACATCAGGAATAGTATTAATGTCAGTCTGAATGGTCTCACCTCTACTATGCAAGCTTTTATGACACAGTTTGTACCAGCACAAAATTCCAATAACCAACCTTCAAGCACCACTGGAATCCCCCTCAACCATTACCCAACCCAAAGGGAGGCATTGATTCCATCACCCTGAGGTCCGGAACCACACTGCAGGAGAGGAATCAGGAGGAACCAAGCTCACCAGAATACGCCTCAGCTGAAGAGGTGGTAGAAATCAAAGATGTTGAAGAGGAAGAGGATATACAGGACATAGCTGAAGAAGAAATAGTTCAACCACAGGAGGAAGCACCAAAAGGCGCAGACGCCACAGACAACACTACTCCTATTCCATTTCCACAACTTGCAAGGAAGCCTAGGAAGCGGCTGGAACCCGATCCTAAAATGGTAGAGATATTCAAAAAGGTCGAGGTAACTGTTCCTCTTTTTGATGTTATTCAGTAGGTACCTAAATATGCAAAGTTTCTAAAAGACTTATGTATCCATAAACACAAAATTAATGAATTAGAAACTATTCCTTTAGGTAGTTCTATATCTGCTTTAATGGGAGGATTACCTGGAAAATGTAGTGATCCAGGTCCTTGCATAGTTAGTTGTACTATTGGTGGTGTAGTAATTTATGATTGCATGTGTGATTTAGGAGCATGTGTCAGTATAATGCCTTTGTCTATATATGATGTTTTGAGGCTCCCTCCCTTAAAAAGGTCGGCAGCTCATTTTGTGTTAGCAGATAAAAGCATTATTACAGTGGCTGGAGTTGCTGAAGATGTTTTGGTGAACATTAAAGGGCTCACATTTCCCACTGATTTTTATATCTTGGAGATGCCCCACAATGATTCAGATAAGCCATCATCAATCCTACTTGGAAGACCATTCCTGAAGACATCAAAATTCAAATTGGATGCTTTTTCAGGAACATACTCCTTTGAAATAGATGGCTGCATAGTAATCTTCAATCTGAATGGAGTCATTGATAATCCCCCAGAAGATCGTTCTATCTTCCAGTGTGATGTCATAGACGAAAGTGTGGCTAAAATTCAAGAGGAAGAGTTTGAAGAGAGGCACACTGGACAAGGTCCCAGTGTGGGGACCCTCTTAACTGACAGTGACGGCACTTCACCATTTTCACAAGCCCCAGATAATCTAGAGCCTGCCCATGATCAAAAGTTAGAATTGAAACCTCTCCCTCCACATCTCAAATATGCTTATCTTGAGGATAAGCAGAAGCTTCCGGTTATTATTGCAAGGGAACTGACTGCTCAACAAGAAGAGCAGTTACTTGATGTACTGAGGAAGCATAAGAAGGCAATTGGGTGGAGTTTGGCAGACATAGTGGGAATCAACCTTCAAGTATGCGAGCACAGAATATTTCTAGAAGAGGGAGCAAGACCTGTCCGTCAACCCAAAGAAGATTGAATCCCACCATATTGGAAGTTGTCAAAAAGGAAGTGACCAGACTATTGGAAGCAGGTATCATATATCCCATTTCAGACAGTGAATGGGTAAGCCCAGTACAAGTGGTGCCCAAGAAATCTGGAGTCACTACAGTGAATAGTGAGCGTGGAGAGCTCATAGCAACTAGAGTTCAGAATGCTTGGAGAGTCTGCATTGATTACAGGCGTCTCAACCAAGCTACCCGTAAGGATCACTACTCACTTCCATTCATTGATCAAATGCTGGATCGCCTGTCAGGTAAATCACATTATTGCTTTTTAGATGGTTACACAGGTTATTTCCAGATTCATATAGCTCCTGAGGATCAGGAAAAGACTACTTTTACATGTCCTTTTGGGACCTATGCTTATAAGAGAATGCCCTTTGGCTTGTGCAATGCACCAGCTACCTTCCAAAGGTGCATGATGAGTCTTTTCTCTGATCTCATCGAGGACTGTATGGAAGTTTTTATGGACGATTTTAGCGTTTATGGTGATTCTTTTAGCCTTTGCTTAGATGGATTATCTCGAGTATTAGATAGATGTGTTAACACAAGTCTTGTATTGAATTTCGAAAAATGCCACTTTATGGTAAAACAAGAGATTGTATTAAGACATGTGGTATCTAATAATGGTATTTCTGTAGACCCCGCAAAGGTGAATGTTATTTCTAGTTTGCCTTACCCCTCTTCTGTGAGGGAAGTTCGTTCGTTCCTTGGCCATGCAGGTTTCTACAGGAGATTTATTAAGGACTTTAGTAAGGTGGCACTTCCCTTGTCCAGATTACTGTAGAAGGATATCGAGTTCGAGTTCAGTGAGGATTACGAACAAGCGTTTGATAAGCTGAAGACTGCTCTAACTCAAGCCCCAATTGTGAGAGGACCAGACTGGAGTCAACCGTTTGAAATCATGTGCGATGCTTCCAACCATACAGTAGGAGCAGCGCTGGCTCAGCGCGAAGGTAAGGATCCTTTTGTTATTGCCTATGCGTCTAAGACTTTAGACACTGCCCAGTCCAATTATACTACTACTGAGAAAGAGCTTCTGGCTATTGTTTTTGCTCTGGATAAATTCCGAGCCTATTTACTTGGTACTAGAGTAGTAGTGTATTCGGACCATGCAGCTCTAAAGTATCTATTAGCTAAAAAAGAATCCAAACCAAGACTTATACGTTGGATACTGCTGTTACAAGAATTTGATTTAGAAATAAAGGATAGGAGTGGTAATCAGAATTTAGTAGCAGACCACTTGAGTCGCCTTGAACATATTAAGGATGATTCTACTCCTATAGATGATAATTTTCCTTTTGACAACCTGCAAGCAGTATCTGCGGTAATCCCGTGGTATGCACCTGTTGCTAATTATTTAGTTAGCCGCACATTTCTTCCACATTTTTCTAAACATCAAAGAGACAAGCTGAAAAGTGAGTCTAAATATTATATATGGGATGACCCATATTTATAGAGATGTGGCGCTGACCAGATAATTAGACGTTGTGTGCCTCAATCAGAATTTCAGTCCATTTTAGAGGCCTGTCACTCATCTGAGAGTGGAGGACATTTTGGCCCTCAAAGAACATCTAGAAAGATCTTAGACTACGGATTCTGGTGGCCTACTCTTTTTAGAGACGCTGCTGAGTTTTGTAAATCCTGCCCCCCATGCCAGAAATTTGGTAATATATCCAGGAAGGATGAGATGCCTCAACAATATATGCTCTTCTGTGAAATTTTTGATGTTTGGGGCATTGACTTCATGGGTCCATTTCCAAATTCTAATGGATATTTTTATATATTGTTAGCTGTAGATTATGTTTCCAAATGGATAGAAGCAATTCCTACCTGCACTGATGATGCTAACACTGTTGTTTCCTTGTGAGAAACCATATTATATGTCGCTTTGGATCACCACGAGCAATCGTGAGCGATCAAGGCACCCATTTTTGTAACAGAAGACTAACAGGATTGATGAAGAAGCATGGGATAATCCATAAAGTTGCAACAGCTTACCATCCCCAAACTAATGGCCAAGCCGATGTATCAAACAGAGAAGTTAAGCGTATCTTGCAAAAGATAGTAAAGCCTCACAGAAAAGACTGGAGCACTAGGCTACAAGATGCACTGTGGGCATATAGAACGGCATACAAGACGCCCATTGGGATGAGTCCCTTCCGCTTGGTTTATGGAAAAGCTTGTCATCTCCCAGTTGAAATAGAACACAGAGCCTTATGGGCAGTTAAGGAGTGCAACATGGGAATTGAGAATGCCGGAGCTGAAAGAATGTTGCAACTGCAGGAACTGGAGAACATTCGCCTAGAAGCTTATGAGAACTCCAGAATTTACAAGGAAAAGATGAAAGCTGTGCATGATCAGAACATCAAGAAGAAAGAGTTTCAACCTGGAGATTTTGTTCTCCTTTACAAATCTCGACTAAGGCTCATGCCCGGTAAGTTGAGATCAAAATGGGAAGGTCCATACAGAGTAGAGAAGGCTGAACCATACGGAGTTTATCACCTAAGCCATCCTTCAAGCTCTAAACTTATTAAGGTCAATGGACAACGCCTAAAGCTGTACCATGGTGAGAAGGTGTAGAAAAATAAGGAGCTTGAGATCTTCCGCCTCGAAGATCCCCACATAGTAGCCGATTGAGCTAGTGGAGTGTCCAACTTATGGACGTTAAAGCAAAGTGCTTGGTGGGAGACAACCCACCGCGGTATGATCGTTGTTTTCTTCACTTTTAGTTTTTCATCTTTAATAACTCTTCTCTTTATTAGTGCTTTCGTGCATTTGCATTTCATGTCTTCATATTTCTTAATTAAAAAAAAAAAAGGGGTTTTTTGCCGCACGACGCGATCGCATCAGCGACGCGTCCACGTCGCAAAGAGGGTAGAGAAAACAAATAAACAAACAGAGAGTTCGGCTGGAGTCCGGCTGGAGGCGTGCCAATGGCACAAATCGACCCACGCGACCGCGTCCCTGACGCGTTCGCGTCACATGGGAATCCTGTTCTCCCACGCTACCGCGTGCCCCACGCGGCCGCGTGCCCTGAATTTTCGACGTATAAGGGTGCACACTGAGATATTGTGCAGGAGTAGTGCTGCATTGGTGCTGGAAGCACAATCCTTTTCACGCGGCCGCGTCACCCATTTTATAACGCACACTCATGCGATCGCGTGACCCACGCGATCGCGTCACCCTAATTTGGTAATTAAAATAAATCGAACAGAGAGTTGTGCTGGAGCGAGGCTGCACTCGCGCCAGCAGCGTAACACGGATCACGCGACCGCGTGACTGACGCAATCACGTCCCCTTACCTGACGCGCACCCACGCGAACGCGTGCCCCATGCGGCCGCGTTGCATGCGCCGCACAGCTCAACCTAAATTGCCAAATTATCTTATCTTTCTCTTCCCCAAATCCTAATTTTTCTTCCCCCCCCCCCCCCTTATTTCTTCCTTCCCCCTTCCCCCTTCTATCTCACCTTTCACTCTCTATCTCTCTTACCACCATTAACAAGGTTTCACCTTCTTTTTCCTTCTTCTCTTTTTCCTATAATTCTTCTTATATTATGTATATATATTATTATTTTCTTTTTCTTTTCTTTTTCTTTTCAAATTTTTATTTTTCTTCTTCTTCTTTTCTTTTCTTTACATGGTGTTAGAAAATTTTTGAGTCATCATCCCTCATTATATGCTTGTGGATTATTGCAAATTGTTTGACAATTATTTTTCCTCCCATTTAAGGGATTGCTTGCATGTTCATCTTCATATTTTCTATACCCTATTCACCATGCATGCTATGTGTTTGTGAAAAAGCTCATGTGACATTATGCACTTCTCTATGTTGCTATACTATTCAATGTTTGCTTTTCACAACTTTTTATTATTATTTTATTAATTGAATTCAATTGTCAATACAAACGTGATGGTTTGTTACGAAGTAATACTTGGTCTATGCCACTCATGCCCTTTTCCGGCATGCCAATAAACACCTTGCATTCACTTGACTTTGTACGCACTAGCTATTTTCCATTGATGGCTTTTCATATGTACTCGAGAGCATGTGTTACTGTCATCTACATTTTGCTGTGCATCATTCACCCTCTTTTCCGTTTCCTTCCTTGCTGTATATCTCTTTAAATTTAATTTTCTTTCTCTTCCCTTCTTTCAGGATGGCCACCAAGAAAGGAAAGGAGAAAGCAACTTCCAAACCACCAGCAAGAAGAGGAACTAAAAGAGCATTAGTGGCAGAGCCTTCTTCCACCACAGTCAAGCCCTCAACAAAACGAGTTAAGAGGATAATAAAGGTTGACGAAAAGGAAAAAGCCTTTCCAGCAAAGGACGCTGCGCGATTTTCCAATCGCTACTGTGAGCAGATGTTCCCTATCATGGCAGAAAGGAATTATAACAATGAATACCTTCTTATCCTCCCGTCGAATATTGCCACCTTTGTTGAGCCGCAAATTGAGCGAAGACAATGGGGTTTCCTACGGAGACTGCCGAGGCAGGTCAATCTTTCTTGGGTAGTTGAGTTCTACTCCAACTTCTACATGGTGACCCTGCAGTCTGTTTATGTTCGGCAAAAGCAAGTCCCCATCACAGAAGAGGCCATTCAGCAAGCTCTGAATCTTCCCCCTATTCCAGCAGGAATGGACGCTTTTCAAGAAGCCGCCCTTCAGCGCCAGAGACACCAATTCGACTGGGACTCCGTTCTCGGAGTCATCGCATTACCTGGTAGACGTTGGATCTACGGATACCACCGTACCCGCCCTAAGGGAATCTTGGCTTCAGCACTTACCTTGGAAGCTCGCGTATGGGCACAGATCATGTCCCATTACGTCTTTCCGAGCACTCATGAGTCCTTCTTCACTGCAGACATGGCTGTTCTACTATGGTGCATCCTTACAGACCAACCTCTGAATCTCACAAGACACATCTGGAATGCTATGGAACACGTAAAAATTGCTGGAAACTTACCTTTCTCCGCCTTGGTCTCAGATCTTGTCTTAGCAGCTAGAGTCTCCTACAGAGCTGGGGACACCAAAGCCATGCTTCCACGGGATGATCAGTATGTCCCTAACGAGAAATACCTCAGACTCTCAGCAGCCACTACAAGCCTTCCTACTGCTCCAGTTGAAGATAATCCTTCTTTAACACCACAAGCATCTACAACTGAGAAATTGCTCCAGCAGATAATCGAACGGTTGGATTGGCAAGAACAGAAAGCAAAGATGAGAGAGCGCCGTAACGAGCGCCGATTCAAACACCTCAAGGATCTACTCAAGGGACATTTGAGAGACTTAGACACCCCGGACTCCACTTCCTTCACCAGCACAGGGAGCCATGACGGCCCCGCCTGTGGAGATACTACTACCAACCCACCCCTGTTTCTGACAGATGGCACTGAGGACGGTGCAAAGCCTTAAATGTGGGGAGGTCGGTCAGTACCTGACTTCCGGAGGTAAATTCTCTTCTCTAGCACCAATAATTAGGATATTTTAGTTAGATTTTCTTTCCTTTATAGAATAGAATAAATTGCATAGGTTAGGATAGTTGCATGCATGTTCTACTTGATTGAAAAGACAATAAGTTTCTTTTAAAAATCTATCTTTGGAACAAAATTTCACTAATTTTTCAAAATTTTTATGATAAATTTGCTTGAGTTGTATTTGGAACATGATATTTGAGCTAAAGAACACACAACCTGTGAAAGATTTGAGCCTTTATAAATGGTTACATTATTTAACCATAATTATCTCGTTCTTGTGTGTTTACTTCTCTATGATTGTAATCTATATTTTGTTTTATCTTATATGTCCAATAGTTATTATATTTGCGTGCTTGCACATGATTGAGGCCATTATTTGTTTAAACTCACTCATCCAAATTAAGCCTACCCTTTTCAATTACCTTTGTTAACCACTTTGAGCCTTTAATTCCCATTTGTTCGATATTTTACCGCATTACTAACCTTAAGCCGAAAAACAATTGTATATCCCAAATTGAATCTTTAGTTAGCTTAAGATAGAATTGTGAGTGCTAGTTAAGTATGGGAAATTGTGGGAACAAAAGTTGTTAAGGGAATGTGTCATGAAAATTTAAAGGGAATTTGGATACCTACTCATGTAAAACTACAAGAATTAAAAATCTATGTGCATTGACAAGCTTTATTTATATAAAAAAATATGAAAAATCAATAAATAAGGGGACAAAAATTACCCCAATGTTGAATTCAGAACTCGAAGATCAATGCACATATGATAGAACCAAAAATATAAGTTGATACATGAGTATGGATTGAAAAAGGGAATTCTAGGTAGCTAGGTATGAACTTCAAAGATGACATTAAGTGTATACAAGTCACATTAGAGCTTGGGTTAATTAAAGATTCAATTTATTAGCTCACTTGACCAAATATACACCCCTGCCTATACCTTAGCCCCATTACAACCTTGAAAAGACCTCATGATGTTTGCATTGGTGTATTAACTATTGTTGATTGGTTAGGAGAAGAACAAAAGTTAGAAAGCATAATTAGAGAAGGATAGAGTGACCACCCTATACACTAGAGATCAGAGCGTACATACATTATCAGTGAGGGTTCAATACTTGAATTTTCAAATTCCCTGCTTTCATGAGCTTTCTTCTTGCACTTTTATCCATTTTATTGTATAATGATAGAATTAGTGGAATTTGATTGGTAATTATTTTGAAGAGCTTATTTACTTTTGATCAAGTGGACAAGAATCATATAGTTTCAATTATTTATATGTATATAGGTTTGCATTGCATTTCATGAGTTTCTACATGTTCACACTTATTTCCTTATCTCCTTTAATTAAGCATGAGGACATGCTAATGTTTAAGTGTGGGGAGGTTGATAAACCACTATTTTATGGTTTATATTGTGTTTAATTGTGTGGTTTTATCATGATCCTTACCCACTTATTCATTAAATTAGCATGCATTTAGATTTCTTTCCTGAATTTATTACATGTTTGAAAACTACTTCCTAGAGACTTTAATTATTTATTTTTTTAATTCTCTTTTATTCCATTCGATGCCGTGATCTGTGTGTTAAGTGTTTCAGACTTTATAGGGCATGAATAAGTTGGAGATTGGAAAGGAAGCTAGCAAAAATGGAAGAAACACAAGAATTTGAGGAGATAACCAGCGAGAAGTGACGCGATCGCATAGCTCACGCGACCGCGCAAAGGAGAGCAAATCACAGTGACGCGGCCGCATGGCTCACGCGGCCGCGCAAATTGGAAAAGTTCTGGCGACGCAGTAGCGTGGACGACGCGAACGCGTGGCGAGGAAAAGCGCGAATGACGCGTCCGCATGGATGACGCTATCGCGTGACATGTGCGATCTGCATAATCTGCAGAATTTGTTGGGGGCAATTTTGGGCCTATTTCGACCCAGTTTTTGGCCCGAAACAGCAGACTAGAGTCAGAGAACATGCAGAAACAAATAACAGATTCATTCAGAAACAATTAGAGATCTAGTTTTTACTTTCTTAGGTTTTTCTCTCTAGGTTTTAGAATTTTAATTTTCAATTGGTCTTAGCATTGGAACATTGAGAAGAGTTATTCCCTCATCAAGACTTCGTCATTCTAGTTCGTTTTCTCAACTTGGTTTTATTCTTCCATGTTCCTTGTTTTGTTCAATTTTGTTATTTGAATACTTTTATGATTATTTAATGCAAGGATTATTTCTTTTTAATTTAATTTCAATTCCAATAATCATGTCTTCTTTTAATTCCCTTTCATATGCTATGGAATCTTTATTTACAATGCGTGAGTAGTTTTCTTACTTGATGGGGAGTTAATTAAAGGGAACTCTTGAGTTGGAAGGATTAAAGAGAAATTTGTAATTGGGTTGAATGTTGGACTGCTATCCTGTCACCAACGCCAATCCCTTTGAACTAAGTGGGTTGCAACTTGTGAACAGATTTGGCATTCCAGCTTGTTTGACTTTCCCTTACTTAGTAAAGGATAACCAAACAGAACAACCATTAATTATAAATTAATCTTACAATCACTCCACCAATAATAGAAATTCCAACCAATCAACTCCCAGTCAAGGCTTTTATTCATATTATTTAACTTTCCTCAATTTACATTCCAATTTACTTAGCTCAACTTCTTGGAACATCTGATTAATAAGATAGCACACTTTTTTGCAACTCGTTGGGAGACGACCTGGGACTTAAAACTCCCAGTAATTTTTAATTTAACTCTCTGCGACATATTTCTAAATTGATAGGCAGATTTTCGGTGAGTTAAGAACTATACTCGCAACGTAACCATTTCAATAATTTTTAATTCACCAGCTTCTGCGTCTCATCAGTGCACCTTATGAAACTTTTATTAATTGATCCTTTTTGTCATTTCAGAGCTTATTTGTGTTCTTAGACTAAGTGCTCTGTGAGGGGGCGACTGTTTAAGATAGGCTTTCAGCCAGCACTCCCGAACCAGTTGGTTCAAGGTGCTAGGTGTTAAGACACCCCTAAGGACTTACTCCCTCAAGTCTCTTTCCCCCACACATACACACCACAGGCACATGGTTTGTTA
This sequence comes from Arachis hypogaea, assembly GCF_003086295.3. NCBI lineage: Eukaryota > Viridiplantae > Streptophyta > Magnoliopsida > Fabales > Fabaceae > Arachis > Arachis hypogaea. Next base: position 52,040,419 of record NC_092050.1, read on the forward strand.
TTTTCTTTTCTTGAGACCTTGGTGTCCAGTACCTCTTTGGGTTACTAAGTGTTCTGTAGCAAGGGTTACTCTTGATAGTGGACTTTTAGCTGATAATCCCAGGTTAGTTAACCCAAGTTACCAAGTGATAAGGCACCCCTAAGAGCTTATTCATCCAAGTAAATCCTTTACACAAGAGCACCACAAACATATCCCTCAAGATTCAAACCCTTGGTGCCTAGCCTTATTTCTTACTCTTTTTCTTTTATTCTTTAACTTTCATTTTTCTTTCCCCTTTTTTTTTGGGATCTTGTTATTCAGCTAGTCTCATGGGGTGTGTTTCAAGCATATGATTCAGGACAGATAGTTGCCTTCCCACCTTATTGGTGAACCGACTTAGCTAATCTATTACCACACCACAAAATTAGAAACTTACTCCACAATATGGATTCCACTCTGGTCTTTTATAACACACTTTCTCTTTTTATTTGATTCAAAAGGAGACAAGCAACACAATAAGCAAGATGGAATTGAAAACAGGCAATTTGACTAGCAATCACAGACCTAAGCAAGGAGAATACTAAAAACAGAATTGAAAATCCTAAACTACCATGGAAGCATGTTTTATTTCATACATGATTTTCCTTATTTAAAACTTGAAAAAGATGGGACAATGAGGGAACTCCACCACCTTTTACTCATGGGGTTGCTCCTGCTCTACTTCTTGTTTGTCCTCTTTGTGTTTTTCTTGAGTGCTTGTACTCCCACTTCCCTTGCTTTTTCCAATCAACTTCTTCCAGAAGCCAGCATCTTCCATCTTCTTCTTCAGTGTTTCCTTCTGCTGTTTCACCTTCCCTTCCTCTTGTTCTGTTAGCTCTTTTTGGACTTCATCATACCTAGGGATTGCAGAGTGCAGATTATGCATATGACTAGACATATAGTTCAACTTGGCTTGAGTGTTTGTGTAGAATTCCTCCCTATGTAGTTGCCGTCCTTCGTTCAGTACACTGAACTCATTGAATACCTTCGCCTGAGCTAGTTGTCGTTGATTGAGTTCTTGAAGGCGCTTGTCTTGTCGCTCTTGTCTTTCAGTCACTTGATTTATGGCTTGGGTAAGCTGGGAATAGTGTTCCATTTGTTGTTTTTGCCATTCTCCTTGTTTATTCATCCAATTAGAAAGGAGCTCTTCTTGACAATCCATCCTTTGAGCTTGAATGTGCAGTTATTGTTCTTGTCCCTTCATATAACTCCTTGCTAGCTCCTCAATGGCTCCATGAATGTGATTCAGGTTTATGTTGGTTGGGTCATAATATTCTCTTTGTTGGTGTTCTTCCTGATGAGAGTCTTCTTGGTGAGATCCTCCTTTTGGTTTTGGCTTTCCTATGTGAGGTCTTCTTTGTTGTTGGGCTGGTGTCACATGAGTTAGACGCTGAAACGTAATTAGCCTCCCAGGATTTAACCAATCTGGGTTGCTATCCTTGAAGACAACCTTGGCCTTCGTGCACAGTCTGAGGATTGTGCTGGGGTACTAAAGCCTGGCACCCGAATCAATCTTCTCAGCTGACTCTTCAATCCCCTCAGCTATAAGTTCGTGCACATTGATATCTCCACCTTGTACAAAGCAATGTACCATAGTAGCTCGAGTGACGTTGACCTCGGAATCGTTCGCTGCTGGGAGGATAGATCTCCTCACGAGTTTAAACCATCCCTTGGCTTCAGGGCTGAGGTCTCCTCTCTTGATGAACCTGGGTCTCTTATCCGCATACCTTTCCCAGTCAGCTCCTATAACACAAATTTCAAGTTCATCATTGTCAAGGCTCTTACTCACTCTTGCCTGATAACCAAGCTCATCAAAATGTGGTGATTTCAACTGAAGAGTCCTTGTTATAGCATTGGGGCTGAAGTCCACCTCTTTCCCTCTTATGTAACTTTTGAAGGTGGGGGCCTTGGTTTTGTCTTCTCTGACCACATTTGCATAGAACTCTGTGATGAGGTTTGCATTTATCTTCCCCTCCGGGTTCGTAAGCCTTTGCCAACCCCTTTGTTCAATCTTCTCGCGAATCTGTGGGCACTCATCCTCGTCAATTTGGAATGTTAACTCAGGCAGTATCTTCTTGAGCTTTATCCGTTCAAATTCGAGTTCATGGAATGCAGTTTTGAATCTCCTCTCATCGAAAGGAATATTCTCTACTGGTTCCTTCCTCTTTTGCCTCTTGGAGCTTGATGATGCCATGAGTCTGAGTTGAGGTGTGAAGAGGGTGGAAGGTACGGATAGATGAGGAATTCGGTTGGTTAGGACAAGGTGTGATGAAGGGATTTGGATGCTGAAGGTGTGTAGTGTGAGGAATGGGAATTGGAATGTGAAGGGAAGTACGGAACAAGGATCATTTATATAGAGAGGTGGTGAGTGAATGAAAGGTGTGGATTGATGAAGTGGTTGTCTAATGGACGATTGGGGCTTTGCATGGAATGAGCACAAGAATCATCAACTTTATGAAGGAATTGGTTCGGTCTCCAAGGTATCCTTCTTCCAATGTTGCATGGCCACATTTTCCAATGTATTCCCCTTGAAGACAAGTGTGTACTATCTTCCTTTTGTGTTATCCGAACCCTTCAATTGCCCCATCAATGCTTCTACAAAATAAAAAAAATGTGATTAAAAACATACTTTTAGAAATTGGCGGCAAAATTAAAAGGTTAACTATATTTTTTTTTAGTTTTTGTTTTTAACTAACTAAGTGCTACTCATGAGTGCAAACCAACTGACTAACTCAACATCCATGTATGCAACATTGGCAACACCAAACTTAGTTTGGTGCCATGTAGTGTAAAAGATTTGTTCAAGGCCCCTAAGAGTGATATGATGTGGGTTACATTCATGTTCTCTTAGTGTGCCTTGAACACCAAAACTTGTTCCTCACTATATGTTGCACACAATGATTCATTCAAGTGCATATCAAGTTAATTTGAAATTCATGAACCTTGAATTATTAACTATTTTTAAAAGCATGTAAAACATGGGTTGCCTCCCATGAAGCGCTTCTTTAGCGTCACTAGCTTGACGTTTTGCCTCTATCAGGGTGGTTGGTAGTGCTTCAAGTCCTCCCCTTGCAGTAAATCTATCTCCATTGGCTTCATCAAGGATCTCCACATGTTCCAAGGAGAGAACTCTGTTGATGGTAAAAATTTTAGGTAGCTGAGATGGGATGGTGGGGAGATCGGGGGGAATGGCTGGGAAGTAAGCTGAGATTACTTTATCCCCTGGGGAGAAGTCCTCTGTAGGGATCTTCTTGTTCCTCCACCTCCTTGGTACCTTCTTCTTTGTTCCTTTTGATGTTGCCTTGCTCTTTGTGACCTCCTCTTCGAAGTAGGTTTTGTTGCTGGTCTCATATAGCTCTGGTGGTTTAGGTTCCTCCTGATTTTCTTTGAGCTATGACAGTTGTTGATTGCCTTGTTCCTCAACTAAGGGGATTCGTAGCTGTACTGGTTGTGCTTCAGTACTTATTTCTTCTTTCAGTATCTCACTGTGATCTTTGCTTGGTTCTTTGTTCTCTTGATCTGTTTTTTGTGAGGGCTTGAAAACATTGAAAGTGAGTTGTTCATCATGAATCCTCAAAATTAGCTCCCCTCGCTCCACATCTATAAGTGCTCTGGCTGTAGCTAGGAATGGTCATCCTAATATGATTGGGTGGAGGTGACTCTCTTCCATGGCCAAGATGACAAAGTCTGTGGGCAGGAAGTATTTTCCAACCTTCACCAGCATATTTTCAACCACTCCTACTGCTTGTTTTTGAGTTTTCTCAGCCAACCTGATAACTACATCTGTGGGTATTATCTCATTGATCTGCAGCCTCTTCACAAGGGATAAAAGCATTAAGTTGATGCTTGCTCCCAAATCGCAGAGTCCTTTATCAAACATTGTTTCTCCTATAGCACAGGGGATGTAGAAACTCCCTAGGTCCTTCATCTTTGTAGGCAGCTCTGGTTGAATGAGAGCACTGCACTCCTTATTCATCACTATTGTTTGTCCTCCTTTGAGTGAGCTTTTCTTGGTCAGCAGCTCCTTTATATACTTAATGTATGAGGGCATTTGTTGGAGGGCCTTGATGAATGGTATGTTTATATGGAGAGATGCAAACATGTCAAGAAACCTTGAGTATAGTCTCTTCTCTACACAGCCATTTAGTAATTGGAGAAAGGGTGCATAAAGTCTCAGCAGCTCGTTCTGTGCCAGCTCCTTCTGTGTAATTGTGGTTTCTTGATGATTCTCCCCCTGCTTTCTTGCTAAAGTATCTTCAGGTTGTTCTAATGGGTTGTTCAGCTCTTCCTCAGTCTCCTTATTACTTATAGTAACCATCTTGCAATCTTCCCATCTGACTTTCTTTGCTTCACCTCTCGAATTTTTCTCTGTGTCACTTGGGAAGCTATCAGTAGGTTTGGGAATCTGCTTGGAGAGGTATCCCACTTGAAATTCCAGCCTCTTGATGGTGTCTCCCTGATTCTTGATATTGGCTCGCACCTCCTCCTTGAATACCTTATTATCTTGAATCTCTTTGCATATGCCCCTAAGTAGAGTCTCAATTCTGGAGAGTCTATCTTCAGATGATGGTGGGTTGGGATTGGAGTGATGAGAAGGGTTGTTTTGGTTTTGGTATGGATGTGGAGAGGTGTTGTTAGGGTGGTGTTGATATGATCTCTGTGTGGACTGTTGGTGAGCTGCATGGTTGTTAGGGTTGTGACGTCTCTGATCTTGGCTTTGATCTTGTTGATTTCCCCACCCAAAGTTTGGGTGATTCCTCCAACCAGGGTTGTAGGTCTTGGAGTATGGATCATGGGTCTGCCTGGGTGAGTTTCCAATGTAGTTGGCTTGTTCTTGCTCATCCTTTGCCTCTGCATTCACTCCCTCTTGGGTTGCTGATGAGGTGGTGATTGCTGCTACTTGGTTCCTCTCCATCTTCTTGGTGAGGTCAGCCAGCTGCTTAGTAATAAGCTTGTTTTGGGCCAATAGTGCATCCACATTGTTTAGCTCCATCGCTCTTCTAGTGTTGCCTCTTTCAGAAGCATAGAAGTAGTCATTCTCAGCTACAGTCTCAATGACATCTATGGCTTCTTCAATGGTCTTCTTCTTGTTCAGAGATCCCCCGAATGAATGGTCTACTACCTTCTTTGATTCATAAGAAAGGACTTTATAGAAAATGTGTAGTTGTACCCATTCATTGAACATATCTGGTGGACACCTTCTTGTCAGGTCCTTAAACCTCTCCCATGCTTCATATAGAGTCTCACCATCTTGTTGCCTGAAGGTTTGCACCTCAGCTCTCAGCTTGTTGACCCATTGAGGAGGATAGAATCTTGCCAAGAATTTGTTCACCACATCTTCCCAGGTTGCTAAACTCTCCTTTGGGAAGGATTCTAACCATTTAGATGGCTTGTCCTTGAGTGCGAAAGGGAACAGAAGTAATCTATAGGTGTCAGGATGAACACCATTAGACTTCACAGTATCACATATCCTCAGGAAGGTGGTTAGATGTTGATTGGGGTCTTCTTGGACACTCCCTCCGAATGAACAATTGTTCTGAACAAGGGTGATGAGTTGTGGCTTTAGTTCAAAGTTGTTGGCATGTATGGTTGGCCTTTGGATGCTACTCCCGCAATTTCCTAGGTTTGGATTGATGTACGAACCCAGAACCCTTCTCTCTTGCCCAGCCTGATGTGCTGGACCTTCTCGGCCATGGTTGTGAGCCTCTTCTTCATGATGGTTCTCCCTATTCTCATCCATATTTGATTCAAAGTACTCCTCCTATTCCTCAGCACCAACTACTCTCTTTCCTCTTGCTTCCCTCCTTAATCTAAGGAAGGTCCTCTCAGGTTCAGAATCAAAAGAAGTTGAAGCCCCGCTTCTTCTCCCTGTCATACAACCAACAAGGCACAAGCAAGGAAATAGATGCAGAAAGTAATTTCTACAGAAATACTGTTAGTGTGAGTGATGCAATATATCAAACAATTAGTGGGTTAGTGGACTGAATTGTAAACAACTAAGAAAATGGGTAGGGGAAAGGGAAGAAATAACTGAACAGAAAGTAAATTACTCAAATGAACTTAAATCAAACAAAAGAAAAATGCTCAATCTAGTTATCCTCCAATTTAATCATTGTTGATACAAAATCAATCCCCGGCAACGGCGCCATAAACATGATGTACAGAAACTTGTCTCTCAACAATTTTCCTTCGGCAAGTATACCGAATTGTCGTAAAGTAAAAACTCACAATAGAGTGAGGTCGAATCCCGCAGGGATTGATTGGTCAAGCAACTTTAATTGGAAGAATGTTCTAGTTGAGCTAAGCAGAATTTAGTTTGAGAGTTGCAGGAAATTAAATGGCTGGAAAGTAAATAGCAGAAAATGTAAATGCTGGAAGTAAAGAGCTGAAAATAAATGACGGAAAGTAAATTGCAGGATTGTAAATGGGAATGGGGAAGATGCTCATAAAAGTAAATTGCAGAATTTAAAAGAATGGGTAAGATCAGAATGGGGAATTCATTGGGTTTAGGAGATGTTGCGTTCTCCGGATCAAGTTCATTTTCATCTCTTCCTCAATCAATGCGTTCATTGATCTCCTTGGCAATCTTAAGTGATCGAATTACAATTCCTTGTAATTCAATCTCTCAAATCTTGATCAATAGCCAATTCCTTGGTCAATTGCTCATGAGAAGAGATGAAGTATGGTCACTGATTATACCACATGCATTCCCAAATCAAGTGTTGGTAGAATTATAGTCACCATATCCTTCCAACCCCAATTTTGTCCAACATGAGAAAGCATTTCTAGCATGATCTCTTCATTCCTCTACCAAGTTTCAGAAGAGATCCAAGTATGAATAGCTTCTTTTCCAAGATAAATACCCAATTGGATGAAGATTGAAAGCTTTCTAGTAAAATCAAGAGAAAAGATAGAAGAAGAATAATGAAAACTAATATTGATCCATCAAATTACAACAGAGCTCCCTAACCCAATGAAGGGGGTTTAGTTGTTCATAGCTCTGAAATGGAAAACAAAGATGGAAGATACATTCTCCAAAAATAAACTAGAAGTGCAGAGTAAATTATACAGAGAGTAGTTCTCAAATTTCCAACTCCCCAAAAAAGGTTTTTCTCTAATTCAAAATTACCCCTATATATACTACTCTTCTGATCTTCTAGTTGGTTCTTCAAGTCTTGCATATGGGCCTTTGGATCTTGAGTTTGAAGCAGTTATCCTCTTCAGTGGGCTTAGCTTTACTTGCAGAGAGAAAGTGTGAAGTAGGCAGGGTATTTAGCTCAGGACGTTAGTGGCGTTAACGTTAAGTGAGAGTGTGGGTTCGAGAACGTTACTGACAATCACCTTTTTTACTAACGTTCCTAACCCAGGTATGATCCACGTTAACTTCAACATTAGTGGCACCAACGTGACCACTAACGTTGCCTCTTGGTCTTTTGCACACATTATTGGGACTCACCTTTTCCAATAACGTTGAGAGTCCTCCCTTCCCCCTACGTTAGAGTCCACGTTAACTTAGTTAACGTGGCTCTTAACGTAGGCTTGCCAATCCTTCGAGAACGTTAGTGACACTTACCTTTGTCACTAACGTTCCAAGATGCCCCTACTTCCCACGTTAGAATCCACGTTAACTAAGTTAACGTGGCTTCTTACGTGGTGATGATAGCCATCTCCAACGTTAGTGAAAAAGGTGAGTGTCACTAACGTTGGCTCATCATCCTTTCCTCCACGTTAGCTTCCACGTTAACTAAGTTAACGTGGGAGTTAATGTGGCTCATAGTAGCTCATTGTGGCTCATTCCAACGTTAGTGACAAAGGTGAGTGTCACTAACGTTGGCGATTATTTGCTTTCTCCACGTTAGCTTCCACGTTAACTAAGTTAACGTGGCTTAAAGTGGCTTAGTCCAACATTCGTGACAAAGGTGAGTGTCACTAACGTTGGCCATTCTTTTGCTTCCCAACGTTAGAGTCCACGTTAACTAAGTTAACGTGGCCCTTAACGTGGCCAATATGAGCTTGGTCCAACATTAGTGACAAAGGTGAGTGTCACTAACGTTGGCTCCACTTTCTTCTTCCACGTTAGAGTTTACGTTAACTTAGTTAACGTGACTCTTAACGTGGGCTATGATGGCTTCGAGGATGTTATTGGCGATTACTTTTCTCATTAACGTTGCAAGCTAGCTCCCATTCCATGTTAGTGGTCACGTTAGTTAGACTAACGTGGCTGCTAACGTGGTTCTTTCTTGCTTACCTTGTCCTGAAATCAAGCAATAAAGTGCATCAAAGTTCTACTCTTCATCATGAGACATGCATCATCCAATTTGTCATTTAATTCATGCAAAATTCTCATGAAATCATGTAAAGTGCACCATGCTTGCTCGAATCAAGATGTAAGTGAATTTTTACCCAAAACTTGCTTATTTCCTAAGAAAATGCATGAAACTACCCTAAAACAGTAAAGAAAAGGTCAGTGAACTGGCCAAAATGCCCTGGCATCAGTAGTCAGTTTTAGATCCACTTTTACACTTCACTTTTGAGTACTTTTTGAGCTAATAGTAGCTAACTTCCCTCTCATTGAGAGAGGGAGCTCTGTTGTACTTGATCGATTGATAATTGTGAAATTCTTCTTCTCTTCATCTTCTCTTTGATTTGCTAGAAGGAATTTCGTTATTAATGCTTAGTATTCAATTATCTTGGGAAAGATATTGAATGCAATTGGGTTTCATGGGAACCTTGGGAAAGAAAACATGAAACCATGCTTGAAATCCCTTTTCACACTAAAGTAGAATCTGGGTTTTGTTGTTTGGATATGTGACATATAATCCTCCCTCTACTTGGACCTATAATGGTGTATGGTATAATCAGGGACCAAGCATATCTCTCTTCGTGAGAAATTAGACCAAGGAATTGGCTATTGATCAAGATCTGAGAGATTGAGTCACCAAGGGATTGGGGCTTAATCAATCATGATTGCCAAGAGGTCAATGAGTTGCATGATTGAAGAGGATATAAGCTAGATTTGATCCAAAGAGACAATATTTCTCAATCTCAATGAACTTTCCCCATTCTTATCTATCCATTTCTTTACTGCTTATTTTTACATTCAGCAATTCCCCATTCCCATTTACTTTCAAGTCATTTATGATTCTGCTATTTACTTTCTGTCATTTATATTTTTGCACTTTATTGCTTTTCTTTATATTCTAGTCATTTAAATTTATGTCATTTACAATTCTGCACTCTACAATCATATTGATCCGCTTGACTAATTCATCAATTGATTAAAACTGCTCGAATTTACCAATCTCTGTGGATACGATCCCACTCCACTGTGGGTTATTACTTGACGATAATTTTGGTGTGCTTGCCAAAAGGACTAATTCACCAATTTTGAATGGGGTGTGAATTTCCGGTCATCAATACCGGGGTGTCAGTGTATTCTGTGATGAAGTCGGCCAGATACTGTGACTTAATAGCTGTCCAAGCTTCATATTTGAGGTCAAATTCTGATAACTCAACTGCCCATTGTAGGATTCTTCCAGCTAAATCTGTTTTCTGTAAAATACCTCTTATGGGCTGGTTAGTCTGTACTCTGATGGTGTGAGCGTGGAAGTATGTACAGAGTCGTCGAGAAGTGAATATAAGGGCATAGGCGAACATTTCTATCTCTTGATAGTTTAGTTCAGCCCCTTGTAGAGCCTTACTAATGAAGTAGATGGGTTGTTGCCCACCTTCGTTTTCTTTAACTAGTGCTGAAGCTATTGCCTGACTTCCAACGGCGATGTATAGTATGAGTTCCTCGCCTTCCCGAGGTCAGTAAGGATGGGTGGTTGTCCCAAAAATTTCTTGAAATCTTGGAATGCTTGTTCACATTCTGGGGTCCACTCGAACCTCTTTACTTTCCTTAATGTTGCATAGAAGGGGAGAGATCTTAAGGTTGATCCAGCTAGAAATCTGGATAGAGCTGCTAGTCTTCCGTTAAGCTGTTGTACTTCTTTGACATAGGTCGGGCTTTTCATGTTGAGTATGGCCTGGCACTTATCTGGGTTAGCTTCAATTTCTATCTGAGTGAGTATGAAGCCCAAAAATTTTTTGGCTTTTACCGCGAAGGTGCACTTTGCGGGGTTAAGTCGCATCCCATGCTTTCTTATGGTGTCGAACACTTTGGTGAGGACGAAAGACAATGATTCCTCCCTTTGTGTTTTTACCAGCATGTCATCTACATATACCTCCATTATCTTTGCGATGTGTTCGGTGAAAACTTTATTCATCAATCTTTGATATGTAGACCCTGTGTTTTTTAGTCTGAAAGGCATAACTACGTAGCAGTAGTTTGCTCTAGGAGTTAGGAACGAGGTCTTTTCTTGGTCGGGTGGGTACATTGGGATTTGGTTGTAGCCTGAATAGACGTCCATGAAGGAAAGGTACTTGTATCCGGAAGAGGCATCCACTAGAGTGTCTATATTTGGGAGTGGGTAGGGATCTTTTGGGCAGGCCTTATTGAGGTCTGTGTAGTCGGTACACATCCGCCACTTTCCATTTGACTTCTTTACCAAGACGACATTGGCTAGCCATAATGGGTACTTAACCTCCCATATGAACCCTACCTCGAGGAAGGCTTGTACCTATTCTTCCACAGCATGGGACCCTTCTAGGCCAAGCTTCCTACGCTTTTGTTGTACTGGCCGGGATCCAGAATATACTGCCAGTTTGTGGCATATTAGTCCGGGTTCTATACCGGGCATGTCAGTAGCCTTCCATGCAAAGAGGTCGGAGTTATCCTTTAGGAGCTTTGTTAGCAGCTCCTTCATATCTCCTTTTAGATTTGCCCCGATATTTATTGTTTGGTCTTCAGTTTCGTCGATTTGAACTTCTTTGGTCTCACCTCCCGGATGAGGGCAGAGTTCTTCACGAGCCCGAATTCCCCCAAGTTCTATAGCATTGGTTTCTTTTCCTCTGGGGTCACCTTTAAGGTTCATACTTTCATTATAACAGCGTCGCGCGAGTTTTTGGTCTCCCTTTACAGTAGCGATCCCTTCTGGAGTCAGGAACTTCATGCATAGGTGTGGAGTGGAGACTACTGCGACGAGCGGGTTCGGTGTTGTCTGATCTATTAAGGCGTTATAAGCCGAGCTTATGTCGACTATAATTTAGTCTTTGCTTAACGTCTTAGACCGAGCTTATCATATGGACATGTCTCTCAGGGATGTGAGGTGGACGTTCGACTCGTCCAACCTCTTCATCCCTTCTTTTCTTTCTCGGTTCATCTGCTTTATTGGCTAAGAACGGATCTAGTCGCCCTTCTCGTGCCAGATTTTCTATAACATTTTTTAGGTCGAAGCATGCGTTGGTAGGATGCCTGTAGATTCAGTGGTATTTGTAATACTCTGTCCGACTTCCTCCTCTTTTGTGTTTAATTGGGCGAGGTAGTGGGATTTTCTCAGTGTTGTATATCTCTCAGTAAACATCTACAAGGGACATCCGAAGTGGGGTGTAGTTGTGGTACTTTCTAGGTTTCTCAGTAGGTTGGTCTTCTTTTTTCCTGAACTCTTTATCCTTATTCCGATGTGGGTAGGAGAATCTGGATTTTGAAGTTTCTCCTAATCGAGAGTTCTCCTCCATATTGATGTACTTTTCCGCCCGCTCTTTTATCTCGTTCAGAGATGTTGGGTGTTTTTTAGATATGGAGTGGCTAAAGGGTCCTTCTCGCAGACTATTGATAAGTCCTATAATCGCTGCTTCTGTGGGGAGATTCTGTATGTCAAAGCATGATTTATTGAATCTTTCCATATAACTGTGAAGGCTCTCCCGCTCTCCTTTTTTTATCCCTAGTAGGCTTGGAGCGTGCTTGGTTTTATCCTTCTGGATGGAGAACCTAGCCAGGAACTTCTTGGCGAGGTAATCGAAGCTTGCAATCGACCTTGGCGGCAAGCTGTCGAACCACATTATTGCTGTTTTGGTCAAGGTAGTTGGGAAGGCTTTACAACGAATTGTATCTGAGGCATCCGTAAGATACATCCGACTTCTGAAGTTGCTGAGATGATGTCTTGGGTCAGACGTACCATCATAGGGAGTCATGTCAGGAGCGTTGAAGTCTTTTGGGACTTTAGCTTTCATGATTTCCTTTGTGAATGGGTCTTGGTCCTTGCGGGGGCTATCTTCGCGATTGAACCGAGTAGCTTTTATGTTGAAGTGGCCTCGAGTTTGAGGAGCTTATCTTCTAGCTCTCGACGCCTACGGATTTCTCTTCGGAGATCTCGCTCAGCCTCCCGCTGCCGGTCAGCTTCTTGTTCTAGCTGTTTGAGGCGATTCTGTTGTTCACAGGTGGCCTCCAAAATTTATGTATCTAGGGGTTGTTTGTCTCCCTTGTTTTGAGGTGTATCCTTCGGTATGGTATCCGTGTTCTTATGTAGCGTTCTGTCTTCCAGACTAGAGTTGTGATTATTGTCAAGGTTGTCTAATGCGCAAGAGGATGCTCGGTAAAGAATTTTCTCAAAAGAGTCGCGTTGCAAGTATAGCTCTACCAACAACAATCCTCAAGTATCAAATTTAGAAAGGGATTTGGTTGTCACAAGTTCAACCCCAATAGAAATAACCGAAGTATTCAAATCTCGGGTCGTCTCACAAGGAATGGGCAAACATGTGCTTCAACATTAGTTAGAAATCCGGGGTTATGAGTCATGAGCAAGAATTTAAACTAGTAATCTTAACAAGCAAGTAATCTTAAAATGCAAGGAACTAATTCAATTAACTAAGCAAGATGTGAGAAATTCCAAACTAACCAAATAACATCCAATATAATTCTATTCTAGACTAAACAAGTAACTATAACTAAAACAAGTAATCAAGAAATTGGATTTTCAAATATGAATGACAAAAGCAACTCTTGGCTAGGCATGGGAATTGGGGTCACCATCCTTGTCTAATAACCATATATTGACAATTATGAGGAACCAAACTCATTAAGTCTACTTCTATACTCGAAGTACGTCAAATGGTTTGGTCAACATCAACCCATAAGTCCTAACCTCCCTATTAATTGACTTAATAAAGGTTAGCGTCAATGGCTATCAAATTGACCACTAAGGGCTCTCAAATCATCAACTCCATTAGACCCAATGACTCAAGTTTACCCAATTCCCTTAGCCTAGGCCAAGAGTAAATAGAACTACTCCATAATCAAGATAAACAATTCATCGAACACATGGTAAGCATTAATAAAAGACATGTTCAAATTGCAATTAAATTGAAATCAACAAATACCCACTAACAATTATCAACATACAATCACTCAAACAACACAGTTAATCATAGAAATAATCAATGTAACATCAACAAAGCAAGATTCACAACATTCATGAGATGGGTATAAAATGACAATTGACAAGAGTTCATAAAACTATCACAAGATCTAAGCAAAATTATACTAAGGAATTCAAAATGAACAATTAAAACTAGTAATTAATAAGATCTAATTCAGAATTTAACAAAGGAAGATCAAATTAAAGCTAGATCTAGAGAGGAACAAGGGTTTCTCTCTCTAGAAGAACAAAGAACCAAAAACTAACTAAAAATTGTGTCTAGTGTAAAAAAAATCATCCCCCTTTCCCCCTAGCATCCTTGGGTCTTTTCCATGCAGAAACAGCTTGAATTTGGGCCTGATGAGCCTCAGAAATCGCCAGGCACGATTTCTTTTAATGAGGTCACGTGCAGCTTCCCGCGAGTACGCGCCATGCGTGCGTGCGCGCCGATTGCTTTTGTGATCCACGCGTGCGCACTAGGTGTGCGTGCGCGTCGGTGGGAATTCTCTGATCCACACAGATGCGTCCATCCTCACGCGCCACTTCCAACTATCCTCATCCACGCGTGCGCGCCAATGCTGAATTTCCCAAAATCCAAATCTTCATGTTCCTTCCTTTTGTGCATGCTTTCTTTCTCTCTTCTAGGCCATTGTTACCCTATTAATTCTGAAATCACTCAACAATACATCACAGCATCGAATGGCAATAAAAGATGATTAAAATATGGCAATTTTTGGGCAAAAGAAGCATGTTTTTTATCATGAAGAAATATTAGGAAAGGAACACAAAATCATGCATTTCTTGTGAATAAGTGTGAGAAATATTGACAAAAAACCCCCCAAATTATACACAATATAAACCACAAAATTGGGGTTTGTCAAATCTCCACACACTTAAACCAAGCATGTCCTCATGCTTAAAATAAGAAGACCAAAGATCATGGTGAGAAAGGGTTTATGAAATACAAACTACCTAAGTGAATGCATGCAACTAATGTAAAATCATCTAATTACTTGGTCAAGCATAAATCTATCCTCCAAGAACACATGTGAGCATATAGGGTGAAAATGATATGTAGTTCATGGATCCTACCAAATTGAACATCACTATGAAGTGCATATAACTTGCTAGATGAACGCTTGTGAAAGCTGGGAACAAGGAATTGAGCATCGAACCCTCACTGGATGTGTATCCGGTCTATCCGCTCAAGTGTATAGGGTTCGTCACTCAATCCTCTCCTAATCATACTTTCTAAGATTTGTCTTTCATCTAACAATCAACAATTACTTAATGCATGCTTACAAGTATCATGAGGTCTTATTCACGGGTTGTATTGGGGCTAGGTGAAGGTAAAGATATATATGGTCAAGTGAGCTTAAAATTTGAGTCCTTGATTAACCTAGGATCTCACTAGACACATAGAACAACCTATACAACTGTAATACATTACCTAGCTACCCTTGAGTTTCACTTTTTGCATACTCATGCATTCTTTTCAATTCACATCCCATATGCATTGTTTTTATTACTTTGTCTTGGGGCCTCTTTGTCCCCTTTCATTGATTTTCTTTTCTTTTTCAAATTTTTTTTATTTTTTTATTTTTTATTTTTTATTTTTTTTATTTTTTTTTGGATCCCCTTTTTTCTTGGGGTCTTATGTACAAAAATTTCCAATACATATGGTTCAATCTTTCAATCCATGAGTATGTTCCCAAATCCTAGAATTTTCAATTAAAACTACAATTACACACCTCTATATCTACCCAAATTTTCCAAGTATACCCTTCCAATTGAATGATACACATCCCAACTTACCTAAGCTAATCAAGGATCCAAATTTAGGGACATTCATGGTTTTTCGCTTAGGGCTATTGATGTGCTCTTTTTAAGAACAAAAAGGGTTTATCATAGGCTCAAAATTAGTTATCAATGGTAGATAAAGGGTTAAGGCCATTTGGGAAAAGTGAATATTGAAATGATGGCCTCAGTCATGTAAATGCATTCATACACAAAGTAATGGACATATAGAATCAGACAAAATAAGGATTGCAATCATAGAGAGAGAAATATGCACACAAGAATGGGAAATAATGGTTAGAAGATGTAACCATGCAATAGGCTCAAAACTTACATGCTTGTGTTCTCAGCTCAATCACTATGTTCCAAAATACATTCTTAAAGCAAGTTTGCCATAAAAATTTTTCACGATTTGGTAGGGTAACCTAAAACACAGTTTCTTAGGGAAGAAGTTATTGTTTTGACCAAGCAACTCTATAGAAACTAACTATCATGCAAGTAGTATTTACAAGCAAGACTAACTACACATGCAATGTACTAACTACTAAGCAAAAGATAAATCCATGGCTATTGAAAGGAAGAGATTGTTACCCATAGAGATCAGTCGAATGACCTCCCCACACTTAGAATTTAGCACGGTCCTCTGTGCTACGAACAATGCACAAAGGACGGCTGGGACTGGAACCGTCACTATCCTCTCCTTCAGAGCTCCTATCACTTGGGTTTCAGGTGGATGTGAATATTTTAGGTTCCTCCATGCTAGGGGTAACACAACGCAGAAGCTTCTTTATGTAAGTGTATCGGCGTTGGTTGCGCCGCTCATATCTGTCAAGCTTCCGGTGTAGATCTTCTATCCTTTGATGTGTGGATCTTTGCCGTGGTGGTGATGATGAGGTGGAAGGAATAGTAGATGAACGGGCTATGTCAAGGCTCGGGTTGTTCATGGGAAAATGTAAGTATTTTTCACTTGGGACCACATCGCCTTTAGCCGGAACTATAATCTTCCTGTCCTTGGCATCCCAAGGAATACCCGCAGCAGCAACTAAATCAGATACCAATGCTGGAAATGGCAAATTACCCTGGGCGTGGACCTGACTCATCGCTTGCTTGACCATCAACAGAATGTTCACCGGCCTCTCCGTGAGAACACACCAAACAAGCAAGGCGAGGTCCGCCGTGAAGGACGACTTGTGTGTGCTAGGTAGCACATAGTGAGATAGGATTTGGGCCCAAGCTCTAGCTTCCACAGTGAGAAAGCGAGCATCAATGCAGTTGGGCCTCATCCGAAGTCGACCATTCGTCCAAAATGTCCCTGGCTCAACAATGACTCGAAGGATCGAGTCCCAATCAAATCCATACTTCACTCGCTGACGTAAGACTTCTTGGTAGCCATCCATGTCACTTGGCACCGGTAGGACATTAAGCACTTCCTGAATAGCCTCTTCTGAAACTGATACTTGCTTCCGGCTCATGTATACCGATTGAAGAGAGGAAAGATGGTAGTTAGTGTAGAATTCTTCCACCCAAGGGAGGTTGATCTCCCTTGGTTGTCTCAAAAGAAACTCCCATCCTCGCCGTTCAATGCGGGGTAGAATATAAGGAGCAACCTTATCCAGCGGAGCGAGTAGATGCTCAGGATGATAGTTCCTCACAGCTATAGAGGGGAACATAAGTTCACAGAAGCGGTTGGGGAACCTTGAAGAATCTTTTGCCAGTTTGCTCTTTTCATTCTCATCAATAGGAGCGGGTGTCTTCGCCTTCTTAGATAGGGGTTTGGCTCCTAATGAAGAGTGCGCCTTAGAAGTTGATCGTTGGGGTGCCCTTTTTGTGGCCGGTTTCCTTGGAGCTTTCTCCTTCCCTTTCTTGGTGGCCATCCTGAGAAAGAAGGGGAAACAGGAAAACATTAAACCCAAAGAATCATTTGAACAAAATTATGCAAGTGAAGGATAGTGCCTAAAAGAAGTAGTGCAACAAACACAACACTTGGCATGGGATGCAAGAGGTAATAAAGCATGCAATAGGGCATTGATGAGCGGATAATTTATACGCTTTTTGGCATTGTTTTTAGGTAGTTTTTAGTATGATTTAGTTAGTTTTTACTATGTTTTTATTAGTTTTTATGCAAAATTCACATTTCTGGACTTTACTGAGTTTGTGTGTTTTTCTATGATTTCAGGTATTTACTAGCTGAAATTGAGGAACCTGAGCAAAAATCTGATTCAGAGGCTGAAAAAGGACTGCAAATGCTGTTGGATTCTGATCTCCCTGCACTCGAAATGGATTTTCTAGAGTTACAGAAACCCAATTGGCGCGCGCTCAATTACATTGGAAAGTAGACATCCAGTGCTTTCTAGAAATATATAATAGTCCATACTTTGCCCGAGTTTTGACGACGCAAACTGGCGTTCAAACACCAACTTCCTGCCCTATTCTGAAGTTAAACGCCAGAAACAGGTTACAAACCAGAGTTAAACGCCACAAACAGGCTGCAACCTGGCATTTAACTCCAATAGAAGCCTCTACATGTGTAAAGCTCAATGCTCAGCCCAAGCACACACCAAGTGGGCCCCGGAAGTGGATTTCTGCACTATATGCAGTTAGTTACTTATTTTCTGTAACCCTAGCTACTAGTTTAGTATAAAAACAACTTTTAGAGACTTACTGTAACGACCCAACTTCTAGCATGTCTAGATCATACTAGTAATCGAATGTTACCAACTTGTTTTTCCTTTTTGTATTATTAATTAATAAATATAAGCCTGTACGTTGTTAAAACCCCGCGAATTTTACAAGTAAATTTTTTTTAACAAGAATAATTTAAAGTCGCATACCTTCCATATATTAAGGGATAATTAAACATTCACATACATAAGACAAAAGATAACAGAATATGGAACAACACACTATAATATACATCATGTTACAGAAGTGGCTCAGTTATATAAGCATATAGCTATAGTACAGCACCCCTAAGTCAGTGACTCATATAGTATATACATATATGTACATAAGACGCCCCAGGGCCTGGCCTGACCAAAAGCCCCTAAGCTAGCACCCAGGCTAGCCTAACTCTATGATATGCCTATTCCCTCTAATCATGCTAAAAAAAGTAAGGGAGACACTCTAATGTACTGAAGTTAGACTAGGCGTCTGAAAAAGTCTCCTTAATCCTGGTCTAGAGTACCTCACGGAAAATCACCGGGCGAATGGTGATGCTCGCCTGCTGGCACCTCGCCTGGCTCATCGTCATCCCTGTCAGAGGAGACAACTATGAAGTTAGGATCTTTCTCTGGATCTTCTTCTTCCTCGTCCTCTTCTTCTGCCGGAGTGATAGTAGAGGAACCACTACTGGCCACAGGAACCATAAAAGGATAGCTACCAAACAAAATACAGTCTGGAGAAGGAGGTGGCGCCTCCATGATCTGATCATACTCATGTCCCTGCTGCTCATCAAAGACAGGAGGCTCGATCGGCTCAAGTAAGGGATCAAGCTCGGGTGGTAACACAGGAACACCCCACTCATCAAGGACAAAAGGTGCAAGAGGTGCCTCATGGATATGTTGGGCAGGTATAGGCTCATCAGGTAGAGGAGGTTCAGGTGGAGGAGGATAGTCAGGTGGAGGTGGCATCTGCTCCTTAGGATGAGGTATTCCAGGTCTGCCGGGGTGTAACAAAGATAAAAGAAAGTCATAGGGTGCATCAGGATTAAAGTATGCTGTCCTAATAGGGTACTGGAAAGGTCTACCACGAACTACATAATTACGGATACTCGCCACGCACCGGGTCCTCGTGGATGTACGGTGGATCAATCTCGTAGAATAGGACTCCCGTGTCTATCTGTAGAGGTGTAAGGGGTAAGAACTGGGGAGTTCTTAGTAAGGTCGGGGTTTACAGTTAAGTTCATTTATAATGTCCTTGGTCATAGAAGTATAAATAAATATAGAGCAATATGTACATATCAGCAACATAAACTAACACATGAACAAGAGAGAAAATAGGAAGTAAATGCACATTCACACATTAATATGCAATCACACAGTTATGCTCAAACAAACAAGGGATAGAACAAGAACACAAGAAGATAAGCAATAAATAATGCATAAACAAGTATGATGCATGTCTGTCCCTACTGCAGGTAATGAGCACATTTGTCGGTTTCGACCCGCACCCGACGCAATCCGACCCTCCAAGTCAGATAAGGCCTTCCCAGAACTTAATCCCAGATTAAGTACCGCATACCCTCTACCAAGTGCTCTCGACTTGCAGGGCTGGTATTTGCTCAGGTCTCAATATAACGCAGGTATGCAAGTCAGGCCTCTACCAAGCATTCAGCTTGTAGGGCTGGTACTACTCTACCGCAGCTTGTCTGGGAAGCAACATCACAATACGGGCGTCCCCGCACAACATTCACAAGCATTGCCTGAAGGCTCATAATTCACATATAACCATACTTTCCATCATTTAGCAATCATCATAAATCAAGTATTACAACATCACAGAAATCTCATTTTACAATTCTCTATTTACTCTATAAGGTCAGGTACACAGCTATATCACTTTTAACTCCTTTTCTTTTTAACTTAAACACAGGTTTCAAAATCTTGTTTCTTTATCTCATATACCTCTATATCTTCTCTTATACCTCTTCTTAGGTGTTTAGTAAAGGAAATTAGAGAATTCTGGACTCAAATCCGCCTTCTTGAGGCTTTCAGGGAAAACTGTCTTTTTATCAATATTTTATTATTATTAATAAAATAATATTATTATTAAAGTAATATTATTAATAAAATAATATATTAATATTTTATTATTAAAATAATAATATTTTATTTAACTTTCAAAAATTGCATTTTGACCCCTGAACTTCTTGGAAATTGCACTTTGACCCCTATAACTTTTAATATTTGCACTTTAGCCCCTCAACTTTTGATTAATTAATTTTCAACCGCAAACTTTTTAATAATTGCATTTTGACCCCAAAACTCCTTAAATACACGTTTTCATGTTTTTCCAAAAACCAAAAACATTTTTTTTTCAAAAGTTCATCAGATTTCTGCTAGATTTTCAGCTAGTTTTTCAATCTTTTCGGAAACCGATTTGAACCCGATTTTTATCAAACCAAAGAGAAACTTTTCAGCCATCAAATACACATCAAATAAGCATCAAAAATCATGATTTTCATGGCAGGAATGTCACGTTTTCCAGCAGCACCAACAGCCACTTCAAAACCATCATAAACATGATTTTCAAGCATTAAACAACAAGTTTCCATGATCAATCCGTCACACAAACACCCAAAATCAAATCTCAAGCAACAAGATGTGGTTTAACACTTCAAGAACACAGCCAATCATTGATTAATTTACCAAACCTTACCTCCTTTGCTGCTGTCCGAGATTGCACCAAAAACAAGCTTCCAGAAGCACTTTTACGCCTATTTTAACATCAAAAACAACTTTAGAATCTTATGAAGCATGAAGGCTGAAGCTTCATGATGATGAAAAGAAGGTTTTCCTCACCTTAAGGTAACTAGAAATCATGTTTTCTTGGAGCTTTTGATGATTGAATAAGAGATCCTAAGAGAAAACTTGAAGAAAACATCATTAACTTAAAGAACCACCATGGCCGAATCATCAAGGAGGAGGAGCAGCCTTTATACCTTGATTTACTCCATGAAAAGTGACATAGAAATGAAGAGGAGGAAGAGGTGAAGACTTTGGTAAGATTAGATTTTTGATAGGGGTTTCGGTTTGAGAAAGAACGGAGAAAGTAGCTCAGGTGTTCATGGAAGCTTCATGGTTTTCTTTCATGGTGTTCTAAGCTTTTCCAAGAACAAAAATGATAGCCAAGCTGTCCTAGGGAGGCCATGGCTTTTGGATGATGATTATCCAAAAGTTACTTGTTAAAATATCTCAGAAAAGGATAATTACTAAAGCTAGATGTATTAGAACTTAACTAATTACACTACTAATGGATAAACATTAAGTTACTTAGTGTAAATGACACTAGTAACTGGATAATCATAAGAATAAAAGATATATGATGAAGCATTAGCAGTGCTAAGTTCATCTAAGAATGCCGGTATTATCCGTTACCGGTAGATTTCAAGCTCAGTTATTATATTACTAAACATAGATCAACATTAATCACAGTAGAGAAGATAATAATATAATATTCTGAATAAAATAATAATATATGAATATTATACTAATATAATTTTTCTCTCGAAATTCGTGACCGGCTCGTCACATAGAGACTAACCACGGAAATCAGAATTTTGAAATTCGGGCCCGAAGTGGCTCAAAAACGCAACTCTTCGCGACGTGCCTACTTAGATTAGGAGAGGTGTCCTGTGCAATCAAGCTGCTGACTCAGCAGCTTGATGACGTAGCACCTGTGCAGTGGAGGTGCTTATATGCATAGAAATTCCTAAAAATTCTGTAAAAATTCCGTTTGATCCCGATAAAGCGCCGTTTCTTCGGGGCTAGGCCATTACACTTACTATGTACCTCATGATATTTTCACATCTGAATTTTGTATCCTATACGGCATGAGTTTCTAAACTCCATGGTTGGAGGTGAGGAGCTCTGCTGTGTCTCGATGGATTAATGCAATTACTTCTGTTTTCTATTTAATCACGCTTGTTTCTGTTCTAAGATACTTGCTCGTACTTAACCATGATGAACGTGATGATCTGTGACACTCATCACCATTCTCAACCTATGAACGTATGCCTGACAACCACTTCCGTTCTACCTTAGATTGAGTGTGTATCTCTTTGATTCCTGGTTCACGTGTTTGATTGCATCTCCTGACAACAGAGCATTCGAATCCGTGAGATCAGAGTCTTCATGGTATAGGATAGAATTACTGGCGGCCATTCCTGAGATCCGGAAAGTCTAAACCTTGTCTGTAGTATTCCAAGTAGGATCTGGGATGGGATGACTGTGACGAGCTTCAAACGCATGAGTGCTGGGTGTAGTGACAGGTGCAAAAGGATCAATGGATCCTATTCCAACATGAGTGAGAACGGACAGATGATTAGCCATGCGGTGACAGCGCATTTGGACCATTTTCACTAAGAGGACGGATGGTAGCCATTGACAACGGTGATCCACCAACATATAGCTTGCCATGGAAGGAGCCTTGCGTGCGTGAAGAAGAAGACAGTAGGAAAGCAGAGATTCGGAAGACAGAGCATCTCCAAATCCTCAATCTGTTCTCCATTATTGCATAACAAGTATTATTTAATTTATGCTATTTACTCTTTATAAACGCAATCATTTTTATTACTAATTTCCTGACTAAGAGTTACAAAATAACCATAGCTTGCTTCAAGCCGACAATCTCCGTGGGATCGACCCTTACTCACGTAAGGTATTACTTGGACGACCCAGTGCACTTGCTGGTTAGTGGTACGAGTTGTGAAAAGTGTGATTTACAATTTTGTGCACCAAGTTTTTGGCGCCGTTGCCGGAGATTGTTCGAGTTTGAACAACTGACGGTTTATTTTGTTGCTTAGATTAGGAAAAATTTATCTTTTTGGTTTAGAGTCTTCTATTATTGTTTTTGGTTAAAAATTTTTAAAATCCTTATTTTCTTTTTCTAATTTATTTTCGAAAATTTTCTTTAAAACCAATAACTTCATAATTTAGTCTTCTGTTTGAGTTTAGTTTCATATTTTAAGTTTGGTGTCAATTGCATGATATTATTTTTCTTTGAATTTTCGAATTATTAGTGTCCAAAATATAAAAATTTTTAAGTTTGGTGTCCTTTGTGCTTCTTTTTTATTAAAAATTTCTAAAATTTGTTCTTGGTGTTCATCTTGATCTTCAAAGTGTTCTTCATGTTCATCTTGACATTCAAAGTTTTATTGTTTGTTTTCTCTATTTCGATCTAAAAATTCTAAATTTGGTGTCATTTTATTGTTTTTCTCTTTCCTCATTAAATTCAAAAATATCTTTTCTCTTTATTTTAAATTGAATTTTCGAATATTACTTTTTAAAATTCAGATTTTTATTTTAAAAATTTTTATTTTATCTTATCTTAGTTTTAAAAGTTCAAAATTCAAAATCTTTTTCAAAAATCATATCTAAAGTTTTTCAAATCTTCTTAATTATGTAATTATTTTGGTTTTTGAATTCCTTTTTATTTTTTTTAAGTTTTCAAATTTTATATTTTATTCTTCGATTGTTTTATTTTATCTTATATTTTTATATTTATTCGGTTTATTTTTAATTAAAGAAAATAAAAATAAAAACATATTTTATTTGCAATTCACATCAATTCCCTTTTCTCCATAATGGATCTAAGTGAAAATGAACAGTCCATAAGGACTCTGCGGTCATATGCTAACCCCATTACTACTCCATACGGGAGTAGTATCTGTATACCCCCCATCAGAGCAAGCAGTTTTAAGCTAAATTCTCAGCTCATTATCATGGTACAGCAAAATTGTCAGTATTCCGGTCTTCCATAGGAAGAACCTACTGAGTTTCTGGTACAATTTTTACAAATTGCTGACACAGTACATGATAAAGAAGTGGATTAGGATGTCTACAGATTATTACTGTTCCCATTTGCTGTAAAAGATCAAGCTAAGAGGTGGTTAAATAACCAACCCACAGCAAGCATAAGAACATGGAAACAATTATCAGACAAATTCCTGAATCAATATTACCCTCCAAAATGGATGACACAGCTAAGGCTAGACATCCAAGGCTTTAAACAAGAGGATAATGAATCTCTTTACAATGCCTGGGAGAGGTACAGAGGGATGCTAAGGAAATGCCCCTCTGAAATATTTTTAGAGTGGGTACAGTTAGACATCTTTTACTATGGGCTTACAGAAAAAGCTCAAATATCTCTAGATCACTCAGCTGGTGGATCTATACACATGAGAAAGATAATTGAAGAGGCTCAAGAACTCAATGATACAGTTGCTAAAAATCAGCATCTGTACTTACGCAGTGAGTCCTCCCTAAAAGAAGAGGCTAAAGTAGTATCCACTGAACTTAGTCCTCAAGAACAACTTGCTAAACTTAATCAGCAGTTGCTTATTATAACAAAACAGTTCGTGGAATTCAAGGAAATGCTCCAAGACACTAAAATTACTAATCAAAATGTGGAAGCACAATTGGATCAGATAAGACAGCAGCTATCTAAACAGATAACAAAAAAATGCCAAGCTGTTCAATTAAGGAGTGGGAAGACATTAAATGTTTCAACTCAAGGCAGCAGGAAGCCAAGAAAGGAACAACTGACAGAGGATGAGCAGACCACTACCCAAAATCCCTCTTAGGATAGTAAGAGCTCAGAGAGGAATGATTCTGGCATTCAAACGCCAGAAAAGAGTGAAAAACTGGCGTTAAACGCCCAATCCATGTCCAGTTATGGCGTTCAAACGCTAGAAAAGTGTAGGAATCTGACGTTAAACGCCCATCCATCTTCCTATCCTGGCGTTCAAATGCCACTGAGGGATCAGACACTTGCAAGTGCTGATAATAACTCCCTCAAGAAGGCTTCTCAACCTGCCTCTGTAGGAAATAAACCTGCAGCAACTAAGGTTGAAGAATATAAAGCCAAGATGCCTTATCCTCTTATGCTAAGTTCATGAAAGAGATCTTAAGTCGTAAAAAGGATTGGAGAGAAACTGAAAAAGTTTTTCTCAGTGAAGAATGCAGTGCAGTCATTCTAACAAGCTTACTAGAAAAGCTTAAGGATCCCGGAAGCTTTATGATACCATGCACATTAGAGGGTACTTGTACCAAGACAGCTCTATGCGACCTTGGGGCAAGTATCAATCTAATCCCTGCATCCACTATCAGAAAGCTTCGCTTGACTGAAGAGGTCAAACCAACCCAGATATGTCTTCAACTTGCTGATGGCTCCATTAAATATCCATCAGGCATAATTGAGGACATGATTGTCAAGGTTGGGCCATTTTCCTTTCCCACTGACTTTGTAGTGCTGGAAATAGAGGAGCACAAGAGTGCAACTCTCATTCTAGGAAGACCTGTCCTAGCAACTGGACGAACCCTCATTGACGTCCAAAAAGGGGAGATAACCTTGAGAGTCAATGAGGATGAGTTTAAGTTGAATGTTGTCAAAGCTATGCAACATCCAGACACATCAAAAGACTACCTGAGCGTCGATATTATTGACTCCCTGGTGGAAGAGGTCAATATGACTGAGAGTCTCGAATCAGAGCTAGAGGACATTTTTAAAGATGTTCAGCCTGATATGGAGGAACCAGAGAGAATAGAAGAACCTCTGAGGACTCTTCAGGAAGAGGAGAAGTCTCCTAAACTCGAGCTCAAACCACTACCACCATCCTTGAAATATGCATTTCTAGGAGAAAATGACACTTTTTCCGTGATCATAAGCTCTGCTTTAGAGCCACAGGAAGAGAACACACTAATTCAGCTGCTAAGGACACACAAGACAGCTCTTGGGTGGTCTATAAGTGATCTAAAGGGCATTAGTCTAGCCAGATGCATACACAAAATCCTATTGGAGGATGATGCTAAGCCAGTGGTTCAATCACAGAGGCGGCTAAATCCCGCCATGAAGGAGGTGGTGCAGAAAGAGGTCACTAAGTTACTAGAGGCTGGGATTATTTATCATATTTCTGATAGCCCCTGGGTGAGCCCTGTCCATGTTGTCTCCAAGAAGGGTGGAATGACAGTGGTTCATAATGAAAAGAACGAACTGGTTCCTACAAGAACAGTTACAGGGTGGCGTATGTGTATTGACTACAGAAGGCTCAATACAGCCACCAGGAAGGATCATTTTCCTTTACCATTCATGGACCAGATGCTAGAGAGACTAGCAGGCCATGAATACTACTGCTTTTTGGATGGCTATTCAGGTTACAACCAAATTGCAGTAGATCCTCAGGACCAAGAGAAAACAGCATTCACATCTCTATCTGGAGTGTTTGCCTACAGAAGGATGCCATTTGGTCTGTGCAATGCACCTGGAATCTTTCAGAGGTGCATGCTCTCTATCTTCTCTGATATGGTAGAAAAATTTCTGGAAGTCTTCATGGATGACTTCTCAGTATTTGGAGACTCATTCAGCTCCTGTCTTGACCATCTAGCACTTGTTCTGAAAAGGTGCCAAGAGACTAACCGAGTTTTAAACTGGGAGAAATGTCACTTTATGGTGACTGAAGGAATTGTCCTTGGGCACAAAATCTCGAACAAGGGAATAGAGGTGGATCAAGCTAAGGTAGAGGTAATTGAAAAATTACCACTACCTGCCAATGTTAAGGCAATCAGAAGCTTTTTGGGGCAAGCAAGATTCTATAGGAGGTTTATAAAGGATTTTTCAAAAATTACAAAACCTCTGAGCAATCTGCTAGCTGCTGACACGCCATTTGTCTTTGACACAGAGTGTCTGCAGGCATTTGAGACCCTGAAAGCTAAGCTGGTCACAGCAACTGTCATTTCTGGACCAGACTGGACATTACCATTTGAACTAATGTGTGATGCCAGTGACCATGCCATTGGTGCAGTATTGGGACAGAGGTATAACAAGCTTCTGCACGTCATTTACTATGCTATCCGTGTTTTGAATAACGCATAGAAGAAGTACACAACCACAGAAAAGGAGTTGCTTGCAGTGGTTTATGCCATTGACAAGTTCAGATCTTATTTAGTGGGATCAAAAGTGATTGTGTACACTGACCATTCTGCTCTAAAATATCTCTTCATAAGACAGGATTCAAAAGCCAGACTCATAAGATGGGTGTTGCTTCTGCAAGAGTTTGATATAGAAATAAGAGACAGAAAAGGGACAGAGAATCAAGTAGCTGATCGCCTGTCCTGGATAGAACCAGTAGCAGGAGCATCCCTCCGTCCTACTGAGATCTCTTAAACCTTTTCGAATGAGCAATTGTTTGCTATTCAAGAAGCTCCGTGGTTTGCAGACATTGCAAACTATAAGGCTCAGTAATGTCAAGCTATTGACAGTAAATAAGCACTTATTGGGAG
Source organism: Arachis hypogaea (assembly GCF_003086295.3). Taxonomy (NCBI): domain Eukaryota; kingdom Viridiplantae; phylum Streptophyta; class Magnoliopsida; order Fabales; family Fabaceae; genus Arachis; species Arachis hypogaea. Next base: position 52,067,528 of record NC_092050.1, read on the forward strand.
GCAACCCAATCTTATTTATCTATGTTAATTACTTTTTCATTTCATTTTCCATTGTTATTTTATGTTTTCTTTAGGTTGATGATCATGTGGAGTCATAAAAACAGCTGCAGAATTAAAGCAGAATAAAAACAGCATCAAAAATAGCACACCCTGGAGGACAGACTTACTGGCATTTAAACGCCAGTAAGAGTAGCAGAATGGGCGTAAACGCCCAGTCTGGCACCATTCTGGACGTTTAACGCCAGAAAGAACCAACAAGCTGGCGTTTAATGCCAGAACAGAGCACCAAGTTGGCATTAAACGCCAGAAAGGGAAGAAAAGTTGGCGTCAAACGCTAGAAACAGGCTGCAACCTGGTGTTTAACGCCAGAATTGCACTCTAAGGGTGCACGCCTAAATGGAGCAGGGATGGGAAGTCCTTGACCCCTTAGAATCTGTGAACCCCACAGGATCCCCACCAACTTCAACTCATTCTCTCTTCCCCAAGATCCCCACCTACCTCACCATTCAAATTCAAACCACTTCTCCTTCTACTCCCTTCTTTCTTCTTTTGCTCGAGGACGAGCAAACCTTTTAAGTTTGGTGTGGAAAAAAAGCTTTGCTTTTTTGTTTTTCCGTAACTATTTATGGCACCTAAGACCAGAGAAACCTCTAGAAAGAGGAAAAGGAAGGCAGTTGCTTCCACCCCCGAGTTATGAGAGATGGAGAGGTTTGTTGTGCAAAATCGTGATCGTTCCTTCCTTGGTAACGGCGCTAAAAACTCAATACGCACGTTCATGTTCTTAATTCTGTTTCACAACTTCGTACAACTAACCATCAAGTGCACTGGGTCATCCAAGTAATAAACTTTACGTGAGTAAGGGTTGATCCCACGGAGACTGTCGGTATGAAGAAAGCTATGGTCACCTTGTAAATCTCAGTCAGGCGGATTCAACTGATTTTATGAATTGATAAGTAAAAGATAAATAAAATATAAAATAGGATAGTGGTACTTATGTAATTCATTGGTGAGAATTTCAGATAAGCGTATAGAGATGCTTTCGTTCCTCTGAACCTCTGCTTTCCTGCTGTCTTCATCCAATCAATCCTACTCCTTTCCATGACAAGCTGTATTCAAAAACTTGATGGGATATTTTCGCGGAGAAACGAATTTCTCCAAAACACCCAAATCTAACCGGCAAGTGCACCGGGTCGCATTAAGTAATAATAACTCACGTGAGTGAGGTCGATCCCACAGGGAATGAAGGATTGAGCAATTTTAGTTTGGTGGTTGATTTAGTCAAGCGAATCAAGATTTGGTTGAGAGATTTGTGATTTGCAGAATTGAAATTGCATAGAAAGTAAAGGAAATGGGTAAATTGCATGAAATTAAAGAGAACTGGAATTTAAAGTGCTGAATCTTAAAGAGCAAGAAATTAAATGGCAGAAACTTAGAACGCAAGAAATGTAAATTGCAGAATCTTAAAGTGCAAGAAATGTAAATGGCTTGAATTGTAAAGGGAATTGGGAATTGGATTTGCAGAAATTAAACAAGGAAATGAAAAATTGCAACAAGCAGAGGAATAAAAGAACACTTGGATTGAATCAGATCTAGAAACAGAATTGTAAATGAGCATGAAAATAGTAAACAGGGAATGGGAAATGGGAAATCCGGATCTCAGGACCCAAGAGACTAGAAAACCAAGTCTAGATCTCAATGCCTTCCTAGATCCAACAAGCACAATTGCAAAGGAAATTGTAAATTGCAAAGAAAGTAGATGAAGAACAATTAACCGAAATTGAAATTCAATTAAGCAGAAAATTAAACAAGATCCCAAGGTGAGATTGAAACAGAAGTTCTTCAATTCTCCACCCAAAATCCAAGACAAGAAAAGTAAAGAGTGCTGGGCAAGAACAAGGAAGAAGAGAGATCAATTCTCCTCCCAAATTCTCTTGAATTAAAACAACAATGCTAAGAATTGTAAAAGTGAGCTCTCAATCAAACCAGAAAAGAAAACTCTTCTGAAAAACTCAAAGGGAAGCTCCCCTAAAACTTAAATTCTAATCTATTTATACACTTTCTTCAAATGGTCTTCAATCCTTCAATTGGGCCTTTGCTCTTGGTGGAATTGGGTTGAGAGAGGCCTTGGTTGATTGCTCTTGGAGTTTGGAGAAGAACCGAATTGAACCGGGTTGGAATCATGAAAGCTTGAGTGAAAGTTGGAGTAAAAGTTAGGGTCTAACTTTTGCTCCAACTTTTCACATCAGCACCCTTGTTTTGCTGATACCAACGTTGGGGCAAAAGTTAGGGGTCTAACTTTTGCTCCAACGTTGGCCTCCCCTTAGTTATTCATGGCGCCAACGTTAGCCAGAAAGTTAGGGGCTAACGTTGGCGCAAACTTTTGGTGCATCCAGGGAGTGTTTTTCATGCCAAAAGTTAGCCAAAAAGTTAGGGGCTAACTTTTGGTCCAGCTTTTGCCCAAAAGTTAGCCAAAAATTTAGGGGCTAACTTTTGCTCCAGCTTTTGCTTCCTGGTTCATAATTAATCCAAGACTCAAGTCATTCCTCCTAGCCATTCCCTCTTGCATCAACCTTTCTCCAAGCTTTCTTCACCTATCATTAATCAACCAAACACATCAAAGCTATGCTCAAAATCATGAGATATTCATTCTTTCATAATATGTGACATTTATAGCATAAAACCTCATGAAATGGCATGAATTCATACATGGTTGATTAAATCAAAGGAAACATGAAAATCTACCAAATTGGCTTGCTTTTGGCTCAAGAAAGTGCATAATTCAATTGAAAACACAAGAAAAAGGCTAGTGAAACTAGGCTAAGATGACTTGTCATCACAACACCAAACTTAAAGCTTGCTTGTCCCCAAGCAAGAAATGAATTATGCTCAAAGGTTCTTTCATTTAAGATGGATTGAAGAATAAATTGTAAGGTCCTGTGAGTGAAGTGATTAAGTGTCAATGGGGTGAACTCTAAATCATATGCTCATGCAAGGGTTTCAGTGCTCACTAGTCCTCACATATTGGGAGTCTTAGGTCTTAGGATTTTCATCCAAATGATATCATGGAGATCTCTTTATATGTAGTCACCTTGAAGCAGCTTATAGTTTCTGTGCTTTGGCCTTGACTCTAAGTGTCATGTCTCAAAGCGGCTCTTTAGATAAGCTTTCAATCAATACTCCTAAACCAGTTGGTTTTAAGGTATTAGGTGTTAAAGCACCCCTAAGGATTTACTTGCTCAAGCCTCTTTCCTTGACACAGCTCAACCACAAGCATTTACTAGGCTAACAACTCTTTGAGTTTTGTTTCTTCTTTCTTTTTCTGCCTAGTAATTGATGCTCAGAGCCTTGGGCCATGTTCTTTTTGCTTTTGTATTTTCTTTATTTTCTTTTGTTTTGTTTGCTGCTTCTTGGATCAATAGATTTTTGAGAATCTCCACAATACTTCTTTGAACTTCATGTCCTGCCTATGAGCTCCCATGCAAGTTTTCACAAGCATGCAACCTCAATACATAATCATACAACTAGAACCGCCACTTCTCCTAATCTTTTGCTTGCCTCAAAATTGTTTAATTCCTCAATCCTTCTTTTCAAAGAACTTTCTTGTGATGCATTTTTGAACATTGAGTGCAAACAAGTTTTGAAGAGAAAAATGTTGTGAATGACCAAGCATCTTGCCTATTGACTTACAGAAAAACTATGCTATGCAAATAGATAATCAGGGAAACTAAACCACTCTCAATCATAGCAGTGTTTGATGTAAGATAATCACTTAACAATACAACCTTTTGGAGTTCACTTGCTTTCCTTCTTCTCATCATCATCATTGCTGGCCTTTAGGTTCATCTTTTGTTTCTTTGGTTGATGATGCTTAATCCTTCCAAAAGCTTGTATGGACCTCTGCAATGATATTGAAAGTTGCTTGTTCCCCAAGCACTTGGAAACAATGGTTAGTCTGGTTGATTTATTTATGGGCTTTTGAACTTACTTTGGTGTGGGAACACCAAACTTAGTACCTTGCCAATGGTTTTCATGCATCAAATTAACCATGTGTGATAAATTTTTTTTTCTTTTCTTCTTCTTTTTCAAAAGCAATAAAACTGAAAACTAGGAAACAGCAGAATAGTTAACTAGTTCATCCAACATGCTTGAAGCCAGCATTATGCAGAGAGTGAGAATGTGTTTTATAATGGGATTTTGGTGAAACACCAAACTTAGAATCCTGCATTCTCCTTTAGTTTGTTTTGGTGTGCAACACCAAACTTAGCTTCTTGCATTATAGATAAAACTAATTAACCTTTTTATTAAAATAGTTATGAACAGAAAACTACCTCAGGTTGGGTTGCCTCCTAACAAGCGCTCTTTTATTGTCACTAGCTTGACATCCTTCATCCTCTGATCATGGAAGTTGAGGTTTCTGTTGCCTTTGGTTTCCTCCTCTCACCGTAGGCTTCTCCTTGATAGTTGTTTCTTTTCCCGTAGCCTTCTCACTGTTTTCCATAACTGCTTTCCCTTTCAACCCAGCAGCTTTTTCATTGCTCCTTGAGTCATCTTCAGTGGCTCTTAGGGACATATCTCTCTCTCTCTCGCCCAGTTTAGCAAGGTTTTGAACTAGTTGTTCCATGTACCTTTCAATTCTCTTGAGATATGCCTCTTGGCTTTTCCTTATATCCTCCTGCTCTATTATTGTCATTTCTTGAATTTTCATAAACCTTTCCATCATCATTTCTAGAACATAGAGTCTTTGAAAGTTTAGGATTGGTTGTGGCTGTGTTAATTGTGGTGATTGATGTAAGTTATGTTGGGCAGGCGGTGAGGTAGGACAGGGCTGGAGGTGTGTATATTGGGGTGGTGTGTAGTGATTTTTGTTGGTATGGTGGTGTTTTTGCAGGTTTGGGAAGTTGGGGTTGTTATAGTTGAAGTCCCTTTGTTCTTGATGCTGAGATTCCCTCATTCTTAGATAAGAATGTGGTTTCCATGGTGGAAATTGTGCATTCACTGTGGCAGAATGTAGAGAATCAATTTGTCTAGCTATTGATTCCAATTGCTACTGAGTTTGCTGGTATAGCTGTTTGTTTTGATTCATGGTTGCTCTCACTCCTTCAAGATTCATTACTTCCTTTTCTGAAATTGCATTCCGTGGCGTCTCAAATGAGTGTTGGTTATTGGCTCTCTTGTCACTGAACTCTGCAGTTCCTTGGATGGTTGCTGTTGCCTTGAGTAGGCTATCTGAGAAGTAATCTACTGCTCTTCTTGTTTCTGAGGTTAATCCTTCATAGAACACTTGAAAATCCACCTTGTCACTTGCTTTCTTGTATCTCTCCCATGCTTTGAACAATGGTTCTTCCTCTCTTTGTATGAATGGATGTACTCCTTCTTTCATCTCGATGTGTTGTTGGGATGAGGAGAATTTGGCTAGAAACTTGGCAACCAATTCATCTCAACTAGTTATACTTCCTTGGGGAAAGGTTTCAAGCCATTGTGCCGCTTCATCCTTCAGTGAGAAGGGAAATAACAAGAGCTTAATGGTATCATGGTTTACACCATTGAGATTGACAGCACCACAAGTTTTCAGAAAAATGGATAGGTGCTGTTTAGGGTCCTCCAAGGGATTTCCACCATAGGAACAATTGTTCTCTATTAGTGTAATGAGTTGTGGCTTCATGTTGTGATGTTCTTCTTTCTCAGAAACTCCTTCTTCAATGATATCCTTCCTTTTGGCTGCTCTTCTCCCTATGACATATAAATCAACAACGGAACACACAGTGATACTTTTGCAAATTGAGTATAGTCAGTTGAGACAAAACTTCAAACAGTTAGTGGGTTAGTCAAAAATTAAAGAAAAAGTGCTTGATCTAAACTGCCACCTAACTTAATCATTGTCAATCTAATCAATCCCCGGCAACGGCGCCAAAAACTTGATGGGATATTTTCACGGAGAAACGAATTTCTCCAAAACACCCTGATGACAAGTCATTTTAGCCTAGTTTCACTAGCCTTTTTCTTTAGTTTTCAATTGAATTATGCACTTTCTTGAGCTACAAGTAAGCTAATTTGGGTAGATTTTCATGCTTCCTTTGATTTAATCAACCATGTATGAATTCATGCTATTTCATGAGGTTTTATACTATAATTGTCACATATTATGAAAGAATGAATATCTCATGATTTTAAGCATAGCTTTGATGTGTTTGGTTGATTAATGATAGGTGAAGAAAGCTTGGAGAAAGGTTGAAGCAAGAAGGAATAGCTAGGAGTAAAGAGAGGACAATGGAATAAGTGAACTTGAACCAGGAAGCAAAAAGCTGGACCTAAAGTTAGCCTCAAACTTTTGCACAAACTTTTGGGTGAAAAGTTAGCCCCAACGTTAGCCCCTAACTTTTGGGCTAAAGTTGGAACTTGAAAATCACTCCCTGGGCACCAAAAGTTTGCGCCAACGTTAGCCCCTAACTTTTGGGCTAACGTTGGCACATGAAAAATACAAGGGAAGGAGCAAAAGTTTGCGCCAACGTTAGCCCCTAACTTTTGGGCTAATGTTGGCGCCATAAGTGCACCAAGGAAGGCCAACGTTGGAGCAAAAGTTAGACCCCTAACTTTTGCACCAACGTGGGCATCAGCAAAATATGGGGGCTGATATGAAAAGTTGGACCAAAAGTTAGACCCTAACTTTTGCTCAAACTTTTACTCCAACTTTTGCAAAACTCCAACCCGGTTCATTTGGTTCACTTTGGTTCTTCTCCAAACTCCAAGAGCAATCAACCAAGGCCTCTTTCAACCCAATTCCACCAAGAGCAAAGGCCCAACTCAAGGCTTGAAGATCATTTGAAGAAAGTGTATAAATAGGATAGAATTCAAGTTCTTCGGGGAGCTTTCCCTTTGAATTTTCATAATAGTTTTCGGAGAGCTTTGGATATTGAGTGATCTTTAATTTCTTAGTCTTGGGGAAGGAGAATTCACTTCTCTTCCTCTTAGTTTTATTTCTTTCAATTTCAATTACAATTGTCTTGGATCTTGGGTTGGAGAATTGAAGAAATTCTGTTTCAATCTCATCCTTGGATCTCTCTGCTTTATTTACTGCTTGATTGAATTTAATTTCTGTTAATTGCTCTTCATCTACTTTCCTTGCAATTTACAATTCCCTTGCAATTGTTCTTGTTGGATCTAGGAAGGCATTGAGATCTAGACTCGGTTTTCTAGTCTCTGGGTCCTGAGATCTGAACTTTCAATTTCTAATTCTCTGTTTACTGCTTTCATGTTCATTTACTTTTCTGCTTCAAGATCCGATTTAACCCAAACCCTCTTCTACTTCTCTGCTTGATGCAAATTAACTTTTCCTTGTTTAATTTCTGCAAATCCAAGTCCCAATCCCCTTTACAATTCAAGTCATATACATTTCTTGCACTTTAAGATTCCGCAATTTACATTTCTTGCATTCTAAGTTTCTGCCATTTAATTTCTTGTTCTTTAAGATTCAGCAATTTATTTCCTGTTCTCTTTAATTCCATGCAATTTAATTTCTGCAAATCACAAAACACTCAACCAAATCTTGATTCGCTTGACTAAATTAACTACTAAGCTAAAATTGCTCAATCCTTCAATCCCTGTGGGATCGACCTCACTCCCGTGAGTTTTTATTACTTGATGCGACCCGGTACACTTGCCGGTTAGATTTGTGTGTTTTGGGAGAAATTCATTTTTCCACCAAAATACTCATCAAGTTTTTGGCGCCGTTGCCGGGGATTGATTAGATTGACAATGATTAAGTGAGGTGGTAATCTAGATCAAGCACTTTCTCTTTATTTTTATCTAATTTCGACTAACCCACTAACTGTTTGAATTTTTGCCTGAGATGACTGAAACTTTGCTTTAGCAACAAAGTGAAGTTTTCCGGGAAATTTCTGGCTCTATGCAATGCTCTTGCTTACACAAGAGAAGCAATTTCTGCCACTAATCTCCCAAGTCCATCAACTGTTTGATACTTTGTGCCAGCTAACCTTCTGAATCACATTCTGAGTTTGAAAATATTCAATCATCACTTGAATTTTTGTGACTGTGCAGATCATGGAAGGGAACTCAACAAATTCTAGCAATCATGAGAGTAATATCCCCACCTTGGATGATAATGTAACACATAGTTCGAAGCAACTATCCATAGCCATAAATGATGTTGCCCAATGGTTTGAAGCTTTTCCACAAGGAAGCATTATCGGATGGGAAGAACTGATGAATGGGCTCCTAGTCAAATTGAACCCATCACAAAGAATTGTTAAGCCAGAGGCAGAAGTGCATCCATTCACACAAGAGAAAGAAATTGAAGGTGCTCGTGCAGTAATAAGCCAAAACAAGCAGATACATCAGCAGACTCTACAACAACTGGACATGATGGCTAGGAAAATCACTGAGTTGAGACATGCTGTAATACATACATACAACCTGACTCAAAGCTCATATGGGAGTAATCAAGCTGAACACAGTTTTGGGGTCATTAACCATGAGCAACAGAGTTATGAGCAACTACAATCTCCAAGCAATCACTCTAGCATGCTCCAACACAGGCCTCAAAATGATGTGTACAATCCACCTTGGAGAACTCATTCTAATGGGAGGGGGGTTGAGAACCAAAACCAAAAACCAAGGGACTTCAACTGCAACAATCCCAGCTTCAAAAACCAACTTAAAACACACCCCCACAACAACAATCACACACACTTCCAACCCCGTCCTACCTCACCATTCGCTCAAAATGACCTTCATCAACCACCACAATTGACATAGCCACAACCACTTCCAACCTTTCAAAGAATCTATATTCTAGAAATGCTGATGGAGAGGTCCATAAAAATTCAAGAAATGATGGTAATAGAGCGGGAAGAAATAAAGAAACATCAAGAGATGATAAGCAAGAACCAGGAGGCTTCACTCAGAAGACTTGAAAGGCAGATGGAACAACTTGTTCAAAACCTTGCTGAATTGAGTGAGAAGGAGGGGACTCTGAACCCAAAGAGCCATGAAAAGGATGCTGTGTTAAAAGAGAAGGGAGTCATGGAGGAAAGTAAGAGGGCTATGGAAAGAGAAACAGAGGGAAGGAAGCCCATAGCGAGAGGAGGAAACCTAAGGCAACAGAAGCCTCAACTTCCATGAGCACAGAGTGAAGGATGTCAAGCTAGTGACAATAAACGAGCGCTTGTTGGGAGGCAACCCAACCGGAGGTAACTATCTTTTCATATTTATTTTAATAAAATGATTAATTAGTTCTATCTATAATGCAAGAAGCTAAGTTTGGTGTTGCACACCAAAACAATCTAAAGGAGAATGCAGGATTCTAAGTTTGGTGTTTCACCAAAATCCCATTATAAAACACATTCTCACTCTCTGCATAATGCTAGCTTCAAGCATGTTAGATGAACTAGTTAACTATTCTGCTGTTTCCTAGTTTTCAGTTTTATTGCTTTTGAAAAAGAAGAAGAAAAGAAAAAAGTTATTACACATGGTTAATTTGATGCATGAAACCCATTGGCAAGGTACTAAGTTTGGTGTTCTCACACCAAAGTAAGTTCAAAAAGCCCATAAATAAATCAGCCAGACTAACCATTGTTTCCAAGTGCTTGGGGAACAAGCAACTTTCAATATCATTGCAGAGGTCCATACAAGCTTTTGGAAGGATTAAGAATCATCAATCAAAGAAACAAAAGATGAACCTAAAGGCCAGCAATGATGATGATGAGAAGAAGGAAAGCAAGCGAACTCCAAAAGGTTGTATTGTTAAGTGATTATCTTACATCAAGCACTGCTATGATTGAGAGTGGTTTAGTTTCCCTGATTATCTGTCTGCATAGTATAGTTTTTCTGTAATTCAATAAGCAAGATGCTTGATTATTCACAACATTTTTCTCTTCAAAACTTGTTTGTACTCAATGATTCAAGAATTGCATCACATGAAAGTTCTTTGAAAAGAAGGATTGAGGAATTAAACAATTTTGAGGCAAGCAAAAGATTAGGAGAAGTGGTGGTTCTAGTTGTATGATTATGTATTGAGGTTGCATGCTTGTGAAAACTTGCATGGGAGCTCATAGGCAGGACATGAAGTTCAAAGAAGTATTGTGGAGATTCTCAAAAATTTATTGATCCAAGAAGCAGCAAACAAAACAAAAGAAAGAAAAGAAAATACAAAGATAAAAAGAACATGACCCAAGGCTCTGAGCATCAATTACTAGGCAGAAAAGAAAGAAGAAACAATGACTCAAAGAGTTGTTAGCCTAGTAAATGCTTGTGGTTGAGTTGTGTCAAAGAAAGAGGCTTGAGCAAGTAAATCCTTAGGTGTGCTTTAACACCTAATACCTTAAAACCAACTGGTTTAGGAGTATTGATTGAAAGCTTATTTAAAAGAGCCGCTTTGAGACATGACACTTAGAGTCAAGGCCAAAGCAAAGAAATGATAAGCTGCTTCAAGGTGACTACATATATAGAGATCTCCATGATACCATTTGGATGAAAATCCTAAGACCTAAGACTCCCAATATGTGAGGACTAGTGAGCACTGAAGCCCTTGCATGAGCATATGATTTAGAGTTCACCCCACTATTACTTGATCACTTCACTCACAGGACCTTACAATTTATTCTTCAATCCGTCTTAAGTGAAAGAACATATGAGCATAATTCTTTTCTTGCTTGGGGACAAGCAAGCTTTAAGTTTGGTGTTGTGATGACAAGTCATCTTAGCCTAGTTTCACTAGCCTTTTTCTTTAGTTTTCAATTGAATTATGCACTTTCTTGAGCTACAAGTAAGCTAAATTGGGTAGATTTTCATGCTTCCTTTGATTTAATCAACCATGTATGAATTCATGCTATTTCATGAGGTTTTATACTATAATTGTCACATATTATGAAAGAATGAATATCTCATGATTTTAAGCATAGCTTTGATGTGTTTGGTTGATTAATGATAGGTGAAGAAAGCTTGGAGAAAGGTTGAAGCAAGAAGGAATAGCTAGGAGTAAAGAGAGGACAATGGAATAAGTGAACTTGAACCAGGAAGCAAAAAGCTGGACCTAAAGTTAGCCTCAAACTTTTGCACAAACTTTTGGGTGAAAAGTTAGCCCCAACGTTAGCCCCTAACTTTTGGGCTAAAGTTGGAACTTGAAAATCACTCCCTGGGCACCAAAAGTTTGCGCCAACGTTAGCCCCTAACTTTTGGGCTAACGTTGGCACATGAAAATCAACCCTGGGCACCAAAAGTTTGCGCCAACGTTAGCCCCTAACTTGGTGGCTAACGTTGGCATAAGAAAAACCTCCCTGGCCACCAAAAGTTTGCGCCAACGTTAGCCCCTAACTTTTGGGCTAACGTTGGCACATGAAAAATACAAGGGAAGGAGCAAAAGTTTGCGCCAACGTTAGCCCCTAACTTTTGGGCTAATGTTGGCGCCATAAGTGCACCAAGGAAGGCCAACGTTGGAGCAAAAGTTAGACCCCTAACTTTTGCACCAACGTGGGCATCAGCAAAATATGGGGGCTGATATGAAAAGTTGGACCAAAAGTTAGACCCTAACTTTTGCTCCAACTTTTACTCCAACTTTTGCAAAACTCCAACCCGGTTCATTTGGTTCACTTTGGTTCTTCTCCAAACTCCAAGAGCAATCAACCAAGGCCTCTTTCAACCCAATTCCACCAAGAGCAAAGGCCCAACTCAAGGCTTGAAGATCATTTGAAGAAAGTGTATAAATAGGATAGAATTCAAGTTCTTCGGGGAGCTTTCCCTTTGAATTTTCATAATAGTTTTCGGAGAGCTTTGGATATTGAGTGATCTTTAATTTCTTAGTCTTGGGGAAGGAGAATTCACTTCTCTTCCTCTTAGTTTTATTGCTTTCAATTTCAATTACAATTGTCTTGGATCTTGGGTTGGAGAATTGAAGAAATTCTGTTTCAATCTCATCCTTGGATCTCTCTGCTTTATTTACTGCTTGATTGAATTTAATTTCTGTTAATTGCTCTTCATCTACTTTCCTTGCAATTTACAATTCCCTTGCAATTGTTCTTGTTGGATCTAGGAAGGCATTGAGATCTAGACTCGGTTTTCTAGTCTCTGGGTCCTGAGATCTGAACTTTCAATTTCTAATTCTCTGTTTACTGTTTTCATGTTCATTTACTTTTCTGCTTCAAGATCCGATTTAACCCAAACCCTCTTCTACTTCTCTGCTTGATGCAAATTTACTTTTCCTTGTTTAATTTCTGCAAATCCAAGTCCCAATCCCCTTTACAATTCAAGTCATTTACATTTCTTGCACTTTAAGATTTTGCAATTTACATTTCTTGCATTCTAAGTTTCTGCCATTTAATTTCTTGTTCTTTAAGATTCAGCAATTTATTTCCTGTTCTCTTTAATTCCATGCAATTTAATTTCTGCAAATCACAAAACACTCAACCAAATCTTGATTCGCTTGACTAAATTAATCACTAAGCTAAAATTGCTCAATCCTTCAATCCCTGTGGGATCGACCTCACTCCTATGAGTTTTTATTACTTGATGCGACCCGGTACACTTGCCGGTTAGATTTGTGTGTTTTGGGAGAAATTCATTTTTCCACCAAAATACTCATCACACCCAAATCTAACCGGCAAGTGTACCGGGTCGCATCAAGTAATAATAACTCACGTGAGTGAGGTCGATCCCACAGGGATTGAAGGATTGAGCAATTTTAGTTTGGTGGTTGATTTAGTCAAGCGAATCAAGATTTGGTTGAGAGATTTGTGATTTGCAGAATTGAAATTGCATAGAAAGTAAAGGAAATGGGTAAATTGCATGAAATTAAAGAGAACTGGAATTTAAAGTGCTGAATCTTAAAGAGCAAGAAATTAAATGGCAGAAACTTAGAACGCAAGAAATGTAAATTGCAGAATCTTAAAGTGCAAGAAATGTAAATGGCTTGAATTGTAAAGGGAATTGGGAATTGGATTTGCAGAAATTAAACAAGGAAATGAAAAATTGCAACAAGCAGAGGAATAAAAGAACACTTGGATTGAATCAGATCTAGAAACAGAATTGTAAATGAGCATGAAAACAGTAAACAGGGAATGGGAAATGGGAAATCCGGATCTCAGGACCCAAGAGACTAGAAAACCAAGTCTAGATCTCAATGCCTTCCTAGATCCAACAAGCACAATTGCCAAGGAAATTGTAAATTGCAAAGAAAGTAGATGAAGAACAATTAACCGAAACTGAAATTCAATTAAGCAGAAAATTAAACAAGATCCCAAGGTGAGATTGAAACAAAAGTTCTTCAATTCTCCACCCAAAATCCAAGACAAGAAAAGTAAAGAGTGCTGGGCAAGAACAAGGAAGAAGAGAGATCAATTCTCCTCCCAAATTCTCTTGAATTAAAACAACAATGCTAAGAATTGTAAAAGTGAGCTCTCAATCAAACCAGAAAAGAAAACTCTTCTGAAAAACTCAAAGGGAAGCTCCCCTAAAACTTAAATTCTAATCTATTTATACACTTTCTTCAAACGGTCTTCAAGCCTTCAATTGGGCCTTTGCTCTTGGTGGAATTGGGTTGAGAGAGGCGTTGGTTGATTGCTCTTGGAGTTTGGAGAAGAACCGAATTGAACCGGGTTGGAATCATGAAAGCTTGAGTGAAAGTTGGAGTAAAAGTTAGGGTCTAACTTTTGCTCCAACTTTTCACATCAGCACCCTTGTTTTGCTGATACCAACGTTGGGGCAAAAGTTAGGGGTCTAACTTTTGCTCCAACGTTGGCCTCCCCTTAGTTATTCATGGTGCCAACGTTAGCCAGAAAGTTAGGGGCTAACGTTGGCGCAAACTTTTGCTAGCCCAGGGAGTTTTTTAGGCGCCAACGTTAGCCAAAAAGTTAGGGGCTAACGTTGGCGCAAGCTTTTGGTGCATCCAGGGAGTGTTTTTCATGCCAAAAGTTAGCCAAAAAGTTAGGGGCTAACTTTTGGTCCAGCTTTTGCCCAAAAGTTAGCCAAAAAGTTAGGGGCTAACTTTTGCTCCAGCTTTTGCTTCCTGGTTCATAATTAATCCAAGACTCAAGTCATTCCTCCTAGCCATTCCCTCTTGCATCAACCTTTCTCCAAGCTTTCTTCACCTCTCATTAATCAACCAAACACATCAAAGCTATGCTCAAAATCATGAGATATTCATTCTTTCATAATATGTGACATTTATAGCATAAAACCTCATGAAATGGCATGAATTCATACATGATTGATTAAATCAAAGGAAACATGAAAATCTACCAAATTGGCTTGCTTTTGGCTCAAGAAAGTGCATAATTCAATTGAAAACACAAGAAAAAGGCTAGTGAAACTAGGCTAAGATGACTTGTCATCAGTAGGGCATCACCGTTGTCAATGGCTACTTCTCATCCTCTCTGTGAAAATGGTCCGATGCGCTGTCACTGCATGGCTAATCATCTGGAGGTTCTCGATCATACTGGAATAGGATTCACCATCCTTTTGCGTCTATCACTACGCCCAGCACTCGCGAGTTTAAAGCTCGTCACAGCCATCCCTTCCCGGATCCTACTCGGAATACCACAGACAAGGTTTAGACTTTTCGGATCTCAAGAATGGCCATCCATGGGTTCTAACTTATACCACGAAGATTCTGATTAAGAAATCCAAGAGATACTTGTTCATACCCTGGGTCGAGCTATCCGACCCGGGATGATCGGCGACACAGCGACAGACCTCTTCAGGTTAGACTACCCGACCTCTTCTAAAAGAGCTCGGCCAAATCGACAGGAAAGCCCAATAAAGGGCCCAAATAGAGGAACACGACCCAAATCCAAAGGCAATCCCAGCCTATAGAGATAAAGGCGGTTCCCTTGAAGATAAGCTGAGTTCATCCAAAACAAGATAAGATAAGATAAGATAACAAACTTATCTTATCAGAAAGGTCAACCCACACTACTATAAATACACTGGAGCACCCAGGTATAACTCATACTCTGATTCTACAATAAACCTGTTTAATACCCATGCTAACTTAAGCATCGGAGTCTCTTGCGGGTACCCCCCACCCTCCAGTGGCCAAGGATCAGCAGTGCAGCAAGTTCAACAAGTCGGACACAACAGCTCCGGCCGCCACCAGCCAGCCGGACACGTCATCTCCGACCAGTACCGAAGATCTCATCTGAGATCGACCTCCAGTTTCAGGTAACCCTCGGAACATTGGCGCCGTTGCCGGGGAACCTGAAAGTTATCCCAAAACCATGGCGGACGGCCATGACAACGACCACGACTCGGATCTGGAAAACAGAACACCGCACAAAAACGCGGACACTATGCTAAAGGATACTCCGAAATCCAACGGGGACAAAAACTCACCAAATCCGGGAGCAATAGAAGCACTTCAAGATTGCTTAAAGCAACTTGAGAAAGAAACCCAGCAACAACGGGAGATCGAAAAGGATCTGCAAAGAGAGGTATGGCGACATCGAGAACTGGAAGAAAAACTACAGCAATCAGAGGCCGACCTCAAATCAAAAGCTCCACGGACCACTCCTGAGGAAAATTCACGCAAAGAACAAGATCCGTTCACCAGAGAAATCATGAAGACCAAAATCCCAATAGATTTTAAGCTCCCAGATATGGTTTTGTATGATGGCACCACAGATCCCAACCATCACCTCAGCAATTTCAGAAGCAGAATGTACCTTACCGATGCCTCAGATGCCATTCGCTACAAAGCTTTTCCAACGACTCTCACGAAAACGGCGATCAGATGGTTCGACAACTTACCTCCGAAGTCCATCTCAAACTTTGACGACCTGGCCAAAAAGTTCCTGGCCAGATTCTCCATCCAGAAAGATAAGGCCAAGCACGAACCCAGCTTACTAGGGATCAAGCAAGGAGATCGGGAGAGCCTCCGCAACTACATGGAAAGATTCAACAAAATATGCATGGACATACAAAGTTTACCAACTGAGGCCGCCATCATGAGGCTCATCAATGGCTTACGAGAGGGACCTTTCAGCCAATCTATATCAAAAAAGTATCCCACCTTCTTAGACAAAGTACAGAAGCGAGCAGAAAAATACATCAACATGGAAGAGAACGCTCGGTTGGGAGAAACCTCAAAATTTGGGGCCCCCTACTGAGACAAAGACAAGGACTCTAAAAGGAAAGAAGATCGACAGGGGGAGAAAATAAAAAAATACCATAACTATACTCCTCTCAAGGCATCCCTAGTCGACGTGTACAAAGAAGTCTGCCACACAGAAAAAATCCCCCCAGCGCGACCACTCAAAGGCAAAAGGGGAGGAGGAAACCAGAAGGAATATTGTGAATACCATCGAGTCCGAGGGCACTCCACCAACGAGTGCTTCGACTTGAAAAATATCATAGAAAAATTGGTAAGAGAAGGAAAATTATATCGATTTCTGGCTACCCGAGATGATGACCAAAGAAAGAGACGAAGAGACGAAGATGATGGACGAGCTGAACGATCACCTCGAACACCAGAAAGACATGTCCACATAATACACGGCGGATTCGCAGGAGGTGGGATCTCCAAATCATCCCGAAAGAGATATCTCAAAGAAGTATATCATGTCGAGGGAAAGGAGGAAGCACGCAACATCCCGGCAATAACATTCACTAAAGAGGACGCATCCGGCATCATCTCGGGACACGACGATCCCATGGTCATCACTATTATACTGGCAAACGCCAACCTACACCGCACATTAGTAGACCAAGGAAGTTCTGCCGATATCTTATTCAAAACAGGCTTCGACAAACTCGGCTTAGATGAAAAGGAGCTTAGAGCATACCCGAACAATCTGTTCGGACTAGGAGACACCCCGGTACAACCGCTGGGATACGTATCGCTACACACTACTTTTGGAAAAGGGAACTAATCCAGGACCCTCAAAATAGACTACATTGTGGTCGACGTAAGTTCAGCCTACAATGCTCTAATAGGTCGGACAACACTCAATCAACTCGGTGCAATAGTCTCAACTCCACATCTATGCATGAAATTCCCAACTACAGAGGGGATAGCCACGATAAAAGCAGATGAAAAGATGGCACGTCACTGTTATAATGAGAGCTTAAACCTCAGGGGCAAAGGAGAAGAGTTTCATACAATTGAGCTTGGCGGAGCTCATCGATGAGAAGAACTCTGTCCGCACCCAGAAGGTGAGGTAGAGAAGGTTCAGATCGGAGACACCTCGGACAAAACAACTAATATCGGCACGGTTCTAAGAGGAGACTTGATGCACAAAATTGTAATGTTAATGTTCACATTACTCTCTTACAACTTCGCACAACTAACGAGCAAGTGCACTGGGTCGTCCAAGTAATACCTTACGTGAGTAAGGGTCGAATCCCACGGAGATTGTTGGTTTGAAGCAATCTATGGTTATCTTGTAAATCTTAGTCAGGAAGTCAATTATGTTTATCAGTTGAATTGTGAATAACCAGTAGAGCATAAATTAAAAGTTACTTGTTGCGCAGTAATGGATAATATATTGGAGTTTTGGAGATGCTTTGTCCTCTGAATCTCTGCTTTCCTCTGTCTTCTGATTCACGCACGCACGTCCTCCTATGGCAAGCTGTGTGTTGGTGGATCACCGTTGTCAATGGCTACCTTCCATCCTTCCAGTGAAAACTACGCTCACGCGCTCTGTCACAGCACGGCTAATCACCGGTTGGTTCTCGATCCGGTTGGAATAGGATTTACTATCCTTTTGCGTCTGTCACTAACGCCCAGCCTTCAGGAGTTTGAAGCTCGTCACAGTCATTCAATCATTAAATCCTACTCGGAATACCACAGACAAGGTTTAGACTTTCCGGATTCTCATGAATGCCGCCATCAGTTCGAGCTTATACCACGGAGATTCTGATTAAGGAATCTAAGAGATACTCATTCAGTCGGATGTAGAACGGAGGTGGTTGTCAGGCACACGTTCATGGTTTGAGGAAGGTGATGAATGTCACGGGTCATCACCTTCATCACAGTTAAGCGCGAATGAACATCTTAGATAGGAACAAGCGTGTTTAAATGGGAAACAGAAATACTTGCATTAATTCATTGAGACACAGCAGAGCTCCTCACCCCCAACAATGGGGTTTAGAGACTCATGCCATCAGCGAATACAAAGTTTAGATCTGAAATGTCATGAGATACAGAATAAGTTTCTAAAAGTTGTTTAAATACTAAACTAGTAGCCTAGGGTTACAAAATACGCGTGGACTATGATGGATGATGCAGAGATCCACTTCTGGGGCCCACTTGGTGTGCTGGGGCCCACTTGGTGTGTGCTGGGGCTGAGACTTTAAGCAATTCACGTGCAGAGGCCATTTGTGGAGTTGAACGCCAATTTTTATGCCAGTTTGGGCGTTCAACTCCAGTTTTTGATCCTTTTCTGGCGCTGGACGCCAGAAATAGGCAGAGAACTGGCGTTGAACGCCAGTTTACGTCATCTATCCTTGTGCAAAGTATGGACTATTATATATTTCTGGAAAGCCCTGGATGTCTACTTTCCAACGCAATTGGAAGCATTCCATTTCGAGTTCTGTAGCTCCAGAAAATCCACTTTGAGTGCAGGGAGGTCAGAATCCAACAGCATCAGCAGTCCTTTTTCAGCCTGAATCAGATTTTTGCTCAGCTTCTTCAATTTCAGCCAGAAAAATACCTGAAATTACAGAAAAACACACAACTCATAGTAAAGTCCAGAAATATAAATTTTTCCTAAAAACTACTAGAAATAGACTAAAAACTAACTAAAACATACTTTAAACTATATGAAATTATCCCCAAAAAGCGTATAAAATATCCGCTCATCACAACACCAAACTTAAACTGTTGCTTGTCCTCAAGCAACTAGACAAATAAAATAGAAGACTAATAGGTTGAGAAGCAATAATATCTCAGAGTTTTTGATTGAAGCTCAGATTCTAATTAGATGAGCGGGACTAGTAGCTTTTTGCTTCTGAACAGTTTTGGCATCTCACTTTATCCATTGAAGCTCAGAGTGATTGGCATCTATAGGAACTCAGAATTCAGATAGTGTTATTGATTCTCTTAGTTCAGTGTGATGATTCTTGAACACAGCTTCTTTATGAGTCTTGGCCGTGGCCCTAAGCACTTTGTTTTCCAGTATTACTACCGGATACATAAATGCCACAGACACATAATTGGGTGAACCTTTTCAGATTGTGACTCAGCTTTGCTAAAGTCCCTAATTAGAGGTGTCCAGAGTTCTTAAGCACACTCTTCTTTTTGCTTTGGACCTTGACTTTAACCGCTCAGTCTCAAGTTTTCACTTGACACCTGCACGCCACAAGCACATGGTTAGGGACAGCTTGGTTTAGCCGCTTAGACCAGGATTTCAGTCCTTTAGGCCCTCCTATCCACTGATGCTCAAAGCCTTGGGATCCTTTTTAATTGCCCTTGCCTTTTGGTTTTAAGGGTTATTGGCTTTTTCTGCTTGCTTTTTTTTTTTTTTTTGCAAGCTTTGTTCTTTGCTGCTTTTTCTTGCTTCAAGAATCATTTTTATGATTTTTCAGATTATCAATAACATGTCTCATGTTCATTGTTCTTTCAAGAGCTAACATATTTAACAGTCTTAAACAACAAATTCAAAAGACATATGCACTGTTCAAACATTCATTCAGAAGACAGAAAGCATTGCCACCACATTTAACCAATTAGAATTTGTTTTATTTAAACTCGAAATTTTATTGCTTCTTATTCAAAAGATCTACTACTTTATTCATGTTTAATGATGATGAGAAAAATAAACTATAGCTTAATTGGAGATAAAATCAAAATAGATACTAATTACTACTATATGACTTCTAAGGTACTTTTTATACGGACACTGTCACAGAGTTAAGGCAGAAATTGGAATTTAACAACCTTTATTCTGGGGGTATGGGGGTTCCTCTGATCCTTGGGAGGCTTGGTATCACAGAAGACTTTTGGCGCTTCAGTTCCGTTAAGTCACGTCCCTGCTCCTCTTGTTCTTTAAGCATATGGGTCAGCATTTGACTGTGTTCCTTCTGTTGTTTTATTATTTGCTCCATAGCTTCCTGTATCTTGGTGACAGACGTCTCAAGATATTCCCAATATTCTGCTTGAGGAATCTCTGGGAGGAATTCCTGTGCTCTTTTCTTTATAGGATCCTCCTGTGCTTGTTGTCTCTCCATTGATGCTTTGGTGATTGACTTTTCAATTAGGATATATTCAGTTATTCCCATCTTGACTCCAGCATCCTTGCAGAGCAGAGAAATCACGCTTGGATAAGCCAACCTGGCCTCTCTTGAATTTTTGTTAGCGATCTTATAAAGCTCTGTTGAAATCAGCTGATGAACCTCCACTTCCTTTCCCATCATGATGCAATGAATCATCACTGCTCTTTTAACTGTGACTTCAGAACGGTTGCTGGTGGGCAACAGAGAACGCCCAATGAAGTCCAGCCATCCTCTGGCAACTGGTTTGAGATCCTCCCTCTTGAGTTGATTTGGGACGCCCTTTGTGTTGGTGGTCCACCTGGCTTCAGGGATACAGATGTCCTTTAGAATCTTATCCAGGCCAATGTCTACTCTCATCATCCTTCTGTTGAAGGAGTCTGGATCATCCTTTAGCTGAGGTAGCTTTAATATCTCTCTGATCTTGTCAGGGGTGGTATGAACAATCTTTCCCCTGACCATGGTCCGAAATTCGTAGCAGGCTGTTCCAGATAGTCTTTGCTTGTCAGTCTGCCACATATTAGCATAGAACTCCTGGACCATGTTCCTTCCTACTTTCGTTTCAGGATTAGCTAGGACTTCCCAGTTCCTGATTCGAATTTGCTCCTGGATCTCCGGATATTCATCTTCTTTCAGATCGAATCTAACTTCCGGGATTACTGATCTCAGACCCATCACTTTAAGATAATGGTCTGAATGTTCTTTAGATAAGAACTTCCCTTGATTCCAAAGTGGTTTTGGAACGCTCTCTTTCTTGTCTCTAGGAGTGTATTGTTTCCCTTTGGGAGCCATGATCTTAGTGATTTTGGAAAAACACACCAAACTTAGAGGCTTGCTTGTCCTCAAGCAAAAGAAAAGAAAGGAGAGGGATAGAAGGAGATTGAGTAGCACTTGTTGATGAAGGAGGGGGGAGGCCGAACCCAATTTAAAGGGGGGGGGAGGGGTGGATTTTCGAAAAATTAGAGGAGATAAGATAAAAAGATTGAGTTGAAAAAGATAAGATAGAAGATATAGTTTAATTTTGAAAAGATAGGATAGATTTTTGAAAAAGATAATTCTGGATTTTGAAAAAGATAATATGAAAAAGATATTGAAAAAGATATGGATTAGTTGAAAAGATTTTTGAGTGAAAAAGATAGATTTTGAAAAAGATAGATTTTTCAGAAAAGATTTTGAAAAGAGTTGGATTGAATTTGGAAAGATGGATTTTTAGAAATTAAGGTTTTTAGAAATCAGGGTTCTTGATATGTTCATGTAAAAATCATGCATTGAAGCATAAAATTTGAAATTAAAATGGAAATACGTGTGGGATTGCTTGGATTTGGCTCCTTCCTGTCCTCCTGGCGTTTGAACGCCCAAACACTGCCTGTTTTGGTCGTTCAGCGCCCAAATGCTGATCTCCTGGGCGTTCAGCGCCCAGTTGCTGCCATTCCTGGCGTTCAACGCCCAGTGGGTGGCCATTTCTGGCGTTGAACGCCCAAATGCTGCCATTACTGGCATTCAGCGCCCAGTGGATGCCCATTTTGGGCGTTGAACGCCCAAAATGCCCCTTTACTGGCGTTTTCTTGCCATTGAGCTCTTTTACTCTGTTTTGTGTGCCGAGGTCTTCTGTAAATGATTATTTACCTTGTTGTCAATGAACTCTATATAAAAAATAAAGATAGAAATAGGGCAAAATGCTTAGAGGATTGTTGCCCCATGGCTGGGTTGCCTCCCAGCAAGGGCTTCTTTATTGTCTTTAGCTGGACCTTGCTGAGCTTTTAATCTAGCTGCAGCCTTGAGCATTCCTGCTCAGTGTTGCCTTCAAGATAATGCTTGATTCTCTGTCCATTGACAATGAACTTCTTATCAGAATCAATATCTTGAAGCTCCACATAACCATATGGTGACACACTTGTAATCACGTATGGTCCCCTCCACCGGGATTTCAGTTTCCCGGGGAATAGCCTGAGTCTAGAGTTAAACAACAGGACCTTCTGTCCTGGTTCAAAGATTCTAGATGACAGCTTTCTGTCATGCCATTTTTTTTATTTTTCTTTATAAAGTTTGGCATTTTCGAAAGCTGTGAATCTGAATTCTTCTAGCTCATTTAGCTGGAGCAATCATTTTTCTCCTGCTAATTTGGCATCTAAATTTAGGAATCTGGTTGCCCAATAAGCTTTATGTTCCAGTTCCACGGGCAGGTGACATGCCTTACCATACACAAGTTGGTATGGAGAGGTCCCTATAGGGGTCTTGAATGCTGTTCTGTAAGCCCACAGAGAATCATCCAAGCTCCTTGCCCAATCCTTTCTACGGGTATTTACTGTCCGTTCCAGGATTCTCTTTAATTCTCTGTTAGAAACTTCAGCTTGCCCGTTGGTTTGTGGATGATATGGAGTGGCCACTTTGTGGCGAATTCCATACCGAACCATGGCAGAGTAAAGCTGTTTATTGCAGATGTGAGTGCCCCCATCACTGATTAACACTCTAGGGACACCAAACCTGCTAAAGATATGTTTCTGGAGGAACTTCAACACTGTTTTAGTATCATTGGTGGGTGTGGCAATAGCCTCAACCCATTTTGATACACAGTCAACTGCCACCAGAATATAAGTGTTTGAGTATGATGGTGGGAAAGGTCCCATGAAGTCAATTCCCCATACATCAAACAACTCTATTTCCAAGATTCCTTGTTGAGGCATGGCGTAACCATGAGGCAGATTACCAGCTCTTTGGCAACTGTCACAATTACGTACAAATTCTCGGGAATCTTTATAGAGTGTGGGCCAATAGAAGCCACATTGGAGGACCTTGGTGGCTGTTCGCTCACCTCCGAAATGGCCTCCATATTGAGATCCATGGCAATGCCATAGGATTCTCTGTGCTTCCTCTCTGGGGACACACCTACGGATAATTCCTTCTGCACATCTCTTAAAGAGATAGGGTTCATCCCACAAGTAGTACTTTGCATCAGTAATTAGTTTCTTTTTTTGTATTCTATTGTACTCCTTGGGTATGAACCTTGCAGCTTTATAGTTTGCAATATCGGCAAACCATGGTGCTTCCTGAATGGCAAATAGATGCTCATCAGGGAATGTCTCAGAGATCTCAAGGAAGGGGAGGGACGTCCCTTCCACTGGCTCTATCCGGGACAGATGATCAGCTACTTGGTTCTCTGTCCCTTTTCTGTCTCTTATTTCTATATCAAACTCTTGCAGAAGCAATACCCATCTGATGAGCCTGGGTTTTGAATTCTGCTTTGTGAGTAGATATTTAAGAGCAGCATGGTCAGTATACACAATCACTTTTGATCCTACTAAGTATGATCTGAACTTGTCAATGGCGTAAACCACTGCAAGTAGTTCTTTTTCTGTGGTTGTGTAATTTTTCTGGGCATCATTTAGAACGCGGCTGGCATAATAAATGACATGCAGAAGCTTGTCATGCCTCTGTCCCAATACTGCACCAATGGCATGATTACTGGCATCACACATTAACTCAAATGGCAATGTCCAGTCTGGTGCAGAAATGACTGGTGCTGAGACCAGCTTAGCTTTCAGCGTTTCAAACGCCTGCAGGCATGCTGTGTCAAACACAAATGGCGTGTCAGCAGCTAGCAGATTGCTTAGAGGTTTTGCGATTTTTGAAAAATCCTTTATAAACCTCCTTTAGAATCCTGCATGCCCCAGAAAGCTTATGATTGCCTTAACATTGGCAGGTGGTGGTAATTTTTCAATTACCTCTATTTTTGCTTGATCCACCTCTATTCCCTTATTTGAGATCTTATGCCCAAGAACAATTCCTTCAGTCACCATGAAGTGACACTTTTCCCAGTTTAAAACTAGGTTGGTTTCTTGGCATCTTTTCAGAACAAGTTTCAGGTGATCAAGACAAGAGCTGAATGAGTCTCCATATACTGAGAAGTCATCCATGAAGACTTTCAGAAATTTTTCCACCATATCAGAGAAAATAGAGAGCATGCATCTCTGGAAGGTTGCAGGTGCATTGCATAGCCCAAAGGGCATCTTTCTGTAAGCAAACACTCCGGATGGACATGTGAATGTTGTTTTCTCTTGATCCTGGGGATCTACTGCAATCTGGTTATAGCCTGAGTAGCCATCCAAAAAGCAGTAATAATCATGACCTGCTAGTCTCTCTAGCATCTGGTCTATGAATGGTAAAGGAAAATGATCCTTTCTGGTGGCTGTATTGAGCCTTCTGTAGTCAATACACATGCGCCACCCTGTAACTGTTCTTGTAGGAACCAGTTCATTTTTTTCATTATGAATCATTGTCATGCCTCCCTTTTTTGGGACGACTTGAACAGGGCTCACCCAGGGGCTATCAGAAATGGGATAAATAATCCCAGCCTCTAGTAATTTGGTGACCTCTTTCTGCACCACTTCCTTCATGGCTGGATTTAGCCGCCTCTGTGGTTGAACCACTGGTTTGGCATTATCCTCCAATAGGATTTTGTGCATGCATCTAGCTGGGCTTATGCCCTTAAGATCACCTATGGACCACCCAAGAGCTGTCTTGTGTGTCCTTAGCACTTGAATAAGTGCTTTCTCTTCCTGTGAATTTAAAGCAGAGCTTATGATCACTGGGAAAGTGTCACCTTCTCCTAGAAATACATATTTCAAGGATGGTGGCAGTGGCTTGAGCTCTGGTTTATGAGGTTTTTCCTCTTTCAGAAGAAAGTTCAGAGGCTCTTTCATGTCCCCTGAATCCTCCAAATCAGGCTGAACATCTTTAAAGATGTCTTCCAACTCTGATTCGAGACTCTCAGCCATGTTGATCTCTTCTACCAAAGAGTCAATAAGGTCAACTTTCATGCAGTCTGTTGATGTGTCTGGATTCTGCATGGCTTTGACAGCGTTCAACTTGAACTCGTCATCGTTGACTCTCAGGGTTATTTCCCCTTGTTGGACGTCAATGAGGGATCGTCCAGTTGCTAGGAAGGGTCTTCCTAGAATGAGAGTGGCACTCTTGTGCTCCTCCATTTCCAGCACAACAAAGTCAGTGGGAAAGGCGAATGGCCCAACTCTGACAATCATGTCCTCAATCACGCCTGATGGGTATTTAGTGGAACCATCAGCAAGTTGGAGACATATCCGGGTTGGTTTAACTTCTTCAGTTAAGCCAAGCTTCCTGATAGTGGATGCAGGTATTAGGTTGATGCTTGCCCCAAGATCGCATAAAGCTGTCTTGGTGCAATCACCTTCTAATATGCATGGTATCAGAAAACTCCCAGGGTCTTTAAGCTTTTCAGGAAAGCTTTTCAGAATGACTGCACTGCATTCTTCAGTGAGGAGAACTCTTTCTGTTTCTCTCCACTCCTTTTTATGACTCAAGATCTCTTTCATGAACTTGGCATAAGAAGGTATTTGCTCAAGTGCCTCTACAAATGGAATCTTTATTTCAAGAGTCCTTAGATAATCTGCAAAGCGAGCAAATTGCTTATCCTGCTCCTCTTTCCGGAGTTTTTGAGGATAAGGTATCTTGGCTTTATATTCCTCAACCTTAGTGGTTAAAAAAGCCTTTTTAGAGGGTTGTTATCAGCACTTATGTGTGTCTGATCCCTCTCTGGCAATTGCGTACCAGAGTTAGAAGCTGGAGTGACATTAGACGCCAACTCACTGTCTGTTCCTGGCGCCTGAACGCCAGAAATGTGCCCCTGTTGGGCGTTCAACGCCAGATTCTTGCCCATTTCTGGCGTTGAACGCCAATCCTGCCTTGTTTCTGGCGCTAAACGCCAGTTTTGGGCATGGTCTGGGCGTTCAGCGCCAGCCTTCCACCCATTTTCTGGCGTTTTAGTGCCAGAATTATTTTTCCCTGGGCTCTTACTGTCCTCAGGGGGATATTTGGTGGGTTGCTCATTTCTTGAATTTTTGATGCCTTGAGGTGGGGCATTTAATGTTTTCCCACTTCTTAATTGAACTGCTTGGCATTCTTCTGCTATTTGCTTTGATAGCTGCTGCTTTGTTTGCTTAAACTGTTCTTCCATATGTATATTAGCTATCCTTGTCTCCTGTAACCTGTCTTTGAATTCAGCTAGCTGCTTTGTTAGAAAATCTAATTGATGATTGAATTCAGCAGCTTGTTTTACAGTACTGAATTCAGCAGTTACTGTTTTAACCTCTTCATTCATGGAAGGGTTGCTGCTTAGATACAGATGCTGATTCCTGGCAACTGTATCAATGAGCTCTTGAGCTTCTTCAATTGTCTTTCTCATATGGATAGATCCACCAGCTGAGTAATCTAAAGACATCTGAGCTCCTTCTGCAAGCCCATAGTAGAAGATGTCTAACTGAACCCACTCTGAAAACATTTCAGAGGGGCATTTTTGTAGCATCTCTCTGTATCTCTCCCAAGCATCATAAAGAGATTCATTATCTCCTTGTTTAAAGCCTTGGATGTCCAGCCTTAGCTGTGTCATCCTTTTTGGAGGGAAATATTGATTCAAGAATTTTTCTGTCAGCTGTTTCCATGTTCTTATGCTGGCCTTAGGTTGGTTATTTAACCACTTTTTAGCTTGATCTTTTACAGCAAATGGAAACAGTAACAGTCTGTAGACATCCTGATCTATTTCCTTATCATGTACTGTGTCAGCAATTTGTAAAAATTATGCCAAAAACTCTGTAGGTTCTTCCTGTGGAAGACCGGAATACTGGCAACTTTGCTGCACCATGATAATGAGCTGAGGATTCAACTCAAAGCTACTAACTCCAATGGAGGGTATGTATATGCTACTCCCATACGAAGCAGTAGAGGGGTTAGAATATGACCCCAAAGTCCTCCTGGACTGTCCATCTCCACTTATGTCCATGATGGATCTATGGAGATAACTTGGACTGATTTACCTTTTTATTTATTTTATTTTATAAGAAGTAAATACTTAAATAAAATAAAATAACTAAAAAGAATTTGAAATTTTGAAATAAATTTTTTTTTTCGTAAAAAAAATTAAAAATAATTAATTAAAAAAACGAAATTTTTTGAAAAAGAGGGAAGATATTTTCGAAAATTAGAGAGAGAGAGTTAGTTAGGTAGTTTTGAGACAGTTAACAAACAAAAAGTTAGTTAGTTAGTTGAAACAAATTTGAAAAGATAAGAAGTTAGGAAGTTAGAAGAGATATTTTGAAAAGATATTTTTGAATTTAGTGAGGAGAGAGAAAAATAATAAGATAGTACAAGATTAAAAATTTTTTTAGATCTAATGCTCCTTGTTTTTGAAAATTTTGGAGGGAAAACACCAAGGAACACCAAACTTAAAAATTTTAAGATCAAGACACAAGGAAACTCAAGAACACTTTGAAGACTCACAAGAACACAAGAACATGAAGGAAGAATACCAAACTTAAAATTTTTAGAAAACCAAACCAAAATTTTCGAAAATCAAAGGGGAATCAACAAGAAAACACCAAACTTAAAGTTTGGCACAAGATTTAATAAAAATAAAAAAAAATATTTTTGAAAAAGAAGGTTTTGAAAAGAGTATAAAAGATTCTAACCCAATCAAATTAATGTTCTAGCCAAATGAGTTATGGGACCTTCAAAAATTTTAAGAAAGATTATTTTTGAAAACACCAAACTTAAAGTTTGGCACAGGATTTAATAGAAAAATTATTTTTGAAAAACGTTTTTAAAAATATGATAGCCAATTATCATGAACATAAACACCACGTTCTAAATAACTAAGCTATAAGTTTAAAGTATTTTAACAAGGGGTAATTAATAAAAGACTCTAAACCAAAAAAAAAGAAAGATTTTTCCTAATCTAAGCAACAAAATAATCCGTCAGTTGTTCAAACACGAACAGTCCCCGGCAACGGCGCCAAAAACTTGATGCACGAAATTGTAATGTCAATGTTCACATTACTCTCTTAAAACTTCGCACAACTAACCAGCAAGTGCACTGGGTCGTCCAAGTAATACCTTACGTGAGTAAGGGTCGAATCCCACGGAGATTGTTGGTTTGAAGCAATCTATGGTTATCTTGTAAATCTTAGTCAGGAAGTCAATTATGTTTATCAATTGAATTGTGAATAACCAGTAGAGCATAAATTAAAAGTTACTTGTTGCGCAGTAATGGATAATATGTTGGAGTTTTGGAGATGCTTTGTCCTCTGAATCTCTGCTTTCCTCTGTCTTCTGATTCACGCACGCACGTCCTCCTATGGCAAGCTGTGTGTTGGTGGATCACCGTTGTCAATGGCTACCTTCCATCCTTCCAGTGAAAACTACGCTCACGCGCTCTGTCACAGCACGGCTAATCACCGGTTGGTTCTCGATCCGGTTGGAATAGGATTTACTATCCTTTTGCGTCTGTCACTAACGCCCAGCCTTCAGGAGTTTGAAGCTCGTCACAGTCATTCAATCATTGAATCCTACTCGGAATACCACAGACAAGGTTTAGACTTTCCGGATTCTCATGAATGCCGCCATCAGTTCTAGCTTATACCACGGAGATTCTGATTAAGGAATCTAAGAGATACTCATTCAGTCGGATGTAGAACGGAGGTGGTTGTCAGGCACACGTTCATGGTTTGAGGAAGGTGATGAATGTCACGGGTCATCACCTTCATCACAGTTAAGCGTGAATGAACATCTTAGATAGGAACAAGCATGTTTGAATGGGAAACAGAAATACTTGCATTAATTCATTGAGACACAGCAGAGCTCCTCACCCCCAACAATGGGGTTTAGAGACTCATGCCGTCAGCGAATACAAAGTTTAGATCTGAAATGTCATGAGATACAGAATAAGTTTCTAAAAGTTGTTTAAATACTAAACTAGTAGCCTAGGGTTACAAAATACGCGTGGACTATGATGGATGATGCAGAGATCCACTTCTGGGGCCCACTTGGTGTGCTGGGGCCCACTTGGTGTGTGCTGGGGCTGAGACTTTAAGCAATTCACGTGCAGAGGCCATTTGTGGAGTTGAACGCCAGTTTTTACGCCAGTTGGACGCCAGAAATGGGCAGAGAACTGGCGTTGAACGCCAGTTTACGTTGTCTATCCTTGTGCAAAGTATGGACTATTATATATTGCTGGAAAGCCCTGGATGTCTACTTTCCAACGCAATTGGAAGCATGCCATTTCGAGTTCTGTAGCTCCAGAAAATCCACTTTGAGTGCAGGGAGGTCAGAATCCAACAGCATCAGTAGTCCTTTTTCAGCCTGAATCAGATTTTTGCTCAGCTTCTTCAATTTCAGCCAGAAAAATACTTGAAATTACAGAAAAACACACAACTCATAGTAAAGTCCAGAAATATAAATTTTTCCTAAAAACTACTAGAAATAGACTTAAAACTAACTAAAACATACTCTAAACTATATGAAATTATCCCCAAAAAGCGTATAAAATATCCGCTCATCAAGACTCAAAAGAATTACTGATACAATTCTTACGAGATAATGTCGACCTCTTCGCATGGAGAGCCGCAGACATGCCGGGCATAGACCCCAAGCTAATGTGCCACAAGTTGGCGGTCTACCCAGGATCTCGGCCGGTGCAGTAGAAGCGAAGAAAACTCGGGCCAGAACGATCCCAAGCTGTGGAAGAACAAGTACAAGCACTACTGGAAGCCGGATTTATAAGAGAAGTCAAATACCCACTATGGCTAGCCAACGTCGTCTTGGTGAAAAAATCGAATGGGAAGTGGCGAATGTGCACCGATTACACCGATCTCAACAAAGCTTGTCCAAAAGATCCATACCCACTCCCAAGTATTGACGCCCTGGTAGATGCTTCCTGTGGATATAAATATCTCTCGTTTATGGATGTATATTCAGGATACAACCAAATTCCCATGTATCCACCAGATCAAGAAAAGACCCCGTTCTTAACACCAAAGGCAAACTACTACTACATCGTGATGCCTTTCGGTCTCAAGAACGCAGGAGCTACTTATCAAAGGCTAATGAATAAAGTCTTCTCAGATCACATCGGAAAAATCATGGAAGTTTATGTGGACGACATGTTAATAAAGACACAAAGCGAAGACACACTATTGTCTGACCTTACTCAAGTGTTTGACACTATAAGGAAGCATAACATGCGACTCAACCCCGCAAAATGCACCTTCGCAGTTGAAGCAGGCAAATTCTTAGGCTTCATGCTCACACAAAGGGGAATTGAAGCAAATCCAGACAAATGTCAAGCCATACTCAACATGAAGAGCCCAACCTACGTCAAAGAGGTACAGCAACTTAACGGGAGATTAGCCGCCCTATCCCGATTCTTAGCAGGAGCTGCGATAAGATCTCTCCCCTTCTATGCTACTTTAAGAAAGGGAAAACAGTTTGAATGGATGACAGAATGTGAACAGGCCTTTCGAGACTTCAAGGAATTCTTAGGACGGCCACCTATCCTATCTCGACCACGAGAAGGAGAACCGCTCATATTATACCTCGCAGTAGGGAACCGGGCAATAGCTTCAGCACTAGTCAGGGAAGATGAAAAAGGGCAACAACCCGTCTACTTCATTAGCAAAGCATTACAGGGATTCGAGCTGAACTACCAAAAAATAAAAAAATTTGCCTATACTCTTATCCTAACCTCTCGACGACTCCGCCCATACTTCCAGGCTCACACCATTAGGGATCGAACTAACCAGTCCATAAAAGGAATACTGCAGAAAACGGATTTAGCAGGCAGAATTCTACAATGGGCAGTCGAGCTGTCAGAGTTCGATCTCCAATACGAACCTCGGACGACCATCAAATCACAGTATCTGGCCGACTTCGTTGCAGAATTCACAGACACCCTGGAAACCCCCACGGAATGGAATCTCTACGTGGATGGTTCTTCGAATAAAACTGGAAGCGGCGCAGGCGTGATAATAAAAAGCAACCAAGGAACCCAAGTCGAGCTCTCCCTCAAATTCGGATTCCTGGCCTCGAACAACCAGGCCGAATATGAAGCCTTGTTAGCTGGTTTGAAGCTAGCTAAAGAGGTTGGAGCTCAAAAACTTAACATTTACAGTGATTCACAAGTAGTTACATCACAAATAACAGGGAGCTACCAAGCCAAAGATCCCACCATGAAAAAATATTTGGATAGAACCAAGGAACAGCTCAGACAAATCGGGGAATATAAGATCCGCCACATACCCCGCGAACAAAATGCCCGAGCTGATGCACTCTCGAAACTAGCCAGCACCAAACCAGGGGGCAACAATAGAAGCCTCATCCAGGAAATGTTACAGAACCCGTCAATCTTGGAAGAGGAAAAAGTCCTGACGATAACAAGTCAGGACCAAGGATCGACGACCCCCATAATCGACTACCTCAAAACAGGAACACTCCCCGCAGAAGAAAAGGAGGCAAAGAAATTAAAAAGGGAGGCACAGTACTACACCATTATAAACAACATCCTGTACAAAAGAGGAATCTCAATACCTTTACTAAAATGCGTACCGACCTCCAACACAAAGGAAGTGCTAGAAGAAATACACAGCGGCATTTGTGGCAATCATCTCGGAGCACGAGCTCTCGCCAAAAAAGTACTCCGGGCGGGGTTTTATTGGCCAACTCTACAGAAAGAAGCTACAGAATTTGTAAAGACATGTCTACCATGTCAAAAACATGCCAACTTTCACATCGTCCCGCCAGAAGAGCTCATCAGCGTGACTTCGCCTTGGCCATTTGCAAAATGGGGACTCAATATTCTCGGCCCCTTCCCACAAGGATCAGGACAAGTTAAGTTTCTCATAGTAGGAGTAGATTACTTTACAAAGTGGATCGAGGCAGAGCCCCTAGCCAATGCCACCGCTCAAAGAAGCTGGAAATTCTTATATAGAAACATTGTCACGAGGTTCGGAGTTCCATATTCAATAACCACAGACAATGGCACCCAATTCACAGATGCAGGCTTCAG
Source organism: Arachis hypogaea (assembly GCF_003086295.3). Classification (NCBI taxonomy): domain Eukaryota; kingdom Viridiplantae; phylum Streptophyta; class Magnoliopsida; order Fabales; family Fabaceae; genus Arachis; species Arachis hypogaea. The sequence goes on from NC_092050.1 coordinate 52,099,608, forward strand.
AAAACTAGTGGCCGACTTGAATATAAAGCACCAGTACACCTCCGTTGAACATCCGCAAGCCAACGGACAGGCCGAAGCTGCTAACAAAGTCATATTGGCCAGGCTAAAACGGAGACTACAAAATGCAAAGGGAGCCTGGGCAGAAGAGCTTCCACAGGTCCTATGGGCATATCGAATGACGCCACATTCCACCATGAAGGAATCTCCCTTCCGATTAGCATACGGAATAGAGGCGATGATTCCAGTAGAGATTGAGGAAGGGTCACCTAGAGTAATTCACTACAATGAGCAAGCAAACTCCCAACTCCAGAGAGAAGAGCTCGACTTGTTACCCGAAATCCAGGAAAGAGCTCGGATCAGGGAATAAGCTCTAAAACGCCGAATGGCTTCTAGATATAATAAAAAGGTAGTACCGAGAAGTTTTACAGAGAATGATCTCATCCTAATCCAAAATGATATCGGAACAACTCGACCAGGAGAAGGAAAGCTGGCAGCAAACTGGAAAGGACCCTACCGAGTTGTAGAAGTACTTGGAAAGGGCTACTACACACTGTCTGAACTCGATGGGCAAGAGCTTCCCAGGTCATGGCACGCCTGCAACCTAAGAAGGTACTACAGTTAGAAGAGATAAAAGATCTCATCATTGGATGCACTCTTTTTCCTGAAAAGGTTTTTTAATGAGGCACCAAGTTGAGACTCAGACAATCCCATATGTATATATTCGCACATTTCCTTTAAATAAAATACATTTTAGATATTCTACAAAGATTTCAAGACGCATTAATCTGAAGCATTCATCGTCCGATTATAAAGCGACAGATCGCAGAAAGTGAAAAACAATTTCACTGCACGATCACGATAAAGACAACTGTCCGATAAAGGTGAAAACGCGATTCACCCAAAGGACGATCTAGAGATGACAACCACTTTCTACAAATCGGAAAAGATGAACACAGAATAATGTAAGAAGTTATCGAAAGTGATCTAAAAAAAGAACCTGACGAGGTCTTACGGATTGCTAAAATAATAACTTAAAGACTGGCCGACATTAAGAAGTCGGACCAAGTCAAACCAAGTTATAAGTAAACCCTGGAAAGAGGTCTGGCCAACCCTATTAAAGAGGATTACTTTAACTTAGAAGGGCCCGACGTAACAAAGTCAGCCCGAACTAAAAAAGTTATACAAGTAGTCCCTGAAAGAGACCTGACAAAGGTCCAAGAAAGAGGACTATAAAAATAACTTAAAGGAGACCGATATAACGAAGTCGGACTCTTACTACTAAAAAAGTTATACAAGTAGTCCCTGAAAGAGAGCTGACAAAGGTCCAAGAAAGAGGACTACAAAAATAACTTAAAGGAGACCGATATAACGAAGTCAGACTCTTACTACTAAAAAAGTTATAAAAGTAATCCCTGAAAGAGATCTCACAAAGATCCAAGAAAGCGGATTATAAAAATAACTTAAAGGAGACCGATATAACGAAGTCAGACTCCTACTACGATAAAGATCCCTGAAAGAGATCTGACAAAGATCCAAAAAAGAGGATTATAAAAACGACTTACTTAAAGAAATCGGTTATGGATCGTCAGAAATACAAGCAAGAACGAACCAAAAATCAAAGTTGGACCTACAACCACAAAGGATTCAAGCTACAAAGTATAAAGCAAACCAAAAAAGGTTAAGCCGCAAGGTTCCAATATTCACAGAAAAAGAGATACCAAGTCAAGCACAAAAAGCCTGATATCATCCACAAGGTTATAAAAGCCTCGGAGGCCACTAAAACCTACCTTAAAAAAGCTAAAGCGAGCTACCCTTTGTTTTTTATAAAAAACAAAAGTTTCTAGGCAAGCAACAGAAAAGTATCAGCAGTTAACGAAACATAAAGAGTTAAAAAAGCCCACAAGCAGGGCCAACTACATATCCAGAATAAAGTAAAAGCTAAGGGTCAGAAGACTTTTTAGCAGCATCAGCCCGAGGAGACGGAGGGCGAGTCTGGAGAGGAACGGCATCTACAGTACCGTCATCCCGGTTCAAGATCTGGCAGTCGGGATCAGAAGCAGGAGGACCAACCTCGGCAGGGACAGCAGAAGTCGACACCTTGGTAGAGGCTACAGGGGAAGGATCGACATCATCCTCATCCTCGTCATCAGGGACAACCTTGCCATCCCTGACAACGTTCTCCAAGCTAAAGAGGGTTAGGTCGGCCTCGGGAGCAATAACCCAAACTTGTTCCTTCAGGTTCTGATAGGCAGCAGTAACACTGCCAACAAGATGACCTTGGAGTTCGGAATAATTAGCCTGGGCATTCTCCAACTCTTCTCTCAGACGCAACACCTCCTGGTAAGATGTCAGATAACTGTCCTTATGACGCATAGCTGTGTCCTCGGCCAGTCTCAGAGAACCAGCTAGAGAAGTGGAACTAGCCTTTTCATTCTACAAGTCTTTCTCCAACTTGGCCACCCTTACTTCAAGCTCTTCCTTCAAGCCCTTCATCCGATCAAACTCCTGTTTGGCCTCCTCCATAAAAGCTTTAGTGGCATGGAGAGGAAGACTTTGAGCAGTTCGATATAGGGCCGCCCCCATGTGTGCCAACTTGATACCACTCTGGGTGATATAATCAAAATGATGAAGAAGCGACACGTCGTCCATAGAAAGAGCACCATAAGGGTCGATTTGTTGATCTACAAACTCAACCACATCAAAGTCAGGAGCATCAAGGTTGAAAGGCTCAATTGTTTTTTGCTTTTTACTAGGAGGGGCACCGGAAGCTGCAACAGAAGATTGTGGAGGATCGACCAGATAGACCCGAGGAGTAGGAATTGCTTTCCTCAGCCCGGGAAAACTCGATATAGGAGGTTTAACTAGAGGCTGAGAAGATCCCTCTCCGGCCGCCTTGGCTGAGATGTTTAAAGCAACGGTCGCCTTCTTCGCCTTCTTATAGGCCCTCATAGAATCATTATTCTTCGACATCTCTGAAAAACGAAAAAAACAAAAGACAAGTTACAACACAGGAGAAGCAAAGCTCGGGAGCAAGTATAAAAACAAATCAGACAGTACCCAAAGCAGCCCAAACCAAAGATGGATCACTCAAAAAATCTCTTCGTGTCCAGATGGGGAGGCTTCCCCCACAAATCTTCAAGAACAACTACAAAGGCCCGCTCAACCTCACTAAGCATTTCCCATGTGTAACGTGGCACTCTTACATTCTTTTGCCACTCCAGAGGAAAAGCAGGCTCATCATTTTCATCAAGAAAAAAAGGGCGAACCCCCTCAATGGCATGGACTCGGAAGAAATAGTTCTTAAAATCTTTAAACGACTCATCGTACATGGCAAAAACTTTATGCCCCTGGGCCGACTTGAAAGAAACCCAGGAAGCTTTCTTTTTGGAGGAACCTCCAGGTTTGGCCGAGTCAAAAAGATAAAGGAAAAGAGTTTCAGAAGGTGTTATGTCCAACTCCTGACAAAGGAGTTGAAATATTTTGATAAAACCCCAGGAGTTTGGATGAAGCTGGGACGGAGCAATATTGCAGGACCACAACAAGTCAGTTTTAAAAGCAGTAAAAGGGAAAGTAACGTTTAATTGGCTGAAGAAGTATTCATAAGCATAGAAAGAGGGACGCTCCCCCTCGACGGAAGTCGGAAAACAAACTCTCTCATCGGAATCAGGAGCAACAAGTTCATAATCCCCCTCGCGGGCACTGTTATCACAAATCCTATGGTGCTTCCTCAGCTCTGTGCAAAATTCAGCATCCACAATAGAAACACACAACAAAACAAGGGAGTCCAGCCAATCGGACATCCCCTCGGGAACTCTGGAAGATATCTCTACAATGTTATTGCGAGAGGACATGAGGCCAACTAATCCTACAAGTAAGAAAAGAAGATGGGATTACTAAAAATATCTCGGACAAGGGAGAAAACAACTCAATACGATGCAGGCGAACACACAGATAAGGAAAACCCCAAGACTCAAACCAAAATCTTGGGGCATCCTTTGAAGGCAGAAACAAAGCAAGGTTTCCAGGAAAATCTACAGCTCCCACCCCAGCATTTTTCAACAAGAAAAAGACTTTAAACAGCAAGTAGTGTCAAAAGAAAAAGTCATCACAATCTATCAGCAAAAGCATTCCCAAAATCAAGTACGCCAAGAAGAAACCATCAAAGGTGCGAACTTTTTCAGAATCAGGCAAAGCAACCGTCAAATAAAGCAAGAAACAGATACAGGTTTTTTCTGGATAAACGGCATCAGAACGGAAACAACAAAGAACATGCAAAACCCTAAAAGCATTAAGCAAAGGAAAAAAAGGACCATGTAGAAAATGAAGGAACTCCCAGAACGCACAACAATAGGGCATAACAAAACAAAAGATCTAAACTTTCTCTAAAGAAAGGGTCAAAATCAAAGCAAAACAAGGAGAATATATGAAACGGGACTAACCTGGAGACGATGAGAAACTTCGAGGAGAAAGACGGAAGCACAGAAATAAAAGCTGCCCAAGAAAATCACCAAGCAACGCCGCAACGCAAGGAAGCAGAAGAACAAAATAGCGAAGAGAGCAGAGAAAGAAGTTACGAAAAGGACGAAGGAGAGAAACCGTTTTTGGGGTTTTCAAAATCAAAATGAAAGAGCCAAAGGGAAACGGGGCAATTAATGACAAAATTAATGAAAGCATTAAACCCTTTCACGTTCCCAAAGCGCCGATATAAAAGCGCGCGCTTTTAGAGGAAACGTTCTACATTCAAAATCTGTTTCAAAGGAATCGACAAAAATGCTTGAGTTCGGCCCCACTAGACCGAAGTCAAAGAACTCAACCTCAAAAGAAGACCGAGCTCAAGCAGGGGCACTGTTCATACCCTGGGTCGAGCTATCCGACCCGGGATGATCGGTGACACAGCGACCGACCTCTTCAGGTCAGACAACCCGATCTCTTCTAAAAGAGCTCGGCCAAATCGACAGGAAAGCCCAATAAAGGGCCCAAATAGAGGAACACGACCCAAATCCAAAGGCAATCCCAGCCTATAGAGATAAAGGTAGTTCCCTTGAAGATAAGCTGACTTCATCCAAAACAAGATAAGATAAGATAAGATAACTAACTTATCTTATCAGAAAGGTCAGCCCACACTACTATAAATACACTGGAGCACCCAGGTATAACTCATACTCTGATTCTACAATAAACCTGTTTAATACCCATGCTAACTTAAGCATCGGAGTCTCTTGCAGGTACCCCCCACCCTCCGGTGGCCAAGGATCAGCAGTGCAGCAAGTCCAACAAGTCAGACACAACAGCTCCGGCCGCCACCAGCCAGCCGGACATGTCATCTCCGACCAGTACCGAAGATCTCATCCGAGATCGACCTCCAGTTTCAGGTAACCCTCGGAACAATACTCATTCAATTGAAGGTAGAACGAAAGTGGTTGTCAGGAACACGTTCATAGGGAATGATTATGTGTGTCATGATCATCACATTCATGTTGAAGTGCGAGTGAATATCTTAGAAGCGGAATAAGTTGAATTGAATAGAAAAACAGTAGTACTTTGTATTAATTCATGAGGAACAGCAGAGCTCCACACCTTAATCTATGGAGTGTAGAAACTCTACCGTTTGAAAATACATAAGTGATAATGGTCCAGGCATGGCTGAATGGCCAGCCCCCATGAAAGTCTAAGATAGCATAAAACTAATCAAAGATGATCTGAAGATGTCAAATACAATAGTAAAAAGTCCTATTTATACTAGACTAGCTACTAGGGTTTACAGAAGTAATTGATGCAGAAATCCACTTCTGGGGCCCACTTGGTGTGTGCTTGGGCTGAGCATGAAGCTTTCATGTGGAGAGGTCAATTTTGGAGTTGAACGCCAGTTTCTAATGTGTTTCTGGCGTTGAACTCCACTTTGCAACTTGTTTCTGGCGCTGAATGCCAGACTGCAACATGGAACTAGCGTTCAACGCCAGTTTGCATCGTCTAAACTCGGGCAAAGTATGGACTATTATATATTGCTGGAAAGCCCTGGACGTCTACTTTCCAACGCAATTGGAAACGTGCCATTTGGAGTTTTGTAGCTCCAGAAAATCCACTTTGCGTGCAAGGAAGTCAGAATCCAACAGCATCTGCAGTCCTTCTTCAACCTCTGAATCTGATTTTTGCTCAGGTCCCTCCATTTCAGCCAGAAAATACCTGAAATCACAGAAAAACACACAAACTCATAGTAAAGTCCAGAAATGTGATTTTTAATTAAAACTAATAAAAATATACTAAAAACTAACCAAATCATACTAAAAACTATGTAAAAATAATGCCAAAAAGCGTATAAATTATCCGCTCATCACAACACCAAACTTAAATTGTTGCTTGTCCCCAAGCAACTGAAAATCAAATAGGATAAAAAGAAGAGAATATACTATAAATTTCAAAATATCAATGAAACATAGCTCCAATCAGATGAGCGGGACTTGTATTACCAGTATTACCACCGGATACATAAATGCCACAGACACATAACTGGGTGAACCTTTTCAAATTGTGACTCAGCTTTGCTAAAGTCCCTAATTAGAGGTGTCCAGGGTTCTTAAGCACACTCTGCTTTTGCTTTGGACCTTGACTTTAACCGCTCAGTCTCAAGTTTTCACTTGACACCTTCACGCCACAAGCACATGGTTAGGGACAGCTTAGTTTAGCCGCTTAGGCCAGGATTTTATTCCTTTAGGCCCTCCTATCCACTGATGCTCAAAGACTTGGATCATTTTTATTTACCCTTGCCTTTTGGTTTTAAGAGCTTTTGGCTTTTTCTGCTTGCTTGTTCTTTTTCTCTCTCTTTTTTATTTTCGCAAGCTTTGTATTCACTGCTTTTTCTTGCTTCAAGAATCATTTTTATGATTTTTCAGATTATCAAATAACATGTCTCCTTGTCATTATTCTTTCAAGAGCCAACATATTTAACATTCTTAAACATCAAATTCAAAAGACATATGCACTGTTCAAGCATTCATTCAGAAAACAAAAAGTATTGTCACCACGTCAAAATAATTAAACTAGTTTCAAGGATGGATTCGAAACCATGTACTTCTTGTTCTTTTGTTTTTAAAACATTTTTCATTTAAGAGTGGTGATGGATTCATATTCACTACTTTAAGGCATAGACACTTAGATACTAATGATCATGTAATAAGACACAAACATAAATAAACATTTAACATAAAAAATGAAAAACAGAAAATTTAAGAACAAGGAATGAGTCCACCTTAGTGATGGTGGCGTTTCCTTCTTGAGAAACCAATGATGTCTTTGAGCTCTTCTATGTCTCTTCCTTGTCTTTGTTGCTCCTCCCTCATTGCTCTTTGATCTTCTCTAATTTCATGAAGGATGATGGAGTGCTCTTGATGTTCCACCCTTAGTTGTCCCATGTTGGAACTTAATTCTCCTAGGGAGGTGTTGATTTACTCCCAAAAATTCTGTGGAGGAAGGTGCATCCCTTGAGGCATCTCAGGGATTTCTTGGTGATGAGCTTCTTCATGCGTCCCTTGAGATCCATGAATAGGCTCTCTTGTTGGCTCCATCCTTTTCTTAGTGATGGGCTTGTCCTCATCAATGAGGATATCTCCCTCTATGTCAATCCCAGCCGAATTGCATAGATGGCAAATGAGGTAAGGAAAGGCTAACCTTGCCATAGTGGAGGACTTGTCAGCCACCTTGTAGAGTTCTTGAGATATAATCTCATGAACCTCCACTTCCTCCCCAATCATGATACTGTGGATCATGATGGCCCGGTCTACAGTAACTTCAGACCGGTTGCTAGTGGGAATGATTGAGCGTTGAATGAACTCCAACCATCCTCTAGCTACAGGCTTAAGGTCCAGTCTTCTCAGTTGAACCGGTTTGCCTTTTTAGTCAATCTTCCATTGAGCTCCTTCCACACATATGTCCATGAGGACTTGGTCCAACCTTTAATCAAAGTTGACTCTTCTTGTGTAGGGGCGTGCGTTCTCTTCTATGATTGGCAAGTTGAACGCCAGCCTTACATTTTCCGGACTGAAATCTAAGTAGTTCCCCCGAACCATGGTGAGCCAAGGCTTTGGATTCGGGTTCACACTTTGATCATGGTTCCTAGTGATCCATGCGTTTGCATAGAACTCTTGAACCATTAGGATTCTGACTTGTTGAATGGGGTTGGTTAGGATTTCCCAGCCTCTTCTTTGGATCTCATGTCGGATCTCTGGATACTCATTTTTCTTGAGTTTGAAAGGGACCTCGGGGATCACCTTCTTCTTGGCCACAACATCATAGAAGTGGTCTTGATGGACTTTGGAGATGAATCTCTCCATCTCCTATGACTCGGAGGTGGAAGCTTTTGTCTTCCCTTTCCCTTTTCTAGAGGTTTCTCCGATCTTAGGTGCCATCAATGTTAATGGAAAAACAAAAAGCTTATGCTTTTACCGCACCAAACTTAGAGTATTGCTCGCCCTCGAGCAAGAGAAGAAAGAAAAGAAGTAGAATAAGAGAAAATATGGAGGAGAGTGAGGGGGGTGTATTCGGCCAAGGTATAGAAGAGAGGGTTGTGTTGTGTGGAAATAAAGGAGGGATGGAGGGGTTTATATAGTGAGGGGAGAGGGGGTAGGTTCGGCCATATTGGGTGGGTTTGGGTGGGAAAGTGATTTTGAATTTTGAAGGTAGGTGGGGTTTATGGGGAAGAGTGGATGGATGTGAGTGGTGGTAGGTGGTAATAGGGAAGAGAGATTGAGGTGATTGGTGAAGGGTTTTAGGGAAGGTTTTTATTGGGAAGAGAGGATGAATATTGAGAAGAGGGAAGAATATGAGTGGAGGTAGGTGGGGATCCTGTAGGGTCCACAGATCCTGAGGTGTCAAGGATTTACATTCCTGCACCAATTAGGCATGTAAAACGCCTTTGCATTTGTTTCTGGCGTTCAGCGCCAGCTCTTCTCAGGGTGCATTCCTGGCGTTTGAACGCCAGGATGTTGCTTGTTTCTGGCGTTCAGCGCCAGATCCATGCTCTGTTCTGGCGTTGAACGCCAGCCAAATGCTCCTTACTGGCGTTTAAACGCCAGTAAGTCCTTCTTTCAGGGTGTGATTTTTCTTCTGCTATTTTTTATTCTATTTTTAATTTTTGTATTTATTTTGTGACTCCACATGATCATGGACCTAATAAAACATGAAAGAACAATGAAAATAAAAATAAAATTAGATAAATAAATATTGGGTTGCCTCCCAACAAGCGCTTCTTTAATGTCAATAGCTTGACAGTGGGCTCTCATGGAGCCACAAAGGTGATCAGGTCAATTTTATAGACTCCCAACACCAAACTTAGAGTTTGGATATGGGAGTTCAACACCAAACTTAGAGTTTGGCTGAGGCCTGCCAACACCAAACTTAGAGTTTGACTGTGGGGGCTTGATAAACCACTATTTTATGGTTTATATTGTGTTTAATTGTGTGGTTTTACCATGATCCTTACCCACTTATTCATTAAATTAGCATGAAATTATAATTCCTTCCTGAATTTATAACATGTTTGAAAACTGCTTCCTAGAGACTTTAATTATGTATTTTTAATTCTCCTTTATTCCATTCGATGCTGTGATCTGTGTGTTGAATGTTTCAGACTTTATAGGGCATGAATGAGTTGGAGAATGGAAAGGAAGCTAGCAAAAATGGAAGGAACACAAGAATTTGAGGAGATAACCAGCGAGTATTGACGCGGTTGCGTGGCTCACGCAGCCGCGCGGATTGGAAAAGCTCAAGCGATGCGGTAGCGTGGACGACGCGAACGCGTGGCAAAGAAAAGCGGGAATGACGCGTCCGCATGGATGACGCAATCGCGTGACATGTGCGATCTACATAATCTGCAGAATTTGCTGGGGGCGATTTTGAACCTTATTTCGACCCAGTTTTCGGCCCGGAACAGCAGACTAGAGCTAGAGAATATGCAGAAACAAAACACAACATTCATTCTACACAGTTTAAAGTTTTAGATCTAGTTTTACTCTTTTAGGTTTTTTCTCTAGGTTTTAGGAATTTTAATTTTCAATTGGTCTTGGCATTGGTGATGCGAGTGGAAACTGTCTCTCAACAAATTTCCTTCGGCAAGTGTACCGAATTTGTCGTCAAGTAAAAACTCACAATAGAGTGAGGTCGAATCCCACAGGGATTGATTAATCAAGCAACTTTAATTAGAAGAATGTTCCAGTTGAGCGAATCCAGAATTTGGGTTGAGAGTTGCAGAAAATAAAATGGCGGGAATTTAAATAACAGAAAAGTAAATGCTAGAATTAAAGGACTGGAAGTAAATGACTGAAAATAAATTGCAAAATTGTAAATGGGAATGGGGGATTTGCTCATAAAAGTAAATGGCAGAAATTAAAGAGAATGGGTAAGATAGAGATGGGGAGTTCATTGGGCTTAGGAGATGTTGCAATTCTCCGGATCAAGTTCATTTTCATCTCTTCCTCAATCAATGCACTCATTGATCTCCTTGGCAATCTTAATTGATTGAATTACAATTTCTTGCAATTCAATCTCTTAAATCTTGATCAATAGCTAATTCCTTGGTCAATTGCTCATGAGAAGAGATGAAGTATGGTCACTGATTATACCACATGCATATCCCAAATCAAGTATTGAGAGGGTTATAGTCACATACCCATCCAAACCCAATTTGGTCCAGCATGAGAAAGCATTTCTAGCTTGATCTCTTCATTCCTCTTTCAAGGTTCAGAAGAGATCCAAGTTTGAATAGCTTCTTTTCCAAGATAACTACTCAATTGGATGAAGATCGAAAGCTTTCAAGTAAAATCAAGAGAAAAGATAGAAGAAGAATAATGAAAATTAGTATTGATCCATCAAATTACAACAGAGCTCCCTAACCCAATGAAAGGGGTTTAGTTGTTCATAGCTCTAGAAAATGAAAACAAAGATGGAGAATACATCATAAAAATAGAAATTGCAGAGAAGGTAAAATACAGAGAGTAGTTCTCTTTTTCCAACTTCTAGAACTCCCTTCAGCAATTCAAAGCTACTCCTATATATACTACTTCTCTCAGCTTCTAGTTGGCTCTTCAAGTCTTAGGCCTTTGGATCTTGAGTTTGAAGCAGTTCTCTTCTTCATTTGGGCTTCGCTTTACTTGCAGAGAGAAAATGTGAAGTGGGCAGAGACTTTAGCTCATGACGTTAGGGGTGTTTTTAGTGAAAATATAAGTTCGAGAACGTTAGTGACAATCAACTTTCTCACTAACGTTACTAAGTAAAAGATATGTTAACTTCAACGTTAGTGGCATAAACGTTGCCACTAACGTTGCCTCTAAGTCCTTCGCACACGTTATTGAGACTTAACATTTCCAATAACTTTGAAAAGCCCCCTTTGTTCCCACGTTAGAGCCCACGTTAACTTAGTTAACGTGGCTCTTTAACGTGGGCTTGCCATCCTTCGAGAACATTAGTAACACTCAACATTGTCACTAACGTTCCAAGGTGCCCCTATGTCTCACGTTAGAGTCCACGTTAACTAGGTTAACGTGGCTTCTAACATGGCCATGCTTAGCCATCCCCAACGTTAGTGACAATGTTGAGTGTCACTAACGTTGGCCATTCTTTCACTCATCAACGTTAGCTTCCACGTTAACTAAGTTAACGTGGAAGTTAATGTGGCTCCTTGGGGGGTTGTGTGGTTGCTTCCAACGTTAGTGACAATGTTGGGTGTCACTAACGTTGTCGACCACTCTTGCTTCTTACGTTAGCTCCCACGTTAACCAAGTTAACGTGGGAGTTAACGTGGTATATTTCTCCTTAGGCCAACGTTAGTGACAATGTTGAATGTCACTAACGTTGGCGTTTCTCCCCCTTTCTAACGTTAGAGGCCACGTTAACTAAGTTAACGTGGACTCTAACGTGGCCACTTATGAGCATTTGCCAACGTTAGTGACAATGTTAAGTGTCACTAACGTTGGCTCAACTTCCCTTCTCCACGTTAGAGTTCACGTTAACTTAGTTAACGTGACTCTTAACGTGGTCAACGATGGCTTTGAGAGCGTTATTGGCAATCACTTTTCTCATTAACTTTTCCAGTTACCTCCCATTCCTTGCTTCCTTTAGTCCTGAAATCAAGCAATAGAGCGCATCAAAGATCTAGTCGAAGTCATGGGCAATGCAACATACAATTTTGTCACTAAACTTATGCAAAATCCTCATGAAATAATGTAAAATGCACAATGTATGCTTGAATCAAGGTGTAAGTGAATATCTACCCAAAAATAGCTTATTTCCTAAGGAAATGCATGAAACTAACCAAAAAACAATAAAGAAAAGGTCAGTGAAACTGGCCAAGATACCCTGGCATCACAACACCAAACATAAAGCTTGCTTGTCCCTAAGCAAGTACTGGAACAAGAGAATGATGAATGGAATGCCAAGAGCAATGAGTCATTCTTGTGGAAGTCATATCACTGATTTTATGGTGGTTTCATGCATAGCAACTTAGGTTCATTCCTGGCTTTCGGACCTTTATCATGTCTTAAAACACTCACTTTGCTTACATCCCATGAGACTTTTATTCATTGATCCTTTTATTGTCATTTCAGAGCTTATTGGTGTTCTTAGGCTAAGTGCTCTGTATGGGGGCAACTTTTTAAGATAAGCTTTCAGCCAACACTCCCGAACCAGTTGGTTCAAGGTGCTAGGTGTTGAAGCACCCCTAAGGACTTACTCCCTCAAGTCTCTCCCCCATACATACACACCACAGGCATATAGTTCATTTATTTTCCTTCTTGAGACCTTGGTGTCCAGCACCTCTTTGGGTTACTAAATGCTCTGTGGTAAAGGTTACCCTTGATAATGGACTTTCAGCTGATAATCCCGGGTTAGTTAACCCAAGTTACCAGGTGATAATGCACCCCTAAGAGCTTATTCATCCAAGTAGATCCCTCACACAGGAACACCACATACACATATCTTAAGATCAAAACCATTGGTGCCTAGCCTTATTGCTTACTCTTTTTCTTTTGTTTTTCCACTTTCATTATTCTTTTCTCTTTCTCTTATTAGGATCTTGTCATATACTTAGTTTCATGAGTATATTAAAAGCAAAGTATTCAGGCCAGATAGTTGTCATCCCACCTTATGGTTGAACCAACTTAGCTAACTTATGATCATACCACAAACTCATAAATGTACTCCATAGTGTGAACTCCACTCTGGTCTTTTGAAACATAAACATTCTCTCTTCATTTGATTAAAAGGGACAAGCATACAAGTAAGTAAAGTAAGGATGCAGTGACATAAAGACTAGCACACAGAGACTTTCTTCAATACCAAAAACTTAAAAGACATAATTGAAAAAGGTTTAAACATGACATGGAAAAATGTTCTATTTCATACAAGATCTTCCTTATTTAAAGCATAGAAAAAGGTGGAATAAAGAAGGAACTCCACCACCTTTTACTGTTGTGGATGTCCATGCTCTTTTCCTTACTTGTCCTCCTTGTTTCCTCTTGCATTTCCTCGCATCCATGCCAATATTGCTTGCTTCCAATCCTCAAGTGCCTTCCTCACTGACTCATGACTCTCTTCCACCCTTTGTCTTTCCTCTCGTGCTAATTCATCCTTCATTTCTTCATACCTGGTATTCCCGAATGCAATATTGGCAGCTGTCCTACTAAGTAGCCGAGCCTGGCTTGAGTGTTTATGTGATGTCCTGTTTCGCTCATGTAAACTCCTTCTGCGAATGCCCTTTGCTTGTCCAATAGTTTTGCCTGTTCTATTTGTCTTCGATGCATCTCATGTATGTGTGCCCCTTGATGTTCTTGGATGTTGATTAGCCTCTGGATGGATTCTTGTTGCTCGTTTTGCCTTCGTTCCATCCTGTTGAATGTTTCTCCCCATTGTTGTCCTTGACTTAGTTGCTGTTCCATCATTTGCCTTTGCCACTCACCTTGCTGAGTCATCCATCTTGAGAGTGTTTCCTCTTGCTACCCCATCATCTGTAGTTGAAGCTCTTTCTGTGCTCATTGGCTTTACAAATATTGTATAGACAAGCCATCAATGGCCTCCTGCAATTGGTGCATGTCCAAGGTCTGTTGTGCTTGACCCTCTAAGACTTGTCCTTCCACTACTTGAGGGGCTGTCCTCTTCCTTTGCTTCCACTGAGGCAAAGGGGATGCTGCAGCATTCATCCTTCGTACAGTTATTGGGATGCCTTCATTTATCCACATGGGGTTCTCATCTTCAAAAACCACCCTAGCTTTATTGCATATTCGGTAAATAGTGCTGGGGTAATGGTGCACGAATTGTAAATCACACTTTTTACAACTCGTACCACTAACCAGCAAGTGCACTGGGTCGTCCAAGTAATACCTTACGTGAGTAAGGGTCGATCCCACGGAGATTGTTGGCTTGAAACAAATACTTGTTACTCAATAATGAAGAATATGTTGGAGTTTTGGAGATGCTTTGTCTTCAGAATCTCTGCTTTCCTCTGTCTTCTGATTCATGCACGCACGTCCTTCTATGGCAAGCTGTGTGTAGGTGGATCACCGTTGTCAATGGCTACCATCCATCCTTCCAGTGAAAAGGGTCCAGGTGCGCTGTCACCGCACGGCTAATCATCTGCAGGTTCTCAGTCGTACCGGAATAGGATTTACTATCCTTTTGCGTCAGTCACTACGCCCAGCACTCGCGAGTTTGAAGTTCGTCACAGCCATCCAATAAGATTTTGTGCATGCATCTAGATGGGCTTATGCCCTTAAGGTCACCTATGGACCACCCAAGAGCTGTCTTGTGTGTCCTTAGCACTTGAATAAGTGCTTCCTCTTCCTGTGGATTTAAAGCAGAGCTTATGATCATTGGAAAAGTGTAACCTTCTCCCAGAAATACATATTTCAGGGATGGTGGTAATGGTTTGAGCTCGGGTTTAGGAGGTTATTCCTCTTCTAGAGGAAATTTCAGAGACTCTTTCATCTCCTTTGAATCCTCCAAATCAGGCTGAACATCTTTAAAGATGTCTTCCAACTCTGATTCAAGACTCTCAGCCATGTTGATCTCTTCTACCAAAGAGTCAATAAGATCAATTTTCATGCAGTCTTTTGATGTGTCTGGATGCTGCATGGATTTGACAGCATTCAACTTAAACTCATCATCATTGACTCTCAGGGTTATTTTCCCTTGTTGGACATCAATAAGGGTTCGTCCAGTTGCTAGGAAGGATCTTCCTAGAATGAGAGTAGCACTCTTGTGCTCCTCCATTTTCAGTACTACAAAGTCAGTGGGAAAGGAGAATGGCCCAACTCTGACAATCATGTCTTCAATCACGCCTGATGGTTATTTAATGGAGCCATCAGCAAGTTGGAATAAGAAGGTATTTGCTCAAGTGCCTCTGCAAATGGAATCTTTATTTCAAGAGTCCTGAGATAATCTGCAAAGCGAGCAAATTGCTTATCCTGCTCCTCTTTCCGGAGTTTTTGAGGATAAGGTATCTTGGCTTTATATTCCTCAACCTTAGTTGCTGTAGGTTTATTGCCTACAGAAGTGGTTGAAGAAGCCTTTTTAGAGGGGATGTCATCAGCACTTGTGTGTGTCTGATCCCTCACTGGCAATTGAGTACTAGAGTTAGAAGCTGGAGTGACGTGAGACGCCAACTCCTTGTCTGTTCCTGGCGTCTGAACGCCAGAACTGTGCCCATTTTGGGCGTTCAGTGCCAGATCTTGCCCATTTTGGGCGTTCAACGCCAGATCCTTGCTTGTTTTTGGCGTTGAACGCCAGTCTTTGTTTGTTACTGGCGTTGAACGCCAGTCTTGGGCATGGTCTGGGCGTTCAGCCCAGCCTTCCACCAGATTGCTGGAATTTTAATGCCAGAATTACTTTTC
This sequence comes from Arachis hypogaea, assembly GCF_003086295.3. NCBI lineage: Eukaryota > Viridiplantae > Streptophyta > Magnoliopsida > Fabales > Fabaceae > Arachis > Arachis hypogaea. Next base: position 52,115,480 of record NC_092050.1, read on the forward strand.
CCTGGGCTCTTAAAGTCCTCAGGTGAATTTTGGGCGGTTTGCTCATTCCTTAGCTCTTTGCTGCCTTGAGGTGGGGTATTTAATGTTTTCCCACTTCTTAATTGAACTGCTTGGCATTCTTCTGTTATTTTTCTTGACAGCTGCTGCTTTGTTTGCTTCAATTGTTCTTCCATGTTTATATTAGCCATCCTTGTCTCTTGTAGTTTATCCTTGAATTCGGCTAACTGCTTTGTTAGAAAGTCCAATTGCTGATTGAATTCAGCAGCTTGTTTTACAGGGCTGAGTTCAGCAGTTACTGTTTCAACCTCTTCTTTCATGGAAGGGTCACTGCTTAGGTACAGTTGCTGATTCCTGGCAACTGTATCAATGAGCTCTTGAGCCTCTTCAATTGTCTTTCTCATGTGGATAGATCCACCAACTGAGTAATCTAGAGACATCTGAGCTCCTTCTGCAAGCCCATAATAGAAGATGTCTAACTGAACCCACTCTGAAAACATTTCAGAGGGGCATTTTCGTAGCATCTCTCTGTATCTCTCCCAAGCATCATAAAGAGATTCATTATCTCCTTGTTTAAAGCCTAGGATGTCCAGCCTTAGCTGTGTCATCCGTTTTGGGGGAAAGTATTGATTCAAGAATTTTTCTGTCAGCTGTTTCCATGTCCTTATGCTGGCCTTTGGTTGGTTATTTAACCACCTCTTAGCTTGATCTTTTACAGCAAATGGAAACAGTAATAGTCTGTAGACATCCTGATCTATTTCCTTATCATGTACTGTGTCAGCAATTTGTAAAAATTGTGCTAGAAACTCTGTAGGTTCTTCCTGTGGAAGACCGGAATACCGGCAACTTTGCTGCACCATGATAATGAGCTGAGGATTCAGCTCAAAGCTACTGACTCCAATGGAGGGTAAGATACTACTCCCATATGAAGCAGTAGAGGGGTTAGCATATGACCCCGGAGTCCTCCTAGGCTGTTGATTTCCACTTAGATCCATGATGGAGAAAGGGAGATGATGTCTAATAAACAATTTATTTTTATTTATTTATTTATTTATTTATTTCGAAAATGAAATAAATTAAAATAAAATAAACAAAAATGGTTGAAAATTTTCGAAAAAATGAGGAGAGAGAAAGTGGTTAGGAAGTTTTGAAAAGGATATGATGATTTTTGAAAAAGGTTTTAAATTTTGAAAAAAAAATCTGAATTTTAAAGGTAAATTTCGAAAATTTGCTTTAAAATAGAGAGAAAAGATATTTTTGAATTTAAAGAGGAGAGAGAAAAACAATAAGATAGCACAAGATTTAAAATTTTTAGATCTAATGCTCCTTGTTTTTTAAAATTTTGGAGGGAAAACACCAAGGAACACCAAACTTAAAATTTTAAGATCAAGACACAAGGAAAACTCAAGAACACTTTGAAGACTCACAAGAACACAAGAACATGAAGAAAGAACACCAAACTTAAAATTTTTAGAAAACCAAACTAAAATTTTCGAAAATCAAAGGGAAATCAACAAGAAAACACCAAACTTAAAGTTTGGCACAAAATTTAATAAAGAAATTATTATTTATTTTTTTTTTTGAAAAAGATTTTTTAAAAAAAAGAGTATACCAAACTGCCACGGACTTAGACCAACGCTCTAGCCAATTGGGCAGTAAATGTAACACTTGTTTTGAAGAAGTATAAATTTTTGAAAGAGAAAATTAGGATTCTAAAATTTTAACCAAAAACAATAATAAGAGACTCTAAACCAAAAAGAAAAATTTTTCCTAATCTAAGCAACAAAATAAACCGTCAGTTGTTCAAACATGAACAATCCCCGGCAACGGCGCCAAAAACTTGGTGCACGAATTGTAAATCACACTTTTTACAGCTCGTACCACTAACCAGCAAGTGCACTGGGTCGTCCAAGTAATACCTTACGTGAGTAAGGGTCGATCCCACGGAGATTGTTGGCTTGAAGCAATCTATGGTTACCTTGTAACTCTTAGTCAGGAAAACAATAAAACAATTCACTTATCAAATTTGATTGCAAGGAATAAAAGGGGATGAAACAAATACTTGTTACTCAATAATGGAGAATACTTGTTACTCAATAATGGAGAATATGTTGGAATTTTGGAGATGCTTTGTCTTCAGAATCTCTGCTTTCCTCTGTCTTCTGATTCACGCACGCACGTCCTTCTATGGCAAGCTGTGTGTAGGTGGATCACCATTGTCAATGGCTACCATCCATCCTTCCAGTGAAAAGGGTCCAGGTGCGCTGTCACCGCACGGCTAATCATCTGTAGGTTCTCAGTCGTACCGGAATAGGATTTACTATCCTTTTGCGTCTGTCACTACGCCCAGCACTCACGAGTTTGAAGTTCGTCACAGCCATCCACTCCCAGAATCCTACTCGGAATACCACAGACAAGGTTTAGACTTTCCGGATTCTCATGAATGCCGCCATCAATCTAGCTTATACCACGGAGATTCTGATTAAGGAATCTAAGAGATATTCATTCAATCTGATGTAGAACGGAGGTGATTGTCAGACACACGTTCATGGATTGAGGAAGGTGATGAGTGTCACTGATCATCACCTTCTCCATAGTTAGGCGCGAATGGATATCTTAGGTAGGAACACGCATGTTTGAATGGAAAACAGAAATACTTGCATTAATTCATCGAGACACAGCAGAGCTCCTCACCCCCAACAATGGAGTTTAGAGACTCATGCCGTCAAAGAGTACAAATTTCAGATCTAAAATGTCATGAGATACAAAATAAATCTCTAAAAGTTGTTTAAATACTAAACTAGTAACCTAGGTTTACAGGAAATGAGTAAACTATAATAGATAGTGCAGAAATCCACTGCTGGGGCCCACTTGGTGTGTACTGGGGCTGAGACTAAAGCTTCTCACGTGCCTGGGACTGTTTTGGGCGTTCAACGCCAGCTTTGGATCCTTTTCTGGCGTTGAACTCCAACTTGCAACTTGTTTCTAGCGCTGGACGCCAGAATTGGGCAGAGAGCTGGCGTTGAATGCCGGTTTACGTCGTCTATCCTTGAGCAAAGTATGGACTATTATATATTGCGGGAAAGCCCTGGATGTCTACTTTCTAAAGCAATTGGAATCACGCCATTTGGAGTCCAGTAGCTCTAGAAAATCCATTTTGAGTGCAGGGAGGTCAGAATCCAACAGCATCAGCAGTCCTTTTTCAGCCTGAATCAGATTTTTGCTCAGCTCCCTCAAATTCAGCCAGAAATACCTAAAATTATAGAAAAACACACAAACTCATAGTAAAGTCCAGAAAAATGAATTTTGCCTAGAAACTAATAAAAATAAACTAAAAACCAACTAAAACATACTAAAATCTATATGAAATTAACCCCAAAAAGCTTATAAAATATCCGCTCATCAGGTAACCTAACGTTCCTCTTGAGTCGCTTTTCTCTGCCATCTTTCTAATACCTTTAGCTATGAGTTCATGAACCTTGATTTCTCCTCCCTTCAGTATACAGTGCACCATTGTGGCTCTCTTGACATTCACCTCCGAGTTGTTTGCAGCTAGGAGAATAGACCTTCTCACTAGCTCAAACCACCCCTTGGCTTCAGGAGTGAGATCTGTTCTCTTGATGAACTTTGGTTTATTTCCCGCACCCCTTTCCCAGTCAGCTCCTGGTACACAAATATCTTGCAGAATCTGGTCATAATTGGGGTTGTCCAATCTTGAGTGATAGCTTTCTTCTTCAAACTGTATAGACCGTAGCTTCAATGCCCTCATGAAATTCATGGGACCAAAGTCCACCATCTTTCCTCTCACAAAGCTTGTGTAAGACTCATCCTTCTTATCATATCGAACCGCATTTGCATAAAATTCTCTTATGAGGTTTGCATTCACCTTAATGACCGGGTCAGTGAGGAGCTCCCATCTTCTCCTTTCTATCTTCTCTGTGATTTCGGGGCACTCAGTCTTTTTAACTTGAAATCCTAGCTCATAAATGATTTCCTTATCAACCATCCACCCGTATTGCAATGCATGATGCAAGCTTCTAAATCTCTTTTCATCATATGGGTGTTCTTCCATGGGTTCCTTTCCCTTCCTTCTTTCAGAACCCGAAGACGCCATGAATGATAGTTAATATGTGAAGGTGGCAAAGTTGTGGAGATTTTTGGTTGTTTAAGGTTTTATTGCAATAAAGAGAGTGAGGTGGGAAAAAGGTTTTTTAATGGGGTAGGGAGTGTCTTGTACCGAAATGGAGAGTGGTGAAGATTGGGTAATGACAATGAAGGTGGGCACGGAACAAGGGTCATTTATATAGAGAAGTTGTGAGAGAATGGAGGGTGTGGATTGATTGAGTGGTTACTTGATGGACGGTTGGGGTGATGTATGGATAAAAGACAAGGATCATCACTTTATGAATGAGATTGCTCGGTCTTTTAGGGGTTCCATTTTTTCAATGTTGCATGGCAACATTATCCAATGTATTCCCTTTTTAGAACAAGTGTGTAGCCCTTCCTTTTATGGTGTCCGATCCTTTTTAGTTGTCCAATCCATCCCTTTTTATGCTTCTTTTCTTTTCCTATAAATATTTAAAATAAGGAAATTAATATCATAAAAATCAAACTCTACGGCTAGAATAATAAAGAGAAGAAAAAGAGTTTGTTTATTTATGAATTTCAACTAACTAACTACTTGTATATCCTTATGCATTTTAGTGGCACCATGGGGTGACACCAAACTTAGTTTGAAGCAATGTGATGAAAAGTTTTGTTCAAAGCTCCCAAGACTAGCATGCATCTTGGTTTGCTTTGAATACCAAACTTGTTCTTCACTATATACTGCATGATAAAGATTTCACCAAGTATTTGTCAAGTTTGGGTTGAAATTCATAAACATTGATTTATTCATTATTTTAAAAACATATAAAATATGGGTTACCTCCCATGAAGCGCTTCTTTAGCATCATTAGCTTGACGTTTTTCCCTCCATCAGGGTGGTTGGTAGTGCTTAAAATCCTCCCCTCTTGCTGTGGACTTATATCCATTGATTGGATCAATGATCTCCACATGTTCCAGGGAAAGAACTCTGTTGATAGTGAAAACCTTAGCTAACTGAGATGGTACAGTGGGGAGATTAGGGGGAATATCTGGGAAGTAAGATGAGACAACTCTATCCCCTGGAGAGAAGTCTTCCGTAGGGATTTTCTTGTTCCTCCACCTTCATGGTACCTTCTTCTTTGTTTCTTTTGAGGTTGCCTTCCCTTTGGTGACCTCTTTTTCTAAAGGGGTTGTGATGCTGTCTTTACCTGCCTCTAGAGGTTTAGGTTCCTCCAATTTTTCCTTGAGCTGTGGCAATTGCTGTTTTCCTTGTTTATCAATTAAGGGGATCTCAGAATGAACTGGCTGTGCTTCAGTGCTTGTCTCCTCCTTCAGTGTCTCATTATCATTTGTGCTTAGTTCATTGTCCTCTTGATTTGTTTCTTGTGAGAGTTTGAAAACATTGAAGCTGAGTCGCTCATCATGAATTCTCAATATTAGCTCCCCTTTCTCTACATCGATAAGTGCTCTGGCCGTAGCTAGGAATGGTCTTCCCAATATGATTGGGTGAGTGTGACTCTCTTCCATATCCAGGATGACAAAGTCTGTTGGGAGAAAGTATTTCCCAACCTTTAGCAACACATTTTCCACCACTCTTATTGCTTGCTTTTGAGTTTTGTCAGCCAGTCTGAAGATTACATCTATGGGCATTATCTCATTGATCTGCAGCCTCTTCACCAGGGATAAGGGCAGTAAGTTGATGCTGGCCCCCAAATCACATAGTGCTCTATTGAACATAGTTTCACCTATGGCACAAAGAATGTGGAAACTCCCTGGGTCTCTTTTTTTTGTAGGCAACTCAGGTTGAATAAGGGCACTACATTCCTTGTTCATCACTATAGTCTGGCCTCCTTTGAGTGAGCTTTTCCTGGGAAGAAGTTCCTTCATATACTTGATGAATGCAGGCATTTGTTGAATTGCCTTGATGAATGGTATGTTTACATGCAGAGATGCAAACAAGTCTAGGAACCTTGAGTATATTCTCTTTCCCACAGCACCATTGAGCAGTTGAGGGAAGGGTGCATAGAGCTTCAGCAGCTCTTGTTGTGAGATTTCTGGTTCTTGGTGATCTCTATCCTCCTCCTTTGTTGAGTTGTCTTCAGGTTGTTCGAAAAGTTTGCCTTGGTTGTCTTCAGTCTATTGATCACTTGTAGTGACCATTTTGCAATCTTCCTATCTTACTTTCTTCGCTTCTCCTTTGGGGTTTTTCTCCGTGTTACTTGGGAAGCTATCAGTAGGTTTGGGAATTTTCTCAGCTAAATATCCCACCTAGAATTCCAGCTTCCTAATGGTCTCTCCCTGGTTCTTAATATTAGCTCGCACCTCCTCCTTGAACACCTTATTTTCTTGAATCTCTTGGCATATTCCTTCAAGTAAGGCTTCAATCTTAGAGAGCTTGTCATCAATTGATGAGTGATTCGGAGCAGATGTACTGTTTTAGTTTTGATAAGCGTGTGGAGAAGTGTTATTGTGGGGGTGTTGAGATGTCCTCTGTGTGAATTGCTGGTGAGCTGCATTGTTGTTGGAGTTGTAACGTCTCTGGTCTTGGTTTTGATCTTGCTCACTTCCCCACCAAAAGTTTGGGTGGTTTCTTCATCCAGGGTTGTAGGTCTTGGAGTATGGATCATAGTTTTTCCTTGGTGAATTCCCAATGTAGTTGGCTTGCTCCTGACTATCCTCTGCTTCTTCATTCACTCCTTCTTGGGTTGTTGATGAAGTTGAGATTGCTGCTACTTGGTTCATCTCCATCTTCTTGGTGAGGTCAGCCAGCTACTGGGTAATGAGCTTGTTTTGGGCCAACAGAGCATCTACATTGTTTAGCTCCATTACTCCTCTTGTGTTCCCTTTTTCGGAAGCATAGAAGTATTCGTTCTCTGCTACTGTTTCAATAACATCTATGGCTTCCTCAATAGTCTTCTTCTTGTTCAAAGATCCTCCGGATGAATGGTCTACGGCCTTCTTTGACTCATAAGAGAGCCCTTCATAGAAAATGTGCAGCTGCACCTATTCTTTAAACCTCTCTAGTGCACGAATTGTGAATCACACTTTTCACAACGCGTACCACTGACCAGCAAGTGCACTGGGTCGTCCAAGTAATACCTTACGTGAGTAAGGGTCGAATCCCACGGAGATTGTTGGTTTGAAGAAATCTATGGTTATCTTGTAAATCTTAGTCAGGAAGTCAATTATGTTTATCAGTTGAATTGTGAATAACCAAGAGAGCATAAATTAAAGTTTACTTGTTGTGCAGTAATGGAGAATATGTTGGAGTTTTGGAGATGCTTTGTCTTCTGAATCTCTGCTTTCCTCTGTCTTCTGATTCACGCACGCACGTCCTCCTATGGCAAGCTGTGTGTTGGTGGATCACCGTTGTCAATGGCTACCTTCCATTATTCCAGTGAAAACTATGCTCACGCGCTCTGTCACAGCACGGCTAATCACCGGTTGGTTCTCGATCCGGTTGGAATAGGATTTACTATCCTTTTGCATCTGTCACTGATGAGCGGATAATTTATACGCTTTTTGACATTGTTTTTAGTATGTTTTTAGTAGGATCTAGTTACTTTTAGGGATGTTTTTAATAGATTTCGTGTTAAATTCACATTTCTGGACTTTACTATGAGTTTGTGTGTTTTTCTGTGATTTCAGGTATTTTCTGGCTGAAATTGAGGGACTTGAGCAGAAATCAGATTCAGAGGTTGAAAAAGGACTGCTGATGCTGTTGGATTCTGACCTCCCTGCACTCAAAGTGGATTTTCTGGAGCTACAGAACTTGAAATGGCGCGCTTCCAATTGCGTTGGAAAGTAGACATCTAGGGCTTTCCAGCAATATATAATAGTCCATACTTTGGCCAAGAATTGAAGACGTAAACTGGCGTTCAACGCCAGCTTTCTACCCAAATCTGGCGTCCAGCGCCAGAAAAGGATCCAAAACCAGAGTTGAACGCCCAAACTGGCACAAAAACTAGCGTTCAACTCCACAAATGGCCTCTGCACGTGCAACACTTAAGCTCAGCCCAAACACACACCAAGTGGGCCCCGGAAGTGGATTTATACATCAAATACTTACTCATGTAAACCCTAGTAGCTAGTTTATTATAAATAGGACCTCTTACTATTGTATTAGACATCTTTGGACGCCTGGTTCTTAGATCAGAGGGGCTGGCCATCTCGGCCATGCCTGGACCTTCACTTATGTATTTTCAACGGGTAGAGTTTCTACACTCCATAGATTAAGGTGTGGAGCTCTGCTGTTCCTCAAAGATTAATGCAAAGTACTACTGTTTTCTATTCAATTCTTCTTATTTCGCTTCTAAGATATCCATTCGCACCCAAGAACATGATGAAGGTAATGATTATGTGTGACGCTCATCATCCTTCTCCCTTATGAACGCGTGCCTGACAAACACTTCCGTTCTACATGAACTAAGCTAGAATGAATATCTCTTAGATCTCCTAACCGGAATCTTCGTGGCGTAAGCTAGAATGATGGCGGCATTCAAGAGAATCCGGAAAGTCTAAACCTTGTCTGTGGTATTCCGAGTAGGATTCAATGACTCTAAGTTTGGTGTGCTTATCCGTGATCACTAAGATCATGGCCCCTAAAGGAAAACAACCCACTCCAAGAGGAGCAAGGGAGTGATTTAAAGGAACTGAAGCGCCAGAAATTCTCTCTTGAAGGACCAAGCACCTCACAGACTAGAGGAACATCCACTTCCCAAACCTCAAGGTTGTTGAGTTCTAATCTTAGCCTTAACTCTGTGATAACTGTTCTTATTTTAATTTTACCTTAGGAGTCATATAGTAGTAATTAGTATCTATTTTGATTTTATCTCCAATTAAGCTATAGTTTATTTTTCTCATCATCAGCAAACATGAATAAATAGTAGATCTTTTGAATAAGAAGCAATAAAATTTCGAGTTTAAATAAGAGAAATTCTAATTAGTTAAATGTGGTGGTAATGCTTTCTGTCTTCTGAATGAATGCTTGAACAATGCATATGTCTTTTGAATTTGTTGTTTAAGACTGTTAAATATGTTGGCTCTTGAAATAATAATGAACATGAGACATGTTATTGATAATCTGAAAATCATCAAAATGATTCTTGAAGCAAGAAAAAGCAGCAAAGAACAAAGCTTGCAAAAAAAAAAAAAAAAAAAAAAAAAGAGAAGCAAGCAGAAAAAGCCAATAACCCTTAAAACCAAGAGGCAAGGGCAAGGATCCCAAGCCTTTGAGCATCAGTGGATAGGAGGGCCTAAAGGACTGAAATGCTGGTCTAAGCAGCTAAACCAAGCTGTCCCTAACCATGTGCTTGTGGCGTGCAGGTGTCAAGTGAAAACTTGAGACTGAGCGGTTAAAGTCAAGGTCCAAAGCAAAAAGAAGAGTGTGCTTAAGAACTCTGGACACCTCTAATTGGGGACTTTAGCAAAGCTGAGTCACAATCTGAAAAGGTTCACCCAGTTATGTGTCTGTGGCATTTATGTATCCGGTAGTAATACGGGAAAACAAAGTGCTTAGGGCCACGGCCAAGACTCATAAAGAAGCTGTGTTCAAGAATCATCACACTGAACTAAGAGAATCAATGACACTATCTGAATTCTGAGTTCCTATAGATGCCAATCACTCTGAGCTTCAATGGATAAAGTGAGATGCCAAAACTGTCCAGAAGCAAAAAGCTACTAGTCCCGCTCATCTAATTAGGATCTGAGCTTCAATCAAAAACTTTGAGATATTATTGCTTCTTAACCTATTAGTCTTCTATTTTATTTGTCTAGTTGCTTGAGGACAAGCAACAGTTTAAGTTTGGTGTTGTGATGAGCGGATATTTTATACGCTTTTTGGGGATAATTTCATATAGTTTAGAGTGTGTTTTAGTTAGTTTTTAGTCTATTTCTAGTAGTTTTTAGGAAAAATTCATATTTCTGGACTTTACTTTGAGTTGTGTGTTTTTCTGTAATTTCAGGTATTTTTCTGGCTGAAATTGAAGGAGCTGAGCAAAAATCTGATTCAGGCTGAAAAAGGACTGCTGATGCTGTTGGATTCTGACCTCCCTGCACTCAAAGTGGATTTTCTGGAGCTACAGAACTCGAAATGACATGCTTCCAATTGCGTTGGAAAGTAGACATCCAGGGCTTTCCAGCAATATATAATAGTCCATACTTTGCATAAGGATAGACGACGTAAACTGGCGTTCAACGCCAGTTCTCTGCCCAATTCTAGCGTCCAGCGCCAGAAAAGGATAAAAAACTGGAGTTGAACGCCCAAACTGGCATAAAAACTGGCGTTCAACTCCACAAATGGCCTCTGCACGAAATCTCAGCCCCAGCACACACCAAGTGGGCCCCGGCACACCAAGTGGGCCCCAGAAGTGGATATCTGCATCATCCATCATAGTCCATTCATATTTTGTAACCCTAGGCTACTAGTTTAGTATTTAAACAACTTTTAGAGACTTATTCTGTACCTCATGACATTTCAGATCTAAACTTTGTATTCCCTGACGGCATGAGTCTCTAAACCCCATTGTTGGGGGTGAGGAGCTCTGCTGTGTCTCAATGAATTAATGCAAGTATTTCTGTTTTCCATTCAAACACGCTTGTTCCTATCTAAGATGTTCATTCGCGCTTAACTGTGATGAAGGTGATGATCCGTGACATTCATCACCTTCCTCAAACCATGAACGCGTGCCTGACAACTACCTCCGTTCTATATCCGATTGAATGAGTATCTCTTAAATTCCTTAATCAGAATCTCCGTGGTATAAGCTAGAACTGATGGCGGCATTCATGAGAATCCGAAAAGTCTAAACCTTGTCTGTGGTATTCCGAGTAGGATTCAAGGATTGAATGACTGTGATGAGCTTCAAACTCCTGAAGGCTGGGCGTTAGTGACAGACGCAAAAGGATAGTAAATCCTATTCCAACCGGATCGAGAACCAACCGGTGATTAGCCGTGCTGTGACAGAGCGCGTGAGCGTAGTTTTCACTGGAAGGATGGACGGTAGCCATTGACAACGGTGATCCACCCAACACACAGCTTGCCATAGGGGGACGTGCGTGCATGAATCAGAAGACAGAGGAAAGCAGAGATTCAGAAGACAAAGCATCTCCAAAACTCCAACATATTCTCCATTACTGCACAACAAGTAACCTTTAATTTATGCTCTACTGGTTATTCACAATTCAATTGATAAACATAATTGACTTCCTGACTAAGATTTACAAGATAACCATAGATTGCTTCAAACTAACAATCTCCGTGGGATTCGACCCTTACTCACGTAAGGTATTAGTTGGACGACCCAGTGCACTTGCTGGTTAGTGGAACGCGTTGTGAAAAGTGTAATTCACGATTCGTGCACCAAGTTTTTGGCGCCGTTGCCGGGGAATTGTTCGTGTTTGAACAACTGACGGATTATTTTGTTGCTTAGATTAGGAAAAAAATCTTTCTTTTTGGTTTAGAGTCTTTCATTATTTATCCCTTGTTAAAATACTTTAAATTTATAACTCAGTTAGTTAGAGCGTGGTGTTTATGTTCATGATAATTGGCTATCATATTTTTTAAACCTTTTTCAAAAATAATTTTTCTATTAAATCCTGTGCCAAACTTTAAGTTTGGTGTTTTCAAAAATAATCTTTCTTAAAATAAGGTCCCATAACTCATTTGGCTAGAACATTAATTTGATTGGGTTAGAATCTTTTATACTCTTTTCAAAACATTCTTTTTCAAAAATATTTTTTTCTATTAAATCCTGTGCCAAACTTTAAGTTTGGTGTTTTCAAAAATAATCTTTCTTAAAATAAGGTCCCATGCATAACTCATTTGGCTAGAACATTAATTTGATTGGGTTAGAATCTTTTATACTCTTTTCAAAACATTCTTTTTCAAAAATATTTTTTTCTATTAAATCTTGTGCCAAACTTTAAGTTTGGTGTTTTCTTGTTGATTTCCCTTTGATTTTCGAAAATTTTGTTTGGTTTTCAAAAAAAATTTTAAGTTTGGTGTTCTTCCTTCATGTTCTTGTATTCTTGTGAGTCTTCAAAGTGTTCTTGAGTTTCCTGGTGTCTTGATCTTAAAATTTTTAAGTTTGGTGTTCCTTGGTGTTTTCCCTCCAAATTTTTCGAAAACAAGGAGCATTAGATCTAAAAATTTTTAAATCTTGTACTATCTTATTGTTTTTCTCTCTCCTCACTAAATTCAAAAATATCTTTTCAAAATATCTCTTCTAACTTCCTAACTTCTTATCTTTTCAAAATTTGTTTCAACTAACTAACTAACTTCTTGTTTGTTTCTTAACTTTTTCAAAACTACCTAACTAACTCTCTCTCTCTCTAATTTTCGAAAATATCCTCCCTCTTTTTCAAAAATTTCATTTTTTTTACTAATTATCTTTAATTTTTTTTTACGAAAAAAAAAAATTTCAAAATTCAAATTCTTTTTAGTTATTTTATTTTATTTAAGTATTTACTTCTTATAAAATAAAATAAATAAAAAGATAAATCAGTCCAAGTTATATCCATAGATCCATCATGGACATAAGTGGAAATGAACAGTCCAGGAGGACTCTGGGGTCATATTCTAACCCCTCTACTGCTTCATATGGGAGTAGCATATGCATACCCTCCATTGGAGTTAGTAGCTTTGAGTTGAATCCTCAGCTCATTATCATGGTGCAGCAAAGTTGCCAGTATTCCGGTCTTCCACAGGAAGAACCTACAGAGTTTCTGGCACAATTTTTACAAATTGCTGACACAGTACATGATAAGGAAATAGATCAGGATGTCTACAGACTATTACTGTTTCCATTTGCTGTAAAAGATCAAGCTAAGAGGTGGTTAAATAACCAACCCAAGGCCAGCATAAGGACATGGAAACAGCTGACAGAAAAATTCCTGAATCAATATTTCCCTCCAAAAAGGATGACACAGCTGAGGCTGGACATCCAAGGCTTTAAACAAGGAGATAATGAATCTCTTTATGATGCCTGGGAGAGATACAGAGAGATGCTACGAAAATGCCCCTCTGAAATGTTTTCAGAGTGGGTTCAGTTAGACATCTTCTACTATGGGCTTGCAGAAGGAGCTCAGATGTCTTTAGATTACTCAGCTGGTGGATCTATCCATATGAGAAAGACAATCGAAGAGGCTCAAGAGCTCATTGATACAGTTTCCAGGAATCAGCATCTGTATCTAAGCAGCAACCCTTCCATGAATGAAGAGGTTAAAACAGTAACTGCTGAATTCAGTACTGTAAAACAAGCTGCTGAATTCAATCAGCAATTAGATTTGCTAACAAAGCAGCTAGCCGAATTCAAAGACAGGTTACAGGAGACAAGGATGGCTAATATACATATGGAAGAACAGTTTAAGCAAACAAAGCAGCAGCTATCAAAGCAAATAGCAGAAGAATGCCAAACAGTTCAATTAAGAAGTGGGAAAACATTAAATACCCCACCTCAAGGCATCAAAAATTCAAGAAATGAGCAACCCACCAAAGATTCCCCTGAGGACAGTAAGAGCCCAGGGAAAAATAATTCTGGCACTAAAACGCCAGAAAATAGGTGGAAGGCTGGCGCTGAACGCCCAGACCATGCCCAAAACTGGCGTTCAGCGCCAGAAACAAGGCAAGATTGGCGTTCAACGCCAGAAATGGGCAAGAATCTGGCGTTGAACGCCCAATTGGTGCAAAATCCAGCGCTGAACGCCCAAGATGGGCACATTTTTGGCGTTCAGGCGCCAGGAACAGACAGTGAGTTGGCGTCTAACGTCACTCCAGCTTCTAACTCTGGTACGCAATTGCCAGAGAGGGATCAGACACACATAAGTGCTGATAACAACCCCTCTAAAAAGGCTTCTTTAACCACTAAGGTTGAGGAATATAAAGCCAAGATACCTTATCCTCAAAAACTCCGGAAAGAGGAGCAGGATAAGCAATTTGCTCGCTTTGCAGATTATCTAAGGACTCTTGAAATAAAGATTCCATTTGCAGAGGCACTTGAGCAAATACCTTCTTATGCCAAGTTCATGAAAGAGATCTTGAGTCATAAAAAGGAGTGGAGAGAAACAGAAAGAGTTCTCCTCACTGAAGAATGCAGTGCAGTCATTCTGAAAAGCTTTCCTGAAAAGCTTAAAGACCCTGGGAGTTTTCTGATACCATGCATATTGGAAGGTGATTGCACCAAGACAGCCTTATGCGATCTTGGGGCAAGCATCAACCTAATACCTGCATCCACTATCAGGAAACTTGGCTTAACTGAAGAAGTTAAACCAACCCGGATATGTCTCCAACTTGCTGATGGTTCCACTAAATACCCATCAGGCGTGATTGAGGACATGATTGTCAGAGTTGGGCCATTCGCCTTTCCCACTGACTTTGTTGTGCTGGAAATGGAGGAGCACAAGAGTGCTACTCTCATTCTAGGAAGACCCTTCCTAGCAACTGGACGATCCCTCATTGACGTCCAGCAGGGGGAAATAACCCTGAGAGTCAACGATGACGAGTTCAAGTTGAACGCTGTCAAAGCCATGCAGCATCCAGACACATCAACAGACTGCATGAAAGTTGACCTTATTGACTCTTTGGTAGAAGAGATCAACATGGCTGAGAGTCTCGAATCAGAGTTGGAAAACATATTTAAAGATGTTCAACCTGATTTGGAGGATTCAGGGGACATGAAAGAGCCTCTGAACTTTCTTCTGAAAGAGGAAAAACCTCCTAAACCAGAGCTCAAGCCACTGGCACCATCCTTGAAATATGCATTTCTAGGAGAAGGTGACACTTTTCCAGTGATCATAAGCTCTGCTTTAAATTCACAGGAAGAGGAAGCACTTATTCAAGTGCTAAGGACACACAAGACAGCTCTTGGGTGGTCCATAGGTGACCTTAAGGGCATAAGCCCAGCTAGATGCATGCACAAAATCCTATTGGAGGATAACGCCAAACCAGTGGTTCAACCACAGAGGCGGCTAAATCCAGCCATGAAGGAAGTGGTGCAGAAAGAGGTCACCAAATTACTAGAGGCTGGGATTATTTATCCCATTTCTGATAGCCCCTGGGTGAGCCCTGTTCAAGTTGTCCCAAAAAAGGGAGGCATGACAGTGATTCATAATGAAAAAAATGAACTGGTTCCTACAAGAACAGTTACAGGGTGGCGCATGTGTATTGACTACAGAAGGCTCAATACAGCCACCAGAAAGGATCATTTTCCTTTACCATTCATAGACCAGATGCTAGAGAGACTAGCAGGTCATGATTATTACTGCTTTTTGGATGGCTACTCAGGCTATAACCAGATTGCAGTAGATCCCCAGGATCAAGAGAAAACAGCATTCACATGTCCATCCGGAGTGTTTGCTTATAGAAGGATGCCCTTTGGGCTATGCAATGCACCTGCAACCTTCCAGAGATGCATGCTCTCTATTTTCTCTGATATGGTGGAAAAATTTCTGGAGGTCTTCATGGATGACTTCTCAGTATATGGAGACTCATTCAGCTCCTGTCTTGATCACCTAAAACTTGTTCTGAAAAGATGCCAAGAAACCAACCTAGTTTTAAACTGGGAAAAGTGTCACTTCATGGTGACTGAAGGAATTGTTCTTGGGCATAAAATCTCAAACAAGGGAATAGAGGTGGATCAAGCAAAAATAGAGGTAATTGAAAAATTACCACCACCTGCCAATGTTAAGGCAATCAGAAGCTTTCTGGGGCATGCAGGATTCTATAGGAGGTTTATAAAGGATTTTTCAAAAATCGCAAAACCTCTAAGCAATCTGCTAGCTGCTGACACGCCATTTGTGTTTGACACAACATGCCTGCAGGCGTTTGAAACGCTGAAAGCTAAGCTGGTCACAGCACCAGTCATTTCTGCACCAGACTGGACATTGCCATTTGAGTTAATGTGTGATGCCAGTGATCATGCCATTGGTGCAGTATTGGGACAGAGGCATGACAAGCTTCTGCATGTCATTTATTATGCCAGTCGCGTTCTAAATGATGCCCAGAAAAATTACACAACCACAGAAAAAGAACTACTTGCAGTGGTTTACGCCATTGACAAGTTCAGATCATACTTAGTAGGATCAAAAGTGATTGTGTATACTGACCATGCTGCTCTTAAATATCTACTCACAAAGCAGGATTCAAAACCCAGGCTCATCAGATGGGTATTGCTTCTGTAAGAGTTTGATATAGAAATAAGAGACAGAAAAGGGACAGAGAACCAAGTAGCTGATCATCTGTCCCGGATAGAGCCAGTGGAAGGGACGTCCCTCCCCTTCCTTGAGATCTCTGAGACATTCCCTGATGAGCATCTATTTGCCATTCAGGAAGCACCATGGTTTGCCGATATTGCAAACTATAAAGCTGCAAGGTTCATACCCAAGGAGTACAATAGAATACAAAAAAAGAAACTAATTACTGATGCAAAGTACTACTTGTGGGATGAACCCTATCTCTTTAAGAGATGTGCAGACGGAATTATCCGTAGGTGTGTCCCCAGAGAGGAAGCACAGAGAATCCTATGGCATTGCCATGGATCTCAATATGGAGGCCATTTCGGAGGTGAGCGAACAGCCACCAAGGTCCTCCAATGTGGCTTCTATTGGCCCACACTCTATAAAGATTCCCGAGAATTTGTACGTAATTGTGACAGTTGCCAAAGAGCTGGTAATCTACCTCATGGTTACGCCATGCCTCAACAAGGAATCTTGGAAATAGAGTTGTTTGATGTATGGGGAATTGACTTCATGGGACCCTTCCCACCATCATACTCAAACACTTATATTCTGGTGGCAGTTGACTATGTATCAAAATGGGTTGAGGCTATTGCCACACCCACCAATGATACTAAAACAGTGCTGAAGTTCCTCCAGAAACATATCTTTAGCAGGTTTGGTGTCCCTAGAGTGTTAATCAGTGATGGGGGCACTCACTTCTGCAATAAACAGCTTTACTCTGCCATGGTTCGGTATGGAATTTGCCACAAAGTGGCCACTCCATATCATCCACAAACCAACGGGCAAGCTGAAGTCTCTAACAGAGAATTGAAGAGAATCCTGGAACGGACAGTAAATACCCGTAGAAAGGATTGGGCAAGGAGCTTGGATGATGCTCTGTGGGCTTACAGAACAGCATTCAAGACCCCTATAGGGACCTCTCCATACCAACTCGTGTATGGTAAGGCATGCCACTTGCACGTGGAACTGGAACATAAGGCCTACTGGGCAACCAGATTCCTAAACTTAGATGCCAAATTAGCAGGAGAAAAACGATTGCTCCAGCTAAATGAGCTAGAGGAATTCAGATTCACAGCTTTCGAAAATGCCAAGCTTTATAAAGAAAAATAAAAAAAATGGCATGACAGAAAGCTGTCATCTAGAATCTTTGAACCAGGACAGAAGGTCTTGTTGTTTAACTCTAGACTCAGGCTATTCCCCGGGAAACTGAAATCCCGGTGGAGGGGACCATACGTGATTACAAGTGTGTCACCATATGGTTATGTGGAGCTTCAAGATATTGATTTTGATATGAAGTTCATTGTCAATGGACAGAGAATCAAGCATTATCTTGAAGGCAACACTAAGCAAGAATGCTCAAGGCTGAAGCTAGATTAAAAGCTCAGCAAGGTCCAGCTAAAGACAATAAAGAAGCGCTTGCTGGGAGGCAACCCAGCCATGGGGCAACAATCCTCTAAGCATTTTGCCCTATTTTTATTTTTATTTGTTTATATAAAGTTCACTGACACTAAGGTAAAGAATCATTTGCATAAGTTTACAGGGTTACAGAAGGAATCTACACACAAAACAGAGATAGGGAGCTTACTGGCAAGAAAACGCCAGTGAAGGCCATTTTGGGCGTTCAGCGCCCAAAATGGGCATCCAGTGGGCGTTGAACGCCAGAAAGGATAGCTATCTGGCGTTCAACGCCAGAAAAGGGCAACAACTAGGCGTTGAACGCCCAGGAGAGCAGCATTTGGGCGTTGAACGCCCAAAACAGGCAGTGTTTGGGCGTTCAAACGCCAGGATGGTGGGGAGGAGCTCTCCTTCTACCCATCTCCTTCTTTTTCTTTTGCTTGAGGACAAGCAAAGCTCTAAGTTTGGTGTGCTTATCCGTGATCACTAAGATCATGGGCCCTAAAGGAAAACAACCCACTCCAAGAGGAGCAAGGGAGTGATTTAAAGGAACTGAAGCGCCAGAAATTCTCTCTTGAAGGACCAAGCACCTCACAGACTAGAGGAACATCCACTTCCCAAACCTCAAGGTTGTTGAGTTCTAATCTTAGCCTTAACTCTGTGATAACTGTTCTTATTTTAATTTTACCTTAGGAGTCATATAGTAGTAATTAGTATCTATTTTGATTTTATCCAAATCAAGAGATCCCTGAGATACCTCAGGAGATGCACTTCTCTCCACATAATTATTGGAAGCAACTGAGGATAGAAATCCCAAAATCACTAGGAATCAAGCCACAAAGGCAAGGAAGAGACATAGAAGAGCTCAAGAACATCATTGAAACGCCATCATCACTAAGGTGGATTCATTCCTTGCTCTTATTTCTTCTGTTTTTCGTTTTCTATGTTATATGCTTATCTGTGTTTGTGTCTTCATTACATGATCATTAGTAGTTAGTAACTTTGTCTTAAAGTTATGAATGTCCTATGAATCCATCACCTCTCTTAAAATAAAAACTGTTTTAATTCAAAAGAACAAGAAGTACATGAGTTTTGAATTTATCCTTGAACTTAACTTAATTATATTGATGTGGTGACAATGCTTCTTGTTTTCTGAATGTATGCTTGAACAGTGCATATGTCTTTTGAAGTTGTTGTTTAAGAATGTTAAATATGTTGGCTCTTGAAAGAATTATGACTAGGAGACATGTTATTTGATAATCTGAAAAATCATAAAAATGATTCTTGAAGCAAGAAAAAGCAAGCAGAAAAAGCCAATAACCCTTAAAACCAAAAGGCAAGGGAAAATAAAAAGGATCCCAAGGCTTTGAGCATCAGTGGATAGGAGGGCCTAAAGGAATAAAATCCTGGTCTAAGCGGCTAAACCAAGCTGTCCCTAACCATGTGCTTGTGGCGTGTAGGTGTCAAGTGAAAACTTGAGACTGAGCGGTTAAAGTCAAGGTCCAAAGCAAAAAAAGAGTGTGCTTAAGAACCCTGGACACCTCTAATTGGGGACTTTAGCAAAGCTGAGTCACAATCTGAAAAGGTTCACCCAATTATGTGTCTGTGGCATTTATGTGTCCGGTGGTAATACTGGAAAACAAAGTGCTTAGGGCCACGGCCAAGACTCATAAAATAGCTGTGTTCAAGAATCATCATATTGAACTAGGAGAATCAATAACACTATCTGAACTCTGAGTTCCTATAGATGCCAATCATTCTGAACCTCAATGGATATAGTGAGATGCCAAAACTATTCAAGAGGCAAAAAGCTATAAGTCCCGCTCATGTGATTGGAGCTATGTTTCATTGATAGTTTGGAATTTATAGTATGTTCTATTCTTTTTATCCTATTTTGATTTTCAGTTGCTTGGGGACAAGCAACAATTTAAGTTTGGTGTTGTGATGAGCGGATAATTTATACGCTTTTTGGCATTGTTTTTAGTATGTTTTTAGTAGGATCTAGTTACTTTTAGGGATGTTTTTAATAGATTTTGGGTTAAATTCACATTTCTGGACTTTACTATGAGTTTGTATATTTTTCTATTATTTCAGGTATTTTCTGGCTGAAATTGAGGGACTTGAGCAGAAATCAGATTCAGGGTTGAAAAAGGACTGCTGATGCTGTTGGATTCTGACCTCCCTGCACTCAAAGTGGATTTTCTGGAGCTACAGAACTCGAAATGGCGCGCTTCCAATTGCGTTGGAAAGTAGACATCCAGGGCTTTCCAGAAATATATAATAGTCCATACTTTGGCCAAGAATTGACGACGTAAACTGGCGTTCAACGCCAGTCTTCTGCCCAAATCTGGTGTCCAGCGCCAGAAAAGGATCCAAAACCAGAGTTGAACGCCCAAACTGGCACAGAAACTGGCGTTCAACTCCACAAATGGCCTCTGCACTTGCTACACTTCAGCTCAGCCCAAACATACACCAAGTGGGCCCAGGAAGTGGATTTATGCATCAAATACTTACTCATGTAAACCCTAGTAGCTAGTTTATTATAAATAGGACCTCTTACTATTGTATTTGACATCTTTGGACGCCTGGTTCTTAGATCAGAGGGGCTGGCCATCTCGGCCATGCCTGGACCTTCACTTATGTATTTTCATACGGTAGAGTTTCTACACTCCATAGATTAAGGTGTGGAGCTCTGCTGTTCCTCAAAGATTAATGCAAAGTACTACTGTTTTCTATTCAATTCTTCTTATTTCTTTTCTAAGATATCCATTCGCACCCAAGAACGTGATGAAGGTGATGATTATGTGTGACGCTCATCATCCTTCTCCCTTATGAACGCGTGCCTGACAAACACTTCCGTTCTACATGAAATAAGCTAGAATGAATATCTCTTAGATCTCCTAACCGGAATCTTCGTGGCGTAAGCTAGAATGATGGCGGCATTCAAGAGAATCCGGAAAGTCTAAACCTTGTCTGTGGTATTCCGAGTAGGATTCAATGACTGAATGACTGTGACGAGCTTCAAACTCGCGAGTGCTGGGCGTTAGTGACAGACGCAAAAGGAGGGTGAATCCTATTCCAGCATGATCGAGAACCGACAGATGATTGGCCGTGCTGTGACAGAGCATGTGAGCATATCTTTCACTGAGCGGAGGGGATGTAGCCGCTGACAACGATGATGCCCTTGCATAAAGCCAGCCATGGAAAGGAGTAAGACAGATTGGATGAAGATAGCAGGAAAGCAGAGGTTCAAAGGAACGAAAAGCATCTCTATTCGCTTATCTGAAATTCCTACCAATGATTTACATAAGTATCTCTATCCCTTTTATTGCTTATTTTAATCTAATAAAGTATCATGTTTAAATCCGCCTGACTGAGATTTACAAGGTGACCATAGCTTGCTTCATACCAACAATCTCTGTGGATTCGACCCTTACTCACGTAAGGTTTATTACTTGGACGACCCAGTACACTTGCTGGTTAGTTGAACGGAGTTGTGAATTCAAATGCCATTACCAGGGATTATTAAGATCCCAATTCATTACACCATGATCTCTTTGGGGTATTTTTGATTTCATACAAATACAAAGAGACTAACTTTGAGGATCACAATTTCGTCCACCAAGTTTTTGTGATGAGCGGATAATTTATACGCTTTTTGACATTGTTTTTAGTATGTTTTTAGTAGGATCTAGTTACTTTTAGGGATGTTTTTAATAGATTTTGTGTTAAATTCACATTTCTGGACTTTACTATGAGTTTGTGTGTTTTTCTGTGATTTCAGGTATTTTCTGGCTGAAATTGAGGGACTTGAGCAGAAATCAGATTCAGAGGTTGAAAAAGGACTGCTGATGCTGTTGGATTCTGACCTCCCTGCACTCAAAGTGAATTTTCTGGAGCTACAGAACTCGAAATGGCGCGCTTCCAATTGCGTTGGAAAGTAGACATCCAGGGCTTTCCAGCAATATATAATAGTTTATACTTTGGCCAAGAATTGACGACGTAAACTGGCGTTCAACGCCAGCTTTCTACCCAAATCTGGCGTCCAGCGCCAGAAAAGGATCCAAAACCAGAGTTGAACGCCCAAACTGGCACAAAAACTGGCGTTCAACTCCACAAATGGCCTCTGCACGTGCAACACTTAAGCTCAGCCCAAACACACACCAAGTGGGCCCCGGAAGTGGATTTATACATCAAATACTTACTCATGTAAACCCTAGTAGCTAGTTTATTATAAATAGGACCTCTTACTATTATATTAGACATCTTTGGACGCCTGGTTCTTAGATCAGAGGGGCTGGCCATCTCGGCCATGCCTGGACCTTCACTTATGTATTTTCAACGGTAGAGTTTCTACACTCCATAGATTAAGGTGTGGAGCTCTGCTGTTCCTCAAAGATTAATGCAAAGTACTACTGTTTTCTATTCAATTCTTCTTATTTCGCTTCTAAGATATCCATTCGCACCCAAGAACATGATGAAGGTGATGATTATGTGTGACGCTCATCATCCTTCTCCCTTATGAACGCGTGCCTGACAAACACTTCCTGACAGACGGCACCGAGGATGGTGCAAAGCCTTAAGTGTGGGGAGGTCGGTCAGCACCTGACTTCCGGAGGTAATTTCTCTTCTCTAGCACCAATAATTAGGATATTTTAGTTAGATTTTCTTTCTTTTATATAATAGAATAAATTACATAGGTTAGGATAGTTGCATGCATGTTCTACTTGATTGAAAAGACAATAAGTTTCTTTTAAGACTCTATCTTTGGAACAAAATTTCACTAATTTTTCAAAATTTTTATGATAAATTTGCTTGAGTTGTATTTGGAACATGACATTTGAGCTAAAGAACACACAACCTGTGAAAGATTTGAGCCTTTATGTATGGTTACATTATTTAACCATAATTATTTCATTCTTGTGTGTTTACTTCTCTATGATTGTAATCTATATTTTGTTTTATCTTATATGTCCAATATTTATTATATTTACATGCTTGTACATGATTGAGGCCATTATTTGTTTAAACTCACTTATCCAAATTAAGCCTACCCTTTTTAATTACCTTTGTTAACCACTTTGAGCCTTTAAATCCCATTTGTTCTATATTTTACCACATTACTAACCTTAAGCTGAAAAACAATTGTATATCCCAAATTGAATCTTTGGTTAGCTTAAGATAGAATTGTGTGTGCTAGTTAAGTATGGGAAATTGTGGGGACGAAAGTTGTTAAGGGAATGTGTCATGAGAATTTAATGAGAATTTGGATACCTACTCATGTGAAACTATAAGAATTAAAAATCTATGTGCATTGATAAGCTATATTTATTTTAATGTCAAAAAAAAATTAAAAAAAATTATAAATAAATAAGGGGACAAAAATTACCCCAATGTTAAATTTAGAATTCAAAGATCAATGCACATATGATAGAACCAAATATAAAGTTGATACATGAGTATGGATAGAAAAGGGAATTCTGGGTAGCTAGGTATGAACTTTAAGATTACATTAAAAATATATAGTTTGGGTTGAAGCTTGGGTTAATTAAAGATTCAATTTATTAGCTCACTTGACCAAATGTATACCCCTACCTGTACCTTAGCCCCATTACAACCTTGAAAAGACCTCATGATGTTTGCATTGGTATATTAACTGTTGTTGATTGGTTAGGAGAAGAACAAAAGTTAGAAAGCATGATTAGAGAAGGATAGAGTGATTACCCTATACACTAGAGATTAGAGCGTATATACATTATCAGTGAGGGTTCAATGCTTGAATTTTCATGTTCCCTGCTTTCATGAGCTGTCTTCTTGCACTTTTATCTGTTTTATTGTATAATGATAGAATTAGTGGAATTTGATTTGTAATTATTTTGAAGAGCTTATTTACTTTTGATCAAGTGGGCAAGAATCATATAGTTGCATTTATTTTTATATATATATATAGGCTTGCATTGCATCTCATGAATTTCTACATGTTCATACTTATTCCCTTATCTCCTTCAATTAAGCATGAGGACATGCTAATGTTCAAGTGTGGGGAGGTTGATAAACCACTATTTTATGGTTTATATTATGTTTAATTGTGTGGTTTTATCATGATCCTTACCCACTTATTCATTAAATTAGCATGAAATTATAATTCCTTCCTGAATTTATAACATGTTTGAAAATTGCTTCCTAGAGACTTTAATTATGTATTTTTAATTCTTCTTTATTCCATTCGATGCCGTGATCTGTGTGTTGAATGTTTCAGACTTTATAGGGCATGAATGAGTTGGAGATTGGAAAGGAAGCCAGCAAAAATAGAAGGAACACAAGAATTTGAGGAGATAACCAGCGAGTAGTGACGCGGTCGCGTGGCTCATGCGACCGCGCGAAGGAGAGTAAATCGCAGTGACGCGGCCGCATAGCTGACGCGGCCGCGCGGATTGGAAAAGCTCAAGCGACACGGTAGCGTGGACGACGCGAACGCGTGGCAACGAAAAGCGCGAATGACGCGTCCGTATAGATGACGCGATCGCGTGACATGTGCGATCTGCATAACCTACAAAATTTGCTGGGGGCGATTTTGGACCTTATTTCGACCCAGTTTTTGGCCCGAAACAGCAGACTAGAGCCAGAGAATATGCAGAAACAAAACACAACATTCATTCTGATGACAAGTCATCTTAGCCTATTTTCACTAGTCTTTTTCTTTTGTTTTCAATCGATTTTATGCACTTTCTTAAGCCATAAGCAAGCCAATTGGGTAGATTTCCATGTTTCCTTTGATTCAATCAACCATGGATGAATTAATGCACTTTCATGAGATTTTGTGCTATAATTGTCATATATTATGAAAGAAACACAATCTCATGATTTGGGGCATAGCTTTGATTGTTTTGATTGATTGATGATAGGTGAAAAGAGTTTTGAAGAAGGTTGAAGAAAGACGGAATGGCTAGGAGCAAGAGAGAACAAAAAGCTTGAGCCAAAGTTTGCCTCAAACTTTAGCTCAAACTTTTTGAAGAGTTGAAAACACCCCAGAGGAAAAAAGCTTGACCCAAAGTTTGCCTCAAACGTTTTGGCAAACGTTGGCATCACAAAACCAACATCTTGGAGGAGAAAAGCTTGCGCCAACGTTTGCCTCAAGCTTTTTGGCAAACGTTGGCGCCACACATGTACACAAGGGGATCCACGTTTGAGTAAAAGTTTGACCTCAAACTTTAGCTCAAACGTGGATATCAGCAAAAGGAGGGCAGCTGGTATAAAAAGTTTGAGTAAAAGTTTGCCTCAAACTTTTACTCAAGCTTTTATGATTCTTGGCCCGGTTCACAATGGGTTTCTCTCCAACTCCAAGAGCAATCAACAGAGGCTTTTATCAACCCAATTCCATCAAGAGCAAAGGCCCAATTCAAGGCTTGAAGACCATTTGAAGAAAGTGTATAAATAGCTTAGGATTTAAGTTTTAGGGGAGCTTTTACTTTTACTTTTGCTGAGTAGTTTTTGGAAAGCTTTTGGTTTTGAGTTTTTTTGGAGTTTCTGAGTTTCGGAGTAGGAGAATTGAATTCTCTTCCTCTTAGTTTTCTTGTTTTCAATTGCAATTACATTTGTCTTGGATCTTGGGTTGGAGAATTGAAGGAATTCTGTTTCAATCTCATCCTGAGATCTCTCTGTTTTCTTTACTGCATAATTGAATTTACATTTCTGTTCATTGTCTCTTCTTCTACTCATTCTGCTATTTACTTTTCTCATTTTCTTGCAATTGAATTCTACATTTGGATCTAGGAAGGCATTGAGATCTAGACTTGGTTATCTAGTCTCTTGGGTCCTGAGATCTGGAGTTTGCATTTTAAATTCTCTGTTTAAAGCTTTTCAAGTTCATTTACATCTCCGTTTTAGATCCGGTTCAATTCAAGTCACCTTCTACTTGTCTGATTAATGCAATTTTCTTTTTCTTGTTTAAATTCTGCAAATCCACTTCCCAATTTCCTTTACGATTCAAGCCATTTACATTTCTTGCACTTTAAGATTCTGCAATTTACATTTCTTGCGTTCTAAGTTTCTGCCATTTAATTTCTTGCTCTTTAAGATTCAGCACATTTACCTTCTCTGCTCTTTAATTTACTGCAATTGTCCCTCTCCCTTTTAATTTCATGCAATTTAGCTTCTGTCGAATACAAACCACTCAAATCAACTCTTGCTCCGCTTGACTAAATCAACCACTAAACCAAAATTGCTCAATCCTTCAATCCCTGTAGGATCGACCTCACTCCCGTGAGTTTTATTATTTGATGCGACCCGGTGCACTTGCCGGTTAGTTTTGTTTGTTTGGGATTCGATTTTCGTTTTCCGAAAATACACATCAAGTTTTTGGCGCCGTTGCCGGGGATTGAAATAGATTGACAATGATTAAGTGAAGTGGAGATCTAGATCTAGCATTTTTATTTTCTATTTCTCTAACTTTGGATTAACCCACTAACTGTTTGAATTTTTGCTTGAACTAACTGAAACCTCACTTTGGCAATACGGTGAAGTTTTCTTGGTTTCTCTGGCTTCGTATGATTCTCATACTTCAGCTTATTGAATACACGAGAGAAGCAATTCTCTCTTACTAATCTTTCAAGCCTATCAACTGTTTGATACATTGTGTCAGCTAAACCTTTTAACCACATTTTGGACATGAATGTATTTAATCTTCATTTGGACTATTTGTGATTGTGCAGATCATGGAGAAGAACCCAACGAATCCCAGTCAGCATGGTAGTAATATCCCCACCTTAAATGACAAGCAACCACTCATCACCATGAACGACATTGCTCAGTGGTTTGAAGCTTTCCCACAAGGAAACATCATCGGATGGGAAGAACTAATGAGTGAACTCCTAGCCAAGCTAAAACCATCTCAGAGAATTGTTATACTAGAAGCAGAAGTGCAACCATTCGCACAAGAGAAGGAAATTGAAGGTATTCGCGCAATCATGGCCCAAAGCGAGCAGATACATCAACAGCTTAAGCAACAATTGGAGCTGATTAACAGAAAAAAAGAGGAACTGCAACATGCTGTGGCAATTGCACAGAACTCACCTCAAAATCCCCATTGTTGGAATCAACCTGAAAAAAGTTATGGAGTAATTAACTATGAGCAACAAAGTTATGAGCGATCACACTCTCCATACAGCTCCTCAAGCATGTTCCAACGTAGGACTCAGAATGATGTGTACAACCCACCCTGGAGAACTCAATCCAACTGGAGGGGGGGTTGAAAACCAAAATCAAAAACCAAGGGACTTCAACTGCAACAACCCCAACTTCAAAAACCAACAAAAAAACCACCCCCACAACAACAATCATCACACACCATCCCAATACACACACTTCCAACCGCGTCCTACCTCACCACTCGCCCAAAATGACTCTCATCAACCATCACAGTTGACACAACCACAACCAATTCCAAACTCTCAAAGACTCTATGTTCTAGAAATGATGATGGAAAGATTCATGAAAGTTCAAGAAATGATAACAATGGAGCAGGAAGAAATAAGGAAAAATCAAGAGATGATAAGCAGGAACCAAGAGGCCTCACTCAGAAGAGTTGAAAGGCAAATGGAACAACTGGTTCAAAACCTTGCTGAATTGGGCGAGAGAGAGGCAAATATATCCCTAAGGGCCACTGAAGACAACCCAAAGAACAGCGAAAAAACTGCTGGGTTGAAATGGAAAGCAATTCTAAAAGAAAGTGAGAGAGTTACGGGAAAAGAATTACTCATCCAAGAAAAGCTTCACAGAGAAATTTCACAAGAAAAAACAGAAGAAAGGAAACTCAGGATGAGAGGAGAAAACCAAAGGCAACAGAAGCCTCAGCTTCCATGATCAAAGAATGGAGGATGTCAAGCTAATGACAATAAAGAAGCGCTTGTTGGGAGGCAACCCAACCTGAGGTAGTTTTCTTTTCATAACTATTTTAATAAAACGGTTAATTAGCTTTACCTATATTGCAAG
The DNA here is from genome assembly GCF_003086295.3 of Arachis hypogaea. NCBI lineage: Eukaryota > Viridiplantae > Streptophyta > Magnoliopsida > Fabales > Fabaceae > Arachis > Arachis hypogaea. The sequence goes on from NC_092050.1 coordinate 52,143,182, forward strand.
AAGCTAAGTTTGGTGTTGCACACCAAAACAATATAAGGGAGAGTGAAGGATTCTAAGTTTGGTGTTCCACCAAAATCTCATTTAAAACATATTCTCACCTTCTGCATAATGCTAGCTTCAAGCAGCTAGATAAACTAGTTAACTATTTTGCTATTCTTTAGTTTTCAGTTTTGTCACTTTTGAAAAAGAAAAAGAGTTCCACTCATGGTTAATCTGATGCATGAGAACCATTGGCAAGGTACTAAGTTTGGTGTTCCCACACCAAAGTAAGTTCAAAGGCCCACAAATAAATCATGCATGCTAACCATTGTTTCTAAGTGCTTGGGGAACAAGCAACTTTCAATATCACTGCAGAGTACCATACAAACTTTTGGGAAGATTTAGCATCATCAATCAAAGAGATGAAAGAGGAATGTGAAGACCAGAAATGATGATGAGGAAGAGGACAGCAAGTAAACTCCAAAAGGTTGTATTATTCATTATCAGATATTGCAGTGATTGAAAGTTATATTATACCCCTATCTGTCCTTCTGTCTAGTATAGTTTTTTTGCAATTCAATAATCAAGATGCTTGATCATTTACAACACTATACTCTCCAAAACTTGTTTGCACTCAATATTTCAAAAATGCATCACATGAAAGTTCTTTGAAAAGAAGGATTGAGGAATTAAACAATTTTGAGGCAAGCAAAAGATTGGGAGAAGTGGTGGTTCTAGTTGTATGATTTTGCATTGAGGTTGCATGCTTATGAAAACTTGCATGGAAGCTCATAGGCGGGACATAGAGTTCAAAGAAGTGTTGTGGAGATTCTCAAACATTTATTGATCCAAGAAGCAGCAAACAAAACAAAAAGAAAATAAAGAAAATACAAAAACAAAAAGAACATGGCCCAAGGCTCTGAGCATCAATTACTAGGTAGAAAAGAAGAAAGAAACAAGAACTCAAAGAGTTGTTATCCTAGTAAATGCTTGTGGTCGAATTGTGTCAAAGAGAGAGGCTTGAGTAAGTAAATCCTTAGGGGTGCTTTAACACCTAATACCTTAAAACCAACTGGTTTAGGAGTATTGATTGAAAGCTTATCTAAAGAGCCGCTTTGAGACATGACACTTAGAGTCAAGGCTAAAGCACAGCAACTATAAGCTGCTTCAAGGTGATTACCTATAGAGAGATCTCCATGATATCATTTGGATGAAAGTCCTAGGACCTAAGACCCCCAATATGTAAGGACTAGTAAGCACTGAAGCCCTTGCATGAGCATATAATTTAGAGTTCACCCCACTGTCACTTAATCACTTCACTCACAGGATAGTACATGTAATTTTTCAAATCCATTCTGATTGGAAGAACCTTTGAGCATAATTCTTTTCTTGCTTGGGGACAAGCAAGCTTTAAGTTTGGTGTTGTGATGACAAGTCATCTTAGCCTATTTTCACTAGTCTTTTTTTTTTTGTTTTCAATCAATTTTATGTACTTTCTTAAGCCATAAGCAAGCCAATTGGGTAGATTTCCATGTTTCCTTTGATTCAATCAACCATGGATGAATTAATGCACTTTCATGAGATTTTGTGCTATAATTGTCATATATTATGAAATAAACACAATCTCATGATTTGGGGCATAGCTTTGATTGTTTTGATTGATTGATGATAGGTGAAAAGAGTTTTGAAGAAGGTTGAAGAAAGACGGAATGGCTAGGAGCAAGAGAGAACAAAAAGCTTGAGCCAAAGTTTGCCTCAAACTTTAGCTCAAACTTTTGGAAGAGTTGAAAACACCCCAGAGGAAAAAAGCTTGAGCCAAAGTTTGCCTCAAACTTTAGCTCAAACTTTTGGAAGAGTTGAAAACACCCTGGAGGAAAAAGCTTGAGTCAACGTTTGCCTCAAGCTTTTTGGCAAACGTTGGCGCCACACATGTACACAAGGGGATCCACGTTTGAGCAAAAGTTTGACCTCAAACTTTAGCTCAAACGTGGATATCAGCAAAAGGAGGGCAGCTGGTATAAAAAGTTTGAGTAAAAGTTTGCCTCAAACTTTTACTCAAGCTTTTATGATTCTTGGCCCGGTTCACAATGGGTTTCTCTCCAACTCCAAGAGCAATCAACAGAGGCTTTTATCAACCCAATTCCATCAAGAGCAAAGGCCCAATTCAAGGCTTGAAGACCATTTGAAGAAAGTGTATAAATAGCTTAGGATGTAAGTTTTAGGGGAGCTTTTACTTTTACTTTTGCTGAGTAGTTTTTGGAAAGCTTTTGGTTTTGAGTTTTTTTGGAGTTTCTGAGTTTTGGAGTAGGAGAATTGAATTCTCTTCCTCTTAGTTTTCTTGTTTTCAATTGCAATTACATTTGTCTTGGATCTTGGGTTGGAGAATTGAAGGAATTCTGTTTCAATCTCATCCTGAGATCTCTCTGTTTTCTTTACTGCATAATTGAATTTACATTTCTGTTCATTGTCTCTTCTTCTACTCATTCTGCTATTTACTTTTCTCTATTTCTTGCAATTAAATTCTACATTTGGATCTAGGAAGGCATTGAGATCTAGACTCGGTTATCTAGTCTCTTGGGTCCTGAGATCTGGAGTTTGCATTTTAAATTCTCTGTTTAAAGCTTTTCAAGTTCATTTACATCTCCGTTTTAGATCCGGTTCAATTCAAGTCACCTTCTACTTGTCTGATTAATGCAATTTACTTTTCCTTGTTTAAATTCTGCAAATCCACTTCCCAATTCCCTTTACGATTCAAGCCATTTACATTTCTTGCACTTTAAGATTCTACAATTTACATTTCTTGCGTTCTAAGTTTCTGTCATTTAATTTCTTGCTCTTTAAGATTCAACACATTTACCTTCTCTGCTCTTTAATTTACTGCAATTGTCCCTCTCCCTTTTAATTTCATGCAATTTAGCTTCTGTCGAATACAAACCACTCAAATCAACTCTTGATTCGCTTGACTAAATCAACCACTAAACCAAAATTGCTCAATCCTTCAATCCCTGTGGGATCGACCTCACTCCCGTGAGTTTTATTACTTGATGCGACCCGGTGCACTTGCCGGTTAGTTTTGTTTGTCTGGGATTCGATTTTCGTTTTCCGAAAATACACATCACATTCTACACAGTTTAAAGTTTTAGATCTAGTTTTACTCTTTTAGGTTTTTTTTCTCTAGGTTTTAGGAATTTTAATTTTCAATTGGTCTTGGCATTGGAACATTGAGAAGAGTTATTTCCTCATCAAGACTTCGTCATTCTAGTTCGTTCTCTTAACTTGGTTTTATTCTTCCATGTTCTTTGCTTTGTTCAATTTTGTCAATTGAATATTTTCATGATTATTCAGTACAAGGATTATTTATTCCATTTTAATTTATTTTCCATTCCAATAATCATGTCTTCTTTTAATTCCCTTTCATGTGTTATGGATTTATTATTTACAATAAGTGAGTAGTTCCCTCACTTGATAGGGAGTTGATTGAAAGGAACTTTTGAGTTGGAAGGATTGAAAGAAAATTTGTAATTGGGTTAACTGTTGGATTGTTATCTAATCACTAACACCAATCCCTTTAAACTAAGTGGGTTGCAACTCGTGAACAGATCTAGCATTCCAACTTGTTTGACTTTCCTTTACCTAGTAAAGGATAACTAAACAGAACAACCATTGATTATAAATTAATCTTAAAATCATCCCATCAATGATAGAGGTTCCAACTAATCAACTCGCAGTCAAGGCTTTTATTCATATTATTTGAATTCTCTCAATTTAATTTTCCACCTACTTAACTCAACTTCTTGGAACATCTGATTAATAAAATAGCACACTTTTCTGCAACTCGTTGGGAGACGACCTGGGACTTAAACTCCCAGTAATTTTTAATTTAAACTCTCTGTGACATATTTCTAAATTGATAGGCAGATTTTCGGTGAGTTAAGAACTATACTTGCAATGTAACTATTTTAAAAATTTTTAACTCACCGACTTCTGTGCTTCATCAATTTTTGCGCCGTTGCCAGGGAGTTGCAATAGAGTGCTAAAGTTATTAATTAGAATTTATTTATTTGCATTTTATTTGCATTTTATATCATCTTCCCAAGTCTCATTACAAAATAATTCGGCATTTAGCTTCATGATTGCACCAAGGTACTTGGCAACTTGCTCTTCAGTAACATCCTCATTCTCTTCAGAAGAAGAATACTCATCAGAGCTCATGAATGGCACAAGGAGGTTCAATGGAATCTCTATGGTCTCCAGATGAGCCTCAGATTCCTTTGGTTCCTCAGAGGGAAACTCCTTGTTGATCACTGGACGTCCCAGGAGGTCTTCCTCACTGGGATTCACGTCCTCTTCCTCTTTTGTGGGTTCGGCCATTATTGATATATCAATGGCCTTGCACTCTCTCTTTGGATTCTCTTCTGTATTGCTTGGGAGAGTACTAGGAGGTGTTTTAGTGATTTTTTTACTCAGCTGGCCTACTTGTGCCTCCAAATTTCTTATGGAGGACCTTGTTTCACTCATGAAACTTAGAGTAGCCTTGGATAGATCAGAGACTAAATTTGCTAAGCTAGATGGATTCTGCTCAGAATTCTCTGTCTGTTGCTGAGTGGATGATGGAAAAGGTTTACTATTGTTAAACCTGTTTCTTCCACCATTATTAAAGCCTTGTTGAGGCTTTTTTTGATCCTTCCATGAGAGATTTGGATGATTTCTCCATGAGGGATTATAGGTGTTTCCATAAGGTTCACCCATGTAATTCACCTCTGTGATGACATGTCACCATGTCATGTTTTCCTATGCTTTTTCACTAGTTTTTTTACTTGGTTTTCATTCATTCTTATGCAATAAGTAAGCCATTTGGGTAGAATTTCATATTTCCTTTGATTCAATCAACCATGGATGAATTAATGCAATTTCATGAGATTTTGTGCTATAATTGTCATATATTATAAAAGAATAACAAACTCATGATTTTGAGCATAGCTTTGATGTGTTTGATTGATTGATGATAGGTGAAAAGAGTTTTGAAGAAGGTTGAAGAAAGAAGAAAGGTCAAGGAGCAAGAGAGAACAAAAAGCTTGAGCAAAAGCTTGCCTTAAACTTTAGCTCAAACTTTTGGAAGAGTTGAATTCACCCTGGATGGAGAAAAAGCTTGCGCCAACATTTGCCTCAAGCTTTTTGGCAAACGTTGGCGCCACACACCAACACCCTGGAGGAGAAAAGCTTGTGCCAACGTTTGCCTCAAGCTTTTTGGGCAAACGTTGGCGCCACAACAGCTTGAAGGGGTATACTTCCAACAAGAATAACTTGAGCTACAGAGCTCCAAATGAGGTGATTCAAAAAGCAATGGAAAGTAGGAATCGAGAGCTTTCCAAGCATATATGGCACTGCATAGTGGACACAAAAATTGAGGGAGAAAACTGCCCCGCAATGTGCATAAACGAACATGGTGGCAACCTGCAGTGAGGCCAACTGACCTCTGCACCTTCGACGGAGTATAACTCGAGCTGTAGAGCTCCAAATGATGCACTTCCAATGGCATTGAAAAGTAGACATTCATGGCTTTCCAACAATATATAATAGTATGTGGTGGACAATGCGTTTGAGCCTCCAGAACTGGTGTTTTCGACCACATTTGAGGCAAACTTTACCTCAAACGTTGCACACCAAAGCCAGCGACCCTGTCCTCTTCAAAGGAGCATAACTTGAGTTGTAGATGTCCAATTCAAGTGATTTTAATTGGGTTAGAAAGCTGACATTCAGAGCTTTCCAACCATATATAATAGTCTATAGTGGGCATATTATTGGCAACGTTGACAAGAGGATAAAGTAACACCCCAAGGCTTGATATGCAACAAGAGGGATCCACGTTTGGCTCAAAGTTTGACCTCAAACTTTGGCTCAAACGTGGATGACAGCAAAATGGCCATCTGCATGATGAGTTTGGTGAATAAGTTTGAGTCAAAGTTTGCCTCAAACTTTGACTCAAGCTTTAATGGTTCATGGCCCGGTTCACAAGTGGGTTTCTCTCCAACTCCAAGAGCAATAAACAGAGGCCATCTTCAACCCAAATTCAAAGCAAGCAAAGCCCATTATCATCACTCAAAGGCACAAGAGATAGATAAAATAGGAATTTCATTTAATTGTAATTTGTCTTTAATTTCAATTTCATTTTCATTTTGTAAAAGCCTATATAAAGGCATTAGTTTCATTTCACTGAGGGGGGGCTCTGATAGAGAGCATTGAGAGGCTGGCTCCAATAGGGAGCAAGTAGAATAGAGAGCTCACTTTTACATCTTAGCTTGAATTGGAGAATCAAAGGAATTCTGTTTCAATTCTCACTCTGAAATCTCTTTGTTCTTCTTCTAGATAATTCAAATTTCATTTGCTGTTTTAAAATCTTCTTCTTCTGCGACTGTTTCTTTTAACTTCTCTGCAATTATTCTCTTGTTGGATCTAGGAAGGGAGTGAGATCTAGACTTGTTTTCTAGTCTCTTGGAGTCCTTGAGATCTTCAATTTTTTTTGCAATTGAGTTGAATTTAATTTCTGTTTGCTTCTTCAAGCAATTCTGTTTAAAATCTACTGCATTTGATTTCACATTCTGGTTCTCGGATTGATTGCTCTCTGTTCTCATTGTTCCCAATTTACTTTCCTGCACTTTTATTCCTCTGCACTTTACATTTGAGTTGTTGTGATCTTGATTTAATTTTTTCCTGCAATTTATAATTCCTGCAATTATTTTACTTCTTGAATTATTGCTTTCTTTAATTTCCCTACACCCAGCCCCCTCTACTTTTCATGCAATTTACTTTTCTTGCAATTTAAGAGTCTTGCAATTTACATTTCTTGCTCTTTAAGTTACTTGCCAATTTATATTCTGCAACTTTAAATTCATTGTCATTTACTTTCTGTTGGCTATAATTTCATACAATTCACTTCAATGTTAGCTTGACTAAACTAATCACCCACTAAAGTTGCTTGATCCATCAATCCCTGTGGGATCGACCTCACTCACGTGAGTTATTATTACTTGATGCGACCCGGTACACTTGCCGGTTAGATTTGGGTGTTTTGGAAATTCATTTTTTTCCGCAAAAACACCATCACTCTGCTATTGCAGGGTTCTCAGGATCATAAGCTTCTTCCTCAGAAGATGCCTCTTGAGTACTGTTAGATGATTCCTTCAATCCATTCAGACTCTGAGAGATCATATTGACTTGCTGAGTCAATATTTTATTCTGAGCCAATATGGCATTCAGAGTATCAATTTCAAGAACTCCCTTCTTCTGAGGCGTACCATTACTTACAGGATTCCTCTCAGATGTGTACATGAACTGGTTATTAGCAACCATGTCAATGAGTTCTTGAGCTTCTGCAGGCATTTTCTTTAGGTGAATGGATCCACCTGCAGAATGGTCCAGTGACATCTTGGAGAACTCAAACAGACTATAATAGAATATATCCAGAATGGTCCATTCTGAAAGTATGTCAGGAGGACACCTTTTGGTCTTCTGGTTGTATCTTTCCCAAGCTTCATAGAGGGATTCACCATCTTTTTGCTTGAAGGTCTGAACATCCACTCTAAGCTTGCTCAGCTTTTGAGGAGGAAATAACTTAGCCAAGAAGGCCGTGACCAGCTTATCCCAAGAGTTCAGGCTATCTTTAGGTTGTGAGTCCAACCATGTTCTAGCTCTATCTCTTACAGCAAAAGGGAAAAGCATGAGCCTGTAGACTTCAGGATCTACTCCATTAGTCTTAATAGTCTCACAGATCTGGAGGAACTCAGTTAAAAACTGATAGGGATCTTCTGATGGAAGTCCATGGAATTTGCAGTTCTATTGCATTAGAGCAACTAATTGAGGTTTCAGCTCAGAATTGTTTGCTCCAATGGTGGGGATTGAGATGCTTCTTCTATCAAACTTGGAAGTAGGTGTAGTATAATCACCATGCATCCTCCTTGCATTATTGTTATTAGGTGCGTCTGCCATCTCTTTTTCTTGTTTGAAATTTTCAGTAAGGTTATCTCTGGATTGTTGTAATTTAGCTTCTCTTTGTTTTCTCTTTAGAGTCCTTTCAGGTTCTGGATCAGCTTCAATAAGAATGCCCTTTTCCTTGTTCCTACTCATATGAAAGAGAAGAGAACAAGAAAAGAAGAGAAATCCTCTATGTTACAGTAAAGAGGTTCCTTATTGTTAGTAGAAGAAGAAAGGGAATTAGAGTGAAGAAGAATGGATAACCCAAACACAAGGATGAGGATAGGAGCAGAGATATGAGATGAAGAGAAGTGTTAGTAAGTAATTAAATAAATAGAAGGAGATGAGAGAGAGAAGTTTTCGAAAATAATTTTTGAAAAGGAGTTGATGATTTTCGAAAATTAAAGGGGAAATAAAATTAAAATTAAAATTTAAAGTAATTAATTAATTAAAAAGAATTTTTGAAAAAGAGGGAAGTATTTTCGAAAATTAGATAGGGAAGAGTAGTTAGGTGGTTTTGAAAAAGATAAGAAACAAACAAAAAGTCAATTAGTTAGTTGAAAAAGATTTGAAAATCAATTTTGAAAAGATAAGAAGATAAGAAGTTAGAAAAGATATTTTAAAATCAAATTTTTGAAGAAGATAAAATTTTGAAAAAGACATGATATAAAGGATATGATAAAAAGATATAATTAAAAAGATTTAATTTTTAAGATTAAAATTGATTACTTGACTAACAAAAAATTAAAAGATAAGATTCTAGAATTTAAAGATTGAACCTTTCTTAACAAGAAAGTAACAAACTTCAAATTTTTGAACAAATCACATTACCTGTTAGTTAAGTTTCGAAAATTTTGAAATAAAATTAAGAAAAAGATTTTGAAAATAATTTTTTTGAAATTTTCGAAAATTATATAAAAATGAAGAAGATTTGATCTTTGAAAAAGTTTTGAAAAAGATAAGATTTTTAAAATTGAAATTTTGATTTGACTCATAAGAAACAACTAGATTTTAAAAATTTTTGAAAAAGTCAATCCAAATTTTCGAAATTTTGAGATAAAAAAAGAAAAGATATTTTTTTATTTTTGAATTTTTAATGATGAGAGAGAAAAACACAATTATGACCCAAAACATGAAAATTTTGGATCAAAACCAATAATGTATGCAAGAACACTATGAATGTCAAGATGAACACCAAGAACACTTTGAAGATCATGATGAACATCAAGAACATATTTTTGAAAAATTTTTGATGCAAGGAAAACATCCAAGACACCAAACTTAGAAATCTCTAATGCTTAGACACTATGAATGCAAAAATGCACATGAAAAACAAGAAAAGACACAAAACAAGAAAACATCAAGATCAAACCAGAAGACTTACCAAGAACAACTTGAAGATCATGAAGAACACTATGAATGCATGAATTTTCGAAAAATAATTTTTTAGAAAATTAAAAAGATGCAATTGACACCAAACATAAAACTTGACTCAAGACTCAAACAAGAAACACAAAAAATATTTTTGATTTTATGATTTTGTAAATTTTTTTTGTATTTTTCGAGAATTAATTGGAAAAACGAAAAAGAAGAAAATATTTTTTTTTATTTTTTTCAAAAATAAGAATAATAAAATCAAAAAGGTTAAAATTAAAGTAAAGTTACCTAATCTGAGCAACAAGATGAACCGTCAGTTGTCCAAACTCGAACATTCCCCGGCAACGGCGCCAAAAACTTGGTGTGCAAAATCGTGATCGTTCCTTCCTTGGTAACGGCGCTAAAAACTCAATACGCACGTTCATGTTCTTAATTCTGTTTCACAACTTCATACAACTAACCAGCAAGTGCACTGGGTCGTCCAAGTAATAAATCTTACGTGAGTAAGGGTCGATCCCACGGAGATTGTCGGTATGAAGCAAGCTATGGTCACCTTGTAAATCTCAGTCAGGCGGATTCAACTGATTTTATGAATTGATAAGTAAAAGATAAATAAAATATAAAATAGGATAGTGGTACTTATGTAATTCATTGGTGAGAATTTCAGATAAGCGTATAGAGATGCTTTCGTTCCTCTGAACCTCTGCTTTCCTGCTGTCTTCATCCAATCAATCCTACTCCTTTTCATGGCAAGCTGTATGTAGGGCATCACCGTTGTCAATGTCTACTTCCCATCCTCTCTGTGAAAATGGTCCGATGCGCTGTCACTGCATGGCTAATCATCTGGAGGTTCTCGATCATAGTGGAATAGGATTCACCATCCTTTTGCGTCTGTCACTACGCCCAGCACTCGCGAGTTTGAAGCTCGTCACAGCCATCCCTTCCCGGATCCTACTCGGAATACCATAGACAAGGTTTAGACTTTCCGGATCTCAAGAATGGCCATCCATGGGTTCTAACTTATACCACGAAGATTCTGATTAAGAAATCTAAGAGATACTCATTCAATCGAAGGTAGAACGAAAGTGGTTGTCAGGCACACGTTCATAGGGAATGATGATGAGTGTCACGATCATCACATTCATGTTGAAGTGCGAGTGAATATCTTAGAAGTGGAATAAGTTGAATTGAATAGAAAAACAGTAGTACTTTGTATTAATTCATAAGGAACAGCAGAGCTCCACACCTTAATCTATGGAGTGTAGAAACTCTACCGTTTGAAAATACATAAGTGATAATGGTCCAGGCATGGCCGAATGGCCAGCCCCCATGAAAGTCTAAGATAGCATAAAACTAATCAAAGATGATCCGAAGATGTCAAATACAATAGTAAAAAGTCCTATTTATACTAGACTAGCTACTAGGGTTTACAGAAGTAAGTAATTGATGCAGAAATCCACTTCCGGGGCCCACTTGGTGTGTGCTTGGGCTGAGCATGAATCTTTCACATGGAGGTCAATTTTGGAGTTGAACGCCAGTTTTTAACGTGTTTTTGGCATTGAACTCCACTTTGCAACTTGTTTCTGGCGCTAAACGCCAGACTGCAACATGGAACTGGCGTTCAATGCCAGTTTGCATCATCTAAACTCGGGCAAAATATGGACTATTATATATTACTGGAAAGTCCTGGATGTCTACTTTCCAACGCAATTAGAAGCGCACCATTTGGAGTTATGTAGCTCCAGAAAATCTACTTTGAGTGCAGGGAGGTCAGAATCCAACAACATCTGCAGTCCTTCTTCAACCTCTGAATCTGATTTTTGCTCAGGTCCCTCAATTTCAGCCAGAAAATACCTGAAATCACAGAAAAATACACAAACTCATAGTAAGGTCTAGAAATGTGATTTTTAATTAAAAACTAATAAAAATATACTAAAAACTAACCAAATCATACTAAAAACTATGTAAAAATAATGCCAAAAAGCGTATAAATTATCCGTTCATCAAGGTTCATCTCAAGGGTCCATAGTTCAGTGGTAGAGCATTTGACTGCAGATTAAAGAGCCATGAGGGAGAAGCAACAAAGGCAAAGAAGAGATATAGAGGAGCTAAAGAGCACCATTGGTTCTTCAAGAGGAAGAAGACGCCACCCTCACTAAGGTGGATCCGTTCCTTAATCTCCGTGTCTATTTGTTTTTCTGTTTTCAGTTTTGAGCTTTATGTTTGACTATCTTTTGTGTCTTTACTACATGATCATTAGTGTCTAGTGTCTATGTCTTAAAGCTATGAATGTCCTATGAATCCATCACCTTTCTTAAATGAAAAATGCTTTAATTACAAAAGAACAAGAAGTACATGAATTTCGAATTCATCCGTGAGATTAGTTTAATTATTTTGATGTGGTGACAATACTTTCTGCTTTCTGAATTAATGCTTGAACAGTGCATATGTCTTTTGAATTTGTTGTTTATGAATGTTAAAATTGTTGGCTCTTGAAAGAATAACGAAAAAGGAGAAATGTTATTGATAATCTTAAAAATCATAAAATTGATTCTTAAAGCAAGAAAAAACAGTGAAAAACGAAGGCTTGCAAAAAAAAAAAATAAATAAAAGAAAGAAAAAGGAAAAGGAAAAGCAAGCAGAAAAAGCCAATAGCTCTTTAGACCAAAAGGCAAGAGCAAAAAGCCAGTAACCCTTTAAACCAAAAGGCAAGGGTAATAAAAAGGATCCAAGGCTTTGAGCATTAATGGATAGGAGGGCCCAAAGGAATAAAATCCCGGCCTAAGCGGCTAAACCAAGCTGTCCCTAACCATGTGCTTGTGGCGTGAAGGTGTCAAGTGAAAAGCTTGAGACTGAGTAGTTAAAGTCGTGATCCAAAGCAAAAAGAGTGTGCTTAAGAACCCTGGACACCTCTAATTGGGGACTCTAGCAAAGCTGAGTCACAATCTGAAAAGGTTCACCCAGTTATGTGTCTGTGGCATTTATGTATCCGGTGGTAATACTGGAAAACAAAGTTCTTAGGGCCACGGCTAAGACTCATAAAGTAGCTGTGTTCAAGAATCAACATACTGAACTAGGAGAATCAATAACACTATCTAAACTCTGAGTTCCTATAGATACCAATCATTCTGAACTTCAACGGATAAAGTGAGATGCCAAAACTATTCAAGAGGCAAAAAGCTACAAGTCCCGCTCATCTGATTGGAGCTATGTTTCATTGATATTTTGAAATTTATAGTATATTCTCTTCTTTTTATCCTATTTGATTTTCAGTTGCTTGGGGACAAGCAACAATTTAAGTTTGGTGTTGTGATGAGCGGATAATTTATACGCCTTTTGGCATTGTTTTTAGGTAGTTTTTAGTATGATTTAGTTAGTTTTTACTATGTTTTTATTTTTTTTATGAAAAATTCATATTTCTGGACTTTACTATGATTATGTGTGTTTTTCTGTGATTTCAGGTATTTTTTGGCTGAAATTGAGGGACCTGAGCAAAAATCTGATTCAGAGGCTGAAAAAGGACTGTGGATGCTGTTGGATTCTGACCTCCCTGTACTCGAAATAGATTTTCTGGAGCTACATAAACCTAATTGGCGCGCTCTTAAATGAGTTGGAAAGTAGACATTCAGGGCTTTCCAACAATATATAATAGTCCATACTTTGCTGCTGGCGTTCAAACATCAACTTCCTGCTCTATTCTGAAGTTAAACACCACAAACAGGCTGCAACCTGGCGTTTAACTCCAAGAGAAGCCTCTACATGTGTAAAGGTCAATGCTCAGCCCAAGCACACACCAAGTGGGCCCCGGAAGTGCATTTTTGCACTATCTGCACTTAGTTACTTATTTTCTGTAACTCTAGCTACTAGTTTAGTATAAAAACAACTTTTAGAGACTTACTATGTACCTCATGACATTTTCACATCTGAATTTTGTATCCTCTACGGCATGAGTCTCTAAACTCCATGGTTGGGGGTGAGGAGCTCTGTTGTGTCTCGATGGATTAATGCAATTACTTCTGTTTTCTATTCAATCACGCTTGTTTCTGTTCTAAGATACTCGCTTGTACTTAACCATGATGAATGTGATGATCTGTGACACTCATCACCATTCTCAACCGACGTGTGCCTGACAACCACTTCCGCTCTACCTTAGATTGAGTGTGTATCTCTTTGATTCCTAGTTCGCGTGTTTGATTGCATCTCCTGACAATAGAGCATTCGAATCCGTGAGATCAGAGTCTTCGTGGTATAGGCTAGAATTACTGGTGGCCATTCCTGAGATCCAAAAAGTCTAAACCTTGTCTGTGGTATTCTGAGTAGGATCTGGGATGGGATGACTGTGACGAGCTTCAAACACACGAGTGCTGGGCGTAGTGACAGGCGCAACAGGATCAATGGATCCTATTCCAACATGAGTGAGAACCGACAGATGATTAGCCGTGTGGTGACAGTGCATTTGGACCATTTCACTGAGAGAACGGATGGTAGCCATTAACAATGGTGATCCACCAACATACAGCTTGCCATGGAAGGAGCTTTGCATGCGTGAAGAAGAAGACAGTAGGAAAGCATAGATTTAGAAGACAGAGCATCTCCAAATCCTCAATCTGTTCTCCATTACTACATAACAAGTATTATTTAATTTATGCTATTTACTCTTCATAAACCCAATCATTTTTATTACTAATTTCCTGACTAATAGTTACAAAATAACCATAGCTTGCTTCAAGCCGACAATCTCTGTGGGATCGACCCTTACTCACGTAAGGTATTACTTGGACGACCCAGTGCACTTGCTGGTTAGTGGTACGAGTTGTGAAAAGTGTGATTTACAATTTCGTGCACCAGGCATGAGAACAGTAATCTCAAGCATCCATAATAAAGTGCAAGTCATGTTCAATGAGTATCTAACTAGCAAGCAAAGTAGACTCAATGCGTATAGAAGACAACAAGTGAATGAGGAGAAGCACCAAATTCAAAGTACATTATTAAAATAAACCAAAATGGCATTCATGCATTTCCTCGAACACTTGGCGTGCAATGAACAAGCAATAAGCAATTATGAGATACTCAACCAATTTAAAGCCCAAAATGAAACATCAATCATCACATAAACACCACATATTAGCAAAGACAAGGAAAAACAACAAGAAGATCTATCAAAACAATTCAAAGTTCAAGTTCAACATCCATGAAAAAATAAGGAAAAGGAAAAATAAGAAAACAAAAAGTAAGGAATATTATCATGCAACTAAAAGAGAAACTAAGTAAATCAACAAGAAGAATCTAACTAGAAGAAGAAATAATGCAAAGAAAGTAATAGATGAGAAATGGAAGAAGTAGAACCTTGAGAAGTGCAAAAGAACAAGGTTGAATTTTCTTTTGTGAATATGAGAAAGAAATAAGAGAGATGTAGTGCCACCAGAAGAGGTGGTTGTCGCCGGTGAGTAGCCGGAGATGGTGGTGGTGGATTGTGGAAGAAGAAGAAGAGAAGGGGGGATGATGGAGAGAGAAGAAGAAAGAAATAAGAAAAGAAAGGGGGTGAGAAAGAGGGGGCGCGTAGCTTTAAAACTGATTCGCGCAACCGGCGCGCGCGCGCACAGTGCGCTGGCACGTCGGTGAGATGTTGGCAAGGGACGCGTGCGCGTCAATGGTGCGCACACGTGAGATCAGTTGTGCCCCTGGCACAGGACTGGCACAAAGTTGGCATAAGTCTCTAGTTTTTATACCAGAGTTGTCATGTGGCGCAGGCGCGCAGACGCGCACAGTGCGCAAGCGCGTGCTTGAGTCAGTTGGCAACCGGCGCAGATGCTTGCAGTGTGCGGACGCGTCGGTTTGGGCACAAGTGTGGCATAAGGGTGGCATAACTCTATGGTTTTTGTACCAGGGAGTCCACATAGCGCCATCGGCGCGCGCGCGCACATTGTGCTTGCCCGTCGATAGGCAATTTACAAGGGTGCGCGCAGGCGGCAAGCACGCGGACGCATGGGTGTCTGGCGCGAAATGGGCATAAAGTGAGCATGACTCTCGGGTTTTTGGCCCAAGAGTTAGGATAGCACCACCGGCGCGCACGTGCACAGTACGCTGGCGCGTCGATGCCCATTTTTTTCTTTTCTTCTCCCTTTTTTTTTCAACATAACAAGACCTATTCTAACACATTCTTGGTAGGGGCTTAAGCTAGTAGGCAAGAGAACACTTCACAAATTCATGCATTACTCAAAACATAGCATTCTCTCTACTTCAACAATTCATCCATACCAAAATGATGAAAACTATATGAACATCCTATCTATTCAACAAGAAGAATAAACTAGCATTCCTATGCAATCAATCAATCATCAAGAAATCACAAAATTCACAAGAGTTTAAGGTTACAAACAAGACGGTAAAGACAAGGAAGATCTTACCACGGTGGGGTGCCTCCCACCAAGCACTTTTCTTTAACGTCCTTAAGTTGGACGGTCCTTTTCTTAAGCTTCCTCTCTCCTTGGTGCATCCTCCAATAGGAACATCTCTAGCTCTTTTGGGAGCTTGTAGCCATGATACTTCTTCACTCTATGTCCATTCACCTTGAAAGTTGCTTCACTTTTTGGATCAAACAACTCCACCACTCCATAGGTCTTTATTTCCTTCACCTTGAAAGGTCATTCCCATCTAGAGCGGAGCTTGCCAGGCATGAATCGAAGCCTCGAGTTGTAGAGGAGAACCTCATCACCTTTTTGAAACTCCTTCTTTCGGATGTGATGGTCATGAAATGCTTTAGTCTTTTTTTTATAGATCCGGACATTTTTATATGACTCGTTCCTCAAACACTCAAGCTCCTCTAGCTGTAATTTTCTAGCTTCACCCGCCTTGGTCAAATCCATGTTGCACTGCTTTACCGCCCAATAGGCTCTATGCTCAATTTCCACCAGAAGGTGGCATGCCTTACCATAGATGATCCAGAAGGGACTCATCCCTAACGGAGCCTTGTAGTCCATTCTATACGCCCATAGTGCATCTCCTAACCGGAGGCTCCAATCCTTCCTTTGTGGATTGACCACTTTCTCCAAGATTCTCTTAATTTCCCGGTTGGACACTTCCGCTTGTCCATTGCTTTATGGATGATAAGCAGTAGCAACCTTATGTGACACTCCATAGCACTTTAGCAATGCCTCTACTTTCCTGTTACAAAAGTGGGATCCTTGGTTGCTCACGATTGCTCGTGGCGACCCATAACGGAATACAATGTTATTCCTAATAAAAGAAACAACGGTATTGGCGTCGTCAAGATGGGTAGGTATGGCCTCTACCCACTTTGACACGTAGTCAAACGCTAATAGAATATACAGATACCCACTCGAGTTGGGAAATGGTCCCATAAAGTCAATACCCTAAACATCAAATATCTCACAGAACAACATAGGTTGCTGAGGTATTTCATCCCTTTGGGATGTGTTTCCCGACTTCTGATACTGATGGCAAGACACACAGAACCGGTAAGCATCCTTGAATAAGGTTGGCCACCAAAATCCACAATCCAACACCTTTTTAGCTGTCCTTTGTGGGCCAAAGTGGCCACCACATTCGGACGAATGACAAGCTTCAAGAATGGGTTGGATCTCAGACTCCGGAACACATCTTCAAATTACTTGGTCCACTCCCCTCTTCCACAAGTGAGGGTCATCCCAAATATAGTATTTGAAATCACGCCTCAACTTATCCCTTTGGTGTTTAGAAAAGTTGGGAGGGAAGAGTTTCACAACCAAGTAGTTCGCCATTGGGGCAAATCAAGGAAAGCTATCCGACACAGCATGCAAACTATCCAATGGGAATGAGTCATTGATCGAAAGTGGATCAAATTTTAAATTCTCAATGCGGCTTAAATGATCCGCAACCAGGTTTTGAGATCTACTCCGGTCCCTAATCTCAATGTCGAATTCTTGCAAAAGCAAGATCCAACGTATGAGTCTAGGCTTTGACTCATTCTTGGTCAACAAGTACTTTAAAGCTGCATGATCCGTGTATACCACTATCTTTGACCCTAGCAAATAAGATCTGAATTTATCTAAAGCATGAACAATAGCTAGGAGTTCCTTTTCAGTAGTGGTAAGTTGGATTGTGCTGCATCCAATGTTTTAGAAGAGTAAGCAATGACATAAGGGAGTTTACCATCGCGCTGTGCAAGCACGGCACCTACAGCATGGTTTGACGCATCGCACATTATCTCGAATGGCAACGTCCAGTTGGGGCCTCGCACAATCGGTGTCGTGGTGAGGACTTTCCTTAGCTCTTCAAAAGCTTTCACACATTCACTGTCAAACTCAAAATCCATATCTTTTTGGAGTAGGCGCGACAATGGCAAAGCAATCTTGCTGAAATCTTTGATAAAGCGCCTGTAAAATCCTGCATGTCCTAAAAACGAGTGAACCTCCCTCACAGATGAGGGGTGAGGTAAAGTGGTGATAACATCGACCTTGGCCGGGTCTCCAGAAATGCCTTCATGAGATGCTACATGTCCCAACACTATACCTTGCCTTACCATAAAGTGATATTTTTCAAAATTCAAGACAAGGGTAGTGTCAACACATCTAGCTAGGACCTTGGCCAAGTTCTCTAAGCAACAATCAAATGAAGTTCCATAAACACTGAAGTCATCCATAAATACTTCCAGACAATTCTCCATTAGATCGGAAAAGACACTTGTCATATACCGCTGAAAAGTAGCAGGTGCGTTACATAGTCCAAATGGCATCCTTTTATAGGCAAAGGTGCCAAAAGGGCAAGTGAATGTGGTCTTTTCCTGATCTTCAGGAGCAATGTGAATCTGGAAGTAACCAGTGAATCCATCAAGTAAGCAATAATGGGATTTACCCGCCAAACGGTCCAACATTTGATCGATAAATGGTATAGGGTAGTGATCCATTCTTGTAGCGGCATTTAATCTTCTATAGTCAATGCACACTCGCCACGCATTTTGTATTCTCTTGGTGAGCACTTTACCATGATCCTTTTTAACCACAGTGATGCCCGATTTCTTGAGAACAACCTGGACCGGGCTCACCCATTCACTGTCAGAAATTGGGTATATGATACTGGTGCACGAAATTGTGATCTCAATGGCGCCAACAACTTGGTACGCACAATTGTAATCTTAACTCTTTTTCACAACTCCGCACAACTAACCAGCAAGTGCACTGGGTCGTCCAAGTAATAAACCTTACGTGAGTAAGGGTCGATCCCACGGAGATTATTAGCTTGAAGCAAGCTATGGTCATCCTTGTAAATCTCAGTCAGGCGGATTCAAATGGTTATGGGATTTTGATAATTAAAATATAAATAAAATATAAAATAAGATAGAAATACTTATGTAATTCATTGGTGAAATTTCAGATAAGCGTATGAAGATGCTTTGTTCCTTCTGAATCTCTGCTTTCCTACTGCCTTCATCCAATTATTCATATTCCTTTTCCATGGCAAGCTGTATGTTGGGCATCACCGTTGTCAATGGCTACTTCCCGTCCTCTCAGTGAAAATGGTCCAAATGCACTATCACCGCACGACTAATCATCTGTCGGTTCTCGATCATGTTGGAATAAGATCCATTGATCCTTTTGCATCTGTCACTACGCCTAACACTCGCGATTTTGAAGCTCGTCACAGTCATGCCATCCCAGATCCTACTCGGAATACCACAGACAAGGTTTAGACTTTTCGAATCTCAAGAATGACCGCCAAAAATTCTAGCTTATACCACGAAGACTCTGATCTGAACCAGGAGCCCAAGAGATAAACGCTCAATCTATTGTAGATAGAACGGAAGTGGTTGTCAGGCACGCGTTCATAGGCGAGAATGATGATGAATGTCACGGATTGTCACATTCATCAGGTTGAAGTACGAGTGAATATCTTGGAATAAGAATAAGCTTGAATTGAATAGAAAAACAATAGTACTTTGCATTAATTCATGAGGAACAACAGAGCTCCACACCTTAATCTATGGGGTGTAGAAACTCTACCGTTTACATAAGTGAAAGTGGTCCAGGCATGGCCGAATGGCCAGCCCCCTAAACGTGACCTCTGAACATAAAATTATCCAAAAGATGAACTAAAAAGATTAAAATACAATAGTAAAAAGTCCTATTTATACTAAACTAGTTACTAAGGTTTACAAAGATGAGTAAATGATGCAGAAATCCACTTCCGGGCCCACTTGGTGTGTGCTTGGGCTGAGCATTGAGCTTTCATGTGTAGAGACTCTTTTTGGTGTTAAACACCAGGTTGTAGCCTGTTTCTAGTGTTTAACTCTGATTTGCAACCTGTTTCTGGCATTTAACTCCAGAATAGGGCAGGGAGTTGGCGTTTGAACACCAGTTTGCGTCATTAAAACTCGGGCAAAGTATGAACTATTATATATTTTTGGAAAGATCTGGATATCTACTTTCCAAAGTGATTGAGAGCGCACCAATTGGGTTTTTGTAGCTCCAGAAAATCCATTTCAAGTGTAGGGAGGTCAGAATCCAACAGCATCTGTAGTCCTTCTTTAGCCTCAGAATCAGATTTTTGCTCAAGTCCCTCAATTTCAGCCAGAAATTATCTGAAATCACAGAAAAACACACAAACACATAGTGAAGACCAGAAATGTGATTTTTATTTAAAAACTAATAAAAATATACTAAAAACTAACTAAATCATACTGAAAACTACTTAAAAACAATGCCAAAAAGCGTATAAATTATCCGCTCATCACAACACCAAACTTAAATTGTTGCTTGTCCCCAAGCAAATGAAAATCAAATAGGATAAAAAGAAGAGAATATACTATAAATTCCAAAATATCAGTGAAACCTAGCTCCAATTAGATGAGCGGGACTAGTAGCTTTTTGCCTCTGAACAGTTTTGGCATTTCACTTTATCCTTTGAAGTTTAGAATGATTGGCATCTATAAGAACTTAGAATTCAGATAGTGTTATTGATTCTCCTAGTTTAGTATGTTGATTCTTGGACACAGCTACTTTATGAGTCTTGGCCGTGGCCCTAAGCACTTTGTTTTCCCGTATTACCACCGGATACATAAATGCCACAGACACATAACTGGGTGAACCTTTTCAGATTGTGACTCAGCTTTGCTAAAGTCCCTAATTAGAGGTGTTCAGGGTTCTTAAACACACTCTTTTTTTCTCTTTGGATCTTGACTTTAACCGCTCAGTCTCAAGCTTTTCACTTGACACCTTCACGCCACAAGCACATGGTTAGGGACAGCTTGGTTTAGCCGCTTAGGCCAGGATTTTATTCCTTCGGGCCCTCCTATCCACTGATGCTCAAAGCCTGGGATCCTTTTTACCCTTGTCTTTTAGTTTAAAGGGTTATTGGCTTTTTGCTCTTGCCTTTTGGTTTAAAGAGCTTTTGGCTTTTTCTGCTTGCTTTTTCTTTTTCTTTCTCTCTTTTTTTTGCCCCCTTTTTTTTCCTGCAAGCTTTTGTATTCACTGTTTTTTCTTGTTTCAAGAATCAATTTTATGATTTTTCAGATTATCAATAACATTTCTCCTTTTCATCATTCTTTCAAGAGACAACAAATTTAACATTAACAAACAACAAATTCAAAACAAATATGCACTGTTCAAGCATTCATGCAGAAAACAAAAAGTGTTACCACCACATCATAGTAATTAAGCTAATCTCAAGGATGAATTCGAAATACATGTACTTCTTGTTCTTTTGCTTTTAGAACATTTTTTATTTAAGAAAGGTGATGGATTCATAGGACATTCATAGCTTTTAAGGCATAGACACTAGACACTAATGATCATGTAATAAGACACAAACATAAATAAAAATAAAGCATAGAGAACGAAAATAGCAAAATTAAATAGACAAGGAAATTAAGGAACGGATCCACCTTAGTGAGGGTGGCATATTCTTCCTCTTGAAGAAGCAATGGTGTTCTTGAGCTCCTCTATGTCTCTTCCTTGCCTTTGTTGCTCCTCCCTCATAGCTCTTTTGATCTTCTCTAATCTCATGGAGAATGATGGAGTGCTCTTGGTGCTCCATCCTTAGTTGTCCCATGTTGGAACTTAATTCTCCTAGGGAGGTGATGATTTGCTCTCAATAGTTTTGTGGAGGAAAGTGCATCCCTTGAGGCATCTCAGGGATTTCATGATGAGGAATTTCTTCATGCTCTTGTTGAGGTTCATGAGTGGGCTCTCTTGTTTGCTCCATCCTTTTCTTAGTGATGTGCTTGTCCTCATTAATGAGGGTGTCTCCCTCTATGTCAATCCCAGCTGAATTGCAAAGGTGGCAAATGAGGTGAGGAAAGGCTAACCTTGCCAAAGTGGATGACTTGTCAGCCATCTTGTAGAGTTCTTGAGGTATAATCTCATGAACTTCCACTTACTCCCCAATCATGATACTATGGATCATGATGGCCCGATCCACAGTTACTTCGGATCGGTTGCTAGTAGGAATGATAGTGCATTGGATGAACTCTAACCATCCTCTAGCTACGGGCTTAAGGTCTGGTCTTCTCAATTGAACCAGCTTGCCTCTTGAGTCAAATTTCCATTGAGCTCCTTCCACACATATGTTCGTGAGGACTTGGTCCAACCTTTGATCAAAGTTGACCCTTCTAGTGTAGGGGCGTGCATTCTCTTACATCATTGGCAAGTTGAACGCCAACCTTACATTTTCTGGACTAAAATCTAAGTATTTCCCCTGAACCATTGTGAGCCAATTCTTTGGATTCGGGTTCATACTTTGATCATGGTTCCTAGTGATCCATGCATTTGCATAAAACTCTTGAACCATTAAGATTCCGACTTGTTGAATAGGATTGGAGAGAACTTCCCATCCTCTTCTTCTAATCTCTTGTCGGATCTCCGGATATTCACCATTTTTTAGCTTAAAAGGGACCTCAGGGATCACATTTTTCTTGGCCACAACTTCATAGAAGTGGTCTTGATGGACCTTTGAGATGAATCTCTCCATCTCCCATGACTCAGAGGTGGAAGCAATTGCCTTTCCTTTCTTCTTTCTTGAGATTTCTCTGGCCTTAAGTGCCATTAATGGTTATAGAAAAATAAAAAGCAATGCTTTTACCACACCAAACTTAAAATGTTTGCTCGTCCTCGAGCAAAATAAGAAAGAAAGTAGTACAAGAAGAAGAAAATGGAGGAGATGGAGGGGAAGTGTGTATTAGGCCAAGGGGGAGAAGAAGTGTTTGTAATGTGTGAAAATGAGGTAGTGTTAAGGGGTTTATATAGGGGTGGGGGAAGGGTTAGGTTTCGTGTATTAGGGTTGGGTTTGGGAGGGAAATGATTTTTGAATTTGGAGGTAGGTGGGGTTTTTGGGGAAGAATGGATGGATGTGAGAGGTGAAGAGTATTTGGGGAAGAGGTATGGAGGTGATTGGTGAAGGGTATTTGGGGGAGAGTGTTATGAAAGGGTATGAAGAGGAGAGAAGAAGAGGTGGGGTAGGTGGGATCCTGTGGGGTCCACAGATCTTGAGGAGTCAAGGACTTAACATCCCTGCTCCATTTAGGCATGCAAAACGCCCTTAGAGTGCACTTCTGGCGTTAAACGCCAGGTTGCTGCTTGTTTCTGGCGTTTAACGCCAGCTTTTCTCCCATTCTTGGCGTTAAACACCAAGTAGATGCTTTGTTCTGGCGTTAAACGCCAGTCTGGTGCGTGTTTCTAGCGTTAAACGCCCAGAATGGTGCCAGACTGGGCGTTTAACGCCCATTCTGCTATTCTTACTGCTGTTTAAACGCCAGTAAGCTCTTCCTCCAAGGTGAGCTATTGTTAATGCTATTTTTCAATCTGTTTTTGATTTTTCAGTTGTTTTTTTGACTTCACATGATCATCAACCTAAAGAAAATATAAAATACCAATGGAAAATAAATAGATGTAATTAAATAACTTTGGGTTGCCTCCCAATAAGCACTTCTTTAATGTCAATAGCTTGACAGTGAGTTCTCATGGAGCTTCACAGATAATCAAAGCAGGGTTGGGGCCTATCAACACCAAACTTAGAGTTTGGTTGTGGCCTCTCAATACCAAACTTAGAGTTTGGTTGTGGGGGTTTTGTTTGACTCTGTATTGAGAGAAGCTTTTCATGCTTCCTCTCCATGGTTACAGAAGGAGAACCTTGAGTCCTAAATACAAGGTAGTCCTCATTCAACTTAAGGACCAACTCTCCTCTGTCAACATTAATCACAGCTTTTGCTGTGGCTAGGAAGGGTCTGCCAAGGATGATGGATTCATCCTCATCCTTCCCAGTGTCTAGGATTATGAAATCAGAAGGGATGTAAAGGCCTTCAACCTTTACTAGCACGTCCTCTACTAGTCTATAAGCCTGTTTTATTGATTTGCCTGCCATCTCTAGTGAGATTCTTGCAGCTTGTACCTCAAAGATTCCTAGTTTCTCCATTACAGAGAGTGGCATGAGGTTTATTCCTGACCCCAGGTCACACAGAGCCTTATCAAAGGTCATGGTACCTATGGTACAAGGTATGAAGAATTTTTCGGGATCTGGTTTCTTCTGAGGTAATGTCTGCCTCATTAATGCATTTAGTTCATTGGTGAACAAGGGTGGTTCATCCTCCCAAGTCTCATTACCAAATAACTTGGCATTCAGCTTCATGATTGCGCCTAGATACTTAGCAACTTGCTCTTCAGTGATGTCTTCATCCTCTTCAGAGGAAGAATATCCATAAGAGCTCATGAATGGCAAAAGGAAGTTCAATGGAATCTTTATGGTCTCTGTATGAGCCTCAGATTCCTTTGGTTCCTCAAAGGGAAACTCCTTTTTGTCCAGAGGACGTCCCAGGAGGCTTTTCTCACTGGGACTCATGTCCTCCTCACTCTCTCCAGGTTCGGCCATGTTGGTCATGGTTATGGCCTTGCACTCTCTCTTGAGATTTTCTTCTGCATTGCTTGGGAGAGTACTGGGAGGAGTTTCAGTAATCTTCTTACTCAGCTGACCCACCTGTGCCTCCAAATTTCTAATGGAGGACCTTATTTCATTCATAAAACTTAGTGTGGTCTTGGATAGATCAGAGACTATGTTTGCCAGGCCAGAATGGCTCTGTTCAGAATTCTATGTCTGTTGCTGAGAAGATGATGGAAAAGGTTTGCTATTGTTAAACCTATTTCTTCCACCATTATTATTGAAGCCTTGTTGAGGCTTCTGTTAGTCCTTCCATGAGAAGTTTGGATGATTTCTCCATGAAGGATTATAGGTGTTTCCATATGATTCTCCCATGTAATTCACCTCTGCCATTGCAGGGTTCTCAGGATCATAAGCTTCTTCTTCAGAAGATGCTTCTTTAGTACTGTTGGAGGCAGCTTGCAATCCATTCAAACTCTGAGAAATCATATTGACTTGCTGAGTCAATATATTGTTCTGAGCCAATATGGCATTCAGAGTATCAATTTCAAGAACTCCTTTTTCTGAGGCGTCCCATTGTTCACATGATTCCTCTCAGAGGTGTACATGAACTGGTTATTTGCAACCATTTTAATGAGTTCCTGAGCTTCTGTAGGGGTTTTCACGTGAAGAGATCCTCCTGTATAATGGTCCAATGACATTTTTGACAACTCAGACAGACCATCATAGAATATACTTATGATGCTCCATTCTGGAAGCATGTTAGCAGGACACCTTTTGATCAGTTACTTATATCTTTCCCAAGCTTCATAGAGGGATTCTCCTTCCTTCTGTCTGAAGGTTTGGATTTCCACTCTAAGCTTGCTCATCTTTTGAGGTGAAAAGAATTTGGCCAGGAAAGCACTGACCAGCTTATCCCAAAAGTTCAGGCTATCCTTAGGTTGTAAATCCAACCATGTTCTAGCTCTGTCTCTTACAGCAAAAGGGAAAAGCATAAGCCTGTAGACCTCAGGATCAACTCCATTGGTCTTGACAGTGTCACAGATTTGCAAAAATTTAGCTAAAAATTGATGAGGATCTTCCATAGGAAGTCCATGAAACTTGCAGTTCTGCTGCATTAGAGAAACCAATTGAGGCTTAAGCTCAAAATTATTTGCTCCAATTACAGGAATATTCTTATCCTTGTTCCTGCTCATATGAAAAAGAAGAGAACAGAAAAGAAAATATGGAATCCTCTATATCACAGTATAGAGATTCCTAATTTGAGTATAAGAAGAGAGGAATAGAACAAGGAGAAGAGAAAAATTTCAACACAGAGAAGAAGATGGGGTTCGAATTTTGGGTAGGAGAGAAGTGTTAGTAGATAAATAAATAGAAGGAGATGTGAGAGGGGGAGAGAATTTAATTTAAAATAAAAGAAAAATATTTTTGTTTTTATTTCAAATATTAGTTAGAATTCGAAAATTAAAAAGAGAAATAAAATTAAAATTAAAATTTGAAATAATTAGTTAATTAAAAGGAATTTTGAAAAAGTGGGTAGGAGTTTTCGAAAATTAGAGAGAGAAAATTAGTTAGGTGGTTTTGAAAAAGATATGATTGAAAGATATGATTGAAATTTAATTTGAAAAGGAATTTGAAAAAGAAACTTAAAAAGATTTGATTTTTGATATAGTTTTGAAAAGATAAGATTTTTAAATTGAAAATTTGATTTGACTCATAAGAAACAACTAGATTTTAAAAATTTTTTAAAAAGTCAACTCAAATATTCGAATTTTATGAGAAGAAAAAGGGAAAGATATATTTTTATTTTTGAATTTTTAATGATGAAAGAGAAAAACAATGAAAAGACTCAAAACATGAGAATCATGAATCAAAACACGCAATGCATGCAAGAACACTTTGAATGTCAAGATGAACACCAAGAATACTTTGAAGATCAAGATGAACATCAAGAACTTATTTTTGAAAATTTTTAAGAAAAGACACACATGCAAGACACCAAACTTACAAATTTTTAATGTTGAGACACTAACAAATTGAAAATGCATATGAAAAACAACAACAAATGCAAAACAAGAAAATCACAAGATTAAACAAAGACAATCATCAAGAACAACTTGAAGATCATGAAGAAAACATGAGTTTTCGAAAATTTTAAGAAAAATTAAAAAGATGCAATTGACACCAAACTTAGAATTTGACACTAGACTCAAACAAGAAACACAAAATATTTTTGGTTTTATGATTTTATTTAATTCTTTTGTATTTTTCGAAAATTAATTAGGAAAAGAAAAATAAAGAAATTCAAAATTTCTAATAAGAATTCCAGGAATCATGCAATGTTAGTCTAAAACTCCAGTCCAGGAATTAGACATGGCTTACTAGCCAGCCAAGCTTTCAGTCAAAGCTCCGGTCCAAAACACTAGACATGGCCAATGGCCAGCCAAGCTTTAGCATACAAATTAGGCATACAACAGCTGAATTGATGAGAATAAAAAATATTTTGTGATGATGAGTTGAAACCTCGGTCCAAAAGATTAGACATGGCTTCACAACAAGCCAGACTTTAACAGATCATCATGAAACTCTAGAATTCATTCTTAAAAATTCTGAAGTCATATAATAATTTTTTTTTTGAAAATTTTTTTAGAAAATACAAAATAAAAACAAGAAGCTTAAAATTAAAATAAAATTACCTAATTTGAGCAACAAGATGAACTTTCAGTTGTCCAAACTCGAACAATCCCCGGCAACGGCGCCAAAAACTTGGTGCACGAAATTGTGATCTCAATGGCGCCAACAACTTGGTACGCACAATTGTAATCTCAACTCTTTTTCACAACTCCGCACAACTAACCAGCAAGTGCACTGGGTCGTCCAAGTAATAAACCTTACGTGAGTAAGGGTCGATCCCACGGAGATTGTTGGCTTGAAGCAAGCTATGGTCATCCTTGTAAATCTAAGTCAGGCATATTCAAATGGTTATGGGATTTTGATAATTAAAATATAAATAAAATATAAAATAAGATAGAAATAATTATGTAATTCATTGGTGAAATTTTAGATAAGCGTATGAAGATGCTTTGTTCCTTCTGAATCTCTGCTTTCCTACTGCCTTCATCCAATCATTCATACTCCTTTCCATGGCAAGCTGTATGTTGGGCATCATCGTTGTCAATGGCTACTTCCCGTCCACTCAGTAAAAATTGTCCAAATGCGCTGTCACCGCACAGCTAATAATCTGTCGGTTCTCGATCATGTTGGAATAGGATCCATTGATCCTTTTGTGTCTGTCACTATGCCCAACACACGCGAGTTTGAAGCTCGTCACAGTCATCCCATCCCAGATCCTACTCAGAATACCACAGACAAGGTTTAGACTTTCCAGATCTCAAGAATGACCGCCAATAATTCTAGCTTATACCACGAAGACTCTAATCTGAACCAGGAGCCCAAGAGATAAACGCTCAAGCTATTGCAGATAGAACGGAAGTGGTTGTCAGGCACGCGTTCATAGGCAACACTGATGATGAGTGTCAAGGATCATCACATTCATCAGGTTAAAGTACGAGTGAATATCTTGGAATAAGAATAAGCTTGAATTGAGTAGAAAAATAATAGTACTTTGCATTAATTCATGAGGAACAGTAGAGCTCCACACCTTAATCTCTGGGGTGTAGAAACTCCACCGTTGAAAAATACATAAGTGAAAGTGGTCCAGGCATGGCCGAATGGCCAGCCCCCTAAACATGATCTCTGAACATAAAATTATCCAAAAGATGAACCAAAAAGATTAAAATACAATAGTAAAAAGTCCTATTTATTCTAAACTAGTTACTAGGGTTTACAGAGAAGAGTAAATGACGCAAAAATCCACTTCCGGGCCCACTTGGTGTGTGCTTGGGCTGAGCATTGAGCTTTCATATGTAGAGACTCTTTTTGGAGTTAAACGCCAGGTTGTAGCCTGTTTCTGGCGTTTTACTCTGATTTGCAACCTGTTTCTGGCGTTTAACTCCAGAATAAGGCAGGGAGTTGGCGTTTGAACACCAATTTGCATCATCAAAACGCAGGAAAAGTATATGCTATTATATATTGCTGGAAAGTCCTGGATGTCTATTTTCCAACGCAATTGAGAGCGCGCTAATTGGGTTTCTGTAGCTCCAAAAAATCCATTTAGAGTGCAGGGAGGTCAGAATCCAACAACATCTGCAGTCCTTCTTCAGCCTCTGAATCAGATTTTGGCTCAAGTCCCTCAATTTCAGCCATAAATTACCTAAAATCATAGAAAAACACAGAAACTCATAGTAAAGTCCAAAAATGTGATTTTTATTTAAAAACTAATAAAAATATGCTAAAAACTAACTAAATCATACTGAAAACTACTTAAAAACAATGCCAAAAAGCGTATAAGTTATCCGCTCATCAGATACCCGCATCAAGCAATCTCGTGACCTCTTTCTTTACTATATCGAGGATAGTTGGGTTGAGCCTTCTTTGCGGTTGCCTAACAGGCCTAGCTTCCTCTTGGAGAAATATCCGATGCATGCACTTGCGGGGGTCAATTCCCACAATATCCGCTAGGCTCCATCCAATTGCCTTCTTGTACTTTTTTGGAATATCTAGGAGCTTTTCTTATTCTTCACTTGAAAACTCATTAGCAATAATGACCGGAAACCTTTGGTTGTCCTCTAAGAAAGCATACTTCAAGTGAGATGGAAGGGTCTTCAGTTCACTCTTTGCCTCAAGCTAAGATTCCTTTTCATCAAGCTCGTGGAGTTCATTCTTAACAACTTTCTCATGTTCATCCTCTTGGTCATCCGTCTCCTCAACAATAGGGTAGCACAACTTGTTATGGTCTTCTTCTTGCACTTCCACTACCACTTCACCAATTACATCACATCGGAGCACGGAATGCTCTTCGGGAGGATGCTTCATGGCTTCTTCTAAATTGAACTTGATAGTCTTGTCTCCAACCTCAGAAGAATATGTGCCAGTGAAGGCATCTAACTTGAATTTAGAGGTCTTGAGGAAGGGTCTACCAAGTAGAACGGAGGATGAGCTTCTATTTTCTATTGGAGGCATTTCAAGGATGTAAAAATCAACTGAAAAAACCAAATCCTTGATCACCACAAGTACAGCTTCCGCTATTCCCATCACCGTGATCACACTTTTATCGGCTAAGGCAAACCTTGTGATAAACCCCGATTTCGTGGTTTATCTTGTGCTCATTTTGGGAGATTTTATCAATATTTCTCACACTTATTCACAAGAAATGCATGGTTTTGTGTTCACTTCCCAATATTGCTCTATGATGAAAAACATGCTTGTTTTACCTTAAATTTGCCATATTTTAACCCTCTTCTATTGTCATTCGATGCCGTGATATCTTTGTTGAGTAATTTCAGGAGTTATAGGTTAGGACTAACTCAGAAGAGAGGGAGAAAGCATGTACAAAAAGGGAGGAACATGAAGAATTGAAGTATTGGAAGCAGCAGCATCGGCGCGTCCGCGCACTCCACGCGCTCGCGTGGGTGGGACTGGATAGAAGCAGCGCGCAAGGATGGACGCATCCGCGCAGATTGGGAGATTTCCATCGACGCACACGCGCAACTGGCGCGCACGCGTGGATCACAAAAGTTATCGGCACGCGCGCACGCATGGCGCGCACGCATGGGAAGCTGCACATGACCTCATTAAGAGAAATTGTGCCTGGCAATTTCTGAGGCCAAGAAGGCCCAATTTCAAGCTGTTTCTGCATGGAAAAGACCCAAGAATTCTGAGGGGAGAGGAGGAGAGAGTCATTTTTGGAGAATAGACACATTTGGAGAATTTTTCTTGGTTCTTGGGTGATTCTAGGGAGAGAAACCCTTGTTCCTCTCTAGATCTAGTTTCCATTTTGATTTTTCCTTGTTGATTTGTGAATTGGATTTTGTTGATTACAGTTTTAATTGTTCAATTTGATTTCATTGCTATAATCTTTCTTACATCTAGTGATAGTTTTATGATTCTTGTCAATTGTTATTTTACCCATTTCATGAATGTCATGAATCTTGTTTTGTTGATGTTACATTGATGATTTCTATGTTTAATCTTGTTGATTGTTTGATTGTATGTTGATTATTGTTAGTGGGTATTTGTAGAATTCAATTTAATTACTATTTTGAACATGTCTTTCATAAGCGCTTACCAAGTGTTTGATGAATTGTTTACTTTGATTATGGAGTAGTTTTTCACACTCTTGGCCTAGGTCAAGAGAATTGGGTAAACCTGAGTCATTGGGTCTAATGGATTTGATGATTTGAGAGCCCTAGGTGGTCAATTTGATACTCATTGATGCCAACCCACTACTAATCTAATTAGTAGGTAGGTTGGGACTTATGGGTTGATGTGGCCAGGGCCATTTGACGTACTTCAAGTTTAGGGGTGGATATCACGTACTTAAGACTTGGGAGTAGACTTAATGAGCTTGGTTCCTCATAATTGTCAAGATGAAGTGTTGGACAAGGATTGTGACCCCAATTCCCATGCCTAGCCAAGAGTTGTTTTTAGCATTCATATTTGAAAACCGATTTCCAATTTCACGTATCTTAGTAGTAGTTATTCGTTTAGCTTAAGGTAGAATTGAGTAGAATATTGCTTGCTCATTGGAATTGCTTGGTTTTTTGCTTACATAGTTGAATTCGTTTGTTGCCATTTAAGATTACTTGTTTGTTAAGTTTTCCATTTGCTTTTATGTTCATAACTCTCAACCCCGGATTTCTAACCAATGTCGAAGCACATGTTTGCCCATTCTTCGTGAGATGACCCGAGGTTTGAATACTTCGGTTATTTCTATTGGGGTTGAAATTGTGACAACCAAATCCCTCTTCTAAATTTGACCCCAAGGCTTGTTGTTGGTAGGCTATACTCACAACGAGGTGATATTAAAGAGAAAAACCTTACCAATACAACATCCCTTGGTTACAAGAGTGAGTGTCACCTTGCCGCTGACTTCTTTAATAGAGCTAAATTCAACCGCACATAGATGGAAAGTGGCATGATGCTTACACAAGCTCCCAGGTCACACATACAATCATGAAAAGTGCGCCCACCAATACAACAAGAAACAAGGTCCAGAGTCACCACATTTCTTTGGAATAGGTTCCATCAAGGAAGAAATTGAACTACCCAAGGATAATGTTTCCAATTCCCCTATCCTATCCTTGTGTGTACACAAGTCTTTCAAAAATTTTGCATACTTTGAAATTTGTTGGATAGCATCAAGAAGTGGTATGGTTACCTCAACCTTCTTGAACACTTGAAGCATGTTCAAATCAAATTCCGGTGTTTTCTTTGCTTTCTTCACCATGGATGGGAATAGAATAGGAATGGACTCATCCACTATAGCTTTCCTCTTGGGTTCCTTGAGGTTTACTTCTTCTTCCTCATGCCTTTTGTTTACCACCTCTTTTTCATGTATAGCTTCAACAACCACTTCTTCCTCATGAATATCTCCCATGACCCTTGGAGGTATCCCCTCCAATGTAGTACCCGACCGTAGAGTGATGGCGTTGAGACCGCCCTTTGGGTTTGGTAGGGGTTGGGATGGAAGGTTAGAAGAGATTGAGGGTTGGTTGGTGTTTTTGTTGGGAGTTGATGGTTGGGTTGACATGGCCATCTTTGAAAGCATGTTGGTGAGGTTAGCCAATTGAGCGCCCAAGGCATCAAATTGAGCCTTGTTGCTCTCGTCCCGTTTCTCTATGGCGGCTCTAAGCTCATCAACTTGATTGTTGGAAGATGGAGGAGTTTGGTTGGATTGTTGTCTATGGTGCGGTGCTTGGTACTTGGTGTAGTTATTTTGGTTTTGGTTGGAGTGGCCTTGGTTGGCTTGGTAGTTGGTGTTGTTATGGTGGTATTGGGATGAAGATTGGTTGTTGTTGTGATGAGAAAAAGAGTTGTTCTATCTTTGGGTTTGATTGCTCCCTTGTGCATTATCCCTCCACCCTTGATGTTGATTACCACCATGAGGGTAATTGCCTTGGCCATGAGAAGGATAGGGTGGACGGTTGTTGTAATTCATATTGGCTACTACAAGAGCATGTTCCTCTTGAATTTGATGGCATTGATCGGTGTAATGTGTGGTTCTAGAGCATAACCCACAAATCCTAGGAGGGCCTTCAAGTTGAGCAACTGGAGGTGGAGCTTGGATGGCTTGGATAGAGTAGTATTCCTTTTGATCCTTTTGTATTTGTGTAAGGATGGTGGTTATATCCCCAAGTGCTTTGGTTAGGCTTGATTCGGAAGCGGACGATTCTACCACACTCTTTAGAGGATTACTTCTCACCCTTGTATGTTGTGTAGCTTCGGTAACATCCTTTATCAAATTCCAAGCTTCTCCCTCTATTTTGTTTTTCAAAAGGGAACCACCACTAGAAGCGGTAAGCAATCTTCTATCTTCCACACTTCCGGTGAAGTAGCTAATGAGCAAGTGAGTGGTCATTCCATGATGTGGACAAGATTCCAATAGCCTCTTAAAACGAGACCAATACTCATACAAACTCTCTCAGTCTTTTTGCATTATACCAGAAATCTCCTTCCGGATGTAGTCGGTCTTCTCTGGTGGGAAGAATTTATCTAGAAACTCTCTTCTCAAGAAATCCCAATTGGTCACAATCTCATCCGGTAAGGAATAAAACCATGTATTTACTTGCCCCATGCCTTCGAGCCGTAGAACAAGCAACTTGAAAATCTCTTAAATGTCGGATGGGGTCTTCACCCGGCAACCCATGATATTTAGAAGTAGATGTATCAAGCTACTCTTCAATTCAAAGTTTGGATCAAGGTTAGGATACCTTGCTTGCAACGGTTGAAGTATGATATCCGGAGCTCCTTGCTCATGCAAAGTGATCCGTCGTGGCTCTGCCATGTGTGGCTCACCTGTAGGATGCAAAGATGTATTATTAGTGCCAACAGAAGAATAGGAAGTAGCGGACTCCAAGTCACTCTCGGTACCACCTAGTAATACAGTGTGTTCCTCAAGATAGGCCGAAGTACCAGCCGTATAATCCAACCGTCGTCTAGCTTGCCGAGTATGTAACAAAGTTCTTTCAATCTCGGGATCAAAATCGGCTAAGCTAGAATTTGGTTGAGACCGAGTCATCAAACTTGAGAGTCATAGCACAAATACAAAAGAAATCTAAACTATAGCTAAGTATTGAAAGCAATTAAACTATCCACAATATTCACATATTCACATAACCAATATCAAGACATATGTTAACCGTTCCCCGGCAACGGCGCCAAAAATTTGATGCGCAAGAAGATGCTTGGTAAAGAATTTTCTCAATAGAGTCCTGTTGCAAGTATAGCTCTACCAACAACAATCCTCAAGTATAAAACTTAGAAAGGGATTTGGTTGTCACAAGTTCAACCCCAATAGAAATAACCGAAGTATTCAAACCTCGGGTCATCTCACAAGGAATGGGCAAACATGTGCTTCAACATTGGTTAGAAATCCGGGGTTGTGAGTCATGAGCAAGAATTTAAACTAGGAATCTTAACAAGCAAGTAATCTTAAAATGCAAAGAACTAATTCAATTAACTAAGCAAGATGTGAGCAATTCCAAACTAACCAAATAACATCCAATATAATTCTATTCTAGACTAAACAAGTAACTATAACTAAAACAAGTAATCAAGAAATTGGATTTTCAAATATGAATGATAAAAGCAACTCTTGGCTAGGCATGGGAATTGGGGTCACCATCCTTGTCTAATAACCATATCTTGACAATTATGAGGAACCAAACTCATTAAGTCTACTTCTATACTTGAAGTACGTCAAATGGTTTGGTCAACATCAACCCATAAGTCCTAACCACCCTACTAATTGACTTCATAGAAGGTTAGAATCAATGGCTATCAAATTGACCACTAAGGGCTCTCAAATCATCAACTCCATTAAACCCAATGACTCAAGTTTACCCAATTCCCTTAGCCTAGGCCAAGAGTAAAGAGAACTACTCCATAATCAAAGTAAACAATTCATCGAACACATGGTAAGCATAAATAAAAGACATGTTCAAATTGCAATTAAATTGAAATCAACAAATACCCACTAACAATTATCCACATACAATCACTCAAACAACACAATTAATCATAGAAATCATCAATGTAACATCAACAAAGCAAGATTCACAACATTCATGAGATGGGTATAAAATGACAATTAACAAGAGTTCATAAAACTATCACAAGATCTAAGCAAAATTATACTAAGGAATTCAAAATGAACAATTAAAACTAGTAATTAACAAGATCCAATTCAGAATTTAACAATGGAAGATCAAATTAAAGCTAGATCTAGAGAGGAACAAGGGTTTTTCTCTCTAGAAGAACAAAGAACCAAAAACTAACTAAAAATTGTGTCTAGTGTAAAAAAAATCATCCCCTTTTCCCCCTAGCATCCTTGGGTCTTTTCCATGTAGAAACAGCTTGAATTTGCGCCTGATGAGCCTCAGAAATCGCCAGGCATGATTTCCTTTAATGAGGTCACGTGCAGCTTCCCGTGCGTACGCGCCATGCGTGCGTGCGCGACGACTGCTTTTGTGATCCACGCGTGCGTGCCAGGTGCGCGTGCGCGTCGGTGGGAATTCTCTGATCCGCGCGGATGCGTCCATCCTCGCGTGCCACTTCCAGCTATGCTTATCCACGCGTGCGCGTGGAGTGCGCGTGCGTGCCAATGCTGAATTTCCCAAAATCCAAATCTTCATGTTCCTTCCTTTTGTGCATGCTTTCTTTCTCTCTTCTAGGCCATTCTTACCCTATTAATTCTGAAATCACTCAACAAATATATCACGGCATCGAATGGCAATAAAAGAGGATTAAAATATGGCAATTTTAGGGCAAAAGAAGAATGATTTTCATCATGAAGCAATATTAGGAAAGGAACACAAAACCATGCATTTCTTGTGAATAAGTGTGAGAAATGTTGACAAAAACTCCCAAATTCTACACAATATAAACCACAAAATTGGGGTTTATCATTGTCCTCCATGATGATGGGATGACTTCCAGGTTCCCCGACAATGATGCCAATGTTCCGAGGGTTACCTGAATCTGAAGGTCGATCTCGGATGATATCTTCTGCGGTAGCCAGAGCTGTAGTGTCCGACTTGCTGGATCTGGTGGTGTTGCTTATCCTTGATCACCGGAGGGTGGTGGTACCTACAAGAGACTCCGATGCTTAAGTTAGCACGTGCTTTAGGCAGGTTTTTATGTAGAATCAGAGTATGAGTTATACCTGGGTGCTCCAGTGTATTTATAGTAGTGGGGAGTGATCTTCCTTGAGATAAGTTTGTAGGAGATCTTTATCTTTTAGTCCACCGCCCTTTTGGTGAGCAGGGATCCTTTGCTTTGGACCTGCTTTGGGCCTACAGGGTGTTTTGGCCGATCTCTTTATGAAGAGGTCAGTGACGAGCCAGCCTTGTAAGAGGTCGGTCGTTCTGGTCTCCGTCTAACCCGGTTCGCATAGCTTGACCTAGGGTATGAACAGTTGCCAACAGCTTCTTCATGGTGGTTGTGTGCTTCTCCTTCCATGGTTTGAGTTGGATCTTCTTCTTCTTCTTCTTCACCAACCACTCTCTTACCTCTTGCCACTGCTTCTCTTCTTAATCTTAAGAATGTTCTCTCTGGTTCAGAATCGTAGGAGATGTCTATTCCTCTTCTCCATATCATACAAAACTCATAGAAAAAAAAGGTTATCACCCTTTTGAAGAAGGGTGGGTAAGTCAAAAGCTCAGTGATGCAAAATATCAAATGGTTAGTGTGCTTTTGTTAGTGTTAAAATATATAGACAATGAAAAATTAGAGTACTACACGAGAGAAAGAGAAAAAGAAAAAAAAATAAAATCAAAAGGGACAAATCAAAGATAAAGAAAATGCTTAATCTAACTGCTCATCCGCTTAATCACTGTCAATTCAAATCAATACCCGGCAACGGCACCATAAAACTTGATGACCGGAATTCACTCCCTATACAAAATAATGAATCCGTTCTTTTGGTAAGCGCACCAAATTGTCGTCAATTAATAACCCACAGTGGAGTGGGATCGTATCCACAGAGATTAATTGATCAAGCAGTTTTGGTTAATGAGTTAATTAGTTAAGCTACTCAAAGTACAGGATATTAAGTGCTGTAAATTAAATTGCAGAATTGTAAATAGCTCAAAAGTAAAAGAAAGCAATAAAGTGCAGAAAAGTAAATGACAGGAATGTAAATTGCAGAAACATAACTGACTGTAATGTAAATGGGAGCGGGGAATTAGCAGAATGTAAAAGAAAGCTATAAAGGATGTGGAAGATAAGAATAAGGGAAATTCATTGGAATTGGGAGATGTTATTCTCTTTGGATTAAATTCAGCTCATCTCATCTTCAATCATGCAACTCATTGACCTCTTGGCAGTCATGATTGATTGAGTCCCAATCCCTTGGTAACTCAATCTCTCAAATCTTGATAATCAGCCAATTCCTTGGTCTAATTGCTCATGAAGAGAGATATGCTTGGTCCCTGATTATACCACACATCATCATAGATCCAAATAGTGGGTGGATTATATATCACCATATCCAATCCTAAAACCCATATTCTACTCAAGTGTGAGAAGGGATTTCAAGCATGATTCCATGTTTCCTTTTCCAAGGTTCCCATGAAACCCATTTTGCATTCAACCTCTTTCCTAAGATGATTGAACACTAGCATGAAAAACGAAATTCCTTCTAACAAATCAAAGAGATAATGAAGAGAAGAAGAAATTCATTATCATTAATCCATCATGTACAATAGAGCTCCCTCTCCCAATGAGAGGGAGTTTAGCTACTCATAGCTTAGAGAAAAGTACAAGAGATGGAAGAGATGAAGTGTAAAGTGAAAACTAAAACTAAACTTTCCAATGACAACCCCTTTTTCAGTACTTATAGGGGTTATTTATACTACTCCTATTACTAGAATTAAGAAAATACAAAAGAGAAAAGAAAATTATAGCTGGAGGAAGAAAGAAAACTCATGAGACGTGACATTTTGGCTTGGCGCGTCGCTAGTTTTTGAGTGGCGTGCCACGCCTAGCCACTAAGTTTGGCTTGGCGTGCCACGCCCAGCTCCTCAAGTGGCACGCCCCTTGCTTTAACCTCTCTGGCGTGCCATGCCTTCGAACCCAAGTGGTACGCCCAAGGTCTTTGACGTGGCGGAAATTGGCTAATTAAGAATTCATATAAGTTGTGGGTTGCAAGTATAGTTCTTAACCAACCAGAAATCCGCTTATCAATTTAGAAGGGTTGTCACAAAAATTAAAATTAAAATACTGGGAGTATGAATCCTAGGTCGTCTCCCAACGAGTTGCAGAAAGGTGTGCTATTTTATCAATCAGATATTTTTAGAAAGAGTTTGAGTTGAATAAACAGGAAATTAAATTGGGGAAATTAAGTAATTTAAATAAAATCCTTGACTGGGAGTAGATTAGTTGGAAGCCCTATTCTTGTTGCAGTACTCTCAAGATTAATTGATAACCGAAGGTCATTCTGTTTAGTTATCCCTTACTAAGTAAGGGAAAGTCAAACAAGTTGGAATGATGTTTCTACTCACAAGTCCCAATCCGCTTACTTGGAAGGATTGGCGTTAGTGACTAGAGAGCCATCCAACAATAAACCCAATTACAATTTCTCCTTTGAACATTCCAACTCAAGGGTTCCTTTCAATCAACTCCCCATCAAGTCAGGGAACTACTCGCTCATTGTGATGTAGAACTCATAACATAGAAAAGGGAATTAAAGAAAGACATGATAAATAAAACTCAAATAAATCAATTAAAAATAAAAGTAACTCTTGTATTAATAAATTCTAAAATAATCCAATAGTAAAATTGAGTAAATTAAAGGACATGGAAGAGTAAATCCAAGTAAAGAAAACGAACTAGAATGACGAAGTCTTGATGAGGTAATAACTCTTCTCAATATCCCAATGCAAAGAGCAATCGAAATAAAAATCCTAAGAACTATGAATGTGTAGAGAGAAAACCTAGAGGAGGAGTAAAACTATATCTAAAAACTAAAAGCTGTATAGAATGAATGTTGTCTTTGGTTTCTGCATGTCCTCTGGCTCTAGTCTGCTTTTTCGGGTCGAAAACTGGGTCAAAACAGGGCCCAAAATCGCCCCCAGCGAATTCTGCAGATTATGCAGATCGCACATGTCACGCGATCGCGCCATTCATGCGGACGTGTCATGCGGCGTTTTGCTTTGCCACGCGGGCGCGTCGTCCACGCCTCCGCGTCACTTGTGCTATTCCAATCCGTGCGGTCGCGTGAGCCATGCGGCCGCGTCACTGCGATTTCCTCTCTTCCGCGTGGTCGCGTGAGCCATACGGCCGCGTCAGTTCTCGCTGGTCATCACCTTAATTTCTTGTGTTCCTTCCATTTTTTGCAAGCTTCCTTTCCAATCTCCAACTCATTCATGCCCTGTAAAGCCTGAAACACTTAAAACACAGATCACGGCATCGAATAGAATAAAGGAGAATTAAAATACATAATTAAAAGTCTCTAAGAAGCAAGTTTTCAATCATGTAATAATTTTAGGAAGGAAATATAAATGCATGCTAATCATATGAATAAGTGGGTAAAGATCATGATAAAACCACGCAATTAAACACATTATAAACCATAAAATAGTGGTTTATCAACCTCCCCACACTTAAACATTAGCATGTCCTCATGCTTAGTTGAAGGAGATAAAATAAATGAGTAGGAACATGTAAAACTCATGCAATGCAATGCAACCTATATATATGAATGCAACTATATGATTTTTTTGTCCACTTGATCAATAATATATAAGCTCTTCAAAATAATTACAAATCAAATTTCACTAATTCAATTCTCATGCAGTAAGAATAGATAAAAATGCAAGAAGGCAGCTCATGAAAGCAGGGAATATAGAATTTTAAGCATTGAACCCTCACTGATGATGTATGTACGCTCTAATCTCTCTGGTGTAAAGGGAAATCACTCTATCCTTCTC
Source organism: Arachis hypogaea (assembly GCF_003086295.3). Lineage (NCBI taxonomy): Eukaryota > Viridiplantae > Streptophyta > Magnoliopsida > Fabales > Fabaceae > Arachis > Arachis hypogaea. Next base: position 52,182,421 of record NC_092050.1, read on the forward strand.
TAATCATGCTTTCTAATTTTTGTTCTTCTCCTAATCAATCAACAACATTTGATATACCAATGCAAACATCATGAGGTCTTTTCAAGGTTGTAATGGGGCCAAGGTAATGGTAAGGATACATATATGGCTAAGTAAGCTTATAAACTGAATCTTTAATTAACCCAAGCTTTAACATAATCTATCTATATATTCTATATGACTTTAGAATTCATACCTAGCTACCCAGAATTTCTCTTTCACATTCCATACTCATATATCAACTTTTATTTTAATTTTATCATACATGCATTGACCTTTGAATTATTAACTTAACGTTGGGGTAATTTTGTCCCCTTATTTATTTATTGAATATTTTTTATTTATTTATTTTTTTTAATATAAGCATAAAAATAAACATAGCTTATCAATGCACATAGATTTTTAATTCTTATAGTTTCACATGAGTAGGTATCCAAATTCTCATTATATTATCATGACACATTCCCTTATTATCTTTTGTTCTCATAATTTCCCACACTTAATTAGCACACACAATTCTATCTTCAACTAACCAAAGATTCAGTTTGGGATATATGATTGTTTTTTCGCTTAAGGCTAGTAATGTGGTAAAATATGGAACAAATGGGATTTAAAGGCTCAAAGTGGCTAACAAAGGTAATTGAAAGGGTAGGCTTAATTTGGATAAGTGAGCTAAACAATTAATGGCCTCAATCATATGCAAACATATAAATATAATAAATATTGGACATATAGGATGAAACAAAATATGGATTACAATCATAGAGAAGTAAACACACAAGAATAAAATAATTATGGTTAAATAATGTAACCATGCATAAAGGCTCAAATCTCACATGTTGTGTGTTCTTTACCTCAAAAATCATGTTCCAAATACAACTTCAAGCAAATTTAACATAAAAATTTAATTAAAATTAGTGAAATTTTGTTCCAAAAATAGAGTCTTAGAAGAAACTTATTGTCTTTTCAATCAAGTGGAACATGCATGCAACTAATCTATTGCTATGCAATTTATCCTATTCTATAAAAGAAAAACTAACTAAATATCCTAATTTATTGGTGTTTAGGGAAGAGATATTACCTCCGGAAGTCAGGTACTGACCGACCTCCCCACACTTAAGGCTTTGCACCATCCTCGGTGCCATCTGTCAGAAACAGGAGTGGGCTGGTAGTAGTATCTCCACAGTCGGGACCATCATGGCTCCCTGTGCTGGTAAAGGAAGTGGAGTCCGGGGTGTCTGAGTCCTTGAATTTTCCCATAATCAGCTCCTTGAGGTATGTAAATCGGCGCTTGTTACGACACTCTCTCATCTTAGCTTTGTGTTCCTGCCGATCCAACCTTTCGAGTATCTGATGGAGCAGTTGGTCTGTAGTAGGTGCTTGTGGTACGGAAGGAAGAATGTCCTGAGCCGGTTCGGTGGGCTGGCTTGTAGTGGCTGCTGAGGGTCTGAGTACACCACTATCTTCGTACCAAGTAAATAGGCTCGGAATTTATCCAGAGCAAAAACAATAGCAAGAAGCTCCTTCTCAGTAGTAGTGTAATTGGACTGTGCTGCATCTAGAGTTTTAGACGCATAAGCAATAACAAAAAGATCCTTACCTTCACGTTGAGCCAATGCTGCCCCTACTGCATGGTTGGAAGCGTTGCGCATTATTTCGAATGGCTGGCTCCACTCTGGTCCTCTCACAATTGGAGCTTGAGTCAGGGCGGTTTTCAGCTTATCAAACGCTTGTTGCAATCTTCACTGAACTCGAACACAATATCCTTCTGTAGTAGTCTGGATAAGGGAAGTGCTACCTTACTGAAGTCCTTAATGAATCTCCTGTAAAAACCTGCACGGCCAAGGAACGAGCAGACTTCCCTCACAGAAGAAGGGTAAGGTAAACTAGAAATAACATCCACCTTTGCTGGATCTACAGAAATGCCAGTATTAGACACAACATGTCCTGGTACAATCCCTTGTTTAACCATAAAGTGACATTTTTTAAAATTTAATACAAAGTTTGTACTGACACATCTATCTAATACTCTAGATAATCCATCTAAGCAAAGGCTAAAGAAATCGCCATAAACACTAAAATCATCCATAAAAACTTCCATACAGTCCTCAATAAGATAAGAGAAAAGACTCATCATGCAACTTTGGAAAGTAGCTGGTGCATTGCACAAGCCAAAGGGCATTCTCTTGTAAGCATAAGTCCCAAAAGGGCATGTAAAAGTAGTCTTTTCCTGATCCTCAGGAGCTATATGAATCTGGAAATAACCTGTGTAACCATCTAGAAAATAATAATGTGATTTACCTGACAGGCGATCCAGCATTTGATCAATGAATGGAAGAGGATAGTGATCCTTACGGGTTTCTTGGTTGAGGCGTCTGTAGTCAATGCAGACCCTCCAAGCGTTCTGTACTCTGGTTGCTATGAGCTCTCCATGCTCATTCTTCACTGTAGTGACTCCAGACTTCTTTGGTACTACTTGTACTGGGCTTACCCATTCACTGTCTGAGATGGGATAGATGATATCAGCCTCCAGTAGTCTGGTCACTTCCTTTTTGACAACCTCTAAGATAGTGGGGTTCAGTCTTCTCTGGGGTTGACGAACGGGCCTTGCTCCCTCTTCTCAAAATATTCTGTGCTCACATACTTGAGGGTTGATGCCTACTATATCTGCCAAACTCCACCCAATTGCCTTCTTGTGCTTCCTCAGCACACTAAGTAACTGCTCTTCTTGTTGAGAAGTGAGTTCCCTTGCAATAATAACTGGACACTATTGCTTGTCCTCAAGGTAAGCATATTTGAGGTGTGGAGGAAGGGGTTTCAAGTCTAACTTCTAATCATGGTCAGGCTCAGGGTTGTCTGGAGCTGGTAACAATGGTAAAGCACTGTCATTGTCCTCTGAGAATGTCCCCACACTTGGACCTTGTCCTGTGTGCTTCTCCTCTAATTCCTCTTGGTGAACTTCAGCTACAGTTTCATCTATGATGTCACACTGGAAGATAGAATGATCTTCTGGAGGGTGCTTCATAACTCCATTCAGGTTGAAACTTACTAATCGGCCATCTATTTTAAAAGAGTATGTTCCTGAAAAAGCATCCAATTTGAACTTTGATGTCTTCAGGAAAGGTCTTCCAAGTAGGATTGATGATGGCTTCTCTGAGTCATTTTGGGGTATCTCTGGAATATAAAAATCAGTGGGGAATGTGAGTCCCTTAATGCCCACTAATACATCTTCAGTAACTCCAACCACTGTAATAATGCTCTTATCTGCTAACACAAAATGGGCTTCCAACCTTTTTAAGGGAGGGAGCCTCAAAATATCATATATGGACAAAGGCATTATACTCACACATGCTCCTAAATCACACATGCAGTCAGAAATTATCACACCACCAATAGTACAATTAACTATTCAAGGACATGGGTCACTACACTTTTCAGGTAAACCTTCCATTAAAGTAGATAGGGAACTACCTAAAGGAATAGTTTCTAATTCATTAATTTTGTCTTTATGTATACATAAATCTTTTAGAAACTTTGCATATTTAGGTACCTATTGAATAACATCAAAAAGAGGAACAGTTACCTCAACCTTTTTGAATATCTCTACCATTTTGGGATCAGGTTCCAGCTGCTTCCTGGGCTTCCTTGCAAGTTGTGGAAATGGGATAGGAGTGGTGTCTTCTGTAGTATCTGCGCCCTGTGGTGCTTCCTTCTGTGGTTGAACTTCTTCTTTTTTAGCAATGTCCTGTATGTCCTCTTCCTCTTCAGCATCTTCTATTTCCACTACCTCTTCAGCTGAGGCATGTTCTGGTAGGCTTGGCTCCTCCTGATTCCTCTCCTGCAGTATGGTTCCGGACCTCAGGGTGATGGCATTAATGCCACCCTTGGGATTGGGTAATGGTTGAGAGGGGATTTCACTGGAGCTCAAAGGCTGGTTATTGGAGTTATTCATTGATCCAATCTGTGAGACAAGAGCTTGCAGAGTAGCATTCAGACCATTTAGAGTGGCATTAATGTTATTTTCCATGGTCTGTTGTCTCCGATCAATGGATTGTAGTAAATCATCATTAGAAAATGAGGAAGGATAAGTAATTTGAGAGGTCTGCTATTGGGTATTCTGTGGTCCTTGGGATTGTCTTAGGTGAGGTGCTCTGTAAGGCTGGTTCAGGTTCTGTTGCCTGTTGTTGTTATTATTCCACCTCTGATTTCCCTGATTGTCTCTGCCTCCTCTGTTGTTGTTGTCCCTCCAATTCTAGTTAGAATTGTCCTGCCATCCATGGTTGTAATTGTCACCTTGATTGTACCCTTGGTTGGGGCGGTCATAGAAGTTATGAGTGGCTGCTACGGTGTTGTCTTCCTACTGGAGCTACGAACATTCATCAGTATAGTGGCTATAATCAGCACAGATTCTGCAAACTTTCTGTGGGACTAACTGTTGGCCTTGCTGTGGTGGAGAGGGTTGAGCTTGCTGAACTTGTTGTTGATTCAATTGCATCTGCTTCAGCAAGTTGGTCATTTCACAGATACTCTGAGTCAGAGCAGCAGTCTCTCTGCTAGAGGATACTTCTGCAACGGCTTTTGAACGGCCTTGTTTCTGCCTGTGATTCCGAGTAGATTCAGCTAAGTCGCTGATCAATTGCCATGCCTCGTCAGTGGTCTTGTACTTTTTCATAGACCCATTGCTAGCACTTTCCAATGTGGTCTTATCTTGGGGCCTCATGCCCTGTGTGACGTAACCGAGTAACACTATCTTGTCAATCATATGGTAGGGGCATGCTTCCAGAAGATTATTGAAGCCCTCCCAGTATTCATAGAGAGTCTCAGATTCATCCTGAACAATCATGGAAATGTCTTTCCTCAGTTTATCAGTAACTTCAGCTAGAAAGAATTTTTCCAAGAATTCTCTTCTTATTGTATCCCAATTGGATACAGTTGCTGCTGGTTGAGTGTAGCACCATTCTATTGCCTTCCCCTCAAGAGAAAACAAGAAAGCTTTAAGCAAAATTGAAGTTTCCTCTGCACCATCACGCCTGACAGTAGAACAGGCTGCTTGAAAATCTCTCAGGTGCTTGATAGGCTCTTGAGCAGGCAAGCCATGAAACTTGGGCATCAAATTGAGCAGTGCGGTCTTTATTTCAAAGTCTGCAGCCACCGCTGGGTGATGCGCTTGAAATGGTTGCATTGTAAAATCAGGGGCTCCAGCCTCCTTGATAGTAACTCTCTTAGCTGCTGCCATGTTACTAGCATGTAAATCAACCAAATTAGTAGAACGGGGGCTGGTTTCTTTCTCAAGTGACGTTTCAGATCCGCCCTCAGAGAGGACTAACTGATGCCGAGCTTGCCTTATTCGTGAAATAGTTCTTTCAATCTCAGGATCGAATACTAGCGAGTTTGGATCAGGAAGTGAACGCGTCATCTAACGAAAGAAACAAGCAGCTCATGGTAGCAAGATAAAATAAAATGCAAATAAATAAAATCCAATTAATAACTTTAGCACTCTATTGCAACTCCCCGGCAACGGCGCCAAAAATTGACGTGGCGGAAATTGGCTAATTAAGAATTCATATAAGTTGTGCGTTGCAAGTATAGTTCTTAACCAACCAGAAATTCGCTTATCAATTTAGAAGGGTTGTCACAAAAATTAAAATTAAAATACTGGGAGTATGAATCCCAGGTCGTCTCCCAACGAGTTGTAGAAAGGTGTGCTATTTTATCAATCAGATATTTTCAGAAAGAGTTTGAGTTGAATAAACAGGAAATTAAATTGGGGAAATTAAGTAATTTAAATAAAAGCCTTGACTGGGAGTAGATTAGTTGGAAGCCCTATTCTTGTTGCAGTACTCTCAAGATTAATTGATAATCGAAAGTCGTTCTGTTTAGTTATTCCTTACTAAGTAAGGGAAAGTCAAACAAGTTGGAATGATGTTTCTACTCACAAGTCCCAATCCGCTTACTTGGAAGGATTGGCGTTAGTGACTAGAGAGCCATCCAACAATAAACCCAATTACAATTTCTCCTTTGAACATTCCAACTCAAGGGTTCCTTTCAATCAACTCCCCCATCAAGTCAGGGAACTACTCACTCATTGTGAATGTAGAACTCATAACATAGAAAAGGGAATTAAAGAAAGACATGATAAATAAAACTCAAAGAAATCAATTAAAAATAAAAGTAACTCTTGTATTAATAAATTCTAAAATAATCCAATAGTTAAATTGAGTAAATTAAAGGACAAGGAAGAGTAAAGCCAAGTAAAGAAAACGAACTAGAATGACGAAGTCTTGATGAGGTAATAACTCTTCTCAATATCCCAATGCAAAGAGCAATCAAAATAAAAATCCTAAGAACTATGAATGTGTAGAGAGAAAACCTAGAGGAGGAGTAAAACTATATCTAAAAACTAAAAGCTGTGTAGATTGAATGTTGTCTTTGGTTTCTGCATGTCCTCTGGCTCTAGTCTGCTTTTCCGGGCCGAAAATTGGGTTAAAACAGGACCCAAAATCGCCCCCAGCGAATTCTGCAGAATATGCAGATCGCGCATGTCACGCGATCGCGTCATTCATGCGGATGCGTCATGCGGCGTTTTGCTTTGCCACGCGGGCGCGTCGTCCACGCCTCCGCGTCACTTGTGCTATTCCAATCCGCGCGGTCGCGTGAGCCATGCGGCCGCGTCACTTCTCGCTGGTCATCTCCTTAATTTTTTGTGTTCCTTCTATTTTTTGCAAGCTTCCTTTCCAATCTCCAACTCATTCATGCCCTGTAAAGCCTAAAACACTTAACACACAGATCACGGCATCGAATGGAATAAAGGAGAATTAAAATACATAATTAAAAGTCTCTAGGAAGCAAGTTTTCAATCATGTAATAATTTTAGGAAGAAAATATAAATGCATGCTAATCATATGAATAAGTGTGTAAAGATCATGATAAAACCACGCAATTAAACACATTATAAACCATAAAATAGTGGTTTGTCAGTCTTCTTATCATTTCGTTAGCCTGGCATGCCACGCCTTCGAGCCCAAGTGGCACGCACAGGCTTTTTCTTCTTGCTCTTCTCCTCTGGAAATCTGAACTGGCGTGGCACGCCCAGGGTCTGGAATGCCACGCCCATTGTGTATGATTTATCTTCTCTTTTCTGGAAATTTGAACTAGCATGGGACGTCCAGGGTCTGGCGTGCCACGCCCATTATGTATTCTTTATTTCCTCTTCTGGAAAACATCACTCGCATGCCATGCCCTCATGCTGGCGTGCCACACCCAAGTATTGTATGGAAGGTTCTTTGTTCCAATGACTGGCGTGCCACGCCCAGCATTCGAGTGGCACGCCCAATGCTGGTGCTGAACCCTCTTTAGTATTGGCATGCCACGCCTGGAAAACAAGTGGCACGCCCAAGTGTTGCTTTAAAGCTGGCATCCCACACCTTCGACACTAAGTGGCACGCCCAAGTGTTGGACCTTCAGCTATTCTTTTGGAAACTTGAACTGGCGTACCACGCCTTGGTGTTCAAATGGCACGCCCATGTTGGTGTTGCTCCTTCAAGCTTGGCGTGCCATGCCTAGAGCCCCAAGTAGCACGCCCAAGTGTTGGTTTAAAGCTGACGTGCCACACCTTCGACACTAAATGGCACGCCCAAGTGTTCTTCTCTATCTGGATTGGTGAACTGGTGTACCACGCCCAATGGTTCAAGTGGCACGCCCATAGTAAATGGTGGGGTTGGCATGCCACGCCCAACCTGGCGTGCCATGCCCCCTTTGTTGCCTCCAACTTTGCTCTCTGGAAAGTACAACTGGCGTGCCACGCCTGGCCCCTGGCGTGCCACGCCTGGCCCCTGGCGTGCCATGCCCTTGTTAAGGCTTCAAGCACTCTTCTCTGGAATGTATAACTGGCGTGGCATGCCCTGGTGTTGGCGTGCCACGCCCATACACAATCTTGGCGTTTATTCCAAGTGGCACACCTGGCCTCACACGCCCAGCTCTCTTTGTTGTTTCCATCCTATTTTTGTTGCTCTTTTTGCCTGAAATTCAACGCAAAACCATTTTAAAGCAATGTCTCATAATATATATTTAATACATGAAGTTGCATTGATTTAACAAGATTATGTTCTTTTTATGGTCTTTTAGATAAAAGAAAGAGGTAGATGATGCAAGTCATCACTCAAGAAATTTGAAAATTCACATGAACAAAAACAAAAGACTCAAACCAAAAACAAAGATTAAACAAAGAAAAGAAGAGATTTTTGAAAATAATTTTGAAAAGAAAATAAAAGACTCAGACAAAATAAAACTAAACCTGTAAAGAAAAGGAAATTTTCCTAATCTAAGCAACAAGATAATCCGTCAGTTGTCCAAACTCGAACAATCCCCGGCAACAGCACCAAAAACTTTGTGCACGAATCCCGACACATCGTACAACTGAACCAGCAATTGCACTGGGTCGTCCAAGTAATACCTGAGCGAGTTAGGGTCGATATGTTTAATTGCATAAAAGGAAATAAAGAAAAGGGTAATAAGAACTCAGAAGTAGTGTAAACTATTATTAGAAGGTGGTTAAGGCTTGGAGATGTTTTGTCCTTCTGGATTAACTCTAGTATTACTGTCTTCTTCAACTGTGAATGATTTCTTCTATGGCAGGCTGTATGTGATTGACGCTGGTTTGAGCAACCGCCAATACTCCTCTAGATCTAAACCCCGGGTTAGTGCTAATCCAGTCTGATTGAAGGTGAAGCTCCTACAGTTCATTCTCCTTGATGATCCTACTCAAAATGCCACAGACAAGGTCGAATCTTCTGGATCAGAGGATGCTGTGCCGTTGGGTTCTAGCCTCTACCACAAAGACTCTAATCTCCCCATACATCGGCTGAACTGGTGTCTCAAGAAGTCCCATCGAAGTCGTGGATTAGCCGTCTAAGAGATGTATAATCAAGCTGGTGGTTCATCATTGTCCGATGAAAGACTCACTCTGAACCCATGTAGAATGTGATAACCTTATGCCAGTTCAACGCATTCATATTGATGAAGAACAAAGATACATCTTAGAATAGAGAATCAAACACGAATTGTGAAAGAACAGTAGTACTTTTATTAATCCATAAAACTCAGCAGGGATCCTCCCCTTAACCTAGAAGGTTTAGAAACTCATACTGATAGAAAATACAATCATCAAAATGTGTAAACTATCAAAAGGTGGTAGAAGATCCTAAACAAGGTTGATCTTCTCCTTTTAAATACTAAACTAATGACTAATAAGGGTAAAACAGTCTTTTAGTGCTAAAATATACTTCTGGGGCCCACTTGGTGAGTGTTTGGGCTAAGCTTTGATGCGACCCACATGCTATGAGGCCTCTAAGACGTTGAACGTTGGGTAGGGGGTCCTCTTTGTGCGTTTGGATGCTGGTCTCCTCCTTTGGGCGCTGGATGCCAGTTCCAGGCCTTCAATTTTGAAGCAAAGTATCAATTATTATACATTTTTGGAAAGCTTTAGAAGTTAGCTTTTCATAGCCGTTGAGAACGCTCCATTTGGATTTCTTTAGCTCTAGAAAAGCTCTTTTGAGTGCAAAGAGGTCAGATCCGGATAGCATCTACAATGCTTTCTCTGTCTCTGAATCAGACTTTTGCTTCAACTCCTCAATTTCAGCCAGAAAATACCTGAAATTGCACAAAAACACACAAACTCAAAGTAGAATCCAAAAATGTGAATTTTACACTAAAACCTATGAAAACTTAATAAAAATTAAACAAAACATGCTAAAAACTATATGAAAATGATGCCAAAAAGCATATAAAATATTCGCTCATCACATATGCGAGCAAGGTGCATGCATATGCGAGCAAGGTAAAACAAGACCTTGCGTACGCGAGTAAGGTGCTTGCGTACGCGGCGCCCCTATTTTCAGCAACATGAATTTTTTGTGTTTTAAAACCTAATTTTGAACCTCTAAACCTTTGTTTTTACTCTTTTAGCCACTAGTTCTTAAAGGTATAGTAAGATGAAGCTTCGAAAATGTGGTAACTTAGGGGTGAAGTAAGATTGGAAATGATGAATTATGTATAAAAAGTGCAAAAATATAACATATACGTGATGCCATGGCCATAATGAATGATTATGCAATGAATATGAACGAATGAAAAGAAGTAATAATGACGAATTTGGGAATGAATGGACATGATGATGGTATGGATGTGTTGGATGTGGGGAAGGCGGTAGGGCGCTAATCCTTTAATTCTTTCCCCCGCATTCCTTGTGATTGTGTTTTGTGAGATGTGAGGAAGGTGGTAGCACACTAGTCCCCTGACGTATACCCTCATATTCTTACTCTCTCTGTCAACAAAGTGGTAGAGCACTACTCCCTCGATCGGTATGGCACGGCCTCACTAGGCGAAGGTGGTAGCACACTAATCCCCTGATTTATTTCCCTCTGGTGTATGCCTCCAGGAAAAGGTGGTAGGGCATTAATCCCCTGATTTCATACCTCCTGGAGATGCGCAATCGAGAGACAATATCCGGGTTAGCTAACAGGTGTGTCGGGTTCTAGCAAAGAAACTGACACGTGAGCTCACGGCCAGTAGGATAGACATACATCATATGCATATATTTACACTATGGACATATTTACAACAACCTAAGATATAACACCAATTGCGTCCCCGGCAACGGCACCAAAAACTTGATGAAGAGCCCAAAGCGGGTTAGGAATTTTTATCTCAATATAGAATTGGCGTTGTAAGTATAGTCCCAACCCAACAATCGACCATCAATCAAATTTTAGATTTTCAAATCAAATATAAACTGAGATTCTTTCAATCTTGGGTCGTTCTCCCTTGGATGCAATTGAAAGTGTTACACTTTTGGTTGTAAGGGCAAAAATATGTTGCAATCAAAGAACTAAAGATTAAAGGAACTAAGAGATCAAAGAACTAAGCAATGATCAAAATTTGAATTAATGCAATTAAGAAGGAAACAAGATCAAAACTAGTGAAAATGCTAAGATATGCATAAAAGAGCTTGACTTGGGAATAAGAGGATCTAAGGAATCCTATCATCGCCATAACCACAACTATGATGAGTCAATCTCGCCTAGTTAACCCCTAACATCGAGGAGTAAGTCAAGCAAGCATAATTAACCTTAATCCATAAGTCCTAGCTAACTTACCAAACTAGTTGAGAAAAAGCTAGCGTCAATGGAAACAAGAGTCAACTAATGATAAACTCCAATTTTGTGGTTTATATTGTGTAGAATTTGAGGGATTTTGTCAATATTTTTCACACTTATTCACAAGAAATGCATGGTTTTGTGTTCTCTTCCTAATATTGCTCCATGATGAAAAATATGCTTCTTTTGCCTTAAAATTGCTATATTTTGATCCTCTTTTATTACCATTCGATGCCGTGACGTGTTTGTTGAGTGATTTCAGAATTTATAGGGCAAGAATGGCCTAGAACAGAGAAAGAAAGCATGCACAAGAGGATGGAACATAAAGATTTGGATTTTTGGAATCTCAGCATGGGCGCGCACGCGCACCTCGCGCGCATGCGTGGATGTGGACAGCTAGAAGCGGCACACAAAGATGGACGCATCCGTGCAGATTAGGGAAATCCACACCAGCTCGCACGCGTACATGGCGCGCACGCGTGGATCACAAAAGCAATCAGCGCACACGCACGCATGGCGCGTACGCGCAACAAGCTGCACGTGACCTCATTAAAGGAAATCGTGCCTGGCAATTTCTAAGGCTCAAGAGGCCCAAATTCAAGCTGGTTCTACATGGATAAGACCCAAGGATGCTAGGGGAAAGGGGGGATCATTCATTCACACTTAGACACAATTTTTAGCTAGTTTTTTTTCTTTTTGTTCTTCTAGAGAGAGAAACCCTTGTTCCTCTCTAGATCTAGTTTGATTTGATCTTCCCTTGTTAAATTCTGAATTAGATCTTGTTAATTACTAGTTTTGATTGTTTAATTTGAATTCCTTAGCATAATTTTGTTTAGATCTTCTATTAGTTTTATGTTTTCTTGTCAATTTTCATTTTATACCCATTTCATGAATCTTGTGAATCTTGAATTGCTAATGTTACATTAATGATTTTCATGATTAATAGTGTTATTTGAGTGATTGTATGTTGATAATTGTTAGTAAGTACTTGTTAATTTCAATTTAAGTGCACTTTGAATATGTCTTTTAGTGATGCTTACCATGTGTTTGATGAAATGTTTCCTTTGATTATGGAGTAGTTCTCTTTACTCTTGGCCTAGGCTAAGGAAATTGGGTAAACTTGAGTCATTGGGTCTAATGGATTTGATGATTTAGGAACCCTTAGTGGTCAATTTGATAACCATTGACACTAGCCTACAACTAAGTCAATTAGTAGCTAGGTTGGACCTTATGGGTTGATGTTGACTAAACCATTTAACATACTTCAAGTATAGAAGTACACTTAATGAGTTTGATTCCTCATAATTGTCAAGATATGGTTATTAGACAATGATAGTGACCCCAATTCCCATATCTAGCCAAGAGTTGCTTTATTATTCATATTTCAAAACCCAAAAATCCTAATTGTCTTGTCTTAATCATAGTTATTTGTTTAGTTTTAGAGTAGACTTATATTGGATGTTATCTTATTAGTTTGGAATTTTTCACATCTTGCTTTAGTTATTTGAATTAGTTTCTTGAACCTTAAGATTGCTTGCTTCTTAGGATTCTTAGTTTAATTTCTTGCTCATGATTTGCAACCCCGGAATTCTAACCAATGTTGAAGCACATGCTTGCCCATTCCTTGTGAGATGACCCGAGGTTTGAATACTTCGGTTATTTTTATTGGGGTTGAACTTGTGACAACCAATTCTTTCTAAATTTGATTTGAGGATTGACTATCAGTTTGGACTATACTAACAACGAGATTATTTTGTGGAATTCCGAACCGGTGTAAATCCTTGCCTCATCAACTAACTACCCAAGAATTACCACTAAATGTCATACATTATGACTCTAGTATCCTAGGAACTCAATTCCCAAGCCAAGGTGTGAAAATCTACTCAAAACTCATAATTGGCATTTTCACAAACACCTTGTGTGCATAAAAGTAAAACATGGAAAATTGCAAGGAAAAATAAAAAACTATAACCAACTATCAACAATATCAACAAGGGACGAGAAATCAAGCATAAATAAAGCATAAGATATGAAATTCATTAATCAAAACTTCAAGAAACTCAAAATTGCAAATATGAACAAAGTAACCTGAACCATAGGAAAATAAAAGTAAAGACAATGTAATTAAAGAAGAAATTGAGAATACTTACAATTAAAGAAGCAAAAATCCAAAATCAAAGCTTGCTATAAAATGCTACAACGGAGATGGAAATAAAACCCTAGGAGAGCATTCTCTACTCTACTCCTACTCCTACTCCTATGGAAGCTTCCTAACACTAATTCTACCTAATACTACCTAATTCTTCATGCATGTGTTGATACCCCCTTCATATAGTGCTTCAATTTCAGCATTGAGCCTTCCAAAACTAGGCCAAAGGCCCCCAAAATTGTGCAGCACATGTTTCAATAATGAAACCACGTGTAGAGTCCTGTACGTACACACAGAGGGTTGTGCATACGCACACATACAAATTTCCTCTTGTGCGCACACATGCTTGCTTGTGCGCACGCACACTTTTTTGTGTGTGCTTTTCCTTGTTTTCTTCATGTATTCTCCCTTGTACATGCTTCCTTCCACTTTTGCCTAGCCAATCTTGCCAAAATGACCTGAAATCCCTCACAAAACATATCACGGCTTCAAATGGCATGAAAGTGGAATTAAAATCACTAATTTAGGCACAAAAATGCATGTTTTCGCATTTATGTCCAAATTAGGTAGATAACACAAAAGTATGCTATTTTGGTGCTTAAGTGTGAGTTTATATGATGAAATCCATTCAAATTAAGCCAAAATATATCAAAAAATATGGACTCATCAATTCCCCCACACTTAAACAATAGCATGTGCTCATGCTGAACCAAACAAGGAGAATAATCAAAGGGGTAATTAACTTATTGAATGCACTATCTATATGAATGCAAGGTATACTATATACTATCTATGTATATATATCTATCTATAGTATCCTATTGATTTGGTGAAAATAAACACTCAAATTCCCAAGCAAGTATATAGACATATAGGGCAAAGCAAAGAAGTAATTCAATGCAATCAAAATCTAAGGAATTGATTCAAGTTTCAAAATGAAGCAACTTGCAAGAATACATGATAAGTGAGGTGGAAACATAGAATTGAGTAATTGAACCCTTACTAGGTGTGTATACACTCTCAACGCTTGGTGTTTTGGGTTTAATCACTCAAGTATCCTCCTAATCATGCTTTCAAGGATTTGCCTTTCATCTAACAATCAACAAACATATGATGAATGAATGCAATTATCATGAGGACTTATTAGGTTTGTAATGGGGCTAGGTTTAAGGTAGGATAGATATGGCTAAGTGGACTAAAAAATTGGATCTTTGATTAGTTTAGGTATCCAACAAAACCTATATCAATCCAATAACAGAAATTATGCAATCTTAACCTTCCCATTCTCAATTTTTTATACACATTCATGTATGCTCTTTCATTCAAATTCACATATGCATTTCTTATTCATTTTTTTTCCTTTTCTTTGGGATAACTTTTGTCCCATCTTATTTTTTTTTTTCATTTCATTCATTTTTTTGTCTTTTTCTATTTCTTTTTTTCTTTTTATATGAAAAATGCATATGGTTAAAGTAAATTGACACATGAATATGCACCCATTTTTCAAAATTTTCAATAAGTACTGGTTCATGAAATTGTGATCACACTTTGCACAACTCCGCACAACTAACCAGCAAGTGCACTGGGTCATCCAAGTAATACCTTACGTGAGTAAGGGTCGATCCCATGGAGATTGTCAGCTTGAAGCAAGCTATGATCATCCTGTAAATCTTAGTCAAGTGGATTCAAATGGTTATGAGGTTTTGATAATTAAAAGATAAATAAAATATAAAATAAAATAAAGATACTTATGTGATTCATTGGTGGGGATTTCAGATAAGTGTTTGGAGATGCTTTGTTGCTTCTGAACCTCTGCTTTTCTATTGTCTTCTTCCAACCTTGCGTGCTCCCATCCATGGAAAGCTGTATGATCCTCTCGGATGAAAAATACCAGGTATGATTTCTGCACGGCTAATTAACTGTCGAATTTCTCGTCTCGGATGAAAAATACCAGGTACAGCTACTGCACGGCTAATCATCTGTCAGTTCTCACTAGCGTCAGAGTAGGATCTCTCTATCCTTTTGCACACTGTCACTGCGCCCAACATTCGTGAGTTTGAAGCTTGTCACAGTCATCCCTTCCCAGATCCTACTCAGAATACCACACACAAGGTTTAGACTTTCCGGATCTCAGGAATGCTGCCAATTGGTTCTAGCCTATACCACGAAGGTTCTAACCTCCAGACTCGGTCCTTGGATTAGAGACCCAAGAGAATATACTCCGGCTGTCATCCAATGACTACGTTGAACATCATGTAGACCGCTTGTGGTTGTCAAGCACGCGGATCTTGGCTAAGCGAGTAATGAAGATAGTGGGTGATTGTCACGGGTCACCCCTTTCATTCTGACTTAACTGAATTAGGTACGAAAGTATATCTTGGAGATGAAGTAGGCGTGAATTGAAAGAGAAACAATAGTACTTGCATTAATTAATGAAGAACAGCAGAGCTCTGCACCTTAATCTATGAGGTGTAGAAACTCCACCGCAGAAAATACATAAGAGAAAAAGGTCTAGTCATCGCCGAATGGCCAGCCTCCAAGTCCCAAGATGATAAAAGTATGCAAATACAATAGTAAAAAGTGATATTTATACTAAACTAGTTACTAGGGATTACAGAAAATAAGTAACTAAGTGCATATAGTGCAGAAATCCACTTCTGGGGCCCACTTGGTGTGTGCTTGGGCTAAGCATTGAGCTTTACACGTGCATAGGCCATTCTTGGAGTTAAACGCCAACTTGGGTGCTAGTTTGGGCATTTAACTCCAGTTTTGGTGCTAGTTCTGGCGTTTTACTCCAAAAAATGGTCTCTCATGGGCGTTTGAACGCCAGTTTAGGCCATCAAATCTCGGGCAAAGTATGGACTATTATACATTGCTGGAAATCCCAAGATGTCTACTTTCCAAAACAATTGAGAGCACACCAATTGGGCTTCTGTAGCTCTAGAAAACCCACTTCGAGTGCAGGAGGGTCAGAATCCAACAGCATCTGCAGTCCTTTCTTAGCCTCTGAATCAGATTTTTGCTCAGGTCCTTCAATTTCAGCCAGAAAATACCTAAAATCACAGAAAAACACACAAACTCATAGTAAAGTCTAGAAATGTGATTTTTGCATAAAAAATAATAAAAATATAATAAAAAGTAACTAAAACATACTAAAAACTATGTAAAAACAATGCCAAAAAGGGTATAAATTATCCGCTCATCACAACACCAAACTTAAATTGTTGCTTGTTCCCAAGCAACTAAAAACAAAATAGGATAAAAATAAGAGAAAATACAATAAATTCCAAAATTATCAATGAAGATTAGTTTTAATTAGATGAGCGGGGCTAGTGGCTTTTTGCCTCTGAACAGTTTTGGCATCTCACTTTATCCTTTGAAGTTCAGAATGAATGGCATCCATAGGAACTCAGAATTCAGATAGTATTATTGATTCTCCTAGTTCAGTATGTTAATTCCTGAACACAGCTACTTTATGAGTCTTGGCCGTGACCCTAAGCATTTTGTTTTTCAGTATTACCACCGGATACATAAATGCCATAGGCACAAAAGTGGGTGAACCTTTTCAGATTGTGACTTAGCTTTGCTAGAGTCCCCAGTTAAAGGTGCCCAGAGCTCTTAAGCACACTCTTTTTGCTTTGGACTACGACCTTAACCGCTCAGTCTCAAGCTTTTCACTTGACACCTTCACGCCACAAGCACATGGTTAGGGACAGCTTGGTTTAGCCGCTTAGGCCAAGATTTTATTCCTTTGGGCCCTCCTATCCATTAATGCTCAAAGCCTTGAATCATTTTTACCCTTGTCTTTTAGTTTAAAGGGTTATTGGCTTTTTTTGCTTGATTTTTTTCTTTTTCTTTCTTTTTTTTTATTTTTTTTGCCATTATTTTTTTTGCAATCATTTTTACCCTTGTCTTTTAGTTTAAAGGGTTATGATTTTTCAAATTATCAATAACATTTCTCTTTTTTCATTATTCTTTCAAGAGCCAACAATTTTAACATTCATAAACTTCACTATAAAAAATATGCACTGTTCAAGCATTCATTCAGAAAACAAAAAGTATTGCCATCACATCAAAATAATTAAGCTAATTTCAAGATAAATTTCGAAACTCATGTACTTCTTTTTCTTTTTCAGAAAACATTTTTCTTTTAAGAAAGGTGAAAGATTCATGGAGTCATTCATAGCTTTAAGACATAGACACTACACACTAATGATCATGTAATAAAGACAAAAAACATAGACAGAACATAAAGCATAAAAAACAAAAAACAGAAAAATAAGAACAAGGAAATTAAAGAACGGGTCCACCTTAGTAACGGTGGCTAGTTCTTCCTCTTGAAGATACTATGGAGTGCTTGAGCTCCTCTATGTTTCTTCCTTGCCTTTGTTGCTCATCTCTCATGGCCTTTTGGTCTTCTCTGATTTCATGGAGGATGATGGAGTGCTCTTGGTGCTCCATTCTTAGTTGCTCCATGTTAGAACTCAAATCTCCTAAAGAGGTGTTGAGTTGCTCCCAATAGTTTTGTGGAGGAAGGTATATCCCTTGAGGCATCTCAGGGATTTCTTAATGAGGAATTTCCTCATGCTCTTGTTGAGGTCCATGAATGGGCTCTCTTGTTTGCTCCATCCTCTTCTTAGTAATAGGCTTGTCTCCTTCAATGAGGATGTCTTCCTCTATGACAACTCCAGCTGAATTGCATAGGTGATAGATGAGATGAGGAAAGGCCAACCTTGCCAAAGTGGAGGACTTGTCAGCCTCAGCCACCTTGTATAGTTCTAGAGATATGATCTCATGAATTTCTACTTCCTCTCCCATCATGATACTATGAATCATGATAGCCCGGTCCACAGTAACTTCATACCGGTTGCTAGTAGGAATGATAGAGCGTTGGATGAACTCTAACCATCCTCTAGCCACGGGCTTGAGGTCAAGCTTTCTCAGTTGAACCGGCTTGCCTTTGGAGTCTCTCTTTCATTGCACTCCTTCCACACAGATGTCCCTGAGGACTTGGTCCAACTTTGATCAAAGTTGACTCTTCTAGTGAAAGGATGAGGATCTCATCTTATTATTGGCAAGTTGAATCCCAACCATACAGTTTTCGGACTGAAATCCCAGTATTTCCCCCGAACCATTGTGAGCCAATTATTTGGGTTTGGGTTCACACTTTGATCATGGTTCTTAGTGATCCATGCATTAGCATAGAACTCTTGAACCATTAAGATTCCGACTTCTTGGATGGGGTTGGTGAGAGCTTCCCAACCTCTTCTTTGAACCTCACGTCGGATCTCTGAATATTCACTCTTTTTTAGCATGAAGGGGACCTCGGGGATCACCTTTTTCTTGGCCACAACTTCATAGAAGTAGTCTTGATGTACTTTTGAGATGAATCTCTCCATCTTCCATGTCCCAGAGGTGGAAGCAATTGCCTTCCCTTTCCTCTTTCTAGAGGTTTCTGATGCCAGGGCATTTTGGCCAGTTTCACTAACCTTTTTCTTTATTATTTTAGGGTAGTTTCATGCATTTTCTTAGTAAATAAGTAGGTTTTGGGTAAATATACACTTACATCTTGATTCAAGCAAACATTGTAAACTTTACATGATTTCATGAGAATTGTGCATGAATTGAATGATAATATAGATGATACATGATGACATGTCATCATGTCATGTTTTTCTATGCTTTTTCATACAAGAAATTGATTATTTGTTCTTGAATAATGAATGCTTTTGTACTTAAATGGTATATTTCCTTGATCTTTTAATTTTATAAATTTTGTAGGAGATAAGAAGAAAAAGAAGTAAAAAGCACAAAATAAGCTAAAAAGGAGAAAAAAAGAGCTTTGGGGCACACTTTGAAATTGGAGCACACTTTGGAGGCTTAGGCCACGCATTTAAAAGCATGGCCCATGACCAAATTAAAGAAAATTTGCAATCAGCACACAAAGCTCCGCTCTTAACAAGAGCGGAGCATTATCATGATGCAAAGATTAACTTGGAAGCAAAATTTTCGCTAAGTTAAAATCTAGGCGCTCACACCATGACCATGCCTCTTTCAAAGGGCTATAACTTGAGCTACAGATGTTCGATTGATGTGCTTCTAGTTGCGTTGGAAAGCTGACATTTAGAGCTTTCCAACGGTATATGGCAATCTATATTTGGCATGAAATTGCGGCACGAATGAAAGGCATATTTATTGACCAAAAACAAGCAAAAATATACCAAAGTGCAACCACCAAGGTTCGAAGCTGGAACCTCACTCCAAAGCAAAGTAGCGCTCTACATCATTATTGTGCTCCACTCTCTTGGAGAGCATTGTCATGCTCTCTCCAAAAAAAATTCAAAGGAAAATGTTTGCTACTGAAGCCACAAGGATTTGAACCTGGAACCTCACTCTTGAAGCATCAATGATACGTTCTCCCCAAGAGCGGGGCGCTACTTTGATGCTTGGACCTTGTCACGCACCAAACTTGACACGGCCAGGAAGAAGTGGTGTGCACAAGACATGCCAAGACAAGGCAATGCTCCGCTCCCTACAAGAGCAGAGCATTCCACTGGAAGCAAACACCCATGGGCCAAAATTCAACCAAAATGTCATTTAAATTCAAATCTTCACCAATTTGAAAAAGGCCAAATCCAAATCAACCCACTCTTCTTCAAATCCAAAGCAAGCAAAGCCCATTAACTCAAAGGCACAAGGATCAATTAGATTAAGAATTTCATTTAATTGTAATTTGTTTTTCATTTCATTTTCATTTTCATTTTGTAAAAGCCTATATAAGGCATCATTTTCATCTTTGTAAGGGGGGGAGCTCCATTAGAAAGCATAAGAGGTTGGCTCTATTAGAGAGCTCTCTCTTCTCTTTGCTCTTACTTCTGAAATTTTCCTTTCTGTTTCTGAATTTTGGGGTAAAGAATTAAAGAAATTCTGTTTCAATCTCACCTTGAGATCTCTTGTTTATTTTTCTGCATAACTTTAGAAATTGTGATTTGAATTCAAATTCTGTTTACTGCCTTCTTCTACTTCTTTTGCACTTTACTACTCCATTTTCTTTTGCAATTGTTCTTGGGTGGATCAAGGAAGGGTTGAGATCTAGACTTGTTTTCTAGTCTCATTGATCCCCTGAGATCTTCACTTGTCTTTTTGGATTTTGCAATTAAGCTGAGTTTCATTTCTGTTTTACTTCTTCAAGTAATTTTACTTTTTTGTTTGATATTTGCTACAATTTCCTTTTGCTGCAAGTTAAAATTCAATTTACATTGAGTTTGCTTTTGATCTTTGGTTTCCATTGCTTCTGTTCTCATTGCTTTCAATTTACTTTCATGCAATTTAAATCTTCTTGTTCCTCTGCACTTTACATTTGATGCTTGCTGTGAGCTGATGCCAGGGCATTTTGGCCAGTTTCACTGACCTTTTCTTTACTATTTTTAGGTTAGTTTCATGCTTTTCCTTAGGAAATAAGCTAGTTTTGGGTAGATATTCATTTACATCTTGATTCAAGCATACATTGTGCACTTTACATGATTTCATGAGGATTTTGCATGAATTTAATGACAAATTGGATGTTGCATTTCCCATGACTTGGACTAGAACTTTGATGCACTCTATTGCTTGATTTCAGGACAAAGGAAGCATAGAAGAACCACATTAGTAGCTACGTTAGTTACACTAACGTTAACACTAACGTGGAATGGGAGTAACTTGCAAAGTTAATGAGAAAAGTCATTGCCAATAACGCTCTCAAAGCCATCATTGCCCACGTTAAGAGTCACATTAACTAAGCTAACGTGAACTCTAACGTGGAAGAAAGGAAATGGAGCCAACGTTAGTGACACTTAACATTATCACTAACGTTGGACCAAGCTCATAAGTGGCCACGTTAGTTGCCTCGTTAACTTAGTTAACGTGGCCTCTAACGTTAAGAAGAAAAGGGGGACGCCAACATTAGTGTCATTCAACTTTCTTACTAACGTTGGCCAAGTCACAAGAAGCCACGTTAACTCCCACGTTAACCTAGTTAACGTGGAAGCTAACGTGAAGAAACTAGGTGGTCGACAACGTTAGTGACACCAAACATTGTCACTAACGTTGGGATGAACACACACTATCCCCAAGAAGCCACGTTAACTCCCACGTTAACCTAGTTAACGTGGAAGTTAACGTGAAGAAGAAAGGTTGTCGACAACATTAGTGACACCAAACATTGTCACTAACGTTGGATGGAGCCAACACAAGCCACAATGAGCCATGTTAACTCCCACGTTAACTTAGTTAACATGGAAGCTAACGTGAGGAGAGGGATGATGAGCCAACATTAGTAACATTCAACTTTGTCACTAACGTTGGAGATGGCTAGCACAGCCACGTTAGAAGCCACGTTAACCTAGTTAACGTGGACTCTAACATGGGAGCTAAGGGGCACATTGGAACGTTAGTGACAATGTTAAGTGTCACTAACGTTCTCGAAGGTTGGCAAGCCTACGTTAAAAGAGCCATGTTAACTAAGTTAACGTGGACTCTAACGAAGGGAAGGGGGAGGATTCTCAACGTTATTGGGAAAGTTGAGTCCCAATAACGTGCGCGAAGGACAAAGAGGCAACGTTAGTGGCAACGTTTATGCCACTAATGTTGAGATTAACGTGGCTCTTACTTGGGTGAGGAACGTTAGTGAAAAAGTTGAATGTCACTAACGTTCTCGAACCCATATTTTCACTGAATGTTAACACCACTAACGTCCTGAGCTAAAGTCTCTGCCCACTTCACACTTTCTCTCTGCAAGTAAAGCCAAGCCCAATGAAGAAGATAACTGCTTCAAACTCAAGATCCAAAGGCCCAGACCCAAGACTTGAAGAGCCAACTACAAGAGTAGAAGAGTAGTATATATAGGAGTAGCTTTGAATTATTTAGGGAGTTGGAAATTATAGGGAGCCTCTGGGCATAGAACTACTCTCTGTATTTACTTCCTCTGCACTTCTGGTTTCATTATGTAGTCTCCATCTTTATTTTCATTTTCCAGAGCTATGAACAACTAAACCCCTTTCATTGGGGTAGGGAGCTCTGTTGTAATTTGATGGATCAATACTAGTTTTCATTATTCTTCTTCTATCTTTTCTCTTGATTTTACTTGAGAGCTTTCGATCTTCATCCAATTGGGTAGTTATCTTGGAAAAGAAGCTATTCATACTTGGATCTCTTCTGATCCTTGAAAGAGGAATGAAGAGATCATGCTAGAAATGCTTTCTCATGCTGGACCAAATTGGGTTTGGATGGATATGTGACTATAATCCTCTTAACACTTAATTTAGGAAATGCATGTGGTATAATCAGTGACCATACTTTATCTCTTCTCATGAGCAATTGACCAAGGAATTGGCTATTGATCAAGATTTGAGAGATTGAATTACAAGAAATTGTAATTCGATCACTTAATATTGCCAAGGAAATCAATGAGTGCATTGATTGAGGAAGAGATGAAAATAAAATTGATCCGGAGAATGCAACATCTCCTGATCCCAATGAACTCCCCATTCCTGATCTTACCCATTCTCTTTAATTTCAGTCATTTACTTTTATGAGCAATTTCCCCATTCCCATTTAAGATTCTGCAATTTACTTTCCGTCATTTACATTCAGCTTTTTATTTCTAGCATTTACTTTTCTATTATTTACTTTCCCGCCATTTAATTTTCTGCAATTCTCAACTTAAATTTTGATTAGCTCAACTAGAACATTCCTCTAACTAAAGTTGCTTGATCAATCAATCCCTGTGGGATTCGACCTCACTCTATTGTGAGTTTTTACTTGACGACAAATTCGGTACACTTGCCGAAGAAAATTTGTTATGAGACAAGTTTTCCGTGCATCAAGTTTATGGTGCCGTTGCCGGGGATTGATTGTGCATCAACAATGATTAAATTGGAGGATAACTAGATTGAGCATTTTATTTTTGTTTGATTTAATTTTCTGTTTGAGTCATTTACTTTCTGTTTTAGTTAATTTTCTTCCCTTCCCCCTACTTTTTCTTTGTTATTTACCATTCATTTCACTAACTCACTAACTGTTTGATATATTGCATCATTCACACTAATAGTAATTCTGACAGATATACTTTCTGCACCTATTCTCTTTACTTGTACTTTTTGGTTGTATGACAGGGAGAAGAAGCGGGGCTTCAACTTCCTTTGATTCTGAACCTGAGAGAACCTTCCTTAGACTAAGAAGGGAGGCAAGAGAAAAATGTGTAGTTGGTGCTGAAGAAGAGGAGGAACACTTTGAGGAATACTTTGAACCAAACATGGAAGAAAACATGGAAAACCATCGTGAGGAAGAGGCTCACAACCATGGCGGAGGAGGTCGAGCAAATCATGCTGGGGAGGATAGAAGAGTTTTAGGCTCTTACATCAATCCAAACCCAGGAAACTGTGGAAGTAGCATTCAAAAGCCAACCATCCATGCCAACAATTTTGAACTAAAGCCACAGCTCATCACCCTTGTTCAGAACAACTGTTTGTTCGGAGGAAGTGTCCAAGAGGACCCCAATCAACATCTAACCACCTTCCTGAGAATATGTGACACAGTGAAGTCTAATGGTGTTCATCCTGACGCCTATAGACTGCTCTTATTTCCATTCTCACTCAAGGATAAGGCAGCCAAGTGGCTGGAGTCTTTCCCAAAGGAGAGCTTGACAACTTGGGAAGA
This sequence comes from Arachis hypogaea, assembly GCF_003086295.3. Lineage (NCBI taxonomy): Eukaryota > Viridiplantae > Streptophyta > Magnoliopsida > Fabales > Fabaceae > Arachis > Arachis hypogaea. The sequence goes on from NC_092050.1 coordinate 52,206,439, forward strand.
TGTGGTGAACAAATTCTTAGCAAGATTTTACCCCACTCAACCAATCAATAGGCTGAGAGCTAAGGTCCAAACTTTCAGGCAACAAGATGGTGAGACTCTCTATGAAGCATGGGAGAGGTTTAAGGACCTAACAAGGAGGTGTCCACTTGACATGTTCAATGAATGGGTGCAGCTGCACATTTTCTATGAAGGGCTCTCTTATGAGTCAAAGAAGGCCGTAGACCATTCATCCGGAGGATCTTTGAACAAGAAAAAGACCATTGAGGAGGCCATAGATGTCATTGAAACTGTAGCAGAGAACGACTACTTCTATGCCTCCGAAAGAGGAAACACAAGAGGAGTAATGGAGCTAAACAATGTAGATGCTCTGCTGGCCCAAAACAAGCTCATTACCCAGCAGCTGGCTGACCTCACCAAGAAGATGGAGAGGAACCAAGTAGCAGCAATCTCCACTTCATCAACAACCCAAGAAGGAGTGAATGAAGAAGCAGAGGGTAGTCAGGAGCAAGCCAACTACATTGGAAATTCACTTAGGCAAAACCATGATCCATACTCCAAGACCTACAACCCTGGATGGAGGAATCACCCAAACTTTGGGTGGGAAAATCAACAAGACCAAAGCCTTGATCAAAGACGCCCAAATCCCAACAATGCAAGCCACCAACATTTCACATCTAGACCATATCAACACCCCCATAACAACAACTCTCCATATCCACATCAAAACCAAAATAATTTACCTCATCCTTCCACGCCTAATCCCGATCTACAATCATTTGATGACAGACTCTCATGGATTAAGAATCTACTTGAAGGCATAGGCAAGGAGATTCAAGACAACAAGGTGTTCAAGGAGGAAGTGCGAGCCAGTTTCAAGAACCAGGGAGACACAATCAAGAGGTTGGAATCTCAAGTGGGGTATCTCTCTGAGCAAATTCCCAAACCCACAGATGGATTCCCAAGTGACACAGAGAAGAATCCGAGAGGTGAAACAAAGAAAGTAAGATGGGAAGATTGCAAGATGGTCACTAAAAGTGATAAGGAGACTGAGGACAAGCCAAGCAAGCTGTCAGAACAACCTAAAGATACCTCAGTAGAGAAGAAGAAAAAAGATCATCAAGAACCAGAAATCTCACAACAGGAGCTGCTGAGACTCTATGCACCTTTTCCCCAACTGCTCAATGGTGCTGTGGAGAAGAGAATATACTCAAGGTTTCTAGATTTGTTCGCATCTCTGCATGTCAACATACCATTCATCAAGACTATTCAACAAATGCCTGCATACATCAAGTATATGAAGGAGCTGCTTCCCAGGAAAAGCTCACTCAAGGGAGGCCAAACTATAGTGATGAACAAGGAGTGCAGTGCCCTCATTCAACCGCAGTTGCCTACAAAAAGAAAAGATCCAGGGAGTTTTTATGTCCCCTGTGCCATAGGAGAAACAATGTTTGATAGAGCACTCTGTGATTTGGGAGCAAGCATCAACTTAATGCCCTTCTCCCTGTTAAAGAGGCTGCAGATCAATGAGATAATGCCCACAGATGTAGTCGTTGGGCTGGCTAACAAAACTCAAAAACAAGCAATAGGGGTGGTGGAAAATGTATTGTTAAAGGTTGGAAAATACTTCCTCCCAACAGACTTTGTCATCCTGGACATGGAAGAAAGTCACACTCACCCAATCATATTGGGAAGACCATTCCTAGCTACAGCCAGAGCACTCATAGATGTGGAGCAAGGGGAGCTAATATTGAGGATCCATGATGAACGACTCAGTTTTAATGTCTTCAAACTCTCGCAAGAAGCAGACCAAGAAAACAAAGAACCAAGCAAAGATCATAATGAGATGCTGACAGAGGAAGCAAGCACTAAAGCATAACCAGCCCATATGGGAAAGCCCTTGGTTGATGAACAAGGAAATAAGCAGTTGTCACAACTCAAGGAAAAGCTGGAGGAACCTAAACCACCAGAGACATGTGAAGACAACAACAAAATTCCCTTAGAAGAAGAAGTCACCAAGAGCAAGGCAACATCAAAAGGGACAAAGAAGAAGGTACCAAGGGGGTGGAGGAACAAGAAGATCCCTACGGAAGACTTCTCTCCAGGGGATAAAGTGATCTCAGCTTACTTCCCAAATATCCCCCCTAATCTCCCCACTGTACCATCTCAGTTACCTAAGGTCTTCACTATCAACAGAGTTCTCTCCTTGGAACATGTAGAGATCATTGATACAACTAATGGATATAAGTCCAAGGCAAGAGGGGAGGACTTGAAGCATTATCAACCTCCCTGATGAAGGAGAAATGTCTAGCTAGTGACGCTAAAGAAGCGCTTCATCGGAGGCAACCCATGTTTTATAAGCTTTTACTAGTGAATAAGTCAATATTCATGAATTCCAACCTAAACTTGACAAACACTTGGTGAAGTACTTATATTGCAGTATATAGTGAAGAACAAGTTTGGTGTTCAAAGCGTGCCAAGAAAGCATGAATGCAACTGAGAGCATGCTAGTCTTGGAGCTTTGAACAGAACTTTTCATCACAGTGCTCCAAACTAAGTTTGGTGTCACCCCATGGTGCTACCAATGTGCATATAAGGATACACAGTTAGTTAGTTAGTTGGAGTTCATGAATAAACAAAATCTTTTCTTCTTTTTATTAGTTTAGCCGTAAAGTTTAAATATTTTTTAGGACATTAATTTTTCATATTTTATAAGGAAAATGAGAGGAACATTGAAGGAGATTGATTGGACAATTAAATGAGAAGGGTTCGGCCACTTCATGAGGAGAAACTACACACTTGTTCTGAAAAGGGAAGGCATTGGAAAATGTTGCCATGCAACATTGAAAAGGATGGGACCCTTGAAGACCGAGCAATCTCCATCATAAAGTGATGATCATTGTCATTTCTCCATGCACAACCCCAACCATCCATCAAACAACCACTCCATCAAACCACACCCTCCATTCACTCACAACCTCTCTATATAAGTGATCCTTGTTCCGTACCCCACTCTGCACACCTCTCCATTTCGGATTCCCCTTCACTCCCTTCATTGCATTCAACCCTAAACAACCAAAAGTCTCCACACCATTGCCAGCTTCACACATTAACCCTCATTCATGGAATCTTTGAGTTCTAAAAGAAGGAAGGGAAAGGAACCTATGTAGCAACACCCGTATGATGAAAAGAGATTTAGAAGCTTGCACCATGCATTGCAATATGGGTGGATGGTGTATAAGGAGATCATTTATGAGCTAGGATTTCAAGTTAAGAAAACTGAGTGTCCCGAAATCACAATGAAGGTAGAAAAGAGAAGATAAGAGCTCCTCACTGATCCGGTCATTAAGGTGAATGCAAATCTTATAAGAGAGTTTTATGCAAATACGGTCTGATATGATAAGGCAGATGAGTCATATACAAGCTTTGTGAGAGGAAAGATTGTGGATTTTGGTCCCATGAGTGTCATGAAGGCATTAAAACTGCGGTCCATACCGTTTGAAGAAGAGAGTTATCATTCAAGAATGGACAACAACCCTAATCATGACCAGATTGTGCAAGACATTTGTGTACCAGGAGCTGACTGGGAAAGATATGCAGATAGGAGACCAAGGTTCATCAAGAGAGCAGATCTCACTCCGGAAGCAAAAGAGTGGTTCGAAATTGTAAGGAGGTCTATCCCCCCAGCAGCGAACAACTCGGAAGTGAATCTCAAGAGAGCCACACTGGTACACTGTATACTCAAAGGAGGAGAAATCAAGGTTCATGAACTCATAGCAGAAGGCATTAGAAAAATGGCAGAGAAGAGCGACTCAAGAGGAACGTTGGGTTACCCCAGCACTATTTACCGACTGTGCAAGAAAGCTGGGGTAGTGTTTGAAAATGAGGACCTCGTATGGATAAAAGAGGGCATTCCAATAACCGTTCAACGAATGTATGCTACCGCATCCCCCCTGCCTCAACAGAAGCAAAGGAAGAGGACGGCCCCTCAAGTAGTGGAAGGACAAATCTTAGAGGGGCAAGCACCAGCCACCTTGGATATGCACGAATTGCAGAAAGCCATTGATGGACTATCTCAACAATATTTGGAAAGCCAAGGAGCACAGAGAGAGCTTCAACTACAGATGATGGGGCAGCAAGAGGAGTCGCTCTCAAGATGGATGACTCAACAAGGGGAGTGGCAAAAGCAAATGATGGATCAGCAACTGAATCAAGGGCAACAATGGGGTGAAACATTCCACAGGATGGAATAAAGGCAAAACGAGCAACAAGAATCCATCCAGAGGCTAATCAACATCTAAGCACATCAAGGTGCACATATACATGAGATGCATCGAAGACAGATAGAACAGGCAGAACTATTGGACGAGCAAAGGGCATTCGCAGAAGGAGTTTACCTGAGCGAGACTGGGCATCATATAAATACTCAAGCCAGGCTCGGTTACTTGGTAGGACAGCTGCCTATATTGCATCCAGGAATCACAAGGTATGAAGAAATGAGGGATGAATTAGCACGAGAAGAAAGCCAAAAGGTGGAAGAGAGTCATGAATCAGTGAGGAAGGCACTTGAGGATTGGAAGCAAGCAAGATTGGAACGGATGCGAGGAAATGCAAGAGGACACAAAGAAGACAAACAAGGAGGAAAGCATGGGCATCCACAAGAGTAAAAGGTGGTGACGTTCCTTCTTTGGTCCATCTTTTTCCATGCTTTGAATAAGGAAGATCTTGTATGAAATAGAACTTGCTTCCATGTTATTTTTGAACCTTTTTAAATTCTGTCTTTTAAGTTTTTATGTCGAAGAGGTCTCTGTGTGCTAGTCTTTATGTCACCGCATCCTTACTTTGCTTACTTGTATGCTTGTCCCTTTTGAATCAAATGAAAAAGAGAATGAGTGTTTATAAAAGACAATAGAGGAGTTCATACTATGGAGTAAGTTCATGAGTTTATGGTATAGTCATAAGTTAGCTAAGATGGTTCAACCATAAGGTGGGAGGACAACTATCTGTCATGAATACTATGCTTGAGACACACCCCATGAGACTAGCTAAATAAGAAGATCCTAATAAGAAAAAGGGAAAGAACAATCAAAGTTGAGGAATAAAAGAAAAAGAACAAGGAATAAGGCTAGGCACCAATGGTTTTTAATCTTGAGCCATGTGTCTGTGGTGCTCCTGTGTGAGGGATCTACTTGGATGAATAAGCTCTTAGGGGTGCCTTATCACTTGGTAACTTGGGTTAACTAACTCGGGATTATCAGCTGAAAGTCCACTATCAAGAGTAACCCTCAATACAGAGCATTTAGTAACCCAAAGAGGTGCTAGACACCAAGGTCTCAAGAAAAGAAAATAAATAAACTATGTGCCTGTGGTGTGTATGTATGGGGGAGAGACTTGAGCAAAAAAGTCCTTAGGGGTGCTTCAACACCTAGCACCTTGAACCAACTGGTTCGGGAGTGTTGGCTGAAAGCTTATTTTAAAGAGTTGCCCCCTTACAGAGCACTTAGCTTAAGAACAAAAATAAACCCTGAAATGACAATAAAAGGATCAATGAATAAAAGTCTCATGGGATGCAATCAAAGTGAGTGTTCTAGGACATGATAAAGGTCTGAAAGCCAGGAATGAACCTAAGTTGTTATGCATGAAACCACCATAAAACCACCATAAAACCAGGTTCCTCTTGGCATTCTATTCATCATTCTCTTGTTCCAGTACTTGCTTAGGGACAAGCAAGCTTTAAGTTTGGTGTTGTGATGCCAGGGCATTTTGGCCAGTTTCACTGACCTTTTCTTTACTGTTTTTAGGGTAGTTTCATGCTTTTCCTTAGGAAATAAGCTAGTTTTGGGTAGATATTCATTTATATCTTGATTCAAGCATACATTGTGCACTTTACATGATTTCATGAGGATTTTGCATGAATTTAATGACAAATTGGATGTTTTATTTCCCATGACTTGGACTAGAACTTTGATGCACTCTATTGCTTGAATTCAGGACAAAAGAAGCAAAGAAGAACCACATTAGTAGCTACGTTAGTTACACTAACGTTAACACTAACGTGGAATGGGAGTAACTTGCAAAGTTAATGAGAAAAGTCATTGCCAATAACGCTCTCAAAGCCATCATTGCCCACGTTAAGAGTCACGTTAACTAAGCTAACGTGAACTCTAACGTGGAAGAAAGGAAATGGAGCCAACGTTAGTGACACTTAACATTATCACTAACGTTGGACCAAGCTCATAAGTGGCCATGTTAGTTGCCTCGTTAACTTAGTTAACGTGGCCTCTAACGTTAAGAAGAAAAGGGGGACGCTAACGTTAGTGTCATTAAACTTTCTCACTAACGTTGGCCAAGTCACAAAAAGCCACGTTAACTCTCACGTTAACCTAGTTAACGTGGAAGCTAACGTGAAGAAACTAGGTGGTCGACAACGTTAGTGACACCAAACATTGTCACTAACGTTGGGATGAACACACACTATCCCCAAGAAGCCACGTTAACCTAGTTAACGTGGAAGTTAACGTGAAGAAGAAAGGTTGTCGACAACGTTAGTGACACCAAACATTGTCACTAACGTTGGAAGGAGCCAACACAAGCCACAATGAGCCACGTTAACACCCACGTTAACTTATTAACGTGGAAGCTAACGTGAGGAGAGGGATGATGAGCCAACGTTAGTGACATTCAACTTTGTCACTAACGTTGGAGATGGCTAGCACGGCCACATTAGAAGCCACGTTAACCTAGTTAACGTGGACTCTAACGTGGGAGCTAAGGGGCACATTGGAACGTTAGTGACAATGTTAAGTGTCACTAATGTTCTCGAAGGTTGGCAAGCCTACGTTAAAAGAGCCACGTTAACTAAGTTAACGTGGACTCTAACGAAGGGAAGGGGGAGGATTCTCAACGTTATTGGGAAAGTTGAGTCCCAATAATGTGCGCGAAGGACAAAGAGGCAACGTTAGTGGCAACGTTTGTGCCACTAACGTTGAGGTTAACGTGGCTCTTACTTGAGTGAGGAACGTTAGTGAAAAAGTTGAATGTCACTAACGTTCTTGAACCCATATTTTCACTGAACGTTAACACCATTAACGTCCTGAGCTAAAGTCTCTGCCCACTTCACACTTTCTCTCTGCAAGTAAAGTCAAGCCCAATGAAGAAGATAACTGCTTCAAACTCAAGATCCAAAGGCCCAGACCCAAGACTTGAAGAGCCAACTAGAAGAGTAGAAGAGTAGTATATATAGGAGTAGCTTTGAATTATTTAGGGAGTTAGAAATTATAGGGAGCCTCTGGGCATAGAACTACTCTCTGTATTTACTTCCTCTGCACTTCTAGTTTCATTATGTATTCTCCATCATTGTTTTCATTTTCCAGAGCTATGAACAACTAAACCCCTTTCATTGGGTTAGGGAGCTCTGTTGTAATTTGATAGATCAATACTAGTTTTCATTATTCTTCTTCTATCTTTTCTCTTGATTTTACTTGAAAGCTTTCGATCTTCATCTAATTGGGTAGTTATCTTGTAAAAGAAGCTATTCATACTTGGATCTCTTCTGATCCTTGAAAGAGGAATGAAGAGATCATGCTAGAAACGCTTTCTCATGCTGGACCAAATTGGGTTTGGATGGATATGTGACTATAATCCTCTCAATACTTGATTTGGGAAATGCATGTGGTATAATCAGTGACCATACTTCATCTCTTCTCATGAGCAATTGACCAAGGAATTGGCTATTGATCAAGATTTGAGAGATTGAATTACAAGAAATTGTAATTCGATCACTTAAGATTGCCAAGGAGATCAATGAGTGCATTGATTGAGGAAGAGATGAAAATGAAATTGATCCGGAGAATGCAACATCTCCTGAGCCCAATGAACTCCCTATTCTTGATCTTACCCATTCTCTTTAATTTCAGTCATTTACTTTTATGAGCAATTTTCCCATTCCCATTTAAGATTCTGCAATTTACTTTCCGTCATTTACATTCAGCTTTTTATTTCTAGCATTTACTTTTCTGTTATTTACTTTCCCGCCATTTAATTTTCTGCAATTCTCAACTCAAATTCTGATTAGCTCAACTAGAACATTCCTCTAATTAAAGTTGCTTGATCAATCAATCCCTGTGGGATTCGACCTCACTCTATTGTGAGTTTTTACTTGACGACAAATTCGGTACACTTGCGGAAGGAAATTTGTTATGAGACAAGTTTTCCGTGCATCATGAGCTTGATTTATATTTCCTGCAATTTTACATTTTCTGCAATTGCTCTAAGTTACTGATTTACTGCTTTCATTTAAATTCCCTGCACCCAATCCCCTTTACATTTTATGCAATTTACATTTCTTGTCATTTAAGTTTCAGCTCTTTTACTTTCCTTGCTCTTTAAGTTTATGTCCAATTTTACTTTCTGCACTTTATAATTCTTGCAATTTACTTTCTGTTGATCAACGTCACGCAATTCATTCAATGTTAGCTTGACTAAACTAATCACCCACTAAAGTTACTTGATCCATCAATCCCTGTGGGATCGACCTCACTCTAAGTGAGTTTTACTACTTGACGCGACCCGGTATACTTGCCGGTGAGTTTTAGGTGATTGGAAATTCGTTTTCCAAAATATCCATCAATACATGATCTCATGACTTGAAACAAAACTTTGATGCACCTTGTTTGTTTGATTTCAGGACAAAGGAAGCAAAGCTGAGCCCACTAGAGACTGTAACTGCTTCAACTAAAGATCAAGGGCCCATATCCAAGACTAGAAGAGCTAACTAGAAGATCTGAAGAGTAGTATATATAGGGAGAGTTTTGAATTGAAAAAGGATCAGGAACTTGAGAACTATACTCTGTATATTTTAATTTCTCTACAACTTTTTAGTTTATTTTTCAGAATGTACTTTCCATTTTTGCTTTCCATTTCCAGAGCTATGAACAACTAAACCCCTTTTCATTGGGTTAGGGAGCTCTGTTGTAATTTGATGGATCAATTATACTTTTCATTCTTCTTCCTCTTTCTTTTCTCTTGATTTTACTAGAAAGCTTTTGTTCTTCATCCAAATGGTTAGCTATCTTGGAAGAGAAGCTCTCCATAATTGGATCTCCTCTAAATCTTGGAAGAGGAATGAGGAGATCATACTAGAATTGCTTTTTCATGCTGGACCAAATTGGGGTTTGGATGGATATAGTGACATATAATCCTACCAACACTTTGATTTGGAAATGCATGTGGTATAATCAGTGACCAAACTTCATCTCTTTCCATGAGAAATTAAATCAAGGAATTGGGCAATTGTTCAAGCTTAGAGAGATTGGGTTGCCAAGGAATTGGGATCCAATCACTTAAGACTGCCAATGAGATCAATGAATGCATTGATTGAGGAAGAGATGAGAATGAACTTGATCCGGAGAATGCAACATCTCCTAAGCCCAATGAATCCCCATTTTTGATCTTACCCATTCTCTTTATTTTCTACTATTTACTTTTCTGCTCAACTTCCCAAATCCCCATTTAAGATTCTGCAATTTACTTTATGCCATTTATATTCTGCCATTTATTTCCAGCATTTACACTTTCTGTTATTTACTTTCCCGCCATTTAATTTCCTGCAAGTCCTCAACTCAATTTCTGCTTAGCTCAACTAGAACATTCCTCTAACTAAAGTTGCTTGACCAATCAATTAATGTGGGATTCGACCTCACTCTATTGTGAGTTTTTACTTGACGATAATTCAGTATACTTGCCGAGGGAAATTTGTTGAGAGACAAGTTTCCGTGTATCAAGTTTATGGCGCTGTTGCCGGGGATTGATTTTGTATCAACAATGATTAATTTGGAGGATAACTAGATTGAGCATTTTTCTTTTGTTTTGTTTAATTCCATTTGAGTGATTTACTTTCAGTTTTTATTATTTTCTTTCCTTTTTCCCTTGCTTGTTTGTTGTGTTTTCTTCATTGTTTACAATTCAGTTCACTAACCCACTAACTGTTTGATATATTGCATCACTCACACTAACAGCCATTCTAACAAGAGTAATTTCCATTCAATTTCTTTCTTGCTTTTTGCCTTGTTGGTTGTATGGCAGGTAGAAGAAGCGGAGCTTCAACTTCCTTTGATTCTGAACCTGAGAGGACCTTCCTTAGATTAAGGAGGGAAGCAAGAGAAAAGAGAGTCGTTGGTACTGAGGAAGAGGAAGAGTATTTTGAACCAGACATGGAGGAGAATATGGAGAACCACCATGAAGAAGAGGCTCACAACCATGCCAGAGAAGGTCCAGTGAATCATGCTGGGCAAGAGAGAAGAGTTCTAGGCTCTTATATCAATCCAAATCCAGGAAACTGTGGAAGTAGCATCCAAAAGCCAACCATACATGCCAATAACTTTGAACTAAAACCCCAGCTCATCACCTTAGTCTAGAACAAATGTGCATTCAGAGGAAGTGCCCAAGAAGACCCCAATCAACATCTCACCACCTTCCTAAGGATATGTAATACTGTGAAGTCTAATGGTGTTCATCCTGACACTTATAGGCTGCTTCTGTTTCCCTTTTCACTCAAGGATAAAGTATCTAAATGGCTGAAATCCTTCCCGAATGAGAGTTTAACAACCTGGGAAGATGTGGTAAACAAATTCTTGGCGAGATTCTACCCTCCTCAAAGAATTAACAGGTTGAGAGCTGAGGTACAAACCTTTAGGCAACAAGATGGTGAAACTTTCTATGAAGCATGGGAGAGGTTTAAGGACTTAACAAGGAGGTGCCCACCAGACATATTCAATGAATGGGTGCAGTTACATATTTTCTATGAGGGTCTTTCTTATGAATCAAAGAAGGCAGTAGACCACTCATCTGGGGATCTCTGAACAAGAAGAAGACCATTGAAGAAGCCATAGATGTCATCGAGACTGTAGCTGAGAATGACTACTTCTATGCTTCTGAAAGGGGCAATACTAGAGGAGTAATGGAGCTGAACAACATGGATGCGCTGCTGGCCCAAAACAAGATGATCACCAAGCAGCTGGCTGATCTTACCAAGAGGATGGAAAGAAACCAAGTTGCAGCAGTCACCACCTCATCAGCAGCTCAAGAAGGTGTGAATGCAGAGGACGAGGGTGACCAGGAACATGCCAACTACATTGGGAACTCACCCAGGCAGACCCATGATCCATACTCCAAAACTTACAATCCTGGTTAGAAGAACCACCCAAACTTCGGGTGGGGAAATCAACAAGATCAAGGCCAAGATCAAAGACGTCACAACCCCAACCACAATGCAACTCACCAACATTCCACACAGAGATCATATCAGCACTCACCCAATAATACCTCTCAATATCCATATCAAAATCAAAATGGCCCTTCTCACCACTCCAACCTCAACTCACCATCACCATCCGAAGATAGGCTCTCCAGAATTGAGATGCTACTTGAAAATATATGCAAAGAAGTTCAAGATAGTAAAATTTTCCAAGAAGAAGTACGATCCAATATGCAGAATCAAGATGTTGCCATCAAGAAACTTGAAACACAAATTAGCTACCTATTTAAGCAAGTTCCCAGCCACAACAGTTGCAGCAACACTGATTCAAACCCAAGGGAGGAGTGTCAGGCAATCACCCTCAGAAGTGGGAAGGAATTGAAGGAGACCTCCAAGAAACCACAAGCGAAGGACTCAAATGAAAAGAAAAAGGAACAAGATGAAGTTCAAGTTCCCACTCCCAATTCACATCAAGAAGGAGAAGTGTTGAAGCCATACGTTCCAAAAGTCCCATACCCTCAACAATTGAAGAAGAAGGGGGATGACAGCCAATTTTCAAGATTTTTAGAAATCTTCAAGAAACTACAGATTAACATACCCTTTGCTGAAGCAATAGAGCAAATGCCACACTATGCCAAGTTCTTGAAGGAGTTGATGACCAAGAAGAGAAGCTGGAAGAACAACGAGACTGTGGTACTAACCGAAGAATGTAGTGCCATCATTCAACACAAACTACCCCAGAAATTGAAGGATCCTGGGAGCTTCCAGATTTCTTAAGGGAAATCACAGTGGAAAAGGCTCTATGTGATTTAGGAGCCAGCATAAATCTGATGTCCTTAGTAATGATGACAAAAATGAGGATTGAGGAGGCCAAGCCAACAGAAATGGCCCTGCAACTGGCAGACCGATCATTCAAGTTTCCTCATGGAATAGTAGAAGACCTGTTGGTGAAGGTAGGAGACTTTATCTTCCCAGCAGACTTTGTAGTGTTGGATATGAAGGAATGAGCCAAGGCTTCTATCATCCTGGGAAGACCATTCTTAGCCACTGCCGGAGCTATCATTAATGTTCAAAAGGGTGAACTTACCCTTAGACTACACAATGAGAAGATGATATTCAATGTGTTCAAGGCCATGAGTTACCCACAAGAACCATTGGGAGAATGTATGAAGTTGGATTCACTGGAAGAATCAATGCAAGAGACTTTTGAAGAAGAAGAACTTGAGGGGTTAACAGAAGAAGAGGAATCAGCATTAAGCGAAGAGGCTGCAACAGCTGAGGTTCATGTTCAGGGCACACTAGAGGAGAAGAATGAAAGAAAAGAAGCACCCAAACTTGAACTAAAGGCACTGCCACCCACTCTCAAGTATACATATTTAGGAGAAAATGAAAGTTATCTAGTGATCATAAACTCAACCCTCAGCCAAGAACAAGAGGAGGAGCTACTCCAAGTACTACAAAAGCACAAGGATGCCATTGGATGGACCCTCACTGACTTGAAGGGAATCAGTTCGGCCACATGCATGCATAAGATACTGTTGGAAGATGATGCCAAACCTTCCATTCAACCCCAAAGGAGGCTAAATCCAGTCATGAAAGAAATGGTGATAGAAAGAATAGTCCTTGGCCATAAAGTTTCTAACCAAGGCATTGAGGAATTCAATATTGAGATTAGAGACAAGAAAGGAGTAGAGAACAAGGTAGCAGATCACCTATCAAGAATCCCTCATGATAAAGGTAGAACACATGATGCAAGTGTAAATGAGTTCTTCCCAGATGAGCAGTTAATGGTGGTTCACAAAGAACCCTGGTTTGCAGATATTGCCAATTTCAAGGCAACTGGGACTTTGCCTCCAGAGATCAACAAACATCAAAAAAGAAAACTCATTAATGATGCTAAATATTTCATTTGGGATGAGCCATATCTCTTCAAGAAGTGTTCAGATGGAATCCTTAGAAGATGCATTTCAGAAGAAGAGGGACGAGAGGTCTTATGGAACTACCATGGCTCGTGCTTTGGAGGCCACTTTGGAGGGGAAAGAACTACAGCCAAGGTACTACAAAGTGGATTCTTTTGGCCCACCCTTTTCAGGGATGCCAAAAAACTAGTGAAGAACTGCAATGAATGTTAAAGAGCTGGAAACTTACCAAAATGAAATGAGATGCCATAGAACTTAATCTTAGAGCTGGAATTGTTTGATGTGTGGGGAATCAATTTCATGGGTCCATTCCCAACCTCATATTCAAACAAGTATACCTTGGTAGCAGTGGATTATGTGTCCAAGTGGGTAGAGGCTATTGCAACCCCAACAAATTATAACAAGGTGGTCATGAACTTCCTCAGAAAGAATGTCTTCAGCCGGTTCGGAGTCCCATGAGCACTCATCAGTGATAGAGGGAGCCATTTTTGCAACAGACCACTAGAAGCTCTTCTCCTAAGATACGGGGTAAAACACAAGGTTGCTACGCCTTACCACCCCCAAACAAGTGGGCAAACCGAGATATCTAATAGAGAGTTAAAAAGGATCCTGGAAAAGACTGTGGGAGCATCAAGAAATGACTGGTCGAAGAAGCTAGATGATGCTCTTTGGGCATACTGGACGGCATACAAAACACCAATCGGGATGTTCCTATATCAATTGGTGTATGGAAAGGCCTGTCATTTACCATTGGAGCTGGAACACAAAGATCCCTAGGCTCTCACGCTACTAAATTTTGATAGTATTGCTGCTGGTGAAAAAAGAGTCTTACAGCTGCAGGAACTGGAGGAGTTTACGTCTCAAGCCTATGAAAATGCCAAGATCTATAAGGAAAAGGCGAAGAGAAGGCACGACCTCAATCTGACACCCAGGAGCTTCGAAAAAGGACAGCAAGTGCTCCTCTACAACTCCAAATTGAGACTTTTCCCTGAGAAACTCAAATCAAGGTGGTCAGGACACTTTCTTGTCACAAAGGACTCACCTTATGGACACATAAAAATCATGGAGGAAAGCTCAAAGAGAACTTTCACTGTGAACGGACAAAGGCTCAAACACTACATGGGCAACATGGGGGAGAGCCCCAAAATGAAGTATCATCTCAACTAATGGAGAAATCGTCAAGCTAGCGACGCTAAAAGAGCGCTTCGTTGGGAGGCAACCCAACCTAAGGTAGTTTCCCTTTCATGATTATTTCAATAAAGGTTACAAGTAGTTTTCCCTATATTGTGAGGAGCTAAGTTTGGTGTTGCATACCAAAACAATCCAAGAGTGAATATGTAATTCTATGTTTGGTGTTCCACTAAAGATTTCAGTTAGAATCACACTACACCTCTTCAATGACAAGTTGCTAGCCCCAACCAACCAGGGAAACTACTTAACAATAGTTTAGTTTCTAGTTCATAGTCGTTTTCTTAATAAAAGCATTGTTCTCTGCATGTATTCGATCTGTTGCATTAGGCAATGAACTAAGTTTGGTGTTCACACACCAAATTAAGTTCAGAAATTCATAAGCATACATGCATGCTAACTACTTCTCAAGTGCTTTGGGAACAAGCAACTTCCAATAACTTTGCAGGAATTCAATCAATCTTCTGGAAAAATGGTGCATCATCATCCAAGGAGACGAAGAAAGATGCAAAAGCTATGGACGATGACAACAAAGGAAGAGCTAGAAGTCACCACCAAAAGGTTGTGTTTTTACTTGATTCCATCTGCTTTGAAATATTCAAATTGGAAGTCTGAATGTGCCCCGGTTAATAGTTATTCTTTAGTTTAAGTCACTAGAATTTAGTGTTTGTTTTCTTTGCTTAATTCCATGTGTGCTAGTCTAAGTTCCCTGTTTTTATTTTCATCTTGCTTAAATGTATTCTTGTCCTTTAAGTTAAATAAAAGGAAATGTTATGAAAAACCAGAGTGGGGTTCATCTTGTGGAGTAAATTCTTAATGTTTGTGGTGTAGTAATTGGTTAGCTAAGTTGGTTCACGAACAAGGTACACAGGCAACTACATGTTCTGAATCCTATGCTTGAAGCACATTCGATGAGACTAGTTAAATAACAAGGTCCTAATAAGAAAAAGAAAAAGAACAGTAAGAATTGGAAAAGGAAAGAAAAAGAATAAGAAATAAGGCTAGGCACCAAAGGTTTAAATCTTGAGGGATGTGTCTGTGGTGTTCCTGTACCAAGGATCTGCTTGGATGAATAAGTTCTCAGGAGTGCTTCATCACTTGGTAACTTGGGTTAACTAACCCGGGATTATCAACTGAAAATCCACTATCAAGAGCAACCTTGCTACAGAACATTTAGTAACCCAAAGAGGTACTGGACACCAAGGCCTCAAGGAAGGAAAATAACAAACCATATGCCTGTGGTGTGCATGTATGGGGGAGAAAGACTTGAGGGAGTAAGTCCTTAGGGGTGTTTCAACACCTAGCACCTTGTACCAACTGGTTCGGGAGTGTTGGCTGAAAGCTTATTTTAAAGATTTGCCCTCTCATAGAGCACGTAGCCTAAGAATGCAATAAACCTTGAAAAGAAAGGGAAGATCAAGGAATAAGGATCTCATAGGATGCAATTAAGCAAGTATTCAAGAGCATGATAAGAACCTGGAAGCCAGTAAAGGAATGAACCTAAGTTGCTATGCATGAAACCCCATAAACCAAGAACTTTACTTCTATAATAAGAACTTGTTTCTCTTGTTGTTTCATTCATCATTCTTATGTTTCAGTACTTGCTTAGGGACAAGCAAGCTTTAAGTTCGGTGTTGTGATGCCAGGGTATTTTGGCCAATTTCACTGACCTTTTTCTTTATTATTTTAGGGTAGTTTCATGCATTTTCTTAGTAAATAAGCAGGTTTTGGGTAAATATACACTTACATCTTGATTCAAGCAAACATTGTGAACTTTACATAATTTCATGAGAATTGTGCATGAATTGAATGATAATATAGATGATACATGATCTCATGACTTGAAACAAAGCTTTGATGCACCTTGTTTGTTTGATTTCAGGACAAAGGAAGCAAAGCTAAGCCCACTAGAGACTGTAACTGCTTCAACTAAAGATCAAGGGCCCATATCCAAGACTTGAAGAGCTAACTAGAAGATCTGAAGAGTAGTATATATAGGGAGAGTTTTGAATTGAAAAGGGATCGGGAACTTGAGAACTATACTCTGTATATTTTACTTTCTCTGCAACTTCTAGTTTATTTTTCAAAATGTACTTTCCATTTTTGCTTTCCATTTTCAGAGCTATGAACAACTAAAACCATTTTCATTGAGTTAGGGAGCTCTGTTGTAATTTGATGGATCAATTATAGTTTTCATTCTTCTTCCTCTTTCTTTTCTCTTGATTTTACTAGAAAGCTTTTGTTCTTCATCCAATTGATTAGCTATCTTGGAAGAGAAGCTCTCCATAATTGGATCTCCTCTAAACCTTGGAAGAGGAATAAGGAGATCATGCTAGAATTGCTTTTTCATGCTGGACCAAATTGGGGTTTGGATGGATATAGTGACATATAATCCTACCAACACTTTGATTTGGAAATACATGTGGTATAATCAATGACCAAACTTCATCTCTTCCCATGAGCAATTAAATCAAGGAATTGGGCAATTGTTCAAGCTTAGAGTGATTGGGTTGCCAAGGAATTGGGATCCAATCACTTAAGATTGCCAAGGAAAACAATGAATACATTGATTGAGGAAGAGATGAGAATGAACTTGATCCAGAGAATGCAACATCTCCTAAGCCCAATGAATCCCCATTTCTGATCTTACCCATTCTCTTTATTTTCTACCGTTTACTTTTCTGCTCATCTTCCCAAATCCCCATTTAAGATTCTACAATTTACTTTATGCCATTTACATTCTGCCATTTATTTTCAGCATTTACACTTTTTGTTATTTACTTTTCCCCCATTTAATTTCCTGGAATTCCTCAACTCAATTTCTGCTTAGCTCAACTAGAACATTCCTCTAATTAAAGTTGCTTGACCAATCAATCCCTGTGGGATTCGACTTTATTCTATTGTGAGTTTTTACTTTCCTCTAATTTGTTGAGAGACAAGTTTCCGTGCATCAGTTTCTCCGGCCTTAGGTGCCATTAATGATTATGGAAAAACCAAAAGCAAAGATTTTTCCCTCACCAAACTTAAAAGGTTTGCTCGTCCTCGAGCAAAAGAAGAAAGAAATGAGGAGAAGAAGAAGAAATGAAAAAGATGGAGGGGTGTGATGAGTTCAGCCAAGGGCGTGTAAGTGTTTATGATGTGTGAAATTGAAGGTGGTAATGAGTGGTATTTATAGGGTAAGAGAGAGAGGGAAGTCGTGTATGAGGGGGTTAGGTTTGGGAGGGAAATGTTTTAAATTTGAATGGTGAGGTAGGTGGGGTTTTATGATGGGTTTTTGGGGGGTAGTGGATGGATGTGAGTGGTGAAGAGATTGTGGGGAAGAGAGTAGGATTTGATAGGTGAAAGGTGTTTGGGGAAGAGATATTGATGTGATTGGTCAAGGGTATTTGGGGAAGAGTGTTATGGAAAGGTGTGAAGAGGAAAGAAGAAGAGAGGTAGGGTAGGTAGGGATCCTGTGGGGTCCACAAATCCTGAGGTGTCAAGGAATTCTGGTCCCTGCACCTTTCTGGCGTTTAAACGCCCTCTGTGTGCCATTTTTGGCATTTAACAGCATCTCTACTACCTTTTCTGGCGTTAAACGCCAAGCTTATGCCCTTTTCTGGCGTTTAACGCCAACCAGACACCCTTTTCTGGCGTTTAACGCCCAGAATGCTGCCAGACTGGGCGTTAAACGCCCATTCTACTATCCTTACTGGTGTTTAAACGCCAGTAAGCCTGTCCTCCAGGGTGTGCTGTTTATGATGCTATTTTTTATTCCGCTTTAATTCTGCAGTTGTTTTTGTGACTCTACATGATCATCTACCTAAAGAAAACATAACATGACAATGGAAAACAAATGTCTGTAAAAATAAATATAATTAAATAACATTGGATTGCCTCCCAATAAGCGCTTCTTTAATGTCAATAGATTGACAATGAGCTCTTAGAGAGCTTCACAGAATCTCAGAGCATGATGGTGGCCTCCCAACACCAAACTTAGAAGTTGAGTGTGGGGGCTCTGTTTGACTTTGTATTGGGAGAAGCTTTTCATGTTTTCTCTCCATGGTTACAGAAGAAGATCCTTGAGCCGTAAACACAAGGTAGTCCTCATTCAATTGAAGGACTAACTCTCCTCTGTCCACATCAATCACAGCTCTTGCTGTGGCTAGGAAGGGTCTTCCAAGGATAATGGATTCATCCTCATCCTTCCCAATGTCTAGGATTATGAAATCAGCAGAGATGTACAGGCCTTCAATCTTCACTAAGACATCCTCTACAAGTCCATAAGCTTGTTTCCTTGATTTGTATGCTAATTCTAGTGAGATTCTTGCAGCTTGTACCTCAAAGATACCTAGTTTCTCCATTACAGAGAGTGGCATGAGGTTTATTCCTGACCCCAGGTCACACAGAGCCTTCTCAAAGGTCATGGTGCCTATGGTACAAGGTATTAAGAACTTTCCAGGATCCGGTTTCTTCTGAGGTAATTTCAGTTGAACCAAGGCATTCAGTTCATTGATGAGCAATGGAAGTTTATCCTCCCAAGTCTCATTACCAAATAGCTTGGCATTCAGCTTCATGATAGCTCCTAGATACTGAGCAACTTGCTCTTCAACAATATCTTCATCCTTTTCAGAGGAAGAATACTCATCAGAGCTTATGAATGGCAGCAGTAAATTCAGTGGAATCTCTATGGACTCTGCATGAGCCTCAGATTCCTTCGGTTCCATATTAGGGAACCCCTTAGTGGTCAGTGGGCATCCATTGAGGTCTTCCTCACTGGAAATCACTGCCTCTTCCTCCTCTATATGTTCGGCCACTTTGGGTATGTTGATGGCCTTGCACTCTCTCTTTGGATTCTCTTCTGTATTACTTGGGAGAGTACTAGGAGGGATTTCAGTAATACTTTTACTCAGCTGATCCACTTGTGCCTCCAAATTTCTAATGGAGAACCTTATTTCAGTCATGAAACTGAGAGTGGTCTTAGATAGATCAGAGACTATGGTTTCTAAGTCAGAGATGCTCTGCTTAGAATTCTCTGTCTGTGGCTGAGAAGATGATAGAAAAGGCTTTCTACTGCCAAACTTATTTCTCCCACCATTATTATTATTGAAGCCTTGTTGAGGCTTCTGTTGATCCTTCCAAGAGAAATTAGGGTGATTTCTCCATGAAGGATTGTAAGTATTTCCATAGGATTCTCCCATGTAGTTCACCTCTTCCATTCCAGGATTCTCAGGGTCATAAGCCTCTCCTTCAGATGAAGCTTCTTTAGTACTGCCGGATGCAGCTTGCATTCCAATCAGATTCTGAGAAATCATATTGACTTGCTGAGTCAATATTTTGTTCTGAGCCAATATGGCATTTAGAGTATCAGTCTCAAGAACTCCTTTCTTCTGAGTCATCCCATTATTCATAGGATTTCTTTCAGAAGTATACATGAATTGGTTATTTGCAACCATTTCAATGAGTTCCTGGGCATCTGTAGGCGTCTTCTTCAGATGAAGAGATCCACTAGTAGAGTGATCCAATGACATCTTGGATAATTCAAACAGACCATCATAGAATATACATAGGATGCTCCATTCTGAAAGCATGTCAGAAGGACACCTTTTGATCAATTGCTTCTATCTTTCTCAAGCTTCATAGAGGGATTCACCTTCCTTCTGTCTAAAGGTTTGGACTTCCACTCTGAGCTTGCTCAACTTTTGAGGTGGAAAGAATTTGGCCAAGAAAGCAGTGACCAGCTTTTCCCAAGAGTTCAGGCTTTCTTTAGGTTGTGAATCCAACCATATCCTAGCTCTGTCTCTTATAGCAAAAGGGAAAAGCATAAGCCTGTAGACCTCGGGATCAACCCCATTGGTCTTAACAGTGTCACAGATTTGCAACAATTTAGCTAAGAACTGATGAGTATCTTCCAATGGAAGTCCATGAAACTTGCAATTCTGCTGCATTAGAGAAACTAATTGAGGCTTGAGCTCAAAGTTGTTTGCTCCAATTGCAGGAATTGAGATGCTTCTTCCATAGAAGTCAGAATTTGGTGCAGTAAAGTCACTAAGCATCTTCCTTGCATCTCCACCATTGTTGTTGTTTTCGGCTGCCATGTCTACTTTTTTTTCGAAAATTTCTGTAAGGTCCTCTCCATAGTGTTGTGCTTTAGCTTCTCTTAGCTTCCTCTTCAGAGTCCTTTCAGGTTCAGGATCAGCTTCAATAAGAATGTTCTTATCCTTGTTTCTGCTCATATGAAAAAGGAGAGAACAGAAAAGAATAGTGGAATCCTCTATGTCACAGTATAGAGATTCCTTTATGTGATAGAAGAATAGAGGAATATAAGAATGAGGTAGAGAGAGAATAAAAGGAATTTGAACACAGAAAGAGTGAGAGGGTTCGAATTATGAGTAGAAGAGAAGTGTTAGTAAATAAATAAAATAAATAGAAAAAGATGAGAGAGAGTATTCGAATTTTTTTTTTAAAAAGAGGGAAAAGAAAAATATTTTTATTTTTATTTTAATTATAAGTTAGAATTCAAAATTTAAGAAAGGAAATAAGAGCAAATTGAAAACTAAATAAATTAATTAATTAAAAAGATTTTTGAAAAATTTGCTATTTAGTTTTCGAAATTAATGAGAGAAAAAAGTAGTTAAGTGGTTTTGAAAAAGATATGAAATAGTAAACATTTTTAAAATTAAAACAAACATGTCAAGTGGTTAATTGAAAAAGTTTTGAAAATAATTTTTGAAAAGATAAGAAGTTAGAAAAAGATTTTGAAATTAAATTTTGAAAAAGATATGATTGAAGTTTATTTTGAAAAAGATTTGAAAAAGGAATTTAAAAAGATTTGATTTTTAAAATTAAAGTTGATGACTTGACTAACAAGAAACTAAAAAGATATGATTCTAGAATCTAAAGATTGAATCTTTCTTAACAGGAAAGTAACAAACTTGAAATTTTTTGAATCAAAACATTAATTGTTAGTAAAGTCTTCAAAAATATGGAATAAAATTAAGAAAAAGATTTTGAAATTTTATTTTGAAGAATTTTCGAAAAACATGAAGGGAAAATGAAAAAGATTTGATTTTGAAAAAGACTTGAAAAGATAGAATTTTTAAATTGAAATTTTGGCTTGACTAACAAGAAACAACTAAATTTTAAAAATTTTTTACTAAGTCAACCCAAAATTTCGAAATTTATGAGTAAAATAGGGGAAAGATATTATTTTTTATTTTTTTTTTTTGAATTAATGAAGAAAGAGAAGAACAACAAAATGACACAAAACATAAAAATTTAAGATCAAAACAAATAATGCATGCAAGAACACTTTGAAGATCATGATGAACATCAAGAACATATTTTTGAAAATTTTTAAGAAAGAAAGACATGCAAGACACCAAACTTAAAATTTGAGACTAGACTCAAACAAGAAACACAAATATTTTTGTTTTTATGGTTTTATAAATTTTTTTGTATTTTTTAAAAATTATTTGGGAAAAAAAATAAAGAAATTCAATTTTTTTAATAAGAATTCCAGGATTCATGCAATATTAGTCTAAAGCTTCAGTCCAATAGAATAAGACATGGCCAAATGGCCAGCCAAGCTTTAGCAAAACAATTACAGACATGTCCTTTCTACAACAGAAAGTGAAAACCTCGGTCCAAAAGATTAGACATAGCTTAACAGCCAGCTAGGCTTCAACATATCTCAAGAAGCTCTAGAATTCATTCTTAAAAATTCTAAAGAACATTTTTTTTTCGAAAATAAAAATAAAAAGCTTAAACATAAAATAAAATTACCTAATCTAAGCAACAAGATGAACCGTCAGTTGTCCAAACTCGAACAATCCCGGCAACGGCGCCAAAAACTTGGTGCACGAAATTGTGATCACACTTTTCACAACTCTGCACAACTAACCAGCAAGTGCACTGGGTCATCCAAGTAATACCTTACGTGAGTAAGGGTCAATCCCACGGAGATTATCGGCTTGAAGCAACCTATGGTCATCCTGTAAATCTTAGTCAGGCAGATTCAAATGGTTACGAGGTTTTGATAATTAAAAGATAAATAAAACATAAAATAAAATAAAGATACTTATGTGATTCATTGGTGGGGATTTCAGATAAGCGTTTGGAGATGCTTTGTTGCTTCTGAACCTCTGCTTTTCTATTGTCTTCTTCCAACCATGCGTGCTCCCTTCCATGGCTAGCTGTATGATCCTCTCGGATGAAAAATACCAGGAACGATTTCTGCATGGCTAATCAACTGTTGGATAAAAAATACCAAGTATAGCTACCTCATGGCTAATCATCTGTCGGTTCTCACTAGCATCAGAATAGGATCTCTCTATCCTTTTGCACACTGTCAATGCACCAAACATTCAGGAGTTTGAAGCTCGTCACTGTCATCCCTTCCCAGATCCTACTCGGAATACCACAGACAAGGTTTAGACTTTCCTGATCTCAGGAATGCTGCCAATTGGTTCTACCCTATACCACGAAGGTTCTAACCTCCAGACTCGGTCTGTGGATTAGAGACCCAAGAGAATATACACCGGCTGTCGTTCAATGACTACGTTGAACATCATGTAGAACGCTTGTGGTTGTCAGGCACGCGGATCTTGGCTAAGCGAGTAATGAAGATAAGCGTGAATTGAAAGATAAACAATAATACTTGCATTAATTAATGAAGAACAGCAGAGCTCCGCACCTTAATCTATGAAGTGTAGAAACTCCACCGTAGAAAATACATAAGAGAAAAAGGTCTAGGCATGGCCGAATGGCCAGCCTCCAAGTCCCAAGATGATAAAAGTATGCGAATACAACAGTAAAAAGTGCTATTTATACTAAACTAGTTACTAGGGATTACAGAATATAAGTAACTAAGTGCAGATAGTGCAGAAATCCACTTCCGGGGCCCACCTGGTGTGTGCTTGGGCTGAGCATTGAGCTTTACACGTGCATAGGCCATTATTGGAGTTAAACGCCAGCTTGGGTGCTAGTTTGGGCGTTTAACTCCAGTTTTGGTGCCAATTCTGGCATTTTACTCCAGAAAAGGGTCTCTGATGGGCGTTTGAACGCCAGTTTGGGCCATCAAATCTCGGGCAAAGTATAGATTATTATGCATTGCTGCAAAGCCCAAGATGTCTACCTTCCAACGCAATTGAGAGCATGCCAATTAGGCTTCTGTAGCTCCAAAAAAATCCACTTCGAGTGCAGAAGTGTCAGAATCCAACAGCATCTGCAGTCCTTTCCCAGCCTCTGAATCAGATTTTTGCTCAGGTCCCACAATTTCAGCCAGAAAATACCTAAAATCACAAAAAAACACAAAAAGTCATAGTAAAGTCTAGAAATGTGATTTTTGCATAAAAACTATTAAAAATATAATAAAAAGTAACTAAAGCATATTAAAAATTATGTAAAAACAATGCCAAAAAGGGTACAAATTATCCGCTCATCAAGTACCCAAAACAAATTTTTCTCTACCAATGCTTCCCAAAATTCCCCCCACACTTAAATGAAACACACACCTCAACCTAAGCTAATCAAAGATGCAATTCAAGGTAATTCATCATTTTCTGCTTAGGGTTGTGATGTGGTAATATTACAAACAATGGGGTCAATTAAGGCTCAAAGGGGTTAGCAATGGTAGATGCAAAGGATAGGTCGATATGGGTGAGTGAGTTTAATCCAAAGATGGCCTCAATCATGCTCAATGCATTCAAACATCAAACATTGGAAATAAAGAATCAAGCAAAACCAAGATTACAATCATAGAAGAGATATATCACACAATGAACAAAATTAGTGGTTAAAAGGTGTAACCACTCATTCAAACTCAAAAAATCACAAGGTATTTGTTATTTCCTCTTCTATGTTCCATAAAAATCATTTAAGCAAGTTTGAAAACAATTTTCCAAATCAATTCAATAGAGCCCTAAAACAAAATTCTTGAAAATTTTTGTTATTTTTCACCAAAATTATTTTCTATATGTATGTATGATGTGATGGATGCAATTTTCTAAATTTTCCTAGTTCTATTCCTAATTTTCAACATTGCAAAAAATTAACATGAACAATTAGGACAAAATTGAACTAGGTGCTATACTATTCATATTATCCACTCACAACTTCTATCGATAAAATATATACTATGCAAAGCAAAAATACCAAATGCAATAACTAGAAATAAACTAAGATATATATATATATATATACCAAAAGAAAAATGTAATGCAATAATCAAATACACTCTAAATATTTACAAGAAACATAATAAAAAGAAACAAAAATAAAGTGCAAAGTGTTTGGAAAAGAAAGTTTACGCTCCAAAAATGGTGAATCCTCCCCCACACTTAAGCAATTGCACGGTCCTCCGTGCATGAACATGATCCGGGGGGAATGTCTCTAAGTTCCTCCACCTTCGGTTGGCGGATGCGGGGGCTTGGGTTGTGTGGAAATTGTCAAGTCCAATGTATGCTCGGAATCTTCGTCCACGGTGTCCTTCTCCTCTCCCGGCTCCTTGCCTTTATGTCTCATCCTTAAAAAGAATGAATTAAGTATAATTAGGAATCATAGGGCAAGTAGCACAAAAAGGGTAAAGTAAGAAGCAAATAAGCATCTAATTGAGGAAGTTTGCATAGTGGTGTGAAAATACACACAACGGCCAGTTAAAATGGCATTCATACAATGAAAAAGTAAGCATGAGTTCCTCAACTAAATGGCCTAAGATGCAAGCAATGGATGAGCATCATTTAAGCACATGCAAACTTAGGCAACTACAAAAAGTGAATTGAATCTAGGAATTATTGGATATTAAAATTGTGCAAGTGAAAGTGCAAAATTAATAAAATAGCACAACAAGAAATAACCAATTCAATGATGAAAAGAAAACTACTTATTCATCTTTAAGGATAAGGCAATAATCACATGCATAAGGTGCTTGTTACAAAAAAGTGGCAAGTCTTGATAAGTATCAAGTCCAGTCAACTCAAAAAGAAAATGCAAAGCATTAACAAGGAACAAATACCTTCTTATGTGATTATATTGACTTAAAAAATCATGATGAACAAGCAATTCAATTCAATTCACTAAATTCAATATGTACTTGTTGAAAATTTCCACCAAAAAAGAAGTCACATGTCACTTTTCATATCAATTTGGTGCTAGCAACTCAAAGCATTAAACAAGTACATTATTGAAATTTCAATCCAAAATAACATCATAATCATTTAAAAATGCACAATTCTCGATTAGAATGCCAAACAAGGATATAGTCTAACCCATATGGTCATGACAACATATGAATTAACCAAAAAATTCATTCAGGCATTATGTCAAACACATGGAGTGCAGTGCACATATGCATCAAAGACAAGCCAAAAATTCAAGCATGAACAACCCATAGATCAACAATTGAACACTTACAATGAAACAAACAAACAATTAAGCAAAACTTAAGCTAAATTATCAAAGTTAAATAAAGAAAACATAAATTAAGGAAGCAACTGAACATAACAAAGAAGATTAAACCAAGAAAATTGAAAAGATGAAGAATAGAAAAGAAAGGGATAGGCAACAGTGGCACTTGTGTTAGCCACTGCGAGGCTCACGGCGACGGTGCTTTGCCGGAGAAGAGAAGAAAGAGAGAAGAAAAAGAAGGAAGAAAGAAGAAAGAAGAGGAAAGAAGGAGAAAAGAGAAGAGAGAAAGACGGTGGTGGTGGTGATTCCGGCGGCTCCGGCGGTGGCGGTTGGACAGTGACGTGGTGGTCGCCAGAAGAAAAGGCTAGGCTGGGTTGAGGGGTGGTAGAAGAAGAAAAAAGGAAAGAAGAAAGGAGGTGAAGAGTGGCGCAACAGGGCAGCTTTCAAATTACTGCCCAAGACGCGACTCGTGCGTACGCACAATAGAGTGTGCGTACGCACACCAACGATTATTGGGAGCGTTCATACACACAACACGTGCGAGTGCTACTGGTAGAAGCAGTGTCAAGACGTGTGCGTGTGCACAGGTCTGTGCGCACGCACAGAACACACTTTTTTTTAAATAGGGTCAAATGACCATGTGTGTGTACGCACAAGGGTGTGTGCACACGCACATAATGAAAATGTGGTGGGGTGCGCATGCATAGAGTGTGCAAGTGCTGCGAACAGAACGCGTGCAAATAGGTGTGCATACGCACATGGCTATGCGCACACACAGAAAGTGAAGAACAGGGGAAGTGTGCGTACGTACGAGGCTGTGCACACGCACAAAACTCTGTTTCTGCAACATTTTTAAAGCTTCTAATGCACCAACCATGATATCAATCAAAGTTTTTCAACCCTAAAATATATCATTCATCAAAAACACATGATCAAACATAAAATGCAACTGAATTCAACCTAGAATCTAATCAAACTAAGCTAATTAAAGAGACAAAACTCAATAAACAAAAACTAAAAGAAAGAAGAGTTGAAAGGATATTACCATGGTGGAGTGTCTCCCACCTAACACTTTGGTTTTAATTCCTCAAGTTGGACTTTTGGTTAGAGCTCACATCAAGGAGGCTTGTGCTTCTATCCATCCTTGAGTTGCCAACCATTCTTGCTCTTCAAAAATCCTCTGGGATCCCACACAAAGTACATCAAGCTCTCAAGCAACCTCAAACAAGCAATTGGGATCCAAAATTGTTGGTTGTAAAGGTGTATGCCCGGATCCCACACTTTGGTTTCTCTATCATCCTTTTGTTGACTTTCACTTGTGCCCTTGGATGAACAACCTCTCCAAGCACCTTTGAAGCATCCAATTGAATCTTGTGATCTTCCCAATTGGACCTTACACCACTTATTCCTTGAATTTCTTTAGAAACCAACACCCAATCTTTAACCATTTAGCACTCCAAGAAGTGCCTTAAGTTGGTGATCCATCTCCAAGATAGCAAATTAGTATGGGCCTATGAAGCTCATGGAGGAAATGATTACCTATTCAAATTGTCCTTGGGTTGGAGTCACTCTTGCAAAATCTTGCATGTATGCCTCCACTTCTTGGATGATCACCTCTTGTTCACCACTCTTTTCTAGCTCTTCCCTTTCTCTCTCAAACTCCAAGGGAAAAGCTTCCTTAAGATCATTGAGGGGGTTGGTGCACGAAATTGTGATCTCCAGGCTCGAACAAATCCTAGTAATAGCTCCAAAGCTTGGTGCTCTGATCTTAATTCATAGTTGTCACAACTTCGATACAACTAACCAGCAAGTGCACTGGGTC
The DNA here is from genome assembly GCF_003086295.3 of Arachis hypogaea. Taxonomy (NCBI): domain Eukaryota; kingdom Viridiplantae; phylum Streptophyta; class Magnoliopsida; order Fabales; family Fabaceae; genus Arachis; species Arachis hypogaea. The sequence continues at coordinate 52,234,004 of NC_092050.1, forward strand.
GTCCAAGTAATACCTTACGTGAGTAAGGGTCGAATCCCACGGAGATTGTTGGTATGAAGCAAGCTATGGTCACCTTGTAAATCTCAGTCAGGCAGATATAAAGTGATAATGGTGTTTTCGAATATTATATAGTAAAATAGGGATAGAGATACTTATGTAATTCATTGGTAGGAATTTCAGACAAGCGAATGGAGATGCTTTTCATTCCTCTGAACCTCTGCTTTCCTGCTATCTTCATCCAATCAGTCTTACTCCTTTCCATGGCTGGCTGTATGCAAGGGCATCACCGTTGTCAGTGGCTACATCCCCTCCTCTCAGTGAATAATATGCTCACGCACCCTGTCACGGCACGGCTATTCATCTGTCGGTTCTCGATCATGCTGGAATAGGATTCACCCTCCTTTTGCGTCTGTCACTAACGCCCAGCACTCGCGAGTTTGAAGCTCGTCACAGTCATTCAGTCATTGAATCCTACTCAGAATACCACAGACAAGGTTTAGACCTTCCGGATTCTCTTGAATGCCGCCATCATTCTAGCTTACGCCACAAAGATTCTGGTTAGGAGATCTAAGAGATATTCATTCTAGCTTAATTCATGTAGAACAGAAGTGTTTGTCAGGCACGCGTTCATAAGGGAGAAGGATGATGAGCGTCACACATAATCATCACCTTCATCACGTTCTTGGGCGCGAATGGATATCTTAGAAGCGAAATAAGAAGAATTGAATAGAAAACAGTAGTACTTTGCATTAATCTTAGAGGAACAGCAGAGCTCCACACCTTAATCTATGAAGTGTAGAAACTCTACCGTTGAAAATACATAAGTGAAGGTCCAGGCATGGCCGAGATGGCCAGCCCCTCTGATCTAAGAACCAGGCGTCCAAAGATGATCCTAAGATCCTAAGATGATCAAAAGATGCCTAATACAATAGTAAAAGGTCCTATTTATAATAAACTAGTCACTAGGGTTTACATGAGTAAGTAATTGATGCATAAATCCACTTCCGGGGCCCACTTGGTGTGTGTTTGGACTGAGCTTAAGTGTAGCACGTGCAGAGGCCATTTGTGGAGTTGAACGCCAAGTTCTGTGCCAGTTTGGGCGTTCAACTCTGGTTTTGGATCCTTTTCTGGCGCTGGACGCCAGATTTGGGCAGAAGGCTGGCGTTGAACGCCAGTTTACGTCGTCAATTCTTGGCCAAAGTATGGACTATTATATATTTCTGGAAAGCCTGGATGTCTACTTTCCAACGCAATTGGAAGCACGCCATTTCGAGTTCTGTAGCTCCAGAAAATCCACTTTGAGTGCAGGGAGGTCAGAATCCAACAGCATCAGCAGTCCTTTTTCAACCTCTGAATCTGATTTCTGCTCAAGTCCCTCAATTTCAGCCAGAATATATCTGAAATCACAGAAAAACACACAAACTCATAGTAAAGTCCAGAAATGTGAATTTAACATAAAAACTAATGAAAACATCCCTAAAAGTAACTAGATCCTACTAAAAACATACTAAAAACAATGTCAAAAAGCGTATAAATTATCCGCTCATCACAACACCAAACTTAAATTGTTGCTTGTCCCCAAGCAACTGGAAATCAAATAGGATAAAAAGAAGAGAATATACTATAAATTCCAAACTATCAATGAAACAGAGCTTCAATCATATGAGTGGGACTTATAGCTTTTTGCCTCTTGAATAGTTTTGGCATCTCACTTTATCCATTGAAGTTTAGAATGATTGGAATCTATAGGAACTTCAGATTTCGAATAGTGTTATTGACTCTCCTAGTTCAGTATGATGATTCTTGAACACGGCTTCTTTATGAGTCTTGGCCGTGGCCCTAAGCACTTTGTTTTCCAGTATTACCACCGGATACATAAATGCCACAGACACATAATTGGATGAACCTTCTCAGATTGTGACTCAGATTTGCTAAAGTCCCCAATTAGAGGTGTCCAGGGTTCTTAAGCACACTCTTTTTTTGCTTTGGACCTTGACTTTAACCGCTCAGTCTCAAGTTTTCACTTGACACCTTCACGCCACAAGCACATGGTTAGGGACAGCTTGGTTTAGCCGCTTAGACCAGGATTTTATTCCTTTAGGCCCTCCTATCCACTGATGCTCAAAGCCTTGGGATCCTTTTTATTTGCCCTTGCCTTTTAGTTTTAAGGGTTATTGGCTTTTTCTGCTTGCTTTTTCTTTTTCTTTCTATTTTTTTTCGCCTATATTTTTTTTTCTCTTTTTTTTTTTCTGCAAGCTTTGTTTTTTGCTGCTTTTTCTTGCTTCAAGAATCATTTTTATGATTTTTCAGATTATCAAATAACATGTCTCCTAGTCATCATTCTTTCAAGAGCCAACATATTTAACATTCTTAAACAACAACTTCAAAAGACATATGCACTGTTCAAGCATACATTCAGAAAACAAGAAGCATTGTCACCACGTCAATATAATTAAACTAAGTTCAAGGATAAATTCGAAACTCATGTACTTCTTGTTCTTTTGAATTAAAACATTTTTCATTTAAGAGAGGTGATGGATTCATAGGACATTCATATCTTTAAGACAAAGTTACTAACTACTAATGATCATGTAATGAAGGCACAAACATAGATAAGCACATAACATAGAAAACGAAAAACAGAAGAAAGAAGAACAAGGAATGAATCCACCTTAGTGATGGTGGCGTTTCCTTCTTGAGGAACCAATGATGTCCTTGAGCTCTTCTATGTCTCTTCCTTGTCTTTGTTGCTCCTCCCTCATTGCCTTTTGATCTTCTCTTATTTCATGAAGCATGATGGAGTGCTCTTGATGTTCCACCCTTAGTTGTCCCATATTGGAACTCAATTCTTCTAGGGAGGTGTTGATGTGCTCCCAATAGTTTTGTGGAGGAAAGTGCATTTGAGGCATTTCCGGAATCTCATGGTGATGAGCTTCTTGCGCCTCTTGAGCTCCATGACTGGGCTCTCTTGCTTGCTCCATCTTTTTCTTAGTGATGGACTTTTCCTTTTTAATGAGGATATCTCCCTCTATGTCAATCCCAGCTGAATTGCATAGGTGGCAAATGAGGTGAGGAAAGGCTAACCTTGCCATGGTGGAGGACTTGTCAGCCACCTTGTAGAGTTCTTGAGGTATAATCTCATGAACTTCCACCTCTTCTCCAATCATGATGCTGTGGATCATGATGGCCCGGTCTATAGTAAATTCAGACTGGTTGCTAGTGGGAATGATTGAGCATTGAATAAACTCCAACCATCCTCTAGCTATAGGCTTGAGGTCCAATCTTCTTAGTTGAACCGGCTTGCCTTTGGAGTCAATCTTCCATTGAGCTCCTTCTACACATATGTCCATAAGGACTTGGTCCAACCTTTGATCAAAGTTGACTCTCCTTGTGTAGGGGCGTGCGTTCTCTTCCATGTATGGCAAGTTGAACGCCAACCTCACATTTTCCGAACTAAAATCTAAGTATTTCCCCCGAACCATTGTAACATAGTTCTTTGGATCCGGGTTCTTACTTTGATCATGGTTCTTGGTGATCCATGCATTGGCATAGAACTCTTGAACCATTAGGATGCCGACTTGTTGGATGGGGTTTGTTAGAACTTCCCAACCTCTTCTTTGAATTTCATGTCGGATCTCCGGATACTCATTTCTTTTAAGTTTAAAAGGGACCTCAGGGATCACCTTCTTCTTGGCCACAACATCATAGAAGTGGTCTTGATGGGCTTTGGAGATGAACCTTTCCATCTCCCATGACTCGGATGTGGAAGCTCTTGTCTTCCCTTTCCCTCTTCTAGAGGATTCTCCGGTCATAGATGCCATCAATGGTAATGGAAAAACAAAAAAGCTATGCTTTTACCACACCAAACTTAGAATATTGCTCGCCCTCGAGCAATAAACAAAAGAATAGAAGAAGAAGAAGAAGAAATATGGAGAGGGAGAGGGATATGTGGTTTTGGCCAAGAGGAGTGTAGAGGGGTGTGTTGTGTGAATTTGATGAAGAATGGAGGACTTTATATAGGGAAGGGAGGGGGGTATTGGTTCGGCCATATGGGTGGGTTTGGGTGGGAAATTGGTTTTGAATTTTGAAGGTAGGTGGAGTTTATGAGGTAGGTTTATGGGGAAGAGTGGATGGATGTGAGTGGTGAAGAGGTGATGGGGAAGAGAGTTTGAGGTGATTGGTGAAGGGCTTTTAGGGAAGAGTGTTTATGGGGTTGTGTGAAAGAGAGTGGTGAGAAGAAGTGAGTGGAGGTAGGTGGGGATCCTGTGGGGTCCACAGATCCTGAGTGGATCCTGTGGGGTCCACAGATCCTGAGGTGTCAAGGCCTTTACATCCCTGCACCATTAGGCATGTAAAAATGCCTTTGTATCAAACTCTGGGCGTTCAGCGCCAGGTTGGTGGCCATTTTGGGCGTTCAACACCCATTTGTGTGCCATTTCTGGCGTTGAACGCCAGAACCATGCCTGTTCTGGCGTTCAGCGCCCAGAAGCTGCCCATTTTGGGCGTTCAGCGCCAGAACCATGCTCTGTTCTGGCGCTGAACGCCAGACAGATGCTCCTCCAGGGTGTGATTTTTCTTCTGCTGTTTTTTATTCCGTTTTCAATTTTTCTATTTATTTTGTGACTCCACATGATCATGAACCTAAGAAAACATGAAAAACAATAAAAATAAGAATTAGATAAACATTGGGTTGCCTCCCAACAAGCGCTTCTTTAATGTCAATAGCTTGACAGTGGGCTCTCATGGAGCCTCACAGATGTGCAGAGCTTTGTTGAGACTCTCCAACACCAAACTTAGAGTTTGGATATGGGAGTTCAACACCAAACTTATAGTTTGGTTGTGGCCTCCCAACACCAAACTTAGAGTTTGACTGTGGGGGCTCTGGTTGACTCTGCTTTGAGAGAAGCTTTTCAAGCTTCCTCTCCATGGTTGCAGAGGGAGATCCTTGAGTTTTGAATACAAGGGAGTTCTCATTCCATTGAAGGACTATTTCACCTCTGTCAACATCAATCACAGCTTTTGCTGTGGCCAGGAAAGGTCTTCCTAGGATGATGGATTCATCCTCTTCCTTTCCAGTATCCAGGACTATGAAATCAGCAGGGATGTAAAGGCCCTCAACCTTTACTAAAACGTCCTCTACTTGTCCATAAGCCTGTCTTCTTGAGCTGTCTGCCATCTCTAGTGAGATTTTAGCAGCTTGCACCCCATAGATTCCCAGTTTCTCTATTACAGAGAGGGGCATGAGGTTTATTCCTGAACCAAGATCACATAGAGCCTTAAAGATCATGGTGCCTATGGTACAGGGTATTATGAACTTTCCAGGATCCTGTCTCTTCTGAGGCAATGTCAGTTGATCTAGATCACTTAGTTCATTGATGAACAAGGGAGGTTCAACTTCCCAAGCATCAATGCCAAACAATTTGGCATTCAGCTTCATGATTGCACCAAGAAACTTGGTAGTTTGCTCTTCAGTAACATCCTCATTCTCTTCAGAAGAGGAATACTCATCAGAGCTCATGAAGGGCATAAGGAGGTTCAATGGAATCTCTATGGTCTCTAGATGAGCCTCAGAGTCCTTTGGTTCCTCAGAGGGAAGCTCCTTATTGATCACTGGATGTCCCAGGAGGTCCTCCTCCTTGGGATTCACGTCCTCTCCTCTCCTCAGAGGTTCGGCCATGGCGCTTATGTCAATGGCCTTGCACTCTCCTTTTGGGTTCTCTTCTGTATTGCTTGGGAGAGTACTAGGAGGGATTTCAGTGATCCTTTTACTCAGCTGGCCCACTTGTGCTTCCAGATTTCTAATGGAAGACCTTGTTTCATTCATGAAACTTACAGTGGCCTTAGATAGATCAGAGACTAGATTTGCTAAATTAGAAGCATTTTGTTCAGAGTTCTCTGTCTGTTGCTGAGTTGATGATGGAAAAGGCTTGCTATTGCTGAACCTGTTTCTTCCACCATTATTAAAGCCTTGTTGGGGCTTTTGATCCTTCCATGAGAAATTTGGATGATTTCTCCATGTTGAGTTATAGGTGTTTCCATAAGGTTCACCTAAGTAATTCACCTCTGCTATTGCAGGGTTCTCAGGATCATAGGCTTCTTCTTCAGGAGAAGCCTCTTGAGTACTGTTGGATGCAGCTTGCATTCCATGCAGACTCTGAGAGATCATATTGACTTGCTGAGTCAATATTTTATTCTGAGCCAATATGGCATTCAGAGTATCAACTTCAAGAACTCCCTTCTTCATAGGCGTCCCATTATACACAGGATTCCTTTCAGAAGTGTACATGAACTGGTTATTAGCAACCATGTTAATGAGTTCTTGAGCTTCTGCAGGCGTTTTCTTTAGGTGAATGGATCCACCTGCAGAAGTGTCCAGTGACATCTTTGATAGCTCAGATAAACCATCATAGAATATATCCAGGATGGTCCATTCTGAAAGCATGTCAGAAGGACACTTTTTGGTCAACTGTTTGTATCTTTCCCAAGCTTCATAGAGAGATTCACCTTCTTTCTGTCTGAAGGTTTGAACATCAGCTCTAAGCTTGCTCAGCTTTTGAGGAGGAAAGTACTTAGCTAAGAAAGCCGTGACCAGCTTATCCCAAGAGTTCAGGCTGTCTTTGGGTTGAGAATCCAACCATAATCTAGCTCTGTCTCTTACAGCAAAAGGGAAAAGCATGAGCCTGTAGACTTCAGGATCTACTGAAAAGGATCTTCAGATGGAAGTCCATGAAACTTGCAGTTCTGCTGCATTAGAGAAACTAATTGAGGTTTCAGCTCAAAGTTGTTTGCTCCAATGGCAGGAATGGAGATGCTTCTTCCATGTAAATTGGAATTAGGTGCAGTAAAGTCACCAAGCATCTTCCTTACATTATTATTATTTTCGGCTGCCATCTCCTCTTCCTGTTTGAAAATTTCTGAAAGGTTATCTCTGGATTGTTGTATTTTAGCTTCTCTTAATTTTCTTTTCAGAGTCCTTTCAGGTTCTGGATCTGCTTCCACAAGAATGTTCTTACCCTTGCTCCTGCTCATATGACAAAGAAGAAGGCACAGAAAAATAATAATAATAATAGAGATCCTTTATACCACAGTATAGGGATCCCTTTGTGAGTGGAAGAAAAGAGGGGGAGACAAAGAATGTGATGTAAAGGAAGAAATGCAACTGTACTGATGGAAGAGATGTGAGATGAGATGTTAGGATATGAATGAATAAATAGAATAGGATGTGGGAGGTATAATTTTCGAAAATTATTTTGAAAAGGAGTTAGTGATTTTTGAAAATTGGTTTTTGAAAATTTGTTAGTATTTTTCGAAAAATTTTTTGAAATAAAAATAAAAATAAAAATAATTAGTTAATTAAAAAGAAATTTTTGAAAAAGGGGGAGATATTTTCGAAAATTAGAGAGAGAGAGTTAGTTAGGTAGTTTTGAAAAAGTTAAGAAACAAACAAAAAAGTTAGTTAGTTAGTTGAAACAAATTTTGAAAAGATAGGAAGTTAGGAGGTTAGGAAAGATATTTTGAAAAGATATTTTTGAAAAAGATAAGATAAAAAGATATTTTTGAAAAGATATGATAGAATTATTTTTGAAAAAGATTTGATTTTTAAAATCACAATTAATGACTTGATTCATAAGAAATCACAAGATATGATTCTAGAACTTAAAGTTTGAATCTTTCTTAACAAGTAAGTAACAAACTTCAAATTTTTGAATCAAAACATTAATTGATTATGTTATTTTCGAAAATTTGATTTAAAAATAAGAAAAAGATTTTTGAAAAATATTTTTGGAATTTTCGAAAATAACTAAGAATTTTGAAAAAGATTTGATTTTTGAAAAAGATTTTGAAAAAGATAAGATTTTCAAATTGAAAATTTGATTTGACTCATAAGAAACAATTTGATTTTTAAAAATTTTTGAAAAAGTCAACTCAATTTTCGAATTTGATGAGAGAAAAAGGGAAAGATATTTTTTTGATTTTTGAAATTTTTATGAAAAACATGAAAATTATGCAATGCATGAAATTTTTAGATCAAAACATGTGATGCATGCAAGAATGCTATGAATGTCAAGATGAACACCAAGAACATTTTGAATGCCAAGATGAACATCATAGACACAATTTTGAAAAACTTTTAATGCAAAGAAAACATGCAAGACACCAAACTTAGAATTCTTTAATGCTTATGCACTAAGAATTCAAGAATGCATATGATAAACATGAAAAGACACAAAACAAAAAATCATCAAGATCAAACAAGAAGACTTACCAAGAACAACTTGAAGATCATGAAGAACACTATGAATGCATGATATTTTCGAAAAATGCAAGATGCATATGCAAGTGACACCAAACTTATAATGTGACTCAAGACTCAAACAAGAAACAGAAAATATTTTTGATTTTTATGATTTTCTAATTTTTTTGGATTTTTATTTTATATTTTTCGAAAAATTATTTTGAAAAAGGAAAATAAGGATTCCAAAATTTTTAACATGAATTCCAGGAATCTTGCCATGCTAGTCTAAAGCTTCAGTCCAGGAATTAGACATGGCTCACTAGCCAGCCAAGCTTTCAATGAAAGCTCCAGTCCAAAACACTAGACATGGCCAATGGCCAGCCAAGCTTTAGTCTTTAACATGAGAGTATATTGCTCTTTGATAACAAATTGCAAGCCTCAGTCCAAAAGAATTTAGACATGGCTTTACAGCCAGCCAGGCTTCTCATGCTTCATGAAACACTAGAATTCATTCTTAAAAATCTTGAATAAAATTTTTGAAAACATTTTTAATTTTTTTTTCGAAAACAGATGAGAAAATTTTTGAAATATTTTTGAAAAATTTTTGAAAATAAAATAAAAAGAAAATTACCTAATCTGAGCAACAAGATGAACCGTCAGTTGTCCAAACTCAAACAATCCCCGGCAACGGCGCCAAAAACTTGGTGCACGAAATTGTGATCTCCAGGCTCGAACAAATCCTGGTAATAGCTCCAAAGCTTAGTGCTCTGATCTTAATTCATAGTTGTCACAACTTCGATACAACTAACCAGCAAGTACACTGGGTCGTCCAAGTAATACCTTACGTGAGTAAGGGTCGAATCCCACGGAGATTGTTGGTATGAAGCAAGCTATGGTCACCTTGTAAATCTCAGTCAGGCAGATATAAAGTGATAATGGTGTTTTCGAATATTATATAGTAAAATAGGGATAGAGATACTTATGTAATTCATTGGTAGGAATTTCAGACAAGCGAATGGAGATGCTTTTCATTCCTCTGAACCTCTGCTTTCCTGCTATCTTCATCCAATCAGTCTTACTCCTTTCCATGGCTGGCTGTATGCAAGGGCATCACCGTTGTCAGTGGCTACATCCCCTCCTCTCAGTGAATAATATGCTCACGCACCCTGTCACGGCACGGCTATTCATCTGTCGGTTCTCGATCATGCTGGAATAGGATTCACCCTCCTTTTGCGTCTGTCACTAACGCCCAGCACTCGCGAGTTTGAAGCTCGTCACAGTCATTCAGTCATTGAATCCTACTCAGAATACCACAGACAAGGTTTAGACCTTCCGGATTCTCTTGAATGCCGCCATCATTCTAGCTTACGCCACGAAGATTCTGGTTAAGAGATCTAAGAGATATTCATTCTAGCTTAATTCATGTAGAACAGAAGTGTTTGTCAGGCACGCGTTCATAAGGGAGAAGGATGATGAGCGTCACACATAATCATCACCTTCATCACGTTCTTGGGCGCGAATGGATATCTTAGAAGCGAAATAAGAAGAATTGAATAGAAAACAGTAGTACTTTGCATTAATCTTAGAGGAACAGCAGAGCTCCACACCTTAATCTATGAAGTGTAGAAACTCTACCGTTGAAAATACATAAGTGAAGGTCCAGGCATGGCCGAGATGGCCAGCCCCTCTGATCTAAGAACCAGGCGTCCAAAGATGATCCTAAGATCCTAAGATGATCAAAAGATGCCTAATACAATAGTAAAACGTCCTATTTATAATAAACTAGTCACTAGGGTTTACATGAGTAAGTAATTGATGCATAAATCCACTTCCGGGGCCCACTTGGTGTGTGTTTGGGCTGAGCTTAAGTGTAGCACGTGCAGAGGCCATTTGTGGAGTTGAACGCCAAGTTCTGTGCCAGTTTGGGCGTTCAACTCTGGTTTTGGATCCTTTTCTGGCGCTGGACGCCAGATTTGGGCAGAAGGCTGGCGTTGAACGCCAGTTTACGTCGTCAATTCTTGGCCAAAGTATGGACTATTATATATTTCTGGAAAGCCCTGGATGTCTACTTTCCAACGCAATTGGAAGCGCGCCATTTTGAGTTCTGTAGCTCCAGAAAATCCACTTTGAGTGCAGGGAGGTCAGAATCCAACAGCATCAGCAGTCTTTTTTCAACCTCTGAATCTGATTTCTGCTCAAGTCCCTCAATTTCAGTCAGAATATACCTGAAATCACAGAAAAACACACAAACTCATAGTAAAGTCCAGAAATGTGAATTTAACATAAAAACTAATGAAAACATCCCTAAAAGTAACTAGATCCTACTAAAAACATACTAAAAACAATGTCAAAAAGCGTATAAATTATCCGCTCATCAGGGGTTGACTAAGGTGGACAAAAAATCATTGATGATGCAATCCACTTCTTGATCAAACTCCCTCAATTCTCCCCTTAACTCTTCTAGTTCACTAGTTCTACCTTCCTCTACTTGTGACTCAAGCTTTAATTTGACACTCCATGTTCCCCTCCTTACTACACTCCTTAGTTGATCCTCCGCCTTCTTCAAGTGGAGTGTCTTGAGTGGTTGAGTGTAGTGAGGCCAAGCAGTTCATCGCTTCGGCTATGGTAGCAATGAACTCCCCTTACTTCTTTCGGAACCCTTCTTGCTCTTGGAAGAATGCTTGAAGGTCTTGTTGTTCTTGGGGCAAGAGTTGGGGGACTTCACAATTTGATGGAAAAGAAGGTTCAAAGGTTGGGAGAAAGGTTGTAAAGTTGGAAGGTGTATTATGTGGGTGAGGATATTGAAGTGGTGTATAAGGGTGTGAAAGTTCATATGGTTGGTAACAAGTTGTATAGACATTTTGATTCCATGGAGGTGAAGGGTAAGGTACTTGAGTGTTTGGTGGTTGAGGGTCATGTAGTGGGTATCTTTCATATCTTTGGGTTTGATATTCATATTGGGGAGGGTTTGGCTCGTTGTAGTATGGGGAGGATTGCTCCTCCTTCCATCGCTTCTCCCATTCCATGATGCAATCCCAATTTGAACTCATCATACTCTACAAAATAGTCACAATCAAGCTCCAAGCAACAAGGATGATAGCTCATAGAGAAAGTAGAAAATAAAAGCAAAAGACACTAATAAACAAGAAAAAAAACACCTAAATATTAACAAAAACAACCAAATAACCAAAAAGTAAGCTATTTACACTATGGACATATTTACAAGAACCTAAGATATAACACCAATTGCATCCCCAACAACGGCGCCAAAAACTTGATGAAGAGCCCAAAGCGGGTTAGGAATTTTTATCTCAAAATAGAATTGGCGTTGTAAGTATAGTCCCAACCCAACAATCGACCATCAATCAAAGTTTAGATTTTCAAATCAAATATAAACCGAGAGTCTTTCAACCTCGGGTCGTTCTCCCTGGATGCAATTGAAAGTGTTACACTTTCGGTTGTAAGGGCAAAAAGGTGTTGCAATCAAAGAACTAAAGATTAAAGGAACTAAGAAATCAAAGAACTAAGCAATGATCAAAATTTGAATTAATGCAATTAAGAAGGAAACAAGATCAAAACTAGTGAAAATGTTAAGATATGCATAAAAGAGCCTTGACTTGGGAATAAGAGGATCCAAGGAATCCTATCATCGCCATAACCATAACTATGATAATTATGATGAACCAATCTCGCCTAGTTAACCCCTAACATCGAGGAGTAAGGCAAGCAAGCATAATTGACCTTAATCCATAAGTCCTAGCTAACTTACCAAACTAGTTGATCAAAGGCTAGCGTCAATGAAAACAAGAGTCAACTAACTTCCCAAGAATTACCACTAAATGTCGGACATTATGACTCAAGTATTCTACGAACTCAATTCCCAAGCCAAGGTGTGAAAATCTACTCAAAACTCATAATTGGCATTTTCACAAACAGCTTGTGTGCATAAAAGTAAAACATGAAAAATTGCAAGGAAAAATAAAAAACTATAACTAACTATCAACAATATTAACAAGGGACAAGCAATCAAGCATAAAGAAAGCATAAGATATGAAATTCATTAATCAAAACTTCAAGAAACTCAAATATGCAAATATGAACAAAGTAACTTAAACCATAGGAAAATAAAAGTAAAGACAATGTAATTAAAGAAGAAATTGAGAATACTTACAATCAAAGAAGCAAAAATCCAAAATCAAAGCTTGCTATAAAATGCTACAATGGAGATGGAAATGAAACCCTAGGAGAGCATTCTCTACTATACTCCTACTCCTACTCCTATGGAAGCTTCCTAACACTAATTCTACCTAATACTACCTAATTCCTCATGCATGTGTTGATACCCCCTTCATATAGCGCTTCAATTTCAGCATTGAGCCTTCCAAAACTGGGCCAAAGGCCCCCAAAATTGCGCAGCATGTGTTTCATTAATGAAACCACGTGCAGGGTCCTGTGCGTATACACACTTTTCTGTTTCGCCACTTGTGCGTACGCACAGAAGGTTGTGCGTACGCACACATACAAATTTCCTCTTGTGCGCACACACACTTGCTTGTACGCACGCACACTTGTCTGTGTGTGCTTTTCCTTGTTTTCTTCATGTATTCTCCCTTGTACATACTTTCTTCCACTTTTGCCTATCCAATCTTGCCAAAATGACCTGAAATCCTTCACAAAATATATCACGGCATCGAATGGCATGAAAGTGGAATTAAAATCACTAATTTAGGCACAAAAACGCATGTTTTCACATTTATGTCCAAATTAGCGAGATAACACAAAAGTATGCTATTTTGGTGCTTAAGTGTGAGTTTATGTGATGAAATCCATTCAAATTAAGCCAAAATATATCGAAAAATATGGACTCATCAATTCTCCCACACTTAAACAACATCATGTCCTCATGCTAAACCAAACAAGGAGAATAATCAAATGGGTAATCAACTTATTGAATGCACTATCTATATGCATGCAAGGTATACTATATACTATCTATGTATATATATCTATCTATAGTATCCTATTGATTTGGTGAAAACAAACACTCAAATTCCCAAGTAAGTATATAGACATATAGGGCAAAGCAAAGAAGTAATTCAATGCAATCAAAATCTAAAGAATTAATTCAAGTTTCAAAATGAAGCAACTTGCAAGAATACATGATAAGTGAGGTGGAAACATAGAATTGAGTAATTGAGCCCTCACTAGGTGTATATACACTATCAACGCTTAGTGTTTTGGGTTTAATCACTCAAGTATCCTTCTAATCATGCTTTCAAGGATTTGCCTTTCATCTAACAATCAACAAACATATGATGAATGAATGCAATTATCATGAGGACTTATTAGGGTTGTAATGGGGCTAGGGTTAAGGTGGGATAGATATGGCTAAGTGGACTAAAGAATTGGATCTTTGATTATTTTAGGTATCTAACTCAACCTATATCAATCCAATAACAGAAATTATGCAATCCTAACCTTTCCATTCTCAATTTTTTATACACATTCATGTATGCTCTTTCATTCAAATTCACATATGCATTCTTTATTAATTTTTTTTCCTTTTTCTTTGGGATAACTTTTGTCCCATCTTATTTTTTTCTCATTTCATTCATTTTTTGTCTTTTTCTATTTCTTTTTTTCTTTTTCTATGACAAATGCATATGGTTAAAGTAAATTGACACATGAATGTGCACCCATTTTTTCCAAATTTTCAATAAGTATCCAAAACAAATTTTTCTCTACCAAAGCTTTCCAAAATTCCCCCCACACTTAAATGAAACACACACCTCAACCTAGGCTAATCAAAGATGAAATTCAAGGTAATTCATGGTTTTTCACTTAGGGTTGTGATGTGGTAATATTTCAAACAATGGGGTCAATTAAGGCTCAAAGGGGTTAGCAATGTAGAAGCAAAGGGTAGGTCCATATAGGTGAGTGGGTGTAATTCAAAGATGGCCTCAATCATGCTCAATGCATTCAAACATCAAACATTTGAAATAAAGAATCAAGAAAAACTAAGATTACATTCATAGAAGAGATATATCACACAATGAACAAAATTAGTGGTTAAAAGGTGTAACTACTCATTCAAGCTCAAGAACTCACAAGGTATTTGTTCTTTCCTCTTCTATGTTCCATAAAAATCATTCAAGCAAGTTTGAAAACAATTTTCCAAATCAATTCAATAGAGCCCTGAAACAAAATTCTTGAAAATTTTTGTTATTTTTCACCAAAACTATTTCCTATATGTATGTATGATGTGATGGATGCAATTTTCAAAATTTTCCTAGTTCTATTCCTAATTTTCAATATTGCAAAAAAATTAACATGAACAATTAGGACAAAATTGAACTAGGTGCTATACTATTCATATTATCCACTCACAACTTCTATCGATAAAATATATACTATGCAAAAGCAAAAATACCAACTGCAATAACTAGAAATAAACTAAGATATATATATATATATATATATATATATATATATATATATATATATATATATATATATATATATACCAAAAGAAAAATGCAATGCAACAATCAAAAACACTCTAAATATTTACAAGAAACATAATAAAAAGAAACAAAAATAAAGTACAAAGTGTTCCAAAAAGAAAGTTTACGCCCCAAAAATGGTGAATCCTCCCCCACACTTAAGCGATTGCACGGTCCTCCGTGTATGAACATGATCCGGAGGGAATGTCTCTAAGTTCCTCCACCTTCGGTTGGCGGATGCGGGGGCTTGGGTTGTGTAAAAATCGCCAAGTCCAATGTATGCTCGGCATCTTTGATGAGCGGATAATTTATACCCTTTTTGGCATTATTTTTACATAGTTTTTAGTATGTTTTAGTTACTTTTTATTATATTTTTGTTAGTTTTTATGCAAAACTCACATTTCTGGACTTTACTATGAGTTTGTGTGTTTTTCTATAATTTCAGGTATTTTCTGGCTGAAATTGAGGGACCTGAGCAAAATTCTGATTCAGAGGCTGAAAAAGGACTGCAGATGCTGTTGGATTCTGACCCTCTTGCACTCGAAATGGATTTTCTGGAGCTACAGAAGCCCAATTGGCGCGTTCTCAATTGCGTTGGAAAGTAGACATCTTGGACTTTCCAGCAATGTATAATAGTCCATACTTTGCTCGAGATTTGATGGCCCAAACTGGCGTTCAAACGCCCCCCGGAGACCCTTTTCTGGAGTAAAATGCCAGAACTGGCTGATAAACCACTATTTTATGGTTTATCTTGTGCTCAATTGAGTGGTTTTTATCAACTTTTTACCCACTTATTCATACTAATTGCATGGTTTTACAATTTCCTTCCTGATTTTGTGCTATGATTGAAAACATGCTTCTTTGTGCTTTAAATTTGCTATGTTTAATCATCTCTTATTACCATTCGATGCCTTGATATGTGTGTTAAGTGTTTTCAGAGATTATAGGGCAGGAATGACTCAGAGGATGGAAAGGAAGCATGCAAAAGTGGAAGGAATACAAGAAGTTGAAGGAACTGCAAAGTTGTCACCCTGACCCTCTCGCACTAAAATGGTCATAACTTGAGCTAAAGAGGTCCAAATGAGGCGGTTCTAGTTGCGTTGGAAAGCTAACGTCTGGGGCTTCGATTTGATATATAATTTGCCATATTGGCCATACATCTAGGCAATGCAAACGTGTGCTCTACGGGGACGCGTCGCAGTGACGAAAAACCAACGTGGCAGATTTCTTCTCCAGCGATTTCTGGGCTATTTTCGACCCAGTTTTCAGCCCAGAAAACACAGATTAGAGGCTATAAAGCGGGGGAATCCATTCAGTCAGGAATCATTAACACACATTCACAATTATTAGGATTTAGATATAGTTTTAGAGAGAGAGAGGCTCTCTCTTCTCTCTTAGGATTTAGGATTTAGATTTTTAGAATTAGGATTCCTCTCAGTTTATGGTTATTTCTCAATTTCAGGTTCAATGTTCCTTTTATTTATTTTCCCAATTTAATTTATGAATTTCCATGTTAGATTTGATTTCTTCTATTTAATATGATTTGAGGTATTTCAGATTTAAGATTTTTTTCTTTTATTTATATTACTGTTGCTTCCATCTGAAGGCATTTTTATTCAAGTAGATTTTCTCCCTTTTTGCTTTGGTTAAGTAATTGGAGACACTTGAGTTATCAAACTCCTTGTTGATTGAAAATTGGAATTCTTTGCTGATTGATTTGTATTCCAATAACTCTAGTTTTTTCTTAGGAATTGATTAGGACCTGAGGAATCAAATTGATTCATCCACTTAACTTACCTTCATAGTTAGAGGTTAACAAGGTGGGAGCAGAATCCAATTCTCATCACAATTGATAAGGATAACCAGGATAGGACTTCAATTTCTCATACCTTGCCAAGAGATTTTATTATTATTAATTTATTTTTCTTGTCATTTAAATTACTTGTTCCTTATTTTAAAAAACCCAAAAACATATCTTTTTACATAACCAATAATAAATCATACCTCCCTGCAATTCCTTGAGAAGAGGACCCGAGGTTTGAATACTTCGGTTATAAATTTTATTGGGTTTTGTTACTTGTGACAACCAAACTTTTGTAAGAAAGGAATTCTTGTCGGTCTAGAAGCTATACTTACAACGGGAATTTATTTGTGAAAATTCTAGATCGCGCGAGAGTTTCGTTCTTCACTGGCACCAAAACTGGAGTTAAACGCCCAAACTGGCACCCAAGCTGGCGTTTAACTCCAAGAATGGCCTATGCACGTGTAAAGATCAATGCTCAAGTCCAAGCATACACCAAGTGGGCCCCAGAAGTAGATTTCTGTACTATCTGCACTTAGTTACTCAATTTCTGTAAACCTAAAATACTAGTTTAGTATAAATAGCACTTTTTACTATTGTATTCGGGAGCTTATGCCATTATTCACATTTGGGAGGTTGGTCATTCGGCCATGCCTAGACTTTTTCTCTTATGTATTTTCTACGGTGGAGTTTCTACACCTCATAGATTAAGGTGCGGAACTCTGCTGTTCTTCATGAATTAATGCAAGTACTATTGTTTTTTCTTTCAATTCACGCCTACTTCTTCTCCAAAATATACTCTCGTACTTAATTCAGTTAAGTTAGAATGAAGGGGTGACCCGTGACAATCACCCACTATCTTCGTTACTCGCTTATTGTCACCTATCTAAAATATTTAACATGACACAAAAAGTAATAACTATATGACATAAACTCATTTCAGAGAAAGTATAGGGAGCCAATGGAATATCTGTACAATGTGTATAATGGAGGTTTAGGGATGTCCGATTCAGTATTAGATATATAACCATTAGTGTTACCTTTTCCTATCAACTTAAGCTTTTGAAATGAGTGGTTTTATGACATGGTATCAAAGCTTTAGACTTAAGTTTTTGGGATGAGTGGTTTCATGACATGAGATGTTTATTATCCCTCGTACTCAGATGGTTATTTGTACAAATATTCCATTGGCTCCCTAGCCGGAATCCTCATTTCACACTAACTTGGTATCAATTTTTTATAATAAAATAGATATATAGATAAATACTTGTAAAATATCGACGTGGATTGATTGAGTAGTCAGTTACTTATTAACCAGTAACAAACCCTTAAATAGTGCTTAAATCCGTAATGAATTAATCCTTAATTTATTGGATTGGGAGATATTGTGAGAAAATAAAAAAAAAAAAAGAACTTTGTGGCACTATTTATTGCAACGGGATAGGTCTCAAATTGGTCTCCTGATTTTTGAACAAACGTTTTTTTACCTCAAAATAAACTCAATAATATCTCATGAATTTTGAATCACTGAAGGTAAAAAATTACCTGAGCATACTAAAATACCTGAGCATGTTAATTATCTCTATTCTCACGTAAAATACTTGTTCATCAATAACATTAATCCATATAGCGTAATTGAGAAAAAAAGTGACAAGCATGACTCAACGGTTTTTGTACTGATCTATCATTATCAACCAATAAACATGTTGGCACAGTCATAAACACTGATATTACCAAAAACAACAGGAATTCACTTTAAATGAATCATGATAATGAAACCACAAAATAATGATGGCATTGTTGTGCTTGTCTATTTGTGAAGACTTAAGATGATCACAGAAAAATGTTCCTTCACTAAAAGTAAAATTCAAAAAGGTAATAATAGGTTTTACTTATTATTTATTAACAATCATAATAAATATATTCGAAACAGCTGCAGCCACATTTTTTGTTTTCTTTTCTTTCATCAAACACTCTAATTATAGGAGCATTCCATAATATATTTTGTCATGTGCCGGTTAATTTTGCCAAATTGTGAACTGCAGAAGTTGCCTTCTCTGTTTATTAGGAGAATAGAAAAGTGAGGTTTTCAACCTTCATACTTGTGTAACACATTTGTCTAATTTCTTGGCCTCTCTCTGAACAAATTCAACAATTAATTTGACAACAGAACTTGGCTTCTCCAGATGAGGAATGTGGCCGCAGTTTGGTATTTGGCGTATCACTGCATCAGGTAGTTCGCAGTGTAGTTGCTGCAATGGTAAAAAAAATAAAAATAAAAATATTCAATAGTTAATTTCAGAGGACTTAAATGCGCCTCGATCAACTTTGGTGTATGATTCACCAAGATAACCCAAGAGTGTAGATTAAACAGAAGATAATGATGAAATCTTTTGCTAAGATCTATACTATTGGATTATTTTAATGCACGACGCACCACGTATATCTCTGCACCATAGGATGTACTTTCCAGCATTTAAAAGAATAAAAAAGTCTTAATAAATTTCTTGCTCTTTACCCTCCAGGATCATTTTAGGAATAGTGCTTGGAAACCAAATTAGCCGATTTCAGTTAATACAAAAAAAAAAAAAATTCATCTACAATATTTTTTTAAGTTATTCTTTTATCCCTTTTTCTTTCCTTTGCCCCTTTCTGTTTCCCTCTTTTCTCCTACCACCGTAATTTCATCACAACCACCATCCACCACCACTGCTGGGGAACACTGCCGGCCACCTCCGGCCAGCCACTGCCTCACCTCCAACCACCCTATATAGAGTCTCTGAACTCTAAATTCTAAAATCTAAATTATAAACCTTAAATACTAAATTTTTAATTTTAAATTATAAATCTTTGACCCTAAATTATAAATTCTAAACCGTAATCCTAAATTTTATACCCTAAATTGGTTTTACTATTTTTAGTTTTGGATGTTTCTTTTTAATATTCAATTCTAAGTAATGAATGTTGGCTACAATATTGGTTGAGAAATATTGGCAATATAAAAAACTAACCACTGCAAGCTTGTTGCTGATGATGCGGTCGTTTTCACCCCAAATGATGAGTGTTTTCTGTTTCACCTGTTCAAACAAATTCAAAAGATCTTGTATTGAAAGAAATCAAGCATCTGTAATTAAATGGTGTCAAAGGTGCCCTATCCAATATCCATACAAGTTTGTCAAAAAATAAGGACTAGAAGGGACTTGAACAATTGTACATAAATGAGTCCTACCTTCCAATGGCTTTTACAGGCACAGACTTGTGATTTCTATGCGACTAGTTCGCCATGGTGTCTCATGAATGTTATGTTTAAATAGCACACATAAAATATCGATACCTCTAATTATATTCTAACCAAAAAAAAAAATTCCTTGTTCTAACTCGTGTGTGGAGTGATTGTGTCCAAAATCAGATAATAAAATATTGAAATAAAAGCTATCCAGCTAGCTGAATTCAACATTCACAACAAGCCGGGATCAGAGTAATGATGACAACCTCACCAAATAATCACATCTTCATGTATGTAAATATGAACCCTTAAACTCAACTAAGTCTCAAATACCAAATATAAGGTCGTCTCTTAACTCTCTTTAAAATATAGCCGTGTACACCAAAAGCATCATTGTTCAAACATAACCATTTTTATTTCAATACGAACAGAACCTCAAAGATGGCAAAATTCATTCCTTGATGGAGACAACAGAATCAATTGCATCACAAATCAGTAGAACTTAAAGATAGCAGAGAGTAGATAAACATTCAACTTTTGCTAGTGATTGTTGCTCTACAGAAAAAAATTAAATAAAAATGATACTCAAGAATGGCCATATAGCAGATTGGGACTTCTAGTGAAAAGGGTATATTAGATGAACGGCCATGGTACCTTAGACTTAAGAGAGATATCAGAATGTGTGAAAAGGGTATATTAAAGTGCATTTGTAGTCCAAATTTCATCATACAAATAAACCTAACAAATCCAAACCTCATAAACTTGTAGTTGTGAGATAGTATATACCTTTTCTATTAAGGAAGAAACATTGTAACCGCCACTAGTCATGAAACCAACCGTAGCATCATCCCACCAAGGCATCAAACAGTGCAAGCGACCGACCTACAAAAATTATAGGAAGACTAACATTCTTCATTATCGCAACATTTCCAAAGGGCATTGTAAGAAAAATGATTATATGAGTCACCGTCTATGTAATTAATTACTAGCGATGCTCTGTGTGATTGGGAAATTGTGACATGACCCATTAAATACAATTATTTTCAAAGAAAAAAAATTAAAATCTTGCGAACAAATATTAAACTATTGATTAGATCAAGGATATTGATACTCTTATATAAAGAAGGGTACTGTAACAAAGTCCTTAGTTCCTTTACCAAAGTAGCTTTGGAGATATTTTTCTCAAGTATATAAGATGCTTCAAAAGCTAAGAATTCAGATATGAATGAAATCTTGGGTCTCCTCAACGGGTGCTTAAATTTGTGATGTTCATATCTCTATGAGTGCGTATATCCAATGCTCCATTCTTATGGAATAAAAAATGGTAAGAAAATGGGTATGCCTCCTTATATAAATCAATTGTCTTATGCATACATACATGGTGTGAGACATTATGCCGACTCACACTCCATCTGCCATTGGATGAGGTGTGAACTCAATCTAATTTGAATCGACATCTCATCCAATAGTGGATAGGGTTTGAGCCACTCACACTAATAATATCTACACATAATGTTTTTCTATAAACAACACAGTAAACTTTAGGGTCAGACAACTCACATTAGTACAATCAAGGCTGGTACTGAATGACACATTGTAAAAGGTCAAATAGTTAGCATATAGGCGTAACGGCAGGCTCTTCAATAAATACACCTGATTCAAAAGAGTGTCTAAGGGTGAGTTGTAACTTGCAATTTAAGCCATTATCACCATCATCCTCATACTCATTCATATATATCCCACAATTCAATTTGAAAGGCTTTATTAAACATTAATGAAGGGAAACAAGTGTATCTCGAATTCTTGAAGCCTAATGATTTAATGCTGAAGATTTCTTTATAAATATTCTCCACAAGAAAATGAATTGCTTGGAAATCTTTAGCAGAACAAGAAGGAAATGATGGCTAAGAAACATGGATGTTCTATTTTTGTTATTATGCTACCCGTATTCATTGGACGCGTAGAAACATGAAAACCCCCAAAAGCCAAAGAATATCGCCAACATATATGGTAGAGAGAAAGAAAGTGTTGATGCGAAAAGACATCATCTGCATAAAAATTGCTTAATTTCCCCCTTCCTTCTGGAAAATATATTCAAAAGTAGAGAGTTGACTTTTATTATTTAAAAGATATTCAAATAGGGCCATTAAGATAAGATTGCAAGGGGTAAGGAATGGATCATTCCAAGATCAATTTACTATCTTTTTTGAGATACAGAAGGAATGACACCAGCAGCATTATATTAAAAAGACAGATGCCATTTCCAAAACAAGAATGCCATATTAAGAATTTATATACTTGGTTAAAGATATTATGAAGAACCAAAAAATAACCCAAGAATTTATATCCCATTGACCACACCTAAAGGAGAACAGACCACATTGAAATAAGTCGTAAGATAACAAAATACAAAAAATAATTCATACAAAAAAGAGACCATTAGCAAAAAGAAACAAGAAAAGGTGTAAACAACCGTTTTCATGCTTGAAAGATTAATTTGCTAACCCAAAAGATTGGTTCTATAAATCACTAAACCTGAGGACCATTTTGTCAATAAACCAATATTTCGAAGCCCAAATTGAGAGTTTCACTCAAGACTCAAATGAAACATTATAATCCTTCAAGTACCATAAGATAATTATCAACATTTGAGAGACTATTTTGTCAACAAACTAATCTTTTGATGACTAAAATGGTTGTATACTCCATGATACAAGGTAAATTTTGTAGATAGCTGAGAGTGGTATGAACTACATACCCCGGCATAAGCAACAGCTTTTGGCAACGTTGCTAGCTTTCCTGTTCCCTCTGCATATACACTAGCATCAATGAGAACAAGCTTTTCCACCTGAAAAAAATTGAACTGCACATAAATTATCAGAGCACACCAACTTCAATTTTTACTAAATATGTTTTCACAAATTCAGTTGTGATTGATATTCAGAAGTTAAATTACTGGATGGCACATACAGCTTCTGGATAATTGACTGTAAAGTCAACAGCGACAGCAGATCCAAGGCTTGGTCCAACCAATATCATTGGCCTTTTGATGTAGGATTTCCAAAACTGTAAATAGATTAATCAAGTTTAGCCTCTACACAGAGTGTAAATTTTGGAAGGAAAATAACAGTGATGTTTAAAGAAACCAGTTACAATCATTAAAGTAAACCACAAGTGATGTATAATTTAATTGATATGTTACTCTAGTTCACATAGTGTAACAAACGCTAACACCTTAATAATTGAAGCAGAAATTCAAGAATCAAATACCATTATCATATATTAGAAATTAGATAAAAAGTTGAATTCCACATGCTATTTCTAACAAATACAACTTTTATCTACATTGCATTACCTGATTAGCATCGAAACTAAACTCTATAGTAGATTAGTATTACATAAGTACCTGATAGAAATGCTCACGCTTTGATACCACGTCACAAGCGGGAAGTTTTTCTGTGAATAAATGAAGAATAAGAAGAAAGAGTGACATGAAAAATCTCTCAAAGAAACCTTTTATCTGTTGCTATCACTTTTTCGTATATTCCCGGAATCAGGACGGATCTAGAAATATTATTATCGGGCTAATAACATATATAATATTAAAAAATTATACAAAAAATTATATAATATAAGATATATTACAAAAATATATCGATACAGAATATATTTTAAAGTACAAAAAATATGTGTGTACTCTTTACTAACGAAGTGGTTGATTCTTGGTATCATAAAATTCCTCGATAATAGAATCTGTGTTAAATTTTTCAGCAATTTTCTTTTCAATATAATTAAAAGACAATTAGCAAGAAATTCATCTTTTATTTTGTTTCTGAGTTATTCTTCATAATATTTATAACTTAAAAAAATCTGTTAGTTGTAGCAATTGAAACAGACAGAATTAATAGCAAATGAATCAAGAAGGACGGTCACAAAAAAAAATCCATTTTATGGAATTTGAAAATTTTTATTTAATTATTGTTACTTACATTTTAGATATTAGAAATCATTAATATTTATGTTAGACTGGACTTTTATTTATACTAAATTAAATACTAAATAAGTTTTTTAAATGAAAACGAAAGAGTAACACAACATGGCAAAGTGACCAAACAAACCTAAATCAGAGAAACCCCAACCAAGAATGTCGATGGCCCAAGTCTCAAAACCTGATTCTTCCAACAGTGGATAGGCATATCTCCATTCCATACATGAGCTGAAAAATTAAGAATGCATGAGAAGAAGAAGCTACTTGAGCACAAAAATGTGTAAATTATAAATTAGCTATATTTCTTGAATGTTTTGAGAACCTGTCAAAGCCATGTAGAAGAACAATTGGAGTTTCCTTCTTTTGTATAAGTGGCTTAACACAACTACTCATGATGGGATTTTCTGAGAACCTAACCTGATTGTCATATAGAATAAGATCAGATATTGTATAAGATCCAAAAAAAGAATAGTGATTAACTATAATTGATTACTACGAGCAGAACTCAAGCTTGGATAAATTGTCAATCTTATTGCAAGCAAATTTGGCAAATGAACATCATCTTCGTAGAATAGGCTACAATGTAAGTCCATTTAAAAATCTACATAGCCAGAAATAGATGTTATGATTAGTTCTAAATTTTATTTAAATTTTTAAATGACAATTCATTTAGGAGAAATGATAATTCCTAATCCGTTTGGCTAAATATCCTTTCAATTCAAAATCTAGCTAACATGCATTGAATTATCTTTAAATGTTCTGTAAATTACAATTTATGCCATTGTGAGCGGAATTTTGAATTAAAAAGATCTTGAGGAACATCATTAGAAGGCTATATCATCACTCGTTCACACATTTACACATGTAAAAAATAAGTGGAAAAAATATCATTCTCTTAATTATCACAGTTATAGTACCACTATCTGTTACATCAAAAGTGGAACTGAGGACAGCCTATCAAAACCAACATTGAAAACGACATGTGCTGGAGATAATACTGTATAAAACTGTAATTCGTTGTCCTGTTGAGCAAGCTACCATTTATTTTGTGATTCAAATTTCAAACATTACCTGTTCACTTAAGGATTGAAGTATTGTTGCCTTCTTGTTTTAACATATCTACCCTAAAGGCTAAATCATTCTACAGAAAGAAAATCAAATATACTATAAATGCTTCAATCAATTGAACCATAAATTTGAAGCTTTTTTTTCCCTGTTTGGGTTCTGAAGCAATAGGTTATGTCTAATGACCCACATAATCAAAGAATTACCATAGAGCAATAGGCAACCATTTTAATTAACACAATTCAGTCTATAACAGTTTTTGCGTCCTACAATTTCATCCCTCGTCATTTTTTTATTGCATTGGAAGTTTCTAACCACGCAAACCATGGGACAAAGTAGTCCCTCAACATTTAAGAATGACACGTTCATCCTTCACTATTTTCTTATGAGAAAAGTTTGTTCTTCGCCTTTAGTCAGGGATGAATTTGTAATTTTAGATCCCCAGGACCATTTTGTCTTATAATAATTTGCATGATTGGATATCTCTTAGGTGAAACAAAAAATTTAAGCAGAAAAAAGTGTGGGATAAGATTCTGTGGATTTCCTCTTAACTTTATTCTTTTCAAAAAAATTTTGGATCCTGATAGTCAAGGAATTTGTTGGAACTATAAACTGAAATTCAATCAATCACCAGTGCTTCCTATTTTACATCCGACAGAACATTTAGGACAGTACTATTTGGAAAAAAATAAACAAAAAATAAAAAGAAACCAATAAAAACTTATGCTCACTCAGACATACATAAAAACTATTGTTAATCTGTTATAACCACAAGTCATATTTGAGCCCCAAACTCAAAAATATCTGAAAGTACGGTAGAAAAAAAAAACTCTTACAAATTTTCTGAAATGAATAATGATATACCCTCTAACCACTTTCTTAATTACATCATTTTTATTACTAAAAAAATTAGATACAGTAAATATTTTCTGTATCTAACAATTTATAAAAGGATTAGGAGTATGATTTAAAAAAATAATTTTCTAAAATAGAAAAAAAGAAATTCAAAATACTAGAAAACTCATACACTGTGAAGCTCGACATGCGCATATTATTTTGTATTATTAATCATCTTTGTGCTTATTACTAATATGGTGGAAATTCAGTACAGTCGACTTCACCTGAAGTTGATAAATAAGAGCCGTTAGATAATTTGACTGATTTGACCAAATTTTCATCTTATGACTGTCAACTATCAACTTCACGTGAAGTCGACTACACGTGTACTAATATATAGTGATACAATCCTATACATGCTTTCAATAAAAAATAACCCATGGCCCTTTCTGGCTTCTGCACATAAATTAAAAACAATAAAAAAAACCCTTAGCAATGCATTAAGAAATGCATATGAAAGTAACCCGGCAATTCTGCAAACAAACAGAGTGCCTTTGAGGAATTACAAGTATTAAACGAAACATAAAAAACCAATCAGGAAGACATAAATCATTTCTAATAATAATAATAATAATAATAACAATAATAATAACAGCAAAATTCCGATTAGATAAAAGAGAAGACACGAACAAATATCTTTAATAATAAAAGAGAAAACATAAAAAGAAAAAGAAGAAAAACAGAATGAGAAAATGGTGTTACAGGAACAGGGAGCCTCTGAATTCGCAAGGCGAGTCTACGAGCGAAGGGATCATGGATTCTGTCAATGAGCTTAGGAAGAAAGGAAGGGAAGGGTTCATGAGCAGCAGCAACCACCACACTACTCCACCTCTTCGCACTCACTCTCACACTCAGAGGGGGCAATGCTACAGACCCAACAGACGCAGAAAACACCATTTTTCAGCATCAAACACTGCTAAAGAGGAACTTTGTTAAATGTGCTTGTTTTTCTGTACTCCACTCTCTTGTTTCTAATTTCTAGCGCGCACACACACTCTATAATGCTTCAATGTTGCTGTAATTAAATGTAATGTTTCTTTCTTTAATTGTCTTTCTCAAATTGTGCTATCACTTCCTCGGCTATTTTTTTTTTAATGTTGTAAATTGTAATAAATGATGTGATGTGGCTTTATAGTTTAGTGTAGGTGAGTTTTACACTTGTTACGGCCTAGCCCAAACCATTTGCGGGTCGGCCCGACTCGAGCACCACTCGACCCGAACGGTCAGGAGCAAGGCACTTAGTCGCCGATCCGGACACGCGTCCCTGACAACTTTACTACAGCTGTGCAAAGGAAGCATCGAGGAAGTTGGGTCTGTCTTTGATGGGCCCACCTCTGACACGGTATATATGGGGAAGGTCCTACCCTTCACCCAAGGTATGTCACATACCATTAACCCCTTTTTCGCCTGCACACTTTGTTGACTAGAGCGTCGGAGTGTCTTTGCAGGTGACACCCCCCTCCTCACACAAAGAGCTCGGGACGCCGTCTACTACAGCCCGGTGACTTACGACCAAGCGAGACCCCCTCATCAAACAGGATACCAATCCGAACCATCCGGTACCCGACCTACCGAACATTGGCGCCGTCTGTGGGGACACGCCTGAATGGAAGTTGTACTGGGCTCAGGAGGAGCAGGGCGAAAAGCCGGGCACAGAGGGGAAGCCTCCGTGGCATCCTCCCGGGAGCGCACGAGATCCGCTCCTTAGCGAGCCACACGATCCCAAGAAAGACGCCCCTTCGGGGGAACTGGCGACAACAGCGCGAGAATAATGCAGGAACTACATCATAGGATGCAGGACCTGGAGCGCCGGCTGGCAGACCGGGAACATCGCCAGCAAACTCCCGAATCCAGCTACTCCCGTTCCCCCTAGAAGCCACTCCCGACGTGCAGCTAGCACAAGATCTGAGCCCGAGAGCGCTAGGGAGGAAGGACGCACAAGGAGGCATCGCGACCCCATCATATATGCCAGGAGCGGGAAGAGACGCACCACAGATCGTGACCGAGAAGACGGTCGACGAGAAGACGACGAAAGAAGAACAAGGAGAACGCGCGGACCAGTCATAATAGGCGCGACCCCATTTCATCGTTCCATCCTCGAATTCCGGCTGCCAAAACACTTTGACAAGCCAACGGACATGAGGTACGACGGAACCCAAGACCCACAGGAGCACCTTACAGCCTTCAAGGACAGGATGAACCTGGAGGGAGTGGGGGACGAGGTAAGGTGCCACGCTTTCCTGGTCACCCTCGCGGGACCTGAAATACGGTGGTTTAATAGCCTCCCGCAGGGCTCGGTGGCCAAGTTTCCGAAAATTAGCCACGCCTTCCTAGCCTAATTTACTACCAGAATAGCAAAGACAAAGCACCCGATCAATCTGCTTGGAATGACATAGAGGTCCGGAGAACCGACAAGGAAATATCTAGATCAGTTCAACGATGAGTGCTTGGAGATCGACGAGCTGACTGACTCTGTTGCTAGCCTATGCCTGACGAACGGACTCCTAAACGAGGACTTCAGAAAGCACCTCACTACGAAGCCGGTGTGGACAATGCAGGAGATCCAATATGTAGCCAGGGAATATATCAACGATGAAGAAATCAGCCAGGTCGTGGCTGCCAACAAACAGCAGCCCTCCTACAATCAAACCCGGCATCACAGGAGCGGAGAAAGACAGAAGGAACATGCCAGAGACGGCAGTCCGAGCAAGACAACCAGGCCGTTTCCTAGAGTCGGAAAGTTCACTAATTACACTCCCTTCACCGTCCCCATCATAGAAGTTTACCAACAGATAGCCGAGAAGGCGATTCTGTCGAAACCCCGACCTCTGAAGGACCGAACAGAGGGAAACAAAGCCTTTACTGTGACTATCACAAAGGCTATGGACACAAGACACAGGACTTCTTCGACCTAAAGGACGCGCTAGAGCAAGGGATCCGGGACGAAAAGCTGGCTGAATTCCCCCATCTCATCAGGGAACCAAGAAGACGAGATCGCGACCGAGAAATAGAGGACAAGACTCGCACGGTAAAACGACGTCACGACCAGAATGAAAATGAACAAAGTCTCACCATAGTAAACGTTGTGACGGCGAGAGACGCACCCCCAAAGTCGAAGTCGGCACACAAGAAAGACGCCAGAGACCTGGCGATTTCTTCATCATCTGCCCAAAACCCCAAGAGGTTGAGGTCACCACCCATCTCATTCGGCACGGAGGACCAGTGGTTTGACGAGGTCGCGGAAAGCCCCCCATGGTCATCACGACCAGAGTGGGAACCGGCCTCATCAAGCGCATCCTCATAGACACCGGTGCCGACTCGAATATCATGTTCCGCAATGTATTCAACGCTTTGGGACTGCGGGACGCCGACCGGAAGACCCACCAGCAAGGTGTCGTAGGGTTAAGCGACCACTTCATTAAGCCAGACGGCATAATTTCTTTGCTGATATCAGTAGGACACGGACAGGGACGAGGTTCGACAATGGCCGAGTTCGTGGTTCTACGCGACTCCACAGCCTACAACATCATCGTGGGGAGGAAGACCATCAACGATCTTGGGGCAGTAATCAGCACGAAAATGCTGATAATGAAGTTCGTGGCTGACGACGGGTCCGTGGGATCCATAAAAGGAGATTTGGAAATGGCAGTCGCCTGCGACAATGCCAGTCTCTCCTTAAGGAAGAAGTCCAAGGAAGCAGCAGGAGTATTCCTTGCCGACCTAGACGCAAGAGTCGAAGACAAGCCCAGACCCGAGCCGGAAGGGAGCTTGGAAAAGTTTAGAGTCGGCGACACGGACGAGAAGTTCACCTTCGTGAACAGAAACCTACCACACGAGCTGAAAGGGCCCCTAATGGAAATGATCAGGACCAATGGCGACCTATTTGCATGGACGCCAGCCGACATGCCAGGAATAGACCCCCAGCTCATGTCACACCACTTGGCCGTGATGGCGGAGGCCAGACCAGTAGCCCAAAGAAGGAGGAAGATGTCACAAGAGCGAGCAGAGGAGGTGGCCAGGCAGACGGCTATCCTCTTCGAAGCAGGATTTATTCGAGAACTTGACTACTCGACATGGCTGTCGAACGTAGTTTTAGTGAAAAAGCACAATGGTAAATGGAGGATGTGCGTAGATTACTCTGATCTCAACAAAGCATGCCCCAAGGACTGCTATCTCCTGCCCAACATTGATGCGCTCGTCGACGCAGCGGCGGGATATCGGTACCTAAGTTTTATGGACGCCTACTCTGGCTATAACCAGATACCGATGCACCGACCTGACGAAGAGAAAACAACGTTCATAACGCCGAGGGGGATATATTGCTACAAGGTAATGCCATTCGGCCTGAAGAACGCCAGGGCCACTTATCAAAGGCTAATGAACAAGATATTCAACGACCTCATAGGCAGGACGGTGGAAGTCTACGTGGACGATATTCTGGCCAAGACCACTCACCCTGAGGACCTCCTAAGCGACCTAGGAAATGTGTTCGCGGCCCTCTGACGACACGGCATGAGGCTCAACGCCCTCAAATGTGCCTTTGCCATGGAGGCCGGGAAGTTCCTAAGATTTATGATAACCCAAAGGGGGGTGGAAGCTAATCCTAAAAAATGCCAAGTGATACTCCAAATGAGGAGCCCGGGTTGCATCAAAGACGTTCAAAGACTGGCAGGAAGGCTCACCGCGCTATCTCACTTCCTTGGGGTGTCGGCAGCAAAAGCCCTGCCCTTCTTCAACCTGATGAGAAAGGGGATAGCGTTTGAATGGACCCCGGCGTGCGAGGAAGCATTCAAACATTTCAAAGAGATCCTCGCAACTCCTCCCGTGCTCGGGAAACCCAAAGTCGGAGAACCGCTCTACCTGTACCTGGCCATAACGGACGAAGCGCTGGCAGCAGTTTTGGTACGGGAAGAAGGGAAGGCTCAAAAACCAATCTACTTTGTGAGTAGAGCATTGCAAGGAGCAGAACTGACATACAACAAATTAGAGAAGCTAGCTCTGGCACTACTAACCTCCTTCCGAAGACTAAGGCAGTACTTCCAGGGTCACCAGGTAGTCATGAGAATGGACCAGGGAATTCGCCAGGTGCTCCAAAAACCCGACTTGGCGGGAAGAATGATGACTTGGGCCATCGAGCTATCTCAGTACGATTTGCGATACGAGCCCCGACATGCGATCAAGGCACAAGCAATGGCAGACTTCTTGGTGGAAGTAGCGGGGGACCCAATCAAGGAAGCGGGCATACAGTGGAGGCTCCATGTAGACGGGGCCTCCAACCAAACGTCCGGGGGTGCCGGGATCATTTTGGAAAGTCCTACCGGGGTCATATACGAACAATCAATCAACTTCGAGTTTTCCGTATCAAACAACCAAGCGGAATACGAGGCCCTCCTGGGCGGCTTGATCCTAGCCCGAGAAGTCGGGGCCACGAGGCTGGAAGTATGTAGTGACTCGCACGTCGTTACCTCGCAGGTGAACGGAAGCCACCAACCCAGGGACTCGCTATTGCAAAAGTACTTGAAAAAGGTCAAAGAGCGAGCAAAGCAGTTCGAGGAGGTCACGGTCCAACGCGTTCCGAGGGAAAGGAACACACGGGCAGACCTCCTATCAAAGCTAGCGAGCACAAAACCGAGAGTTGGCAACAGATCCCTTATTCAAGGAATAACAAAGGAATCAGCAGTCGCCTTCCAACTAACAAAGATAGGCCCCTCCTGGATGGACCCCATCACTGATTTCCTAAGGAGCGGCAAACTCCCTGAGGACGAGAAGGAGGCTAAAGCATTAAGAAGGGAGGCGGCCAGATATGCGATCATACAAGACCAACTGTTCAAAAAGGGACTTAGCCAGCCCTTGCTAAAATGCCTCCATCCTGACCAAACGGACTACGTACTCTGAGAAGTCCACGAGGGATGCTGCGACCACCACATCGGGGGGAAAGCCCTAGCAAGAAAGCTCATCCAAGCTGGATATTACTGGCCGTCGATGATGGTCGACTCAAAAGAGTTCGTAAAGAAATGTGTCAAGTGCCAAGAGAACGCCAACTTCCACAAAGCGCCGGCAACCGAACTAAGCCTACTGACGTCCTCCCGACCTTTCGCACAATGGGGAGTCGACCTACTGGGACCTTTCCCGGTCGGCCTGGGACAAGTCAAATACCTCATAGTCGCCGTTGACTACTACACCAAATGGATAGAGGCTGAACGACTGGCAAGCATATCTTCAGCCAGTTGTCGAAAGTTCTTGTGGAGACAGGTGACAACTCGATTCGGCATCCCGGAAGTCGTCATCTCTGACAACGGGACACAGTTCACCGACAAGAAATTCGTGGAGTTCCTCACCGGCCTGGGCCATAAAGCAGAAATTCTCCTTAGTAGAGCACCCCCAGACAAACGGTCAAGTGGAGGCCGCAAACAAGATCATCTTGCTGGGCCTCAAGAAGCGGCTGGACAGCAAAAAAGGTGCATGGGCCGACGAACTTGCCTCGGTCCTCTGGTCCTACTGAACGACCGAGCAATCGTCCACAGGGAAAACTCCTTTCCGCCTGACGTACGAAGTAGACGTAATGTTAACCGTAAAGATCGGCGAGCTGAGCCCACGACTACTTCTGAAGGGAGTAGAGGAAGTGGTAGAGAAAGACCTGGCAGAGGAGGCTAGGGAGGTGGCCCATTTGTCAGAAATAGCACTAAAGCAAAGAATGGCCCTGCGCTACAACACCAAAGTGCTCAAGAGGGAATTTGAGCAAAACAACCTCGTCCTACGCGCACAACGATATCGGGCTACCGACCCAGGGAGAAGGCAAACTGGCGGCGAACTGGGAAGGCCCCTACATAGTCAAAGAAGTGATTGGCAAGGGCGCCTACAAACTGGAGAAGCTTGATGGAAGGGAGGTCCCAAGAACTTAGAATGCAGGTAATTTGAGAAGGTTTTACTCCTAGCTCAGGCACGCCGGCCAGGCGATCTAGCGAGCTTAATCATTTACCTTTATACTCGCCACAGTAATAGACTTGTTTAATTACCAATTAATGTTTACTTGTTAAAAAATCACCTCTCTATTGTTCCTTTTTTCTTACTTACACATCACACGGAAACGAGTTCCACAATGCATTAAACGGAACCACGATACGGCACCCCGGGACTGATCACCCCGGGAGCCACCTAAACTGAAGCCATAACAAACGGCTACAACGATAGCAAAAGGCCACGACCTAGCTTTGCCAAATTACCAACACAACGGTAAATAAACACGAGCGGAAAGCTCATCCCGACAAAACGGTAACAAAACAAAACAAAA
The DNA here is from genome assembly GCF_003086295.3 of Arachis hypogaea. Lineage (NCBI taxonomy): Eukaryota > Viridiplantae > Streptophyta > Magnoliopsida > Fabales > Fabaceae > Arachis > Arachis hypogaea. The sequence continues at coordinate 52,267,011 of NC_092050.1, forward strand.
ACGCTATCAGATAAGCAAAGAAGACGATAATCACAAGCAAACCAAGCGACTCTTAATGTATAACGAAGTAAGCTTCAAAAGTTCTACAATAAAACCACAAATCCATACAAAAGCATAAGGTACAAGAGCTCATTTCTTGGCCATGTCAACAATCTTGCCATCCTTGATCGTTTTGAAAACTCCAATTGTCGACATATAGAAGGCGGGAGCCACGATCTTCACCTGGGCCTTAAGGGCCTCCTCAGTCATGAAGATCGCGTTCTTTCCCTGCTCTCTAGTCACCTTATGTTTCTTCTTAAGCTCCTCAACCTCAGCTTGAGCGGCCTTAGCCGACGAGACGGCCACGTCACGCTCTTTCTCCAAAGCCACCACCCGACCCTGTGCGGCATTAAGTTGGCTCTCCAGAGTCATCTCCCGATCGGTTAAACGGGACACGGTGTCATCGGAGGCATTCAGCTTCTCCTCGACAGACGCGGCTTTCTCCTCAGCAGCCTTTAGTTTTTTCCCCATCTCGGACAGTTGCTCCCGAAGATTTTCAACTTGAGTTTTGAATTTGTTATTGGCCTTGACAGCAGATTCGAGCTTCCTGCGCAGCGACTGCATCCCCGACAACTCGAATTCAGCCTTCCGAGCTATTGCGGCACCACGGAGAAGGATACGGTACATCCACCTTGCCTGCCTCGCAAGCTCGGTGCCAAGGAAGTGATCCTCTGTGTCGGGAAGCAGCTGCGAATCTATGAAGGTCCCGGCGTCGAAGTTCCGCTCCATTATGGTGAGAACCCCTTCTGGGCTGGAGGATGCCCTCTGCCTTTTGGGGGTGGGGATAAGCTTCAAATCGTCATCCTCTTGCTGAGCGGAGGTCGAGTGATCGGGGCCGGCCGTCTCCTCACGGATAGGAGAAAAGCGCGCTCCGTCAGAGTTCTTATCCGTCATCTCGGTGTCACGTTTCTTATCCGTCATCTCGGCCGTCTCCTCACGGATAGGAGAAAATTGCCTGATCCTTATTCTCAGAAGGGCCCTCCGGTTTCCCGTCAACCTTCTCAGCTTCCTCCTCATCGTTGTCCGCCAAAAAAGTCTTGAACAAGTTCTCAAGCCTTGTCACAGAAGCAGACATCTCCACTGCAACAAACAAGTAAACAAGTTAGTCGTGAATCCGGCACAACCAAGTGGATGAATAGAAACGCAAAAATACAAGGCAAAACAACTCACAAATGTAATTTCTGGCAACCTCCCGATCATCCATTAACAGGTGGGAATTCACATGATTCTTCCCAAAAACTGCCAACAACACATCGGCAACCCTCTTGTCCACAACGGACATCCCCTTATAAGACACCTTAATAAATGTGTTAGATCCCGCCCCGAAGCTCCAGTATGTCGGGATGAGGCGTTTCCCTTCTAACGACAACCAGAAGGGGTGACGACCTTTGACCGGACGCACCTTAAAATATTTGTCTTTAAACCCATGATAAGAGTCCTCGAACAAGTCGAAGATCCTCTGACCCTGGGCAGATCGGAAGGACATGAACCCTTTCCCCGCTTTCCCCTCCTTCGAAGGATTGGTGAGGTTGAAGAAAAAAGGAAAACATCAATAGATACCGACAACTCCAGATATTCGCATACCATCTCGAAACAGTGGATAGAAGTCCAACTGTTCGGATGCAGTTGCGACGGCGCCACGGAGATCTGGTTAAGAAGCACCATCTGAAAAGCGAAAAACGGGATACGAACCCCCACTTGGGTGAACATGGACTTGTAAAACCATATCCAGTCGGGAACCTGAGGGGAATGGAAATTAAGCTCGTATAATCGTTCGTTGGGGGCAGGAACAAAGACGTCGTAGTTAGCCTCTTCGTCAGTTCCCCCGCACAAGTTCAAGCCTTGGCGGAACTCCGTTAGCTCCTCCTCGCCCATCTGGTTCGGAGATTCCTTCACATCGGAAGTCACCCAGGCGTAGGAATCGTAATTCGCGGCGGAAGGGGAAGCTCGAGAAACGACGCGAGACATACCTACAGTGGGGTACCAGAAACTACATTTGAACCTATTCAACAGCTAAGATCATACATGGCTAAGGCAAAATCCAAACAAAGCCTACCCTGGAATAGTAAGCCCCCTAACGCACCTACTTGACACTAAAAAGCCATCCATCATACAAAACCAAGCAAACAGCATGCAAAACCAAGCAAACAGCATGCACGCAGAAGAACAACAAAATAAACATGAAGCAAAGAACGAAAAGAATGCTTACCTGAACTGATTACATAGATTCGAATGAGGAGGAAGAAGAGCGAATGCACAAGAATGACACTCTGGGAACTCAAAAGGAGAAAATGATGGAGATGGTTGGAGTAAGGATATGAGAGGAGAACGAAATGCAAAACTGTTTAAAACTGCCACTCACGCAAAAGGCCTGGGGGCAAAATGGTCTTTGCACACAGGGTTTTTCAACCCATTATGAGCATTTAATACTCCGCGCGAGGAACGAGGCGACAAACGGTCACCTCAGCAACAAACAGACACGCGCGCAAGAGGCACGTCCCCTCCACGGGCGGCCGACCTAGCGACAACACACGGAATAAGAGATAACGTGCCACCAACCACCTTCACGAACATTGCTGGCGTGTTGGGGGCACTGTTACGGCCTGGCCCAAACCATTTGCGGGCCGGCCCGACCCGAGCACCACCCGACCTGAACGGTCAGGAGCGAGGCGCTCAGTCGCCGACCCGGACACGCGTCCCTGACAGCTTTGCTACAGCTGTGCGAAGGAAGCATTGAGGAAGGTGGGCCTGTCCTTGATGGGCCCACCTCTGACACGGTATATATGGGGAAGGTCCTACCCTTCCCCCAAGGTACGTCACATACCATTCACCCCTTTTTCGCCTGCACACTTTGTTGACTAGAGCGTCGGAGTGTCTTTGCAGGTGACACCCCCCCTCCTCACACAAAGAGCTCAGGACGCCGTCTACTCCAGCCCGGTGACTTACGACCAAGCGAGACCCCCTCATCAAATAGGATACCAATCCGAACCATCCGGAACCCGACCTACCGAACAACACTGTTATGGGACTTTTTATTTTTTAAAAAGCACAAATTGTCACCTAAGTTTTGTGTGTAAATATATTTTTTAAATTATTTAAAGAGGAATGCTAGGGGCCAACAATTTTATGATTTGTAGCCATCAAATAATCATCAATGATGGGTTTAATGGTGTGAGATGGTTGTAAGATTTCATCCAATGACTCACTTTTCTTTGCTAGTTACATGTTGGCCAGAATTTAACAAAGTTGCTGCTGGCCCCTAGACTTTTCCTTATTTAAATATAAAATTTCACAAACTTTTTTATTAAAAAAATTTCATCCGCAAAACGACAATACCATTTTCATTTTGTAATTTTTTTTAAATCTAAAAATGGAAACCGTCAATGACATTTTGGTTATTTTTTATTTTTTTAATTAAAAACAATAAAAAAAGAATTATCAAAAGATAAGATTAAATATTTGTAAAAATCTTGGAGATCCGCATATTTCTAATTTAATTTAACATAAAATTATAAATAAATAAATTTATTGAATTATTTTTATTAATAATTATTCTCTTTAATTATTTTATCTATTTATTCTTGGGAGAATTAAGAAAAATAAAAGTTACTAAAAATGATAAAATATGCTAAAATATTCTTGGAATTTTTTTAATATTTTTTTAATCAAAACGTTGGCACTATTTTGTATTTAAATAATTAAAAAATATTTTTCACGCATAAAATGTAGGGCAATTTACGCATGTAAATTGTTTGATCTCCAATATTACGCAAATACATTGTTTCAGTTTTTAATACGCAAATGCATTGTTTCTATATTTTATGTAAACCGCTACTGCCAGTAGCGGTTTACGTGTGAGTGTGTGTGTGTGTAAACCGCTACTGGCAGTAGCGGTTTACGTGTAAGTGAGTGTGTGTAAACCGCTGCTGGCAGCAGCGGTTTACGTGAGTGTGTGCGTGTGTGTAAACCGCTACTGGCAGTAGCGGTTTACGTGTGTGTGTGCGTGTGTGTAAACCGCTACTGGCAGTAGCGGTTTACGTGTAAGTGAGTGTGTGTAAACCGCTGCTGGCAGCAGCGGTTTACGTGAGTGTGTGTGAATGGGGCTGCCTATATAAACCAGAGAGGGACCAAATGTGAAGAAGTAGAGTGTTATTCACAAATGGAGGGAGAGGATAGTTTTGTGGCTCTGGTTCACTGCTCTGGAAAAATTCAAAAGAGCAAAAGGCATGGTGTAAAATTCACAGATAGAGAACCGCTTAGTGTTTTTATTCGATCTTCGAATACGTTGGCGGAGATTAAGCAAAGCATATTACGGAAGCTCGGTGTGTGTGGGACGAAGTGGGTAAAAAAATTATTTTACAAGATTCCCATTGATGTTGTCTCAACTGGTGTGAGATATGAGACCTTCGTGATCGGGTCGGATGAAGACTTGCATGTCTTGTTTCACTGCAGGCGTAGTTTTCCGGAGGTGAGGGTAACTGAGCTGTTTGCAAAGTTGGAAGATGGTGTGGATAGCTCAGGGGCATCGGCCCCAAATCCTCAGTCGATCCCAGCCGGTGGTGCCTCAACATCGATGCCTGTGGTAGCAGTGGCAGTTCCGAATTCGGAGCCCGAACGTGCTGGGGCTGTTCATGCATATGTTGGTCCTGTTGTTCCTGATTTTGAATGCGATGCCGGACCGGATCGGGTTGAGAATGCACTGTTTGACGATGATTTGGATGAGGAGCCTGTCGATATTGGTGGGGACAGTGATGATGATATTCCAAGAGGCGGACGTTCAGCCCATGGATGTTCCGGTTCTGCAACACAGGAGTACCCTCCCCACCTCTCTTCTTTGAACTTGGAAGCCATCGGCCAACAGCAGAATGCTGATGCAACATTCGAGGGGCAGGGGATGCATGATGGGACAAATATGTCTGAATTTCAGATTGGCCAATCCTTCCAGAGTAAAGAGGAAGCCGTGTTGAGTGTGAAGGATTACAGTATTCGGCGTGGAGTTGAGTACAAGGTTATGGAGTCCGACAACCTGAAATACCAAGGGAGATGCAAGGAGTTTGGTAACGGGTGCACGTGGTTGATTCGGATAGTCATGCGGAAAAGGAAGGGCACATGGGAGGTTAGGAGGTACAACGGTCCGCACACGTGTATGGCCACATCGATATCAAGCGACCACAAGCAGCTTGATTATCATGTTATCTGTGCGAGGATCTATCCATTGGTTCGAGCTGATGCGTCGGTGTCTATTAAGGTGTTGCAAGAGGCCACGGAGGCGACTTATGGATTCATGCCTAGTTATCGGAAGGTGTGGTTGGCGAAGCAGAAGGCAGTAGCGCAAATATATGGTGATTGGGAGGAGTCATATGCAGATCTGCCTCGGTGGATCCTTGGAGTCACATGCACGATGGAAGGTTCGATTGCTCTATTGAAGACGTCCCCGGTTAGGGTGGGTGACCAAGTTGACGAGGATAGAGTTTTCTTTCATCGGATGTTCTGGACGTTTCCTCCGTGTATTGAGGCTTTCCGCCACTGTAAGCCGCTGATAAGCATCGACGGCACACACCTGTATGGCAAATATGGCGGGACGTTGTTGTTGGCGATCGCACAGGATGGTAACTCAAACATTTTGCCTGTTGGGTTTGCACTCGTGGAGGGAGAGAACGCAGATTCTTGGTCGTACTTTCTATCGAACCTTAGAAGGCATGTCACTCCACAGCAAGGTATTCTCGTGATCTCTGACAGACACAACGGCATCAAGGCTGCGTTAGAGAGCCCCGATAGTGGTTGGCTACCCCCGCATGCTTATCGGGCATTTTGTATTCGGCATGTTGCTGCAAATTTTGCCCTCACTTTCAAGGGGCAGGATGCGCGGAGGTGGTTGGTAAATGCCGCGTATGCGAAGACGGAAGCAGAGTTTGACTATTGGTTTGATATAATGAGGACGGAGAACCCGGCTATGTGCGAATGGGCAAACAGAATGCCTTATGAGAGGTGGACACAACATAAGGATGGTGGGAGAAGATACGGTCACATGACCACCAACATCTCTGAGTGTGTGAACTCTGTCTTGAAGGGCACAAGAAACCTCCCGGTGACGTCTTTGGTTAAGTCGACATATCTCCGGCTGGCCGAGTTGTTTGTTGTCCGTGGCCAGACGGCAGAGGCACAGTTAGGGTCCGGGCACCGGTTTTCACAGGCAGTAGTTAAGGCCATTGAGCGTAATCTGAAGGAATCGAGGTGCTTCACGGTGACAGTGTTTGATAGGCATCAGCTTGACTATACTGTGGCTGAGACGACTCCCACCGGGAAATTCTCTTTGGGTAGCTATCGGGTTTCTCTGAGGGATCGCACCTGCGATTGTGGATACTTCCAGGCGCTGCACTACCCCTGCTGCCATGCCCTCGCATGCTGTGCGCAGTCACGCCTAGATTGGGCAACTTATGTTGATGAGGTGTACACCATGTCTGAGGTCTTTAAGGTGTATGAGATGTCCTTTTCACCATGTATTCCAGAGGGGCTTTGGCCACCATATGACGGGCCGACGGTTATACCCGATCCGGGCATGAGAAGGGCTAGAGAAGGACGACCACGGTCCACCCGCATCCGCAACAACATGGACGAAGCCGACACCAGCCGACCTAAGAGGTGTGGTCTGTGCAGGCAGCCCGGTCATACCCGACGGGTTTGCCCTCAGCGAGGTTCAACTAGTGGGATGTAGATTTATCTTTACTTATTTCGTTTATCAGTTATGAGTTTTTAGTCTTTTTGTTTTTTCTTGTGAATGATAGTATCGGTAGTTGTGTTTCACTTTTGTAGAGATATTGTGCTTAATTTCCATCTTAGCTAACAGATCGATAAAGAATATAAAAAACTAAATAAAAGTAAGGCCCAACATAATCATAAAGTAAAAAACTTAACAATATAAAAGTCCTTCCAACAAGACTAAAAACAAGGCCCAACGGGCATAAAACATAAAGTAACAAGTACCCAATATAACAGTCATACAAATATAAAAAACATAAAAGTCCTAAATCAGAAA